>NC_083278.1:68072130-69272130 GCF_963506605.1 Zootoca vivipara
AAAGTACCATCAGATGTCCCTCATTTACAAATGAAAGATATTGAAGTGCTTATCAGCAGCAAAAGACTGATAGAAAACCCATGGGAGGCAAGTGGTTTTTTAAAGAGAGCTCCTAATCTAATCTGGCTAACATTTAAATTAGGGACAAAGGAAGTTTGACCCTAAGGGTATCTGTATCAAGTTTATTGCTTATAGCCAAAGACTGCTGCAATGTATGCAATGTCATTCAGTAAAATATATACAAATTTGGTACAAATTTGGATGTGAGGGCGATCTGGCTGCGACATCTGTCACCCCATTGATTCGGCTGATCTGGCTGAATCCATGTGCGTCCCTCCCAAAGCTGCACACTTGGTGGAAGAGGACGACCATCCCAGATAGAAGGAGTGACCCTAAAAGAAATCCATTTGTTGCAGCTGACCCTCTATAGCAGTGTACACGTTATGTATTTCTATGTTATTGCTTTGCTTATGTTTCTCTAATGCAGTCCAGTCTCCTTTCTAAGTATACTGTGTTTGGTTGTGCCCTCCTATCACATTTATTTTAGCTACAAATCTGAAATACAGTTTCATACTGCCCAGAGTCCTTGAGGATCTCAAGAAAGAACAGCCACATAGTGTTGGGAAAAAGTTTTTAAAACAAGATGAAAATTCATAGTCCCACAGGGAATTAATCTCTACATACTTTATCACTATATTATGAATTACTTACATTACTATTGCTCCATCCCATTATCTCTCATAATAAATAAAAACCTTTCCTAAATCTAGGAAATGAAGGGCTGTATGGGTGACCTCTATGATTTGGATAATTACCACTGTGTGCATTTCTGCACTACAGGCAACTCTCCATTTACATGGGGGTTATGTTCCAAGGCACCACACATTTAAGTGAAATTTTGTATATTTGAAACACCAATGGAAAAGCCTGAAAACACCATATAAACCTCTGGAAACCCCTAAAAAAGCCAGCAGTGCTCACCACATGCCAAGCTCTGCCAAACTCCACCACAATTGCTCCCTCCAAACCTCCTTACCCCAACTCCAACTCTCCACAGGTATCAACAGTTGGTGCAAGGGCTTGTGGGATTGTACTTGCAAAGGCTCATGGGATTGTTTTTGTGCCTTTTTGCCCTTTCTAGGCTCCTTTAGGGCTGTTTTCCCCCATTTGTAAAGTCACTTCCAGGTTTAGCACAATGCACAGGTGCGTAATTGCGTGTCAACTGTTGCTGCCTGTATTGTGATTGCTCTTCACAGTGACCCTGTACACCTCCCCACCTGGAGGCATCAGTTCATACAATCAATACTTCCATGTTCATTGTAAAGCTATGTGACCATCGGCAGCTTTATGCACTCCTGGAAAGGATCATGTGAGACTTGCCTAAACCAACCCTAAGATAAAACTGATCATGACCTTTTGTCCTCACATATAAGTCGAAGTATGTACAAGCCTTTTGGTTGCACATGCCTCTCCTTTCCTCCTCCCTCCAGGTGTGTGAGAAAAAAGCAAGCAAGCAAGCAAGCCAACCAACCCTGAGTTCTTCTATTAATCATAGTTTCCCAGTTCAGATGAAAGAGAAACTATAGTTACAGCTTCAGAACAAGCTAAGATATTAAGAGATGGTTTGAATTTAGCTTAACATCCTGGCTTAGCTTAACATTACAAAGTCATTAGCCATAGTTCCTGATTTCAATAAAATGGGAAGCTATGGTTGACAGAAGACTTCCTTGCTGACGAGTGAAGTAAAGAGCAAAGTTGCTATATGAATGATTAAATGGGTATTTTGCCTTGGCTTATTAATCTGAGATATAATCATCTGAATGCAGACACTATGCTTTCCTGTTTGTAGCAGTCACTTTAGAAAGCTACTTGATTCAGAAAATACAGGTGGAAGGATGAAATCAGTCTGTTTGCTAAAGATGTACAGTATGCTGAATTTACTGGGCTTTAAAGTCTTATCACAGTTTCCCTTAACCCTGGGTCAAGATCAGAATAAAAAGCAAAGGCAGGAGGGTTACTACCAAGCACCAGGGGCAGAGGGGCTGTGTCTTTAAGAAAAATATATATAACTAGCATAAAGGAAATGTACAAGAGAGAGAACAATATTTTAGTCCATTTGAGATGGCTCCTGTGGTTGCATTCATTGGTATCACTAAGAAGGATTTACTGTAGACTTGCTGTGAGCTTTCATCTGTAGCACAGACCTGGTTTCATCTCTCCTCACATAAACTCACATGCCTGAATCTCTGGTGGTAGGCCAGGAATTCTTCAGTAGTTGCTGGTATGATGATAAGTAGTCGAGAAAGGGAGAGGGAAAAGAAAGTGATCCATCCACATTGGGGGGATGGGACCCACAAGCCTGTATTCTTAATAGGAAGCAATACAATAGCAAAAGCAAGTGCTGACCCCACAAAGGCTTGCTGGCCTTTAAAAAAAGAAAAGGAAAAGGAAATCAGGTAGGGTTTGAGTGGTTGACAGAAAGCTTCACCATCCCATGGATATATCTGAATAAGCAGGAAGAATATTATCAAAATCATCCTAGTCATCCTTCACCAACTTAAAACCAACAAACAAATGCATTGTTTCTATGCCTGGAAGGCGGAGGGGAGGGAAAATTAGAACTACATTCCCCAACCTTGTGCCCTGAGATTTTTTGGACTACAATTCCCATCCGTCTTAGATAGCATAGCTGATAGGACTTGCAGTCCCAACACTTGCAGAGTGACAGGTTGGAGAAATCTGGGTTAGAGAGTGACACTTGCTTCCATAAAGCTGTCAAGGAGTGAAATCAGCAAAGGGTGGCACTCCTCTTTATGTCTGAGGTGGCACTGGCCTTCAGTTTGAGAGTCATGCCTTGACTTCTGCATTGCACAAATGATATTGCAATATTTTCCTTGTTTTGCATTTTTTAAGAAAGAGAAGGGGAAATGGGAAAGGGAAAAGGGAAAAAGATTAGATGTGGATGATTTGATTAAATTAAAAGGTGGTCCTGTAAGGTAATCGGTAAAGGACCCCTGGACGGTTAAGTCCAGTCGAATTTGATTATGGGGTGCAGCGCTAATCTCCACTTTCAGGCTGAGGGAGCTGGCATTTGTCCGCAGACAGCTTTTCCGGGTCAGGTGGCCAACATGAATAAACTGCTTCTTCCCACTAGAGTGGTACTTCTTTATTTACTCGCACTGGTATGCTTTCAAACTGCTAGGTTGGCAGGAGCTAGGACCCCGTTGTGTGGATTTTAACTGGCGACCTTACAACTGGCAAGCCCAAGAGGCTCGTTGGTTTAGACCACTGCGCCACCCATGTCCAGCTAGGGATGCAGCTAGGGATGAACAGACCAGCCTGTTTCAGGCCTGTATCAGTTGTGCATGTGTTAATTCATAAGTCTGGTCTCTTCAACTTCTGTATTAATTTGTGTAATTTTTTAGAACTGTATGAAAATTCACACTCAAAAACATAGTGAATCTGAATGGGTTATATCCAACTAAGCTGAGTAAACCCAATGGGAGAAATTCAACATCTCAAAAAGATCAAGTAGCCCCAATAAAGCAGCTCCTGTGAGAGCCTTAGTTGCTCATTCATATCAATGCTGGAGGAAAGTCTGCATATTCCTATTGATCCTACACTCTGGGTGCACAGTGAAGTCTTGAGATACTTTGAGTTGAGGTTTCTGCCCTGGTTGTATAAAATCGTGTACAATGATCAGAGATTAAGGCCATATACTCCTGTAACATGCTTTACGGATTCTTGCATTGCAGGGGATTGGACTAGATGATCCTCGTGGGTCTTTCCAACTCTACAATTCTATGATGCTATGATTCTATACACTCAAATAATAAGGAAATAAATGCTTACAGTAAGGTGTACCTGTGCATGAGTGTAATCCAGGGGTCGGCAAAGTTATTTTGGCTTGGGCCGCTTCATGGTCCCGCGGATGCCACAGTAGCCGGAGTGCGAGCATGCACACGCATGTACAAATGCTATTTCCAGCACTCCTTCCGGTGCGAAGGAGGCGTGTGCAGCTTCCCATTGGCTGCAGGAGCTTCCTGCAGCCAATGGGAAGCTGGCCAGTGTCACGGAAGGCGGTCCCCGCTCTGCTGCGCGCTGGTTTAGTGCGGTGCACGGGACCCGACCTAGTGGGTGGCAGGGGTCCCTGAGCTGGTGGCAGGGTCCATGGGCCGGTTAAATGACCCCCATGGGCCGCTTGTGGCCCATGGGCCTTAGGTTGCCGACCCCTGCTGTAATCTCTTAAATTATATTATTATATTAGCACTGCACAGAAATTCTCCTGGTATTGAGTAGGAAGCTAAGCAATACGATTAAATAGCCCTAATCAAGGTCAAGAAAGGTTAGTACAGTCTTCATCATCCATGCTTTTTGCTCTCTGATTCTTAATGTGTAGACTAAATGGATATGGTAATGTGACTGCTTATGCACACCCTTCACAAAATATAAGTCCCAGAAATCTCAGCCATAATCCATATAGTCATCTCTTTCCTTCTCTCCACTTCTTCTCTTTTCCATTTTATGTTGAAAATAAGCATCTAGTGGCTGTGTACATTAGCAACACTTGTGATTCAGGAATTAGCAAAGACTACGGGATCTGAAAGACCACCAGCAGACTTGCCCACAAGTTATCCCGCTGAGGTTAAATGAGATTGCCTATCTGTGTTAATGCTTGTGCATATACTTCAACTCTCTAGCTAAGAGACAAGCTTCCTGTGTTTTTGAACAGAAGTTTCAAAGCTGATGGTTAACAGGAATGCTCCAAAGCTATGCCATCTCTTTAGGGCGTTTCAGCTCCCCCACCCCCAAATCCATTAATAGCACGTTGGTTGTTGTCAGAGTGTCTATTATGAGGCTCAGGCTGTGAAAGCTGTCTCACCACCAGCAAGATATGACAGGACTGTAAGAGAGGGAGGAGAGGTGACCAGAGATAGATATGTGCTGCCTTGGCGACAATTTCTGGGGGGAAAGACAGAGATGGATCAGTAAAAATTTCCATTAAATCAAGAAAAACACAACTTGCCCCTAACATCACCTCTGATGGCTTCCTAGACCAGCTGGTTTACAGACACCCTACTGGGGAACAAATTGCTTTCCTGGCAGGACACTTGGACACTCCTGCATTAATAGATATGGATCCCAGCATGCCAAGCCAAGCAAGAAGGCAATTTAATATGAGCAACACTGTCATCTCAATTTAGGACAAACAGCTAGGATGCCCTACAGGGCATTGCAACAGCTTCTAGAAGTAGACAACATAAGACATTCTCACTGTCTTAGGGCTATGCAAAGCTGGTGTTTCCAGTAAATAGCCAAACCAAGGAGAGTGGGAAAATGAAAAATGCAGAAAGCATTGTACTGTCTGGGAGCATCAGTTTCAATTCACAGGGCTTTTGCTTGTGCACGACTGCAGCAAAGCTTGGAAGGAAGAATGGCAGCAGCAGCAACCACAGAAACAGGTGTAATAACACTAGGTGGCAGGCCTTTCATATCCAGGTAGCAAGAAACGGTCACAGAGAGAAAAACCTAGGAAGCAAAGGCAGGGAAAGCTTTAGTAGTTCTCTCTAAGCAGTGCTACACATTACAGAGAATTACAATGACATGTCTGTGGGTGTGCATAGCTTTTCAAAATGCATTCTCCACCCCCACCCCACCCTGCAGTTAGCGTCTTTTCCAGAATTAGTAGAAAAGGCTATTCCTAATCTACAACTGCAAAAAGACAGGTGCTGCGATGGGTCAGAGATTTACTGTGCTGATTTACTAAGTGATTTACAGGGCTGAGTTTTCACAGGCAGCAGACCAATGGCTTAATCAGATACACGGTCTTAGATATGTCACATTAGTTTTTATTAAAATGATGAAGCCACTCTTTTTTAAATCAGGGTTATGCTGATGCATGGGTCAAAACAACAGAGATCTATTCAACAGAAGAGGAATCACATGACTATCAGCCATAGGGTAGACATTTCCAAAGTTACTCAACGGTGGCTCAAATTGTATGGAAAGTCACCCAATAGTGTACCAATTATGATGCTCTGTAAATAGTGAACCAATTATGCTGCTCTCAAAGCAGCTTGGAAAACAGGGAAGTGGGGGATACTGGGACACTCATTTCATGATAATTAACCAAAGTTACAGATGTCAGTGAAATACCATTGCATAGTTTACATAGGTAGTTGGATGTTATAAATGCTTGTGTGAAACCACTGTTTGATCTAAAGCAAGTTTTTGCCACTCATAAACATCTGCAAGATTGCCAACCCTCAAAACACCTAAAAACAAGATACCACAGTCTGTTTTTAGGAAGCCAGTAGAAGTTTGCATAATTAGAATAAACAATAGAGGTTGGAGGTGCTGGCTTTGGACACCAAGAATAAAGGAAGGGATCAACTTAGATAACAAATCATAAGGATGCAGTAGAGAGAAAAATGAACAATAGCAGCAGGGACAAAAATAGTCAGGTCATACTTGGTACAGGAAAGGTTTTCAGACCAAGTGAGGCACCACATATGACTCCCATGGCAGACCACAATGAAAATCCAGGCATTTAGAACATAACAGTTTGATCAGTACTAAGATGCCAATTCATTTGTTGGAAATCAATGATAGCTTTAATTTCCCTCATTGAGCCTCTACCTCAGTTGCTAAATGTCTCAAGAACAGCTTGTAGATTTGCTGAGTACTCAATATTTCAAAATATTATTTACTTTGCAATTAATCACAAGCACAATGCTCAATGACAGCAGATAAAGAATGCTGGGTTAAAAGTGATTATAAAATAGTGCAATCTTAGGGCCCAGTTGGATATGAAGAGGTTGGTTAGATATTTTATTCATATTCTGGCCCCATTCATGTAGAAAGGGAAGAGGAGTCATTTTTTCACATTAAAAGGGCATGTGGGTGAGGAGAACTAAGCCCTCCTATTACCTCCCTGCTCTGAGTCATTTCAGTCACTTTTTGTTTATTTTAACAGGATTTATATACTGCTTAATTTAGAAAACTAAACCAAACCAAACCCTACAAGCAGTTTAAAAACAAACAGACTTAATAAAGTAATCAAATTCTAGATAAAACCAACAGGTTTAAAAACAAATATACATAACACAAATTACCAATCTGGGTAGCTTTGCCTAAACAAAAAAAAAATGCAAGTATCAAAAGCAGTGCAATATGAGAAGGCTGTTCAAGAGAACAGGTGTTGCAAATTAGGTAGGGTTGCTTATGAATGCAAACTGAACCAAATTTCTCCTCTATTTCTAACCAGATCCCCACCAGTCTCAGTTTTACCTGGGCAAATAAGGAAAAAAACCCAAATGTGGCTGCTGTCATTATGTCTAGTTTGGAGACAGCAATAAGCTAGCTATTGACTTGTGAAGGAAGCTCAGCCTCAGCCTCACTTACAAATTAAACCCTATTCTGAAGACAGCCTTGATCAAGTCAGATCTGAAGTAGGTTTCCCAAGCCGACATAATAATAACCCCCTCCTTCTGTGCATTGCTTCAAAACAGATCTTCAGGACAATACATAGCAAAAGGTGTGAACACTATTGGGGGGAAATGATGGTTCAGATGAAGAATGATGACAGAGTCGTGACTGTAATAGCATGTTACTAAAACACTATGGTCCCCTTTTACTGGAAGAACACTATACTCATAATAAAAGCTTCTACTGCAAAACACAAGATAAAATGCAGCCCAAAAACTGTGCTCTGCGAGAAGAGCCTCAGTAAAGGATTTTTTTGTATATTCTACCAACCAACCAACCCCCCCCCCCCAAGGCAAAAAAACCACTCAATTGTTCTCCCCACACTGTTCTAGAACATTTATCTTTCTCTGCAATGAATCAGAGGACGTCGATGGAAAGGTTAAACTGAGAAGCCATGAAAAAGTTTTCCTGAATACAAATACCAACAATTTCTTCACTTTAAAAAGTAATATTTTTTATGTGTTGAAGGCAAGGCTGCTGTAAGGGGAGTTGGAGGAAAGAAGCCATATGGGGGGAAAGACAATCTATCTAAAATTACAGCCACTAACCCCTATGGGTAACATTATTTTTGGGAAGAAACCAAGTGATTGCCTTCATCCACGTGGTTCTTTTGGGCACCGTTACCATAGCAGTGTTGGAAGACAAGAATGCCACTTGTCAATAAGTGTGAATTCTTTCCTCAAGAGAGAAATAATATTATTATTATTATTTTGACAAGCCTGTCTTTTCTTTTCTTAGGTGATTATAGTTAAAGGTGAGCTGAGAATACGTAGCAGGGGTGCTGGTCTATTCCTCTTTCAGCCTCACAACAACACTCCAAAGCAAGTTAGGCTGTGACTGCCACATCACCCAGTGTGAACTTCATGGGTAAATTAAGATTTGAGCTGAGTATCCCCAGTCCTAATCAGACACTCTTAATTCAGTTTCCCTCAAGTGTTTTGGACTACAACTTCCATCATCCATGACCAATGGTCATGGTAATATCCGATGGTAATATATTAATATCATATGGGGTCAAGAATTCCTGTTTGTTTTAAAAGATGACATTTTGATTTCATTTATTGTGTGGACTGCTAAAAATTTATAGTGTGTTTGCCTGGAAACATTAAAGGAGGGAGATAAAGGAGGAGGATATGGATAGTTTTGAACCACTCCATATGTACAACCTTCCAAATTGTTGTGCTACCCACAGGTGTTTAGGGCTAGGCACACCATTGTATTAGTACAAAGATGCAAAAATGGCATGCTTTCGAACTGCTAGGTTGTCAGGAGTTGGCACAGAGGAACGGGAGCTCACTCCATTGCAGGGATTCAAACCGCTGACCTTCTGATCGGCAAGCCCCAAAGGCTCAGTGGTTTACACCATAGCGCCACCCGCATCTCTTCTCCCAAGAGTGAGCCAGTGTCCATTACACACCTTGAATGCAAATTCGCTTACAAAGTTTTTCTGCTATTATCTTAGTTCCGTCCCATAAGATTTTATTAAAGCTTTTTCATAATACAGTAAGATAAAAGAAACAAATCTAAATAAAAACAAAAAACAGGGAGATAAAGAGAGAAGAAAACACAGAGTCCTTTCTCAAAGGTACCTCTTAACCCTTGTCACAAACAGAAAGTGGTGGGGAACCCCCCCCCCAGCTATTATTTGGGAGCTTTCTTTCCTTCTCCCAGCAAGTAGAGTATGTCAATGAAAATGTTCAGAACAGGAGGTAGTATTCCCGCCCCACCCTGCCTCCAGTGTGGAAAATCAGCATAATCCGTTCATACTGAGAAATTACAACTCTACAACTCTTTCCCTGTAGTAATGTCCAACATGTTGAAATTACACAGATAACATTTCTATAATCAAGCAGCATTTATAAATGTTATGAGGGCAATTTGTTTCTGCCATGTGTCAATGTACTTTAATGCAGTTTTCAATAGCTACATGTCACACTGAAAATGAAGATTGAGCTGTTTGGACGTCTATTGACTGAAATAATATAAGTGATCATTTGCTAATAATTAATTCTATGCCCCACTGGGACAAATCACATTCCTTGAAAGGGAAGCAATACAATAACAGTGGCAGGTTCCCCTGAACGGTGAAATCTTTTAGCACATATCGCAAAAATGCATCCGTAAATCTATTATTTTGTTCTGCATGTGTTGCTATTTTCTCATTGATTTGATCAAACCTGTCAATAAACCATGTTTTCCACCATTACATTGTTCATAGTCAAGAGGCAGGGTGACACTATAAAAGTAATGCAGGATTTCTGAGAAAGGGTGAGCTTTAGCCACATTTTAGATTTCTGGAAAAGAAGTAACAGGAATCTGACACAGATTTTCTTTCCTATAAGTTCTGTTGATTTTGATGGAGTTAACTTTCAAGTACCGCATTGGCCTGAATATAAGCCTCTCTCTCTCTCTCTCTCCCCCCCCCCAATTCTGACTGTGAAATGTTAAAGTGCGGCTTAAATTTGCAACCTTACAAAAATTGGCTTTTACAATATTGCTGCTGAAACAGACATACTGTAAAACGGAGCATGTGTTGCTATTTTCTCATTGATTTGATCAAACCTGTCAATAAACCATGTTTTCCACCATTACATTGTTGACAGCTTAGAAACTGCAGCTGGTACAAAATCTGTAGAAAGACTGATAATTGGTACCAGGTATATGGAATACACCTCACCAGTTTGAAAACAACTGTGCTGGTTTCTAATTTACTTCTGGCTGCTGAAAGGTTTGGGTTTGGCGTATATTAAATGCTTTCAACACATATCTGACAAGCTACTATTACAGTATCTTTCTTTGAGACCCTTCTTTGTTCCCCCCACCTTCAGCTCCGATTCCCTGACTTGCCTCAAGGAGACATCCTTTCAGGGCCAGGTGAAGACTTTTTTTATTCACCCATATATTTTAGCTGTTGGGTTTTTATGCATTGCTTTTAATCTGGCTTGCATTGTTTTTGTTTTCCACTGCTCTTACGGTGTTTATTATTTTCTCAGGTTGTTTTACTATGTTTACCAGATTTTTAGAAGACATCTGAAGGCAGCCCTGTTTAGGGAGGCTTTTAATGTTTAATTATTTTATTTCATTTTTTCTGTTGTAAGCCGCCCATTTTAATAATAATAAAAATAATTTATTATTATTTTAAATTTATGCTAGCTGCTCTGAGAAAATATTCTCTGAAAGGTGGGATATGAATTTTCCAAGTAAGTAAGTGCCATGTCATGCAAACAAGCAATGGGATGCCCAAGAGTGAAAACTGGTGTCCTGGTGAGGAAAATGAGTCCTCTGAATGCAATGCAATTGGTAAAAAGATCTCTAGCACTGAGCCCACATGAACAAATAACTTGTCCAACCTTGTTCACAACAGATCCTAGGAGAGCATGTGGGACTCTAGTATTTTTTAAATGGGTGATCTGTATCTTTTCAACTGTATCAAATCTAAAAACCAGCAGAACAGATACTCTCAGTCGTCACACTGCCTGCTATTTGATTTAGCATAAAAGGTCTTGGAAGTAGGGGACTTGCTAGTGGTAGCAAAATTTAATTTCAGAGAAATGTATGGATAAAATGAAATTAATCGAGATATGACTATCCAACCATGACTCACTGCCCTCAGCCAAGGACGCTACTCAAGGATATATTATCCCCACCAGAATCCTCTCCCCACCCCCCGGTCACGTCTTCTGTAGGATATTATTTTATGTCCGAAGTGTATCTGGTTGTCTATTATTTCTCATGCTTCTATCTGAAATACAGTTGCCCATTGTCCTCGACAACACACTCCTGTTTTCAATTCAGAGCATTCCCTTTTATGTGCTAGAGATGTCTCTTGTTTAATTGGATCACTTTATTTTCTTTTCACAGATCATTTCAGTTTTTTATGATATTTCCTTTACTTTTTGTAATACAGCTTTGCAGCAGAAATGTTATTGTTCAGGTTGAGACACATTTTCTATTCTAAGTCTATTCTCAGCCACTTGAAACAGTTCCAAAATATTTCTTTTAAAGTGAAGGCTTCTTCTTCTTTTTTAATGCTTGGTCTTCAATTCAGAGAGGTATTTGAAGTTACATAAGCCTCCTACACCCAATACAAAAGAAAAACAGTTTTTCCATCAAGTAAGTAATTGAATGAATGCTCTTTTCACAATCTGATAATTCTGTAGTTTTGTTTTAAAACTTCAAATATGAAATATGCATCGCATCTGTTAGGGGGAAAGTAACTGGGCTGTATAGTTCAGAATATTTTTTTAAAAAAAGAATAACCAAGGTTGTTCACATAATATTAACAACTCATACACAGGAATAAAATTAATGGAGGGCATCTCTGTATAGCACAAGTTTCATGAGATTATCAGAATTAGGATTATGCTGAAGACTCCAAGCTATATGTCTGAAATAAGTTCAAGAAACTTGAACTGCAAATGGCTGAGGCTAATTACCGGGATCTGCCCAGACTTCATGCAGGGCTTACTGCCCAGTCGAAAAAACAAGGTCCAGAGTATGGCCTGCCAGTGACATGTTGGGACAGCCCCATGGTTGTCATGGCGGCCATGAAGTCCTAAGCCACCCCAGAGCCAGCTGCCTCAGCATGGATGTTGAAGTCTCCCAGAACCAGAAGACTGGGAGTCCTCAACACCACCTCTGAGACCAGCTTTGACAGCTGAGGCAGGGAGACTGCTGGGCAGCGAGGCTAGTACAGGGCAGCAGGGAGACTGCTACAGGTGTTTGTCCTCCAACGTTTAGAGTCCAGTGGAGAGAGGCATAGTGATGAGATGGATGATGGGGTGGGGAAAACTAGCAGACATATCTCTGCTCTCCCTCACGGCGGCATAGTGCCTGAAATGGGCCAGTATTTCCTGAAGTACCAGGTTTTAGGGCCTAGTTTCCTTCGTTTAGGGCTCCCACATACATTTGTTTTTAAGGCCACACTTTAATTGGTGCCATTTGGGGACTTTCTGTCTGATTATGAGCCGCTATAATCTTATTATATCTGAATGCATTGTAAAACTGTCTTATGGGTCATTTCAAAAGATTAAGTGACAGCCAAGGAGATCGCTCTTTGTGCTTGTCTTATCAAAAGTTTGAGCAAACACAAACTATGAATCCATAGCTGCCAAGTTTTCCCTTTTCTCGCGAGGAAGCCTATTCAGCATAAGGGAAAATCCCTGTAAAAGAGGGATAACTTGGCAGCTATGTATGAATCTTGGGTCAATAGGCTCACTCTAATCCTCCTCTTTATCTTGTATTTCTACCTTTATTCCATTTCTTAAATAGCTCTTGCATACAGTGATAGCGTAAGATGAATGCAAAGCACTCTTTATGAAATGCCTTTTGTGTGATGCACTAGAGAAGTTTAGTTAGATTTCAATATATTTCTTTTATATTTATTATTAGCAATATTCATCATTCAGACCATGTGCCTTATTCCTGCTCACATGTGAAACATTTGTAGATGATTGCTCAGATAAGGCTGTTCTATAATTGGGATCCTGTCGTTGGTCTCTGTCACTCCCAGTCAGTCTATAGCCTCAGCTGATTGCATTAATGTTTCATTTTCTGTGACTCGGTGATGCACCTCTTTGTTCAAAGCAAAAGCTCACTACTTTTGTCCTCAATTATGTTAATTTTTAGATTCATCTTGATTTGCCTTATCTGTTTTCAGATGCAGTCAGTTGAAGATGATACACTGTCAGTGGGAGAGTAGAAAATGCCCCTTTATGCCCTGGAAAGATTCTCTGAGAATTCGAGCATTTTTATAATAATATAAAGTGTTCAACCCCAGCATTTCTGTTCACTTCTTCTGACTGACATCTTTCACATGAAGAGAAGGAGCACATGCCCACAGGTAGTTTTGTTGTTGTTGTTGTTAATGGAATTCTCTTTGATATTGCAATTTCACCCACTGAAAATTTCTCTCACCTAGCCATATGGCTTAGCTATCCTTCCTTCCCACCATGTTGTCTCTAATGCTTCAGAAGCCATAAGACCCCTGAAGACCTCACAGGGAAGAGGACGTGCTTGCTCCTCTAGGTAGGTAGGTAGGTAGATAATTTATTACAGTCGGAGACCAGCATATCTCCTCTAGGTAGCTTCAAGTGCTATGCATCTTTAGACAGTACTTGAAGTCAGCAAGGGGACAACCTTTCTGAGAAGACTGCAATCCCAGCCAGTGATCTCTAATTTAAGACCTGGGCGCTATCAGCAAAATGAGATTAGAAAGCTTATAAAAAATGGAAAGACAGATCACACTCCAAAAATATGGCAGGGCATTGGACTTCGGCTTTAGCTGCATTTCTGGTTCCAATTTCATGCCTTTATCCTGAAATGTATTTTCCCTCTGCCATGAATTAATTCTTGGTTGTAAGGTAAAGGGACCCCTGACTGTTAGGTCCAGTCACAGACGACTCTGGGGTTGCAGCGCTCATCTCGCTTTACTGTCCGAGGGAGCCAGTGTACAGCTTCCGGGTCATGTGGCCAGCATGACTAAGCCACTTCTGGCGAACCAGAGCAGTGCACAGAAACGCCGTTTACCTTTCCGCTGGAGCGGTACCTATTTATCTCCTTGCCCTGCGTGCTTTCGAACTGCCAGGTTGGTAGGAGCAAAAAACCCAGCCAGCTGCAGCCTCTGGCTGTGGAACTAGTTCTTTGTCACACTGTTCCTGACAGTGTGTGCAAAGGCTGCATGCACGCACAGCCTCCACCTCCAAAGGAAGTTCACTGTATCCTGCATCATGCCTGGATCACCCTCTTTCCCGTAAACAACTATTTCTAACTGCCCAGTATTTCTTTTTGCAGTGCTTCCAGTAAGCAAATGTAGCAGTAAAATATTATGGGTAAGAGATACAGAATTACTTAAGTTACGATTACATCCTTCAACCTAGAAACTTATGCACTATATGTATGTGGGTGGGCTTAAAAGATATACATCAGATTTCACCAGTCTGGCTTCCAGATTATTTGGACTAAACTCCCATCAGATCCAGACAGCTTGGGGCATGTTTGAAGCTTTATTTTCAACTTCTACAGATTCCATTCCATTCTGTCTACATCTTACCCATACTGGTGGAAAAACACCACTAGGAATAACTATAAATCTTGGTCCAGTTGACAGGTATAGTTAAAATTATCTGGTTTTTTTTTTTTTTTACTAATTTTAAATCCAAATACAGAAGCAGACATGCATTCAGCATCTAAACTGTGTTTTGCCATTTCTCAGAAGGAGAATAATTAATATGACCTACACTCTTAATAATGGAAATGTGGTTTCAGACTGCTATACGTTGTCAGATCTGACATCTGAATTTTACATCTGCCACAGGATCAGTGGGTTGAGTACAGCATGGCACATACACTGGAGATAATAATAATGTCATTTGGCAGTGGTATAGCATGTTAATTGCTTTGCACTATGGCGAAGTGAGGGCGACATTAAGGCTTATCAACACTCGCCCATGTTGAAGGCTCTAGTGTTTTCTTACAGATCACTGCAAACCATGTTAGACATTACCAGAAAAGAGTATTTCAGTTATCCTAGAGAAGCATGTCATATTTTAGCAATGAAACAACTTGCTTAGAAAGAGAAGCATAATGTGTCAACAAGATGGAATTCCACTTTCTACAGGCTAGAGTGCCCACTCAGTAGAAGAAAGCTATATATGATTACGCCCTAAAGCCTGTGGCATAATGCTAGCAACTCAGCATTTAGCAATAATGGAAAATGTCGGTCTCATTTTCATTCCCCTTGAAAAAAAAAAGTCACAACATGATGTCCTGAAACAATTCTGCTGTGAGCCAGCTCTTTAATCTCAGCAACATCCTCCAATGTTACCTTGGCCATAATAATATATTTATAGCACATTTTCTTAAGAGTGCGAGTTGGAACAAAATGAATCAGGGGTAGAGAATGCAAAGCACAAGGAAAGAGAAATCTATTTCATTTTACTACTTGAGAATTGATACCCTTGTTATTTGCACTTTAAAGACTTATAAATGGGCTAAGGAATTCTTTCCCCATGCTTAAACATACTTAAACATTAGCATTACCCCACAGATGATGGTGATGATGGTAATAATAATAATAATAATAATAATAATAATAATAATAATAATAATAATAAGCTGGGCTGGGCTGGACGAGCTAACTGTTAGGTGGATTGGTAACTGGGTTACTTTTGAAAATTGCTTTTATTCTCTAGATAAGTACTGTAAGCAGATTTGAAGGAAGATTTGAGAAATGGGCCAACAAATGAATTGAACAGTCTCACTATTGGGATCGATCCATCTATTTCCAGGCCATGTCAATTTTGCATGTGTTCATTCACAAGTCAAATCCATTCCAATGTTAATCTGCATTTAAATACGTATTTTTACTACAAAGTATGTTGTTGTTGTTTAGTCGTTTAGTCGTGTCCGACTCTTTGTGACCCCAATGGACCTGAGCACACCAGGCACTCTTGTCTTCCACTGCCTTCCACAGTTTGGTCAGACTCATGTTCATAGCTTCAAGAACACTGTCCAACCACCTCGTCCTCTGTTGTCCCCTTCTCCTAGTGCCCTCTATCTTTCCCAACAGGGTCTTTTCCAGGGAACAAAGTATGCACAAAACCAATTTTTATCCCAACATATACATGCATTTTATCCTAAAATGTGTGTTCTTAATGCATTTGGGTAATTTTCTGATTCAAGAAATATATCACAATTCAGAGAAGCGTGAAATCTAAAGGATAATTATGTATTCATTGGCACATTTGTCCAGGAGACGTGGATCACATCAGTTTGCATTTGGAATTCACAAAAATGGATTCACTGTGCATAGAAATACACCTATATATTGTGTTGGATGCTGACTGCATACAATCTAGAGATGCAATTTTCTCTTATTGCATTGCAGCAGCAACACCTGCCAGCATCAAGAACACTCCACAGGTCTCCAAGAATCTTATTCAACCTCTTGTTTTACACTTTCATTCCATAGCAACAAATTAAAATTAGTACTGTGAATACAGATAGGGGCGTGAGCTACACATGTGCCTGATAAAATAGCATTTGTAATAGGCAGACCATGTATTCTTCCTTGATACTCAGGCCTAACCTTATCAGGAATGGAACTTCTTCCCCTTTGAACAGTAAACATCCCTTTGATATATAGCAAGCAATATGCTAGTCTAGTACAAAACAAGACAAAGGTGCTTTATTTATTGAGCTCTCATGAGCCTTGATTACTCCAGCTTTTTCAGCAGTCAGGCTAGGTGGCACAGAGTGTAACAGCTTCCATATTTTCTTGCTGGTTTCCCGTGTTAAAGACGTCAGTGCTTTACATCTCAGCTATGAAAGCGAGAAAGATTGGTCTGATGAATAGCAATGAAGGCGGAAGAACAATGCGCAATTGTAATCCCATGGGAAACCAAATTATTGTTTTTATGAGTGAAAATAAAAAGGATTAGCCAACAGCAAAGCCAGGAAATCACTCTCAGGTATGCGGCATGCAAAATATATATTTTCAAAACTAAATCTGAGTCAAAATAAACCTAATAGAGGATACACATTGTCTAATATCATTTTCCTAAATATATATTCAGCAGCTCCACAAGGGCAAAGAGTAACACAACGGGGGGTCATTTAAATAGGGCTATCATATGTCCCTTACAATAAAGAACATTATTTTAGGAATATATTTGTTATCCATGAACACAACACCTGCATCTAATGGCTCAGTTTGAACTCTAAGGCAAACTGTAGCTTAGCACAAAAGCAGAGAGATTGTGGCTGCTTCGCTCCTCCTCCAGTTCTGCTGCTGAGAGCTAAGCCATGGTTTGTCTCCTTCAGCTTTACCTTGTTCCCAAGCAGGGAATATGAGATGAGTATATTTGGAATTTCCCACCATTTAAAAGTGACATGCCACACACAAAAATGTTTGCTTATGAGAAAGCCAAGCCCAATATAAAAACCTTGACATGCTAGTTTTCCATGAACAGAGACTTTGATGCTGAGGAGCATTCAATAATGCAAGCCCACCCACCCTGAAGTGGCTGGATCGCCTTCCCCCTCTAAATGTTTGGGTTAGGTTTAAGATATTGGTGACTCCTGAGATCCAGAGCCCAAAGCAGCTATCTAAAGGTTCTGCTGCATAGCCCCATTGTTCATACTTGATGAATGGAGGGTGCTGCTGTCTGACAGAGCTATTGCTAATGTAAGAAGGGAAGAGGCAGAGCCAATCTCTCTGTTTGGTTTGGACAACATTCATTTAAAACGAGCTTTCATTTGGTACCGTCATGTTATCTGCATTATTCCTCATCGATCTGCTCAAAACACATGGCATCGTTTTACTTACTTGACTCTTTTGCACCCTGTCCCTCCCCAGACCTGTTTAAATAGAGTGCTGCTTATAACAAATCCTTTGGCTCCAGAACCTTTACCGTTTTGCTGACTGCTGGGAGTTTTAAAGAGAGTCAAAGCTCTTGGCTTGTCATTTGCACAGCTCCACTCTTCACTGTAACTACTTAGATCAGCAACTTCACAAACCAATTAAAGCAAAGCATTCTGGGACAGACATACTCTACATGACAAAGTGGCCATTTCTGCGCTGCAGCAGTGAATTATTATTATTATTTATTGGGATCTGCTCATTCTGCCACAAAGAGCAGCTCAGAGTCACCAGTGAGACAGAGAAATTCAGATATCCCCCTCCACCCCTCCTTTACTTCACAACCTTAACTGATAGTCATAAAACTACTGGGAATTTTTCTTACCCCACAGCCCATTCCATTGCTTGGCTCACACACAATCTTTCTGACTTCTGGTTCAGGAAGCAGACCAGCTCCACATCCTGGGGTAGGACAAAGGACGCCACCCATCTGCAGAACACACTCTTCTGCACCATAGCACTGGTAACGGTTGTACTGCAAAGGAGAAAAATTGTGCTGCTTTATCAGCATTTAAACATTTCAAACACACCTTCCACTAATTTATCCAGTTAACCAGAGGCTGAAAAACCACCTTGCTGCATCTGAGTTGTAAAGGGTTTCTGAGCCCATCACAAGTAGGATTTGGAGTTCAGAGATGTCCCTTTTTGCCTCTTTCCTGCTAGCTGTGCAGTTTCTGTTTCTGCAGTAGCCCAGAAACTTTTGCTTCTTTCTTAGATGAACCATTGCTTGCTACAGGCTCTGTTCACACAGGAGAAGTCAAACCATGGCTTACTGCAAACACACAAATGTGCAGGCTCCCACAGTTCCCTGATGCTGTGTTCCTTCTCAGTTCTTTTAGCTCAGTGGCGCTGCATGGAAACCAAGCCAAGGTTTGGTTCAGTGTGTTGTCTGAACATAGGATCACTGCGAAGCTCTTCCCTCTGTTCCTCTGTTACTAATACATGTAACCATGGTTTGGCTTACTGTGCTGTGCAAACTGGAACATGTCCAAACCTGGAAAAACTGTGGTTAATCTTAACCAGGCACCCCCAAACTTCGGCCCTCCATATGTTTTGGACTACAATTCCCATCTTCCCCAACCACTGGTTCTGTTAGCTAGGGATCATGGGAGTTGTAGGCCAAAACATCTGGAGGGCCGCAGTTTGGGGATGCCTGATCTTAACTATGGTTAGCTGAAACTACCCAGCTCTGACCGATAGTTTATGAAGCTGGTTTATTTCAACTAACCACAGTAAAGATTAGTCAAAGTTTTGGGTTCAGATGACATGCTAAACTATTAATCTAAAGTGAAAGTAGAAGCTTCTGATCCCCTCTTTATGGCCACGGCAAAGCAGAAGAGGTAGCTCATAGTTTAGAATTATATTAGAACACAGCCATGCTATTCCTCTTGAACAGAATGGCTGATAATCACAGCTACCACAGCTCTGCAGAGTCTCCCATGCTTTGACAGAGCAGAAAGAGTATGGTTGAAGGTGGGAGATAGTGCAAGTGCAAGTCTATCTCAAACACATCTAAAAGTCTGCGCCACACATGCTACAGCTAAAGAGCTGCCAAAATTTCTGTTATCATTCTGCACCTAAAGTAAAAAGCTTCCAGTGTGATATAAAGGGCATTGCTGTTTTGTTTTTTAATTTTTCATGTACAAACAATACTTTAAAAAATAATCAATTCTGCCTTTGTAAGTTATAAGCAAGAAAATTGATTTACTGGGTTTGATTTGGAGGGAAAGCTGTATTTTGTCAGGGAATTTGACATTTTCTACTAGCTCAGTATAGAAATCATGCCAAATCATTAAAATATTATAGCACTGTCAAGATTTTTTATTTTTCTTATTTTTTTTGGTGCTACCCAAGGCAACTAAATAGGTGCATCTAAAAGAAAAGATCCTGCTAAATGCATTCACACGTTTTACTCTGCAGTGCGCAAAATGGCGCTTCGGGTTATGACCATTTCGGGTTACGAACTGCATCCCGGAACGGATCGTGTTCGTAACCTGAGGTACCACTGTAAGTTGGAAATAATGTGGTTGTATCTAGAGGTGGGCAAATGGAATGTACTATTTTCAACTGCAGGTACCCACCTGCAGTTGAAAACAGCACATTCCATTTCACCACCTCTAGATACAACCACATTATTTCCAACTTATTCTGCTGCATGTGCAGATCAGGATTTAAATTAAGCAGGGAAGTGTAGACTGAACTGCACATAATTCCCAAATTGCAAAGAAGGGGAGAAAGTGGAAAAGATCTCTAGATCCTACTCCGTATACAGTCATACCTCGGCTTACGTCTGCTGCGGTTTGAGTACTCTCGGTTTGAGTACTCCGCGAACCTGGAAGTGTTTACATCCGGGTTCCGCGGCACACGCATGCGCAAAACCGATCTGCGTGGCGCGCATGCACAGAAGCCCCGCTCCGTTTAAGTACATTTCGGGGAGCGAACAGCTCCCTGGAATCAATTGTGTACTTAAACCGAGGTACCACTGTACATTCAAAGAAGCAAGATATTTACAAAACTGAAGCAATACAGTCATATCTGTTGTAGCACTTTCACTTTCCCTACATTTCTCTGAATTAACCCATTGACAAACCAATAGGGTAGAAAAGCTCAAAATCCAAAATACCATAAGCTCACACACCTGCAAGGATTCCTGAAAGGTCTTCATTTATAAGCTTGAACTTTCAAAAACCCTCTCTTAAAGAGTGAAAGATATATTTGAGAAATTGGTTGCTGCATATTTTGTTGGTCCAGATGAATCACTGGCAGTATGTCCCACACAGATCAAATGGATTTACCACCACGAAAGTGTGTATAGAATTGAAGCCTCAATGTTGAAAACTACTCTTTTGTAAAAATAAGTTAAGTGGGGCAGGCTTTTACTCACTGTAAACGTAACTGGAGCAAATTAGAATAATATTTTAGTAGAAAGATAATTTTGCTAAAAAGGTTCATGGGAACATTTCCTACATTTTTAATTTATACAACTCACTGAGAATATTTAAATCGTATCTGCACAAAGCTTTGAGAATATGTTCTGCCTTTATTGTTCACAAAAAGGAGATCCAAAGTTATTAAGTCCACTCAAAGAAACCAGATAAAGGAAGGAAAAAGAATGGAAAAGGAGTTTGGATATCAGTAATAGCACATCTTACAAAGAACAGCATATCTCAAAGGCAAGGGAAACACATTTATTGCTCTTCTCCAAAAACATGGTGTCACTGTCCCAAATTATTTCAAGATGTAATCTGGATGATAATAATTAGGACCCCCTATGCCCATAATGAAAGAAAACTTTCAGATATACTGTAGTTCAGGAGTAGTGAACCTTTTTTGAGCCAAAAGCTACTGGTACACAGGGCTGTCTTGAGCAGATCGCGCGCCCTGGTGCTGAGGGGCGGAGATCGCTCCGCTGCCCGCCCCGCCCTCGCAGGGTGCAATTGGTTTCCGCGCGGCTTTGCCGTGCGGCACCCTCCTTGCCAGGCCGGTGTCCAGCTTACCAGCCCCCCGCCGTGGTGCACTGCGCCACCGGGGGTCTATGTAGAGCCGGCCCTGCTGGTACATTACCCCTCTGGGAAGCTGCTGTGAGTAACCTAGTAGTGGATGGGGACAGTCTCCCACCACAGAAACACACAATCTCTCTCTCTCTCCCTCTTTCCTTCCCACCCTCTCTCTAACACACACAAACACACACTCACTCCTGAAAACTGAAGCACATTTTTCATTCCTCATAATACCACACAACTTCATTTTCCATTTTCTCCATAGACTTTAACCAAAAAGTTGGGTTCTCCAACATCCCTTATTTGTGCTGACTGTACAAAAGCCAAACGTAGCTCAGTAATCCTAGCAGAGTAACACAGATAAGGTCAATTCACAGCTGAACTTCGAGTCCTGCCTTACAGCTATTTAAGGCCTCAAACTTCAAAATGCAACTGCATGCTGAAGCTTGCAAGCATGCAATCGCAAAACAAATGACTACTTTTTGCATATTTGCAAAAACACACATCTACCTCTTGGCTGAGACCTTTCCCCCACATGCTTTATTCTTCTTGTATCAGGTATTCCTGCAGAGGAAAGAGGTACAACTATGCACTTTGCACATCAAAGTCCCTTCTCCTAACAGCTGCTCCCCACTGAACAGCTGGTGGTTGGAAGGAAGCCCAGGAGGCAGATGAAATAGCATATACTCTGATACTAATAATGCTCAGTGACCAAATACCTCATCCAAGAAATCATTATCATTGTGTGGGATAGTTTCTTCCTCACCTTTGCATGCATGCAAGGGTTCAGCAGAGCAAGCACCTTCAGCAAGTCCCTTGGTTATGAACTCATTCTCTTGGGAAGAACTTAGAAGCACATTGCAGGCTTTGATCTTTCCCAGGTTAGTCCTCTTTCTTTCTTTTGGAAGAATGTACTGTAGATTCAGGGAAGCGGGTGGCACTGTGGGTTAAACCACAGAGCCTAGGGCTTGCCGATCAGAAGGTCAGCGGGTCGAATTCCCGCGACGGGGTGAGCTCCCGTTGCTTGGTCCCAGCTCCTGCCAACCTAGCAGTTTGAAAGCACGTCAAAGTGCAAGTAGATAAATAGGTACTGCTCCAAGCGGGAAGGTAAACGGCGTTTCCATGTGCTGCTCTGGTTCGCCAGAAGCAGCTTTGTCATGCTGGCCACATGACCTGGAAGCTGTAGGCCGGCTCCCTCAGCCAATAATGCGAGATGAGCGCCGCAACCCCAAAGTCAGTCACAACTGGACCTAATGGTCAGGGGTCCCTTTACCTTTACCTTAGTGTAGATTCAAGAGCAGGGGCTACCACTGGCTTCCTGCTCCTGACACAAGAATTTCCTGACATAGGACACACAGCTTTTGTGGGTTGGGCAGGTCAGTTAAGGATGTTACTTGGGGTTTGCTCTTAATTGGAGAGTACCTGCTCATGGTGTTTCTTTCCTTGGAAACTATTTTTGGAACCTCCTTTAGAATCTTTCTGCCAACTGGCCTCATTTTTGTGACCTCTGATGTATTGGGTGTAAAATATTTTACTTCTTTATAAAGCAAAGAGTATGTGATTTAGGTTTGGCTAAGTCTTTTGTGGGGAACACATATTAAAAGGTGGATGTGAGTGGATACAATTTAGGCCTCTCTGTCCAGGTTTAAAACCGTTTGAGGCAACCAGCCTGTTGTGACGTGGGGTTTGTGATTTCAGCTCTCTTGACAAAACATGCTGGAGACAGTTCTCTAGTAACAGCTCTTTATTACAGTGAACAAGACTGAAGACTGAGGAGAGGAAAGCTACATTTATAGGGACAGGGGACTAGCTAGGAAGGGATACATTTTGGAGGGAACAATATCAAGCAATCACAGTGCTGCCTTTTGGAGGAAACCAATAAGACAGAGGATCCAAATACAGCAGCTTAAATGAACCAATAGTAGCTGTACCCTCTGGAACCAAAAGGCAGTTACTTTATCCTAATGCAATACAGACAATAATAATACAGATATAAAATCCTTTGACTCAATACACAACACCCCTCCCCCCCTAGTGAGCACAGCAGACGTAATCCCTCAGGTACTGTGGGGTCCTACAACTTCTACCTGATCTCCTGACAACAGGTGTTGCAGGTTCTGGATTGGGTGTTACCTGTGGTGGAGGGGCTGCTATAGGGGTTTCATCAGGAACAGATGGAGTCCCAGACATCTCAGGGTCCCCGACCTGTACCTCGTCATCATGAGGACTAGCAGACCCTGGTTCATTTGCTGAAGCCCCTGGTGACTGTACCTCTGGACCATTTTCACTCTGGTCTTGCAGCTGTGCGTCATTAGCCAGGGATGAATTATCTGACTCCTCCCTGCTGAGCGCCCGGCGCCTCAGCTGATCTATATGTCTCTTCCAAACTTGCCCATTTTCCAAGGTCACATAATAGGACACAGGTCCACTAGCCCGGGTGATCACACCGGCCACCCACCGCGGACCTCGTGAATAGTTCCTCACCCAGACCAGATCTTCAGGGGCGAGATACCTTGTTGTGTCAGTCTCAGCCTGGGGGGTTGCTCTTGAATTACGGTTTGGCATTTTATCTGGGTGGACATAATCCAGCACCGTTACCAGTCTTCTACCTAAGAGCAGCTCGGCTGGCGACTTGCCCGTCGCAGTACACGGCGTCGCATGCTGCAAAAATAACATTCGCGCAATGCGAGCCGACCAGTTACCCTCCATTAAGCGCGCAATGGATTCTTTGGCTGTTCTTACCATGCGCTCAGCCTGCCCATTGGAGGATGGGTGAAAGGGCGCGGATGTGACCCCTCTTATAAAGTTATCAGCCAAGAATGCCCTGAATTCTTGGGATACAAAAGCTGCCCCATTATCTGATACAATGGTCTCAGGTAACCCGTGGGTAGCAAACAGCTGCCTCAACACCTTGATTACGGCAGCTGATGCCATGCTAGGGACCATCGCCACTTCTAACCATTTGGAATATGCATCAACGATAACCAAAAAGACCTTCCCTTGGAATGGCCCAGCAAAATCTATGTGCAGCCGGCTCCAGGGAGTCCTGGACTGCTCCCACCAGTGGACTGGTGCTCTGGCCACTTCTGGCCGCACCTCTTGGCATGCCTTGCATGTTCGTACCCATTGTTCTATGTTCTGGTCCATTCCAGGCCACCACACATAACATCGGGCTAGCGACTTCATCCTGACCATTCCCGGGTGTCCCATGTGAAGCGTCTCAAGAACCCTGTTTCTCAGTGGTGCTGGGATTATCACCCTATCTCCCCATAGGAGACAACCCTTATGCATGGACAATTCGTGCTGCCTTGTCGCATAAGGCCTGAATTTTTCTTCATGCGGACCACCTGGCCACCCCCTCCCCACCCAAGTGAGCACACGGGAGAGAACAGCATCTTTCCTAGTTTTCTCAGCTATATCCGTAGCTGTTACAGGAGCCCCCGGAAGTGTTTCTAGCATCATAATGTGCTCCGCCGGAGCAGGATCCTCATTGCTCCCGCCAGGAAGGGGCAATCGACTCAGCGCATCAGCATGGCACAACTGTTTCCCCGGCACATGGGTCAAGGTGTACTGGAACCCATTCAGGAATATTGACCAACGCAACATTCTGGGGGAGAGAATTTGTGGCGTTTGTTTGTTTGGGTTGAACAACCCTAACAGTGGTTTGTGGTCCGTTTCAATGGAGAAATGGCGACCGTACAAATAATCATAGAACCTTTTGATTCCGGACACAATAGCCAGTGCCTCTTTATCAATTTGAGCATAGTTGCGCTCTGTGGGCGACAACGTACGGGAATAGAAAGAGATGGGCTTTTCCGACCCATCCGGTTCCCTATGACTCAGCACAGCCCCCAGACCGTATTGAGAGGCATCACATGCCAGGACCAGCGGCTTTGACTCATCATAATGAGCAAGGACGCTCCTGCTACTCAGCATTCCTCGCAAGGAGTCAAAAGCCTTCTGCTGCTCCCGCCCCCATCGCCACACATTCTTTTTCTGCAATAGTCTATGTAATGGTTCAGCTACCGAAGCTTTCTGGGGTAAGAACGAATGATAAAAGTTAATAAGTCCCAGGAATGACTGCAACTCCGTCTTGTTCTGTGGTCGTGGTGCCTCGATGATGGCCTTAATCTTAGCATCTGTGGGGTGGATGCCTGATGCATCAATTTTAAACCCCAAGAAATCCACAGTTGGCACCCCAAAACTGCATTTTTCTTTTTTCAGTTGCAACCCCACCTCCTTGAACTTGAGCAACACTGCACGGACACGCGCAACCAGTTCCTGTGGGTCTTTTCCAGCAATCAAAACATCATCAAAAAATGGCAAGACCCCCGGCAGACCTCTTAACAGGCGTTCCATGAGCCCTTGAAAAATCCCTGGGGCCACACAAACTCCGAACTGTAATCTGTTAACTCTGAACGCCCCTTTATGTGTGACAATAGTCTGTGCTTCCGCTGATTGTGGGGTTACTGGCAGCTGTTGGTAAGCTTGTGCCAGGTCAATTTTGGCGAACACCTTGCCCCCAGCCAGTTTAGCCAACAGATGTGATACGACTGGAATGGGGTATGAGTTTCCCCTGAGTGCCTTATTGATAGTACATTTGTAATCTGCACATATCCTGACTTCCCCATTTGCTTTAAGGGGTGTGACGATTGGAGTCTCCCACTTAGCAGAGTCCACGGGTGAGAGAACTCCCTGCTTGACCAATTTATCCAGCTCTGCCTCGATCTTGGGTTGCAGTGCAAATGGCACTCGCCTTGGTTTGAGTCGGATTGGAGCCACCCCGGGGTCCAACTCGAAGTCAACTGGGGGCCCTTTATAACAACCCAGTTTTCCATTAAAGAGACCAGCAAATTCCTTGCATAATACCTCACTCATCTCAGGGCAGGTTTGGATTGAATTAAGCCCTGAGATACTCAGTCCCAGGGCAGGGAACCAGTCAGTGCCCAGGAGACTGGGGCGACTGCCCTTCACAATCACCAGTTTGAGTACAGCCTGTTTGTCCCAGAACTGTACTCTCACGGCACACATTCCCATAACATGGATGCGGCCTGCTGAGTACGACTGCAAGGTTGCCGGAAAGGGCTCCAGAGGGGGCAACTTACCCCTGGGGAAGAATGTCTTCGCGGTCTGGTCCGACACGATGGTGAATGCGGATCCGGAGTCCACCTCCATGTCGCACTGCTGACCCTCAATCTTCACCTTGACGTGTGCCTTGCCTTGCGCTGGAAACTGCACGGCCCTCCCGTTGATCTCCGTTACGTAGTGGCAGTCCTTTAGAAAACGAGTTGCTGTGGGCGGTCTGTGATGCTCCAGTCTAGGTGCTCCTGTCGCTCCCGACGCCGCCGATCTACAGACCCTGGCGATGTGACCCGTCTTTCCGCACGTCCGGCAGATAGCATCCCTGAAACGACAACTCTTCCTTTCATGGTTTCCGCCACAACCTGGGCAACTGCCTCGGCGATCTCTGTGCACTGTGCAGGCCTGACGCACCGACTCAACCCCACGGACTGGGCTCTGGCTCGGAGTAGCCTCTAGCTCGTCCATGGCATGCGCAACTTCTATCTGTGGCTTAGTGGCCTTGCGACTGGCATCAAGCTCCTCTCTTTCATAATTCTCCGTGGCGGTGGCCTCTTTCAAGGCTGAAGCAAGGGTAACCTCTTCTTTAGCCACGATGCGTCTTCTGGCTTTCTTGCTGCTCAGACCACCAATAAACCGATCCAGGAGAGTCTCTTCCAGATTTTGGAAGCCGCAGTGCTGAGCGAGCTTCCGGAGTTCAGCCAGAAATGTGGATACAGACTCCCCAGCATGCTGCTGCCTCTTATGGAACTCCATCCGCCGGGCCATCTTGGTCTCAGTAGGCGCCAAGTGGCTTGTTAGGCAGGCAAGAATATCTTTGAGAGATGTCTCACTCAGCTTCGCTGGAGCAAGTAATGCCTTGGCCAGCTTGAAGGTCTCGGGCCCACAGTAGCTCAGGAATGTGGCCCTTCTTTTGCTGGCATCGGTGATCCCTTGAGCCACTGCAAAGAACTCGAAGCGTTCGACGTAGTCTTCCCAGGTGTGGGGCTCTGATGGCTGGAAGGGCTCCAATACCCTTGGACTCTCCATTGTCCTAGCGGGCAGGGTCGTCTTCTCAGCTGGCCAGTGAGTCTTGTTCTCAGCTGCAATCCGGACTCTGAGGCAGGGTTGTGTTTAACCGCTCCTCAGCATTCCGGATCCCATCCTCGTCGCCAGTTGTTGTGACGTGGGGTTTGTGATTTCAGCTCTCTTGACAAAACATGCTGGAGACAGTTCTCTAGTAACAGCTCTTTATTACAGTGAACAAGACTGAAGACTGAGGAGAGGAAAGCTACATTTATAGGGACAGGGGACTAGCTAGGAAGGGATACATTTTGGAGGGAACAATATCAAGCAATCACAGTGCTGCCTTTTGGAGGAAACCAATAAGACAGAGGATCCAAATACAGCAGCTTAAATGAACCAATAGTAGCTGTACCCTCTGGAACCAAAAGGCAGTTACTTTATCCTAATGCAATACAGACAATAATAATACAGATATAAAATCCTTTGACTCAATACACAACACAGCCATTGTGCAGCCATTCTGCAAAAGGGCGACAAAGGGATTGGTTAATTTTCTAACATCTCTCCCCAAATCTCTCAATGCACAGATGCTACACGTAATCATAAATTTAAGGTGGGCATGCATTCCACAAGCCCAATCCTGAAAAAAGCAGGCCAGTTCCTTCCAAATGTGGACTGATTTTATAAAGGCATTCAAAGGGTACAGAATCTGCCAGCTATAGCTCTGAATTTTTAAAAAGGGAAATGGATGTGTGTATCTCACTAAATCTCCCTTTGCTGTGACTCGGCCTGAAAGCTGACCTATAGTGAGGGTTGTAACTAGATTTTCAAAAACAGGGCATAAATACAATCCCAAACCAAGCATAAGGAGATCACACCAAGCAATAACATGTCTTCAGTTTAAGCAGACCTCATTCTCCTGTTTGTCTGTCTGCCATTTTACGCTGCCTGTTTACTGCAGCAGCCCAGAGTTGAAAAACTGTGGCAGATAGCAGATGTACCAATTAATAACCTGTCAAGGCTGATGGATAGAATAAAAAAGCCTCTTACACACAAACATATATACTGTGTGTGTGTGTGTGTGTGTGTGTGTGTTTGCCTGTGCCCCGTTCCAATTTCAGCGCGCAGAGAGGGTCATGAGACACATGGTGCTTCCCCAGAGAGAGACGAAGCTGTCTCATTAGCGTCTATCTTTCATGACACCATGACGCTGCCTTTCAGATGTTAACTCACCTGCTCCTCGCCCAGAATTCTGAAGTGATGCAGCTCTTTAATCAAGGAATCTGGACAGCCAGCTGCAGTAAAAGAACACAGAGAAATACAGCTTAGAACTTATTTTCATGGGCTCTGGGAGTGTGATATACTGCGAGGAGACACAGAGACGTAGCATCAAAGATGGATACCCAGCTTAAGTAGCATCGTAAAATGTTATTGAAAACTGGAGTAGATATACAGTATTAGCCGACAATCCTGCTATACCATATTTCAGAACTTGCTAGGAATGCTCTGAAGGATTGTAGTCTTCATCTTTATAGTCTGGCCTTCCCTCCATGGTAAGATGAGAAAGCAAGAGATTAGCAAGGGAGGACTTTCTGTAGGGTATTATCTTTTTTAAAAAAACCAAAAACCCAGCAACGCGGCTTATGAATGAGAGGGACTCAGGTATAAACATTGTGGGAGCTCTGAGATGGTTAAGCTTGTTACTACCAACGAGGGCTTATCTTTAATAATAAAATTCTTTTTTTAATGCACATCTGCTAGAGTCTGGTGAATGGGGATGACATTTGGCAACCCCTGGAAACACCCTTTTTCATCTCATGGGGCTGCTGCTTGTGGAAAGACCACACGTATTTGTAGGGCCAGCACCACACTTGGGGCCCCTTGGCATGGTCCCAACCCAACCAGGGCCCGCCTTGTGGTGGCTGCGGTATGGCGTGGCATGCGTTCTCTGCTCCTGCTGATGCTTTGGCAGTGGTGGTGCCACTCAGTGCCCTCCATAGCGTCACCAAGCACATGCCAGCAGTTAACAGGCAGCACCACTGTTAAATGGGGGCTAAGCTTGACTCCTATCTATGGTGACCACACACCATCTCACCACCAAAATGCAATGCTCAGGGCACTACATTTTGACTGACTGATAATGGTAGGGGGCCGCCATGGATGAGTGCTAAGCTTGGCTCCCCTTAAAAAGTACCCCACCACTGAAAAACATCTGGGGGCCTGAAGGGAAGGGCAGGGAATGGTGCCATGGGCACCCATAACCAGTGCCCAACAATATATTATCTCACACACAAACATAATTCATTTATTTCCTGAAAAAATCAAGAGTGGCCTATTTATACAGAGTGATAGCTCTCCAGGATTTGGGGGAATGGTTAACACTCAGATTATAAATTTTGATGGAAGTGTTAAACATGTAACCACTCTGGAAAGTTAAAAGAAGAACACACTGTCATGAAATTCTCTGCTTTTCCTAGGCACAGTCCACGTTTAAAGTTCTGTATCCAAGTGCCCAGTTTTTCCCATGAAAATTTGCTCTTTAAAGCTCAATCTGAGCAAACATTAATCTGCGGAAAACCCAAATTGACCTTTGCTCCAATTCAGCTCTTAAGAGCATGTTTTCACAGGGAAAGCTTGGGACAAAACAACAAAACTTTCAAATATAGAGTGTTAAAGCACGTATCTCTGCTTGGAAAGAGTAGGGCAAGAGGTTGAATGTTATACCAACTAAAGGTTGAATAAAAACCCTTTTGTTTCATGATGAACCATGAATGCTAAAGCTTAAGAGGAAAAAATCTGCAGCCCTAGCGCCCACATCCATTTTGCGTGGACTGCACTGTCTTTCACATAAATCATCATCTCTCTCTTTCATAGCCTCCATATAGCAACTCTCTCTCTTTATAACATGTTTTTCAATGGGCTATGAAGCCATTAGGTGTGTCTAGCAGTATCATGACCAAGGATACTCTACCACCCTGGCTCCAGAATCCAAAAACCAAATGTCTCTAAAAGTCCCACAACCTTGGCAGAAATCTAGGCAGTCATAAATTCTGTTAAAGCCCTACTATTTCAGCAATTCTCTGGGATGAGGGAAGGACTGTTAAAAACTCTTTAGCTCCCATGTATAGTTACACCCACAAGTACTTACTGCACATATAATGAATGAAAATAGCAGGCTGTGCAGATGACTAACAAATCATAGAGTGAAACCAAATGGACTTTTTTCTGGATCCTTTATTCCATCTAAATAATATATTTTCCTTTAAGATAAAATAAACACTTTCCCATGCATTAATGCCATCATTATATTATCACCATAACAATATATGAATTTACATAGAAATCCATTGTTTCATGCTGATCAGGATAAAAAAGAAATTCATGGCTGTTTAGTAGGGTTCCCCCCCCCCCCGACTAGCAAGAAATCCCAGGAGAATTAGTGAAATTGCAGATTCTAAAAACAACCGAACCCAATACTGGTTGAATCTTCTTTTTTTAATTTTAAGAGATACCAGCTTTGGGATTTACACAGAAATGAACTCAATTTTTTTTAGCACTGAGATGATTTATATAAAGACACAGAAATAATGATTTGCAATGGAAACAAAGCTGGTAATATTGCATTGACACCACAATATCCCAATAAATACTGATTAAATCCTCCCGTCATTTTCAGATCTCTAAACTGTCGAAACTAATTAGAATACTGATGTAAATGAAAGACCTTTATCGTTCTTGAGTCTGATCCAGTGCAGAAGAATTGTACCTCCATGACACTCTAATTACTCCTCTTGAGGTGTCAGGCAGTGTCAGACAGTGATGCCTAAAGATAGAGACTTCATTGTACGAGAGTTAATTAAATGTTTTGAGGTTTGGCCACCTTCTTGCTTCCACCATGTGAAAAACAAGAAGTTGGCTGACGGGATCAGCTCACACACAGATATAAACCTTATTACTGATGGACAGCGGAAAGGCAATGAGAGTGCTATTTTTTTTAATGATATTGCATTGTGTGAACTAAGCCCCAAAGTGATGCCTTTGTCTATAAAATGAGGCCTATAAATATCCTGTACTGATTGTTCCATCAGGAAAAGCATTTCTGCTTGCCAGACAGAACAACCCTCATGCCCCTATGTGCTGTTAGGGAGGTTCTCTGACCACTGCCCCCCTAGCCAATTTTGGAAGGGGAATGGGGGGAGGGAAGTGGGGAAGCCTTGTTGCCTCCTTACATAGACTTATGATGATGGGACTCAGTAGTTAAATCCCACCATTGGTATCTCCAGGTTGAACTAGGAGAGACCCAGGTTTGAAAGAGGCAGAAGAGTCATTGCCATTCAGAGAAAATGGTACTGAGCAAGACAAACTATTGACTCTGACTCAGTGCAAGTCAGTTTTCTGTGTTCCTAACGGCACAGTCCAGCTATGCTACAAGTGTCTCTCTAGCAGAAAACAGGAACCAACCAAGGTGGAAACAGAGGTGCCTGAACAGCTGAATTCAAAAGGTTTGAATTCTCCTAGAGCTGTCCCTTTGTCTCTCACATTTAAAGGAACAATTCTAACACTTCCCAGGGAGCAGCAGCACTGAACGAAGAAAGCAAAACCACCACCACATCCAAAGCTGTGTCATTGGATATACATGCAGTGATATGGGTGATATCCTCATTGTGTTATCCCCGTGATGGCCAAACTTTGCCCTCCAACTGTTTTGAGACTACAGTTCCCACCATCCCTGACCACTGGTCCCAGGGGCGTCTCAAGCAGTTCGGCCGCCCTGGCTCCGTGGAACGGAGATTGCTCCGGCGCCCCCGCCCTGGTGGGCGGGCACAGCATGGCTTCTGCATGGCTTCCGCGCGGCTTTGCCGCGCAGCACCCCCCTGCCGGCCCAGCACCCTGCGCCACTGAGACTACCCCTAGAGCCAGGCCTGACTGGTCCTGTTAGCTAGGGATGATGGGAATTGTAGTCCCAAAAATATACAAGTCATGCAAGTCTTTCCATGGCACATTATTCCACCAAACAGAAGCAGCTTCTATCCCACTGTGTGTACTAGGGAATAAGGCTCATCGGGCACCATGAAACTTACTTTTTAGTAAATGTGCATAGGGTTATTCTAATAAGCAAATTGTTCTCACAATTTTGACAGCATTTAAGTAATTCAAAGAGTTTTGGAGTCCTTGTAGGTTCCCTTCCATGAACATATTCCTGTGGAGTAAGTCTATATCGTGCCCATTGTGTTGATGGGTATTTTAAGACTTGCCCAAAGCCTCCCAGTGTTCCCAGGATGCATTTTTTATTATTAAAAAAAACAGTATCCTAGGCTCAAGTCTGCAACTCAAAGCTCAGGTCCTGCTTGTCAGTTTCCCAAAGGCATCTGAATGCTGGACTGGAAGTTCCTTTGGTATGATCCAGCAGGGCTTGTGTCTCAGAAGCTACTGGTCTACACTGGCTCTCTGCTTTCCAAGAGGCCAACCTAAAAGTATCTTAGGAAAGATTTGTGGCAACTTGATTTTAACTATCCTGTCTCTTCACAGCTTACACATCACAAGCAAAAGGAGTGCAATTTGTGCACACATCTAATGTGCTTGCACAGTAACTGCCAAGAGAGCATCGCAAGAGAGTGGAGTGGATAAAACAAATGACATAAATGCATTACTGGCAATGTACACAGTGTGTCAGCTGCAATGGGGAAAATTCTGCTGGACTGATTATCTGCAACTCTGGCCTCCGCGAGCAGAAGCGCTTTTCATTTTAATGCATGCTTTAAAGCTAAATTACTCAAAGTAAATGAACCGCTATAGCGATTTGCTTCAAACGTACTTCCTGGCTAATCTTTATGGCAGAAAATAGCAGCAGGAGGGGGGGTCTGCATTTTAGAGAGATTTTTTTAAAAAAATCTATACACATATTCAAAGCGCATGGCTTTGAATCTCAGTTTTGGCCAAATTAAAGGAATTTTATGGTGCCAGGAGCTGTTACTTTTCACAATTTAATTGATATTTTAAAACTCTGCTGTATGATAGACTATCCAAATAAGCTCAGGGTAGGGATGTTTCCAAAACCAATTCCAGTCCTGTCTAGTAAGATTGGTAGTGCAAGATTTTTAGATTAGCTACTAGGGGCCACTTGTCACTTTACATGCTAAACCTGATTACTGCACATACACTGGTGTTTTGAATAGTGCTTCCTACAACAAAGTAGTATAGCAAAGTGTTGTTGATGTTTTTAAGCACCCATGTAGACACATTAGGTACCATAAAGTATGAAGCTACCATGGTGCTCCTTTTCTCAAGTTATAGGACTGATGTCTAATTTTGGAGTAAAATGTGGTGAATTATTTGTGGATTTAATAGACTGAACATCTGAAAAAGGCAAGGCAATGAGAAACACCATGCCTCTCACTTTTGAAAATCTTGGCCAATTCATGATTATATGTTTGAGAAAACTCCACCTTTTTGTGGTTAGAAATCTATGGAAGCAGAATATAACAAATTTTAATTTAACCATCTCACAAGCGGAATGGGACTGGATGTTTGAGAACATCCCAGCAGCATTATTAAGTGCTGATCTAAAAGAAAGAAACAGATAAAGATCATATTTCATTAGTACCTAACTGAAAAAAATTATAGATGAGACATGCAGTGCTGGAGATGCAAACCAACGAACCAACAACAACAAGCCAAAGGCAGATTATATGCATATGAAAATAAAATAATTTTGGACTACAATTCTGAATATAATATAGGAAATGTAACCTTACTGACAACAGCAAAACTTTGTATGGAAACTCTCAACCTACCCTGCAACAGCAGTGGAATGGCTGAAGAAAACTGGGGAGATTGCTCTGTTGACAAGGCTGACATATAATAGTAAAGCACTGAAAACCTTGATTCATGACTCAGAGGGTCCTGAGAACAAGTAGTATCAAGCAAATGGGAGCATACTCTGAACCTAGAAGAAGGGAAACTAATGATCATCTCATGGAGTACTTATTCCTCAAAAGTTACACTGACTTATTGTTGCCTTCAGTCTTTGTAATACTATGATCACTTCCTAATGTGGGAGCGGGCATTTTTTAACCCGAGGGCCATGTTCCTTGTGAGCACCTTTCCAGGATATACATCCCAGGGGCGGTTAAGTGGGTAGGGACAGAGATAAAAGTGCACGCAGGAGTAAACACAACTCTGGCCTTTGTAGAATAGGCTACGTTATTGCCACACCAAAGTCAGCGGTTTCTACAATCACACATGTTGTATCTCTCCATCCTCCAAGCAAGAGGCATGACCACATTTTAAGGATACATTCCAGCCAGATACAAGTACCCAAGGAGGGTGCAGAGCAGAGCTGGTGATCGGTTTGGCCTAGGGAAAGCCCTAAGAGCTAGACAGATAATTCTAGAGGGCCACCTTAGTCACTGGGCCTGAGGTTTCTCATCGCGTGCTAATGGATAGGACCTGTGTAGCTATTAGATTTTGTTGGACTACAACTTCCATCATTGGACATGTTGATTGTGGTTGATGGGAAATGTAGTCTAACAATATCTGGAGAGCACCACATTGGCTACTTCTGACTTTAGCCCTCAGCTACTGCTTGGAAGCCACCATAGCTTTCTGCTCTCTGACTGTTGACACTGCTGGACAGCTCCTCACCTTTCTCTGATAGGGATACTTCTCCTTCACTACAGAAATCATAGTCTTGGGTTCTACAAGCCATGTAATTTATATTTACCAAATATGGTTGAACATTGCTGTTTGCATCTTGAGGCTGAATGCACAACAGACTTAGAAAACAAAGTAATATCAAACAGGATTTTATTTTATTTTTTAAACTACAGGAGTATCTGTAACCATCTTCCTCTAGTCCATATCATCTCGTTATTGGCACTGCGTCCATAAATATTGCAGTGGAAACCTCATGGCATGAATAAGGGTAAAAGGCTTTTTGCACGGTTGGCATACCAGATATTTAACACAATCAACCCAGTTCATGAAAAGATTTTTCTTCTTCATCTTTTATTCAAAAAGTAGTTGGAATTTCCAAAGCAAGCTCTGCTCTTGGATTTCTACCTTCCTGCTGGCACTGGCGTTTGATTATTATCGGCCCTTTTCAGAAAGCAAGAGCGAGGTCAGGAGTTTTCAGCATGTGGTGAAGAACAATCCTAAGAGGGGAAGTTGTCTTCTAAAAAAAACAGCCAACTGTAGCTGAATAAAAGTCATCATGGAGCAAAAACAGCTGTCTAAGAATTCTGTTTCCAAGTTACTGGAGGTTACAATGACTGCTAGAATGAACAGGTAAAAGACAAAAAGGGCAGTCATTTTTGAAAGAGCAATGAAACTGAAGTAGGATGCTTTTTAACCAAATAGCCTATAGAAAAATAATGTCTGGCCTCAGGTTAAAGTGATTTAGAGAAGGAGAAAAATATTTATTCGCCTCTCCAAACTCTGTTTTCAGCTGGAAAATCAAAGCATTTGTGATCTCTATTAGCTTACTATCATCAGAAACATTCTTGTTGGCAGGAGGTGGCAAACAGCAGGAATAAGCTCCAAACCTCTAAAGTAGGTTTTGAGGTTGCTTTGGGTCCTAGATCCAAACTCCTTAGCCAAAACTCAAAACACACATTTACTATGGAATGTAATGATAAGTAATTTTCAGTTATCTAAAAGCAGCAATGTTCACAGTTGCTACTTCATTTTGAGGAAGGGCTATAGCTCATTGCTAGCGCATATGTGTGCAGAAAGTCCCATATTCAACCTCTGGCATCTCTAGGTGAAGCTGGGAGAGTCCCTTCCCTGAAACCCTGGAGAGCAACTGCCAGTCACTGTAGCTGATACCAACCTAGAAAGACCAGTAGAAGGCAGCTGCCTTGTTGTTGGCCTCTGTCTGTCTCAAGAGACAATGGAGTGTGCCCCCAGGGGTGAAGACAAACCACTGGAGAATCACAGCGCCATGACTGTTGCCTCCCACGTTTATCTGCATTAGCAGCTATGTTCCACTTATTTTGATAAGATACGTATTAAAAGGAGATAAAGAGTACACTTCATCATGTGCAGTTCTTTTGAGTCGCATCTGTGAATCCAGCATTAGCCTTTCAATGGGAGTTAGAGCAAATATTTAGACTGCTACACAAATGCCTCAGCCTTAAATGATTCTAGTCTACAAATAAATAGCTCATAAACACACATTCAGCCAAGAGAGACTTATTTTTTAAAACAAACAAAACAAAAAACCAGAACATTGATATTATGCACACAATTAATTAAATATTTGGACAAGAGACAATGGATTTCTCCTTTCAAAATCGAAGCAATGCCCTATAGAGGACCAGCATTATTTTCATGCATCTGATCTCCTGCTTAACTGACAACATACATTTCCCTTTCTCGCTCTCACCGCCAATATCCGTAATCACATCCTCTCTCCTCCTCTGTGCTCTGTGATGGAACCTGGCACTCTTTCCCTCTTCTGCAAAATGAGGACAATTTTGCATTTCACCTTAATCAGATCAAATTAGGACAGGTGGTAACCCTGCAGGCAACATAATTATGAAAAATGCCAGCATTCAATACACACTGTCCTTCCACAACCTCCCAATCTAATAGGACATCACAGTACATTTTAAACTGACAGTTTGGAATTGAAACGCACTGGAGGATAATATTCCGCCTTCCTTTACACCAATACAAAATTGAAAAAGTGTCAATGATGTCATTGAACTTATCCTTACAGGCTTGATCTTAAGTGCACGTGAGATTTAAAAAACAGCAACGGAATGTAACCTGCTTTCAAGCAAAATATAATAGCAGAGGAAATAACATGACATTGTGCTTCTTACATTACGAGCAATGACTAATACTCTGCTGATGAAAATCCTGGAAGGCATAATTAGTGAAGATGGGGAATGTAGCTTGCTTATCAAAGAGACAAAAAAATTAAAAAGGTCACCCACTGGTGTTTCCCAGGGTAGAAACTTGCACTGCAGTCCGTAATAGATTGGTTCAGAGTAAGCAGGTCATGCATTGTTGATGGAGAGTGTAATCAGCAACAGAACTTACAATGAGAACAGGGGATTTGGATTGCAAACCACAATGATTTTCCTCATCCAGCCCCAATAGGTTGTGATCTTGTTGAACCGCAGACTTTCACTGAGAAGGTAGGTAAACCGCTTTGACACACGCTGAAAATCGGACCTAAGTACCAACTGCATCATTTGGATAACGAATGCAGCTTAATTTAGGATTCTTTTACTTAGAACAACAAATAATATACTCGGACAACAAATAATATACAAAAACACCCTGAAAAATAAAGGCAATATATATCACAAGGAGACAATTTTTCAGTGTCTCAGAATTACAGTCTTACTCCATGGAAACAAATTAAGCAGCCCAAACTTGACTGCTAGGATCACATTATTAGTTATGTAATGGTATTTCATAAAGAATGTATTGCTTCAGCTCTGTCAGTGAATGCCAAAGGATTTCTTTATGGCACAAAATTTACTCTTTGCATAGGAAATAAACAAAATACTTTATTATCTGGTCTTATCCAGTGTTAGTCATCCTGAGAGCAAACCCACTTAAATCAATGGATGTCCTTCGGTTTCAGTAGGTCTGTGTATAATTTAGCTAAATATCACCCATAATTAGGATAAAAATGCAATTGTTATAGCTCAATTTGTGATAGTCAATTCCATAGTTCAACTATGTGCCGCATGAACAGGTACTTTATTTCATCGCTCCTGAATCTTCCAACATTCAGCTTTATTGTATGGTCCCAGATTCTAGAATTATGAGAGGGAGAAAAACTCCCCACTATTTACTTTCTCCACGACATCTTACACACATCTTACACATCTTATACACTTCTATCACATTCTCCCTTAGTTGTCTCTTTTCTAAACTAAAGAGCCCCACATTTAACTGTTCCTCAAAGGGGAGTTGCTTCAGCCCCTTAATAATTTTAGTTGTCCACATATAGAGGGTAACTATACTCGGAGGGCCACAGGCTCTGCACCCCTGTCATATTAGAACCATCTGCAGCAATCTCTCGTTATGTGAAAATACCAGTCCATGCCTTCTTCCAATGCTTTATCCAGAACAGCTGTTGTCCCCATTTTTCTTCCAACATTTGATAGGCAGTTACTTGGTGATCTAGCTCTAAAGATATGTGAAGCTGTAATGTTTATAAAAGCACGCATTAAAAATGTGCTTGTGTGTTTTAAAGCATACCCAGAGCAACCTTCTGTGCCAGGTCAGCTTGATAGATCCTTTCTCGTTTGTCACATGCCAGCTGCAGCATCCCCATTCTAACACCTTATCATGTAGGACTGTTGATTGGCGCCAGTGCTACTGGTACTTTGGATATTGCAAAGGTGGACCTGTTGAAGTACCACCTTTGTCCCATACGTAATCTGAGCCCATTTCCTCCTCATGCTAGAACCCTGCTTCCCCCTGCATTAGGAGAGTAACTTCTGGTGGTGGTTGTTTATGGGACACAAACACTGAATTATCCTATTATGCAAACATGATGACCATGGGCCGGCATAAAACCCTGGAAGAATGTAACTGGTCATAATAAACTTTGTAGGTACTGTTGTTTTTATGCTCATCTTAAGGGCTTATTTGCCAGCGCATCATGTTTGGAGCTTGTTTTGTGTTTTCCAAAGCACTTACCAATCTTCTCCGTTATTGACAAAATTATGATAATAGGAAAATATACACTATTGAAAACATACGTTATTATGTTAAGGAGATAGCTGGCTTTTTATTTTGTTGGCCTTCTGTGATAAGAATGATTGCATGGCTCTACTTCAACTCAACTGATGATTTACTTGCCTTTCTAAACAGGAATACAATTTGTGAACACACTTATTCAAAATCACTATAATACCGTAGCTGTAATTCCAAAAAAGGTTTCTCTGCCATATCCCAGGCTCAATTTCTTTTCCATGGCCAGCTTTCTGTTTTATTGAGCCTTCCTGAAGAACCCACAAACATATATACAATTTCAAAGAGAAATCTGCACACACACACACACACACACACAGAGAGAGAGAGAGAGAGAGAGAGAGAGAGAGAGAGAGAGAGAGAGAGAGAGCGCCACGGCCACAACTTGGTTAACTTATGCCTTTATGTGTGCAGGCAGCTGTGGAATTGCATACACATATTGTATTTTGAGAAGTAAAGCTCCTCCCAAAGTTTTCTTATACAAGCCCAGTTGAAATGGCTGGATGCTGTGGAAGAGAACTACAGGACTGCTGCCTGCTCACTTCCATTTTGTCCCCATGCTGCCATTTTTCTTTCCCTTGTTCTTACCTTCCCTTGTACATAACTGTCTAGCTGGCAGTGAAAGAGAGGGTTGTGATTACAGCACCAGTTGTCACCCTTCAAATTCAGGGGCAGAAGCCTGGGCAAAGAAAAAGAAGCGCCTAAAAACATATAAAGATGGTGCCAAGTGTGCCGCCCTGCATAGAACATACCACAAGCTAGGGCCCACCACTGAAAAGGCCTGTTCTCATGTTGTCACCCTCCAGACATCTTGCACATGAAGAAGGGCCTCAGTTCATGGGGAGAGAGGGGATCCTTGAGATACTTGAAAGCTCTGCCATGGCCTGGAAACATCTGTTTTCACTCACTCACTTCCATCCAGCTGTTGTCATATTTCTGAAGGGATTACCCCCTCTGAACATAGAAGATAAATTCAGAAGTATATAATGATGCATATCTCAAGCGAGAACGGTAACATGAGAGTGGTTGTTGCACAGCCCTTATTGATTCTAATGGGGAAAACATAACAGCACTACCCAGAGAATTCGGACTTGTGTGGAAGTGCTGACACAGTTAAAGTTTCTTCACACTAACTTCCCATTTCAGCTGTTAAGATTTACTTTTGATCGTGGCTAAGTTCCTGTGAGCTCGTCTAGACAAAGATTGTAAATTGTGATAAACACATTCTTCATGGCAGAATTTCCCCCCTTTAAGGATTATAAATAGAATGAATAGACAGAGGCTTTGGGGGTTAATTTCAAGTGCTTTTCTCACTAAGCCATCTTACATTAATGGGATGTGCGGGAGGCATACAATCAGAACAAACTAATCCAAACCTATGTAGTAACCCCCCCCCCCAATCCTGCTGATTAACAAGTCAATACATCTAACATGATTTAAAAATGGGCTCTTCTTTGTGAGATACTTCTAATATTAAATCCTACTTTAAATTTGTTTGTCACCCCAGCACAACAAATTCCCTCCCCCTTTTAATGACTTTTTATGGTTTGGAAAGCGATGGGGGAACGCATTGAAAAGTGTGGAAGGTGCTCAATAAATACCCAAATATAGCCTAACTTCTGCAAAACCTTGTGCAAGCAAAGCAGGAAGAATATCCCATAAGCAGGTGGTTATTATTACTATTTTGTTATTTATTAAATTTGTATGCCACCCTTTATCTGTAGATCTCAGGGTGGTTCACCACAAAAATAATGCAGCTCCTGCCGGTGCCGGTGGCCATGTCCCGGCTCATGAGTGCCTGCCCCACATATGATGTCATATGTGACAACATCTGTTGTCAAGGATCTCACTGGAGGAAGAACTCGAATTTCAGTTTCTGCTGAAATCTTTAATGAACTAATCAGTACAGTACATAGGCAAGGCAAAGGCTAAAAGGCACAGCAGGTGGATGGTATAACCTTACCATACAATGAATGATAGGTCACCATGCTCCTTGTTTTTGAACAGTGTGTCAAGCACAGCTTTTGTACAGCAAGCAAACTGCCTTTAGACACAGCAAGCAAATGGGCACTCCTTTGTGCGGGTTGAGTCTAAGTGGTCTGTTTGTGCCAGCATTGGTGCCTCCATGTCCTAGGGGGCAGAGGAAAAGACAGCACCTGTTCAATGCATGGCTTGCCAGTCAGCATTAACTTAAGGGATGGAGGCTCACCAACAGGAAAAACTTGAATGGAATTACAGTTCTACCTTGGATCTCGAACATCTTGTGAGTCAAACGTTTTGGCCGCAAACCTGGAAGTGAGTGTTCTGGTTTGTGAACGTTCTTTTAGAAGCTGAACGTCCAATGCGGCTTCCATGGCTTCCAATTGGCTGCAGGAGCTTCCTGTCAGAAGCTGTGCCTTGGTTTCCAAACGTTTTGGAAGTCAGACTTCTTGAACGGATTCCGTTTGACTTCCGAGGTATGTCTGTATCTGATAGCACAAAAGCAGATTTCCCTAGCCCCAACACCCCATTTGATATCTCCCCAGGATCTGTTCCACAGCCTCTTCCTAGGGCAGCTACAAGACTTCTTGGGGGTTTAATGGAACCAACTCTCCCCAGGGTCATCAGACTCTAGCTTTTTTATCTCACACCCTTCCTCCTGAGCCTGCCACACACACACACAGAGAGAGAGAGACCCCTCAATGGAACTCATGACAACTGTTCAGTCAGCTGATCCCTGTAGAAAGAAGGATTGAACTCCCCATGTATCAACTGGTGTAGTGTGAGTTCAATCCTGCTTGGTCCAGGTGCACAAAAAGTTATTCAAAGTTTAAATAAAGGATATATTGAGTCAGAGTAAAGGAGAGGTCATTGGTGAGAGTCATTCCAGTTCAAGCAAACCAGTAGCTTCTGTGCCACTAGAGGTTGGTGTGTTTTTGTTTTTTTAAAAAAAAGCAAGGATGACTTTGAACATGAGAATCTTGAGCAGCCAGTCAAATGCATGGTCATTTCTGTATCTGTCTGGAAGTACAGAATCATCACTCATTATGGGCTGTCACTATGCATATATTTAGTTGGCTGCATGGAGATGCCACATCCAAATCTACTCTGCAAAGTCAGAGAGGCTTATGCTGCCCATGTGCTACACATAAAGCTTCACACCTAAGTATGGGTGTCTTGATTCAATCACTCCTGTGGCTGCTTCCAAGCCTGGTGTTATGATTCTGTTCTCATAGTTTCAGAGGCTGATGCTGAATGAGATAATAGCCCAGTAGAGACTGTTTGCCCTTTATCCTACTAAATCAGGATATTAAATCAACTCAACAAATTTCTAAAATGCAGAATGATCCATTTGTCTTATTACCATTGATTTGAAAGAGCTGTAGGATAAAAGTGACTCAGATGATATAACACTTAATCAACCACATCTCAAATGGCTCTAGCCAATTGTGTTTTCCATCTTCTTTTCAATCTAGGCAAAATTTATTCTAGAGGGGTGGAAAGTCCAATACATTTTTTCCAATAAAGGAAGACACAAAGGGTTTCACTGTGTGGTTTTAAGCCTTATGCAACTAAATGTCTTAAGGGAAAACAATTGTTAAAATTTAAAGACAGCTTAGGATAGTCAAAGAGATAAGTGGCCTTCTTTTTGACAGTGTTTTGTGATTATGTTTTCCAAGAGTCTCTCAAGTTGGAAGGTAATTTAAACAAGTGCTGCAGAGGTCACAGTCAGAAGAACACACATGAACAAACACGGGCTGAAATAAACTAGTACACAGAACAGAGAAGCAACACCTAATTAGTTTTCAGACAGTAAATTAATTTTGATGCAAGTGCTCCTTATCCAAGAACTTTCAAAATAGTGATGTACTTTTGGCTAGCTATAAGCTATGGCATTATTTCAGTAAACTGCGCATTAACTAAGAAAAAAAAAACATCAGCAGATAATTGCTTGTTTTTAAAAGGCATTTTCCCTGCTTTAACAGGACCCAGTTATCCACTCAAATTACAGTTACAGCCTAGTAATCAGTCTGAAATAGACTCAAGGATGGAAATTAAGAAAGGAAAATGGGGAGGGGGATGGAGGGGAGGGGGGACAAGAAAAGTACCAGAAAGTTGTCAACAAATGTTCTCAACTATCAGACATTGGAGATGGTGGGGAGAGCCATAAAGTGCTACAAAAGGCAAAGAACACACTGAAATAGAGCGTTGACCATTTTAAATAGGTATAGTTTGGGGTTTCAGATGGGTGAATTTGGAGGAAGCAGCTATTAGTCAAACATGTTTTGAGATGCACCTGCTTTTAACACTCCTTACATGGCTGAAATCAGCCCCATATCAACTCAAGATGAAAATTATTATGAAATGTTTATGTGTCATGTACCAGGATGTAGCAATGAAACTGGGTGAGATGCAGAATTTACGCCAAGGAACTGTCACCATGAGGCCATGAACTCACAGGCCAAATTAGATGACATAGCTGGTAATCCAGGATGACCACATGACCCACTACTGGTAGAAGGGGAAATTACAATACTTCTCCCTTGCATGTGGTTTTGGAAGCTGGCCTATCTTTTCACTAAAGTGCTTTCTTAGCTCCAGTAACCAGAATTGGTTGGCTACTATGAATTTGAACTGGATCACAGTAAGTTTGTCTGCATTGCTTTTTTATCATTTCTTTAGAAGATTGTATCCAGTATTTTATCTTCTTTCTGACAGCTGCAGTAGATTCAACTGATGTCTTAAATGAGCTATCCACGTCTCCACAATTTTTGCCCTGAATAGCTGCTGCTAATTTAGTGTGTGCCATTTATACTTAAAGTTATATTTTTCCCAGGTGTATCACTTTGCAAGTTCCAGCACTGCCTTTTATCTGCTATTTCATCGCCCACTCCTACACATTAAGACCTATTTCTGTAACTCTACATAGTAAAATTGCAAGCTGTCTTATCTTATCTTAAATAATATTTGCACTTTTCCCAAGAACGGCAAAGCTTCTTAAAGACTAAGCACTCTATGTATTATGGCATCAGCTTCATTGGACTAGAGTCCACTTTGCCAGATCCACAAAGTGTTATCCTGAGTTACAAGTATGTGTGTGTGTGTGTTTGTGTGTGTTTATGTGTGTTGGTGGTGCTAATAGTGAGGTGGGGGGAAATGAAATGCAGAAAGTACAGATGGTGATAATTATGTTATTAAAAGTGGCCATTTACAAAGCAAAACAGTTGTTGAAGATAACACAGACTTACTGGCACAGATAAGGCAATTAACACATGTAATGTAAAAAAAAAAGAGCAACAGATGATAAAAGAACATATTGATGAATTTTAATTCAGTGATTTTATATTACTATCCATCTTTGAAGTTCCTTGTTCATGGATGGCCATTATTTAAGGTTAGTTACAGTGTGTTCAGGTCAGTTATGTTCCTATACTGTCTTTTTAATGCTGCCATTGCGGATATCAGATTTGTGTCCATTTATTCTGTTGCGTTGAAACTAGCCTGTTTGTCCTACATGGGAAGCAGAAGGGCACTGCTGGCAAATGATAGCATCTGCATGCCCATCCATGTGATATATATTATCACACTGGGAGATGAACAGGCAAATTAACTCTTGATGTGGTGATATTATTAGGTCTTGTAATATTGTTGCCACTAGTAGACACAGGAACAGAGATGGCATCTGTTGTTGCTTTGGTTTTCTGTATGCCACTTAGAATATTTTAAATATAAAAAGTGGTATAGAAATCAATCAGTTAATCAGTATGGGTCTGCCACAGAAACTGGTCCCTCTGTCGTATCTCCTCTGTGCTTTGTTACTGCTGGTGAGTAGCTGAACTTGGGTGGGTGGGGGGCTGTTATTCCTTTGGACAAAAGCAGAGGTTAGGGCTTCACTACATGCAATTGTATGCAGCATGTTGTTTGTTCTTACTTTTCCTATCCACTGCTGGAGCAGCAATAAACATGCACCGCTTCTGCAGTGGTGCAAAATCTTGAAATAGCTCATGATTTTAATGCAATGCTGAAGAATGGGATGTTTCTTTGACGCAGGAATCATTCCAGCCCATACTTTAAAAAATGCTTATCTGCCAGAACGGCAACACACAATTTAAAAACAAAATAGTTGAAAGAAATTGCCTCCTTTGAATATAAAGTTAAATGACAAGGAGGAAGGCATTAGGTTTGCTAACTGAGAGGAACTATAGAATGCTATCTTCTAACGGTACTCCCGTTTCAGTCCATCATATCAAACATGGTCATATTTCCAAGGGAGGTAAACATAAATGCATGTTGTGTGTGCAGGTGTGGGTTTTGATGTGGGTATGCTTGTGGGCAATTATCTCATTTTACAAAACATACCTGTATCACAGCTGATACTGTGAACAGGAGCTACCATATGGAAGTCTCTAACCATTTGCACCAATCTGTGTCACTCTTAAGTAGAAGAACTTCTGGGGGGGGGGGTGAAGCAAAATGCTCAGGACTCTGGTTTTTTAGCCTTTGACACAGGTAACTAAAAATTAAAATCAGACACTGAACAACCTACACAAATATTATATTATAGAGTTGGCAAAGGTTCAGAAAAGGGCAACCAAAAGGATCAAGGGGGGTGGAACAAGTTTCTTGTGACAAAATATCACAGCATTTGGGACTTTTTAGTTTAGAGAAAAGGCAGGTAAGATGTGACATGGTATAAGTTTATAAAATTATGCATGGTATGGAGAACATGGATAGAGAAAAGTTTTTCTTCCTCTTTCATAACACTAGAACTTGTGGACATTAAATGAAGCTGAATGTTGCAAGATTCAGGACAGATGGAAGTACTTCAAGTAGTGCACTGTTGAATTTTGGAACTTACTCCTACAGGAGGCAGCGATGGCCACCAACTTAGATGGCTTTAAAAAAGGATTGGACAAATTCATGTTATTGAAGGTTACTTGTCATGATGGCTCTGCTCTGCTTCCACAGTTGGAGGCAGTAATGCTTCTGAATACCAGTTGCTGGAAACCACTGGAGGGGAGAAGGCTCTTGTGCTCAAATACTGCCATGACTCTTTAGAGACACACACATATAGTGGCGTTCCCTTACACCACTGAATAATTAGACCTATTTCTGAATAATTACACATCTTGAATTATAGAGAGGAATTTCTGAAGGTGGGCAGGGGAGGAAGCATGGCCTCCATGAAAGTTTGATCTCCCCCCCCCTTTTTTTTTTGGTAAGTGTAGGATAGGACTGAGCTAAAGCCAGCTAGATTGTTCTCATGAACGTCAACAGGTGCTTCCCATTTGCAGTGATTTTGATACTCATGTATTTCATACGTCTGAAACAAGGAAAATCACCCATAAACCCACAGACAAAATCACACCAGTTGGCATTGCTAATTCATTTCAATGCCTGTGAGGGCAAATGAGGTCAAAGGCAAGATGGCAAAAGTAAAGGAAAATGTCACCAGGAAACAGCAGCAGCCAGGGGCAGGGTCATCTTAAGTGTATCTGGTGCCCTGGCACCGTGGTGCAAAGATCCCTCCGGCGCCCCCCTGCCCCATTTTGCAGCGCGACTGTCTGGCGGGCACAGCAGCGCAGCGCCCCCCTGGCGGCCCAGCGCCCTGCCGCATTGCGCCACCCAGCCTTGCCTTAGAGCCGGCCCTGGCCAGGGGAACAAATGGGTGCCAAACAGCATTGAAACAATTCAGACTTTTAGCAAGAGAAGTATTTGTTGATATTTAGGTTGGATGCACTAAGTAAGTTAGCAGTACAATCATGGTACAGAATTGAAGAGACTTGACCAAAGTCGAACAGGACATGAACTTCAAAGCTGAACATTCTAAAGCACAGTGGTTTAGAAAGGTGCTTGTTATATGTATGCATCAAACAGAACTGGGTCCACTGAACATCACAAACTACCAGTTGTGATGGATCCCATGAATTTGGTTATAGAGATACAGGCAAATATTTGAATTCATTTTTTAATCATTGCAGGTATATACTCCCTTTGGGATCTCAGGTTCAAAGAAACTAAAATTCAAAGAAACACAGAGCTAACATCACAGAGCCAGTATCATAATTTGTTTTTCTCATTACTGTTGTTGCCATCTATTTAGCTACCAAGACCAGACCCCTCCACACAAAAATCTACATAATAAAGAAAGGGGACGTTACATGTGCAAATTATTTTATTTGAATATGTCCTTCAATGCCAAACCAAACCAAAAGCTTCTTAGTGGATTGGAATATATACTTCTGAATCTCTTAGGTGAATGGATTGTCATATACACTTGATAAATCAGAACATTTGCACTGAAAAGGTATCTATCACCTGAAGTTAACAGAGATGGGAAATATTTCTGCTCAACACCCTGCGGAGTTGCTGCCAGGAAGAATAGATATTACTGGCCTAATACGGTAGTTCCAGTTGTCTGACTCCATATATGGCAGCTTCATATTTATTTTAAAAAAGAATACCACAACCATCTACCAAACAGTTATTCAAGGCACTTATGCAAGTCAGAAAAAACAATGACAACTAAGTAATAAAATAAAATAAAGCAGTTTAAGGCCACTACTAAATCCCAGGAGAGATTTTTTCAACAACACACACAGTTCAAATTATCTAGCAGCAATGATGTACCCAACTCAGATAAGCCTCCACTAAAAGCTCGGGTGAACTGGACATAGTCTGTCATCTTAACCATAACAGAGGCAGAGGCAGCATCAAATAAAGGCTGCTCACAGACATTAAGGTACCTCATCTGTTCTTCCTCTCAGCATTTTTCAGGATAATTTAAATCCTTCCAAGGCTTAGTAGACTGCTGGGACATGGTGACCAGCTTGGTGCCAAAGCATTGATTTACACTTCCCTCACCTTTAATCCTAGATCTCACTCAAGGTCATGAATGTACAGGTAAAAGCACTTCACTACTGAATGCCAAGTCTGACATTCTGACCACCTCTGCTTTCTCATTCTCTCTAGATCTATAAATTAACTCTATGAAGCCTCAAATACCACTGTATCGCTGGCAATGTGTTTTGTGCAAAGGCCAGTATAGAGTGCGATGGGAAAACTATGAGATCAGCGTTCTTGCATTCATTTGTAAGACACAAAGAAACATCAAATATATTGCTGACAGGAACTAGTGGTGTGCTTTATAATCTTCAAATATAGCTAGAAAAGCAAGATTACACAATGAAATTTTGTCTTTGTGGATGCTTTAGTACTGCCTACTTGAATTTACTTTTGAATAAATGAAAAAGAGCACAAGTGTTTTAGTCCCATTTCACCTTAACAGGAATTCCTAGAAGCTCCTACTGATGGTTAGAAAGCCTCCCCTAAAAAGTTCATGTCACAGTATTAATGCAAATGGAGTGCCAATTTTGAACTTTCATGCTAGACATATTGATGATTTTAAATTATTTGCTCTTTTGAAATTTGATAGTAAATGTTAAGGTGGACACATTCAGAATTCTACTGCAGCTCTACGGGCTGAGGGAGATGGGATAATAAATGTGTGCCTGCTGCCACAAATGGCAGCCATTTAGCTCCCTATCTCTCTGTTCAGCATCTAGAGCAACTTGCTTGTGCCTTGATGTCAAAATGTGATGCGCTTCACTGACTCCATTCATAAGCACAAACACAAAATGCCCTCGACATCAATATATGGGCAGGTATCCATTGATGCTAAAGAGCAGGAGGGGCTTAGACTGTTCTTGGCAGTATCCACACTTTTAGTATCAGATCAAACCTGGCCTGATTCAGTCCTTTATGTTGCTGACTTCTACACTCTTTTTCAAACATGCTTCAGTGTGCAGTGCTCCTTCTACAGGGCTAAATTCTTCATCCAGTGACATACTGGCCACCCCTACAATTCAGGAGCAGCTCCTACTGAGGCCATGTGCATACAATTCCAAGCAGAATGGGATCATTAAAAAATTAGTTGACATCCAAATTAGCTATCTACTCTAGCAATATAAGGGAATACAAGAATTTGTATTGTGTGTAGCAGGAGGCAGGTGGGGGAGAAGACTTACACTTGGCGATAGAAAATAAATAGCCAAGAAGTCTTTGCAGAGAATAGGTTCACAATTCAATTGATTATGAAATTCTACTTTTATTGTTGGAAAGCAATATTATAATAATGTGGCTACCTTTAAAGATCATTTCAAGGCCATTAGGGAACCCATGAAACTAGACTCCTGGGTTGTTAATCCAATCATTGATCCAGAGCTTGGCCTTGTGCCTTATTTGTAACAACTCCCTCAGCTGTGTGTTTTATAGCCATTCAAAATGTTATACTCTGACATACTAAAATTCTTTTTCTCCAGCCAAGAAAAAACCCACATATTTATCCTAAACTTTAGGCTCGCCAAATATAAATACCCTTTAATAACAGAGCCACGGTGACTACACCTGAATTTCAAAGTAACACTATAAAAAGGGAAGTTGCTATCTGTGACATGAAAATTGAGTTTATAAGATATTATTTTCCCCACTTGCCTTTCATTGTGCTCTGCTTGGAGGAGCAGCCTCAGCACTACAGAGGTGAAGCAAGGCTTCAGTGGTACTGTGGACAGCAGCATACAGGACTCAGGTAGGAGAAGTGATAGACATTTTCCAACGTTACACCATTGAGTTGGATTTGTGGTGCTACAGAGGGGTTATTTTGTACTTGTTGGTGCAGCACTTTGGTTTTTTGGATGTTGAGTGATAGGCCAAGCTTTCTGTAAGCTTCTGTAAAGATATTTAGGATGGATTGGAGGTCATCCTCTGAATGTGGATGTCAAAATGTGATGCGCTTCACTGACTCCATTCATAAGCACAAACACAAAATGCCCTCGACATCAATATATGGGCAGGTATCCATTGATGCTAAAGAGCAGGAGGGGCTTAGACTGTTCTTGGCAGTATCCACACTTTTAGTATCAGATCAAACCTGGCCTGATTCAGTCCTTTATGTTGCTGACTTCTACACTCTTTTTCAAACATGCTTCAGTGTGCAGTGCTCCTTCTACAGGGCTAAATTCTTCATCCAGTGACATACTGGCCACCCCTACAATTCAGGAGCAGCTCCTACTGAGGCCATGTGCATACAATTCCAAGCAGAATGGGATCATTAAAAAATTAGTTGACATCCAAATTAGCTATCTACTCTAGCAATATAAGGGAATACAAGAATTTGTATTGTGTGTAGCAGGAGGCAGGTGGGGGAGAAGACTTACACTTGGCGATAGAAAATAAATAGCCAAGAAGTCTTTGCAGAGAATAGGTTCACAATTCAATTGATTATGAAATTCTACTTTTATTGTTGGAAAGCAATATTATAATAATGTGGCTACCTTTAAAGATCATTTCAAGGCCATTAGGGAACCCATGAAACTAGACTCCTGGGTTGTTAATCCAATCATTGATCCAGAGCTTGGCCTTGTGCCTTATTTGTAACAACTCCCTCAGCTGTGTGTTTTATAGCCATTCAAAATGTTATACTCTGACATACTAAAATTCTTTTTCTCCAGCCAAGAAAAAACCCACATATTTATCCTAAACTTTAGGCTCGCCAAATATAAATACCCTTTAATAACAGAGCCACGGTGACTACACCTGAATTTCAAAGTAACACTATAAAAAGGGAAGTTGCTATCTGTGACATGAAAATTGAGTTTATAAGATATTATTTTCCCCACTTGCCTTTCATTGTGCTCTGCTTGGAGGAGCAGCCTCAGCACTACAGAGGTGAAGCAAGGCTTCAGTGGTACTGTGGACAGCAGCATACAGGACTCAGGTAGGAGAAGTGATAGACATTTTCCAACGTTACACCATTGAGTTGGATTTGTGGTGCTACAGAGGGGTTATTTTGTACTTGTTGGTGCAGCACTTTGGTTTTTTGGATGTTGAGTGATAGGCCAAGCTTTCTGTAAGCTTCTGTAAAGATATTTAGGATGGATTGGAGGTCATCCTCTGAATGTGCGCACACTACGTTGTCATCAGCATACTGAAGCTCCATGATGGAAGTTACGGTAACCTTACTCTTTGCTTTCAGCCTGCACAGATTGAAGAGCTTTCCATCTGTTCAATATATGATTTCTACTCCGGTGGGAGTTTCCCTTTGACAAAGTGTAGGATCTCAAACTCAGGACGCAAGGGAGAAATGTGCTAAGAGGAAGGCACACGTGGCATATCCACACTGTGATCAATTCCTGGCCAGAAACCAATGTCCCCACTGTGGAAGGATGTGTGGATCCAGAATTAGCCTCCACAGACACTTACGGTCTCACTGTTAAAACTGTGTTTATGGAAGACAATCTTACTCGGCAACGAGTGATCGCCAAAGAAAGAAAGAAGACAGGACTCGGGCTGCAGCCTCTATAAGTGTGGGACTCGCCTGTTATTTCAGCAGCAGTCACTCTTAGATTGAGCCTTAAGCAGAGGCTGCAGCTCTGTCTCAGTAGCAGCAAGCTCTGCCTCTCACCTGAGGGCACTGAAAGGGGGCCGAGCATGTTTTGTAAGTAAAGTAAAGGACTCATATTTAAGGTACTGTGATATGATGCCAGTAGTAGTGGGCAGCTTAAAGCCACCCCTACAATTCAGGAGCAGCCAATATGTTGCTGGACAATGCTGTGGGCTTCACCTCCCTGCAACATGCCGACAAGTGTCCCTGTAGCATCACAGCTACATACAACAATGGTGCAGACACAGGACAGTGATGAAGTTGGGGCAGTGTGGGCACTTTGGTGGAATCAATCTGGTATTCCTGCTGCTGTGCCCACACTCCCCGTCTTCACCCCTGGCCCTGTAAGTGGCAGATACTCGTATCCAGGTCTGCAGCACCACCCCTCCCTGCTGACTGCTCCTGCTGCAATCGACCACCAGAGCTACATAAAGGAAAAGAGAGTAGCAGTTGTTAAGCTACTTAGAGCAGAGCATGTCTAACCATACAAATACTAACCTGTGGCAAGTCGCATGGTTCTTGGAGTATCCAGATGGAGTGTTTTTGATGTATAATTTATGGATAACTGTTGTTGTCATAGAAAGAGGGAGCTGAGAACAGGTGATAAAAGGGAACCAGAATGAGCACTTCACTTCTAGTCAAGAAGTCAGCTGTCTGTAAATCCCTGCCTTGCTAATTTTCTCTTTTTTAAAACAACACTAGGATTCCATCCCATTTTCTGCACACAGGCCTATTCCTAGACTAGCTCTGTCTGTGCTGCCAAGGTCTCCTTGAGATTTGCCTAGACTGCAGAAAAGAGAGTAACACAAATCACTGGGTATAATAAAACTGTGTGCATGTGAGGTGTTATGGTAGCCCATCGTGCAACTCTTTTAACAGATTACTAATAATTGTATGAATTATTCGACATAAGTTCTCCTTCCTATGAGACCACATCAACTTCCACTCCTGTTGATTTATAGCCATACTTAGAAAATCATTACTTAGATCTAGGTAGCACTTATTATCTTCCCTTACAAATTATTAACATTAACTTGGCCATGGAGGATTTTATTATAGCAAAGAAATTTACAAGGTTGCATTTAATCAGGCCTTCGTTTCAACTGGACTTCTGGACACAAAAGACTCAGCAATGTCCTGTTATGAGCAGACTAAATGGTAGTTAATTTCCTATAAAACCCTAAAGTGAATATTTTATGTCCCAATTTAAAACTTCCATTTCAACTCTTTCAAAAAAGTTAAATGCATATTTTTACTAAGATTTGTGAGTTGAAGTACATAAAATACCAGGACTGTTGTCACACATCACTAACCAGCCTTTAAAAAAATCAGCCTGTGGGGGTTGAGATTGGGATTTATGAGCAAATGTTTGACAAGTGAAAGTAGCTGTTTTTCAATACATATAATTATGTGATTACTTATTGACAGATGAAAACAACTGCTACAGAAATATCAGATGATAACACACCATGTACTGTAAAAACGCCTCTTAAAATATTGCCATTTTTTGCAAATCCATCCTATTTAATGTAATCTGTTATTAACAGCATGCAACGCCTACTGGTATATACATTCTGAGATATATAAAACACATGTTTTTTACATTCATAACTGTATATACTAGGGATGCTGGATGGGCTGGATTTACCATTGCAACTGAGAACTAGATCAAAAAAATGGTTTCATATGCATAGTGACTAAGTGCACTCCAGCACTGCATGAACAGAGAAATTTCCTGACCAAAGAGAAAGGTCTGATATATATATATATAAACTGTATGAAAAAGTTGCATATTGATAGTTTTATATACAAGTGCTTTTTGACTATGCTGTTATCTGCAGCGTCATTTTTACAGCTGTTATCCTAGACAGATCGAGTGGGTTTTAAGGGGTTTTGAAGAGAGGACAGTGATACTTGAGCAGGAGTTCAGTTATCCCCCAGAAAATGTCTATTTTAAACTCGTGTATGAAATTATAGTAGTTATTTCTATATGGTCTTCCAGGAACAATACATCAGTTGTTCAAGAAAGTAAAAGATTTTCAATAAATTGATTTGAAGATTTGAAACCTGAATTAAATTGCCACAATTTCCCCCTGTATGTGTAAACCCTTTGTATTTGATAATATTCAGATATTTGTACTGCCTTATCCCGAAACCCAGAAGAAGTTTCACTCTAAAAACAATTACTGTGTAATAGGGTTGCCATACGTCCGGGGAAACCCAGACATGTCCTCTTTTTGTGGGGGGGTGGATTTTTACATTTTAAAGGAAATGCCTGGGGTTAGGGGTCTTTTTCGGGGGGGGGACTTGCCGGGGGGACAGGACGGGACATTGTGCTCCAGAAGTGGAAGTGCTGCAGCAAAGATCAGGTATGAGTTGGGGTTCTGCCTTCACTTGGGCTGACAGCGGCTTGAGCTCAGGCTGCTTTGCATGGGCCCTCTGCACACTGTAGCTGCTGCCAGCTCAAGCTGGGGAAAGAGGCACACGGGTGCGATGGCCCTGCCTGCGTGTGCCCGGCCTCCTGTTTCCTTGGCTCAGACTAGCAGCAGCTCGTGTTGTCCTCTTTTTTGCTCTTCAAGATATGGCAACCCTACAACAACAGGTTGGATCTAAAAGTGCCCTTTTGTGAATGAAAGAGCCTTAGAATCTAGCAGAGGTTAGTTGTTTTTTTTAAAAAGGAGAAATCATTTTTTGCTGATTCTCCCTTCCCTCTCCAGAGGCGCTAGGTTGCCCCCAAGATTGAGGAGGTCTGGCGCACATTGTGTGTGTTTGTGTGTGTGATGTCGAGGCTGAGCGCACTGGAGGAGCCGGCCACTGGACTTGCGGTGCATGTCATGCACATGCAACACATGCCTGCCTGCCTGAAGATTGAGGGGCCCAGCCCATTTAAAACAAGTATCAAGGGGGGGCAACATGCCCCATCCACCTAGAGTTGGTGCGCCTGTCTGGAGAGTTTTTCAAAATTGGGAACAGGGGGCTGCATGAGAAAGGAAGAGTCCACTGAGATGTCATGATCCTGGGAAAACTTTGCTCCTCAAAACTTGCATAACAGAGCAGCTTAAAAACAACAACTGTTAGCCTTAAATATTCACAATTTCCTTCCTGTCATAACAGAAAGTATTTGCAAACATAGTTTGGAAGGCTTTCAAATAATAACATAAAACTTGTTTATTGTAGACTGTCCCTGCTTCTTCTCTTTAGTTCTATTATTACTCAGTGCTTATTCCCTCTATAATCTCTCTTTTCTACCCAAGCACACTGGGACGCGTCAGCATTTTCCAGTGTCCCTTCTTTGTTCTCAGAATGAGATCCTGATGCAATTAATGATCTTACTCCTAGCAGAAAGCAAAAAAAAACCCCAGAATCATTCTTTCATGCATCAAAGTGTAGATTGGCTCACATCTAAAAGCATGCAATTAATTATTTGCTGAGTTTAACTCGGCATGGAAGAACAAAACACCTGGGGACCTATTCTGGAATACCATAAAGAGCAAAAGACCTACCAGAAAAATGTATTATGTGTTGGGACTAACTATTGCATGAATTTTATATAGGTGTATATTAGCACCATTACAAGTCTAAGGCCACAATCCAAAACACACTTCCTAGGGAGTAAGCCCCAATAGACAAAGTGGAATTTACTTTGGAGTAAATACATATAAGCTTGCTCTGCATGTGCCACAAAACTGTCAGATGCCTGCATTGTTCCAACATCTGCCTCCGGACTCTCACAGCCAGATCTCATGAGTTAGAGCAGGCATCCCCAAACTTCGGCCCCCCAGATGTTTTGGACTACAATTCCCATCTTCCCCTGACCACTGGTCCTGTTAGCTAGGGATCATGGGAGTTGTAGGCCAAAACATCTGGAGGGCCGCAGTTTGGGGATGCCTGAGTTAGAGTTAGATCAGGCTTCCATAGCCTCGGCCCTCCAGATGTTTTTGGCCTATAACTCCCATGATCCCTAGCTAGCAGGACCAGTGGTCAGGGATGATGGGAATTGTAGTCTCAAAATACCTGGAGGGCCGAGGTTGAGGAAGCCTGAGTTAGATCATTAAGTAACCATGCACAAAAGACTAGGTTTGTGGAAGCTACACAAGACAGAGGCTGCTTGGAGTCAGGTCAAGAAAGGAAAGGTACTTGGAAACACACAAGCACCACCACCTGCAATACAGGGTTAAATTGACTTAAAGGTTTGTTGCAAAGGTTAATGAGTTAATGTATGTGAAGAGGTTTGAACACACTAAAGTGTTCCATAAAGTGCTACTCATTATGTTACCATCATCCAAAAATGATGGGCAATGCGCAATGATGCAACTGTACCTTTAATTAGGCATGTTAGGGTAAACAGTACAAGGTGGATTCAATTCAATTCAATTCAATTCAGTACACACCAGAGAGGCAAGTGATAGGATTAGCGGCAATGGGATCTGCATAGTAAAAAAGTTGCAATGTGCCTTCATTGTCTCTACCTGAAAACCCTTAGCAGGAGGCTGCAAGGAAGTAGGAGGCCATGCACCACAGAATATTGATGCTGCAAGCACCTGGACTGCTGCCAACACAGAGCTACAATTACCCCACTGAATCCTCTTTGGGAAGTGTGACTGGATTTCTCCTATTCTTTTCCCTCCCCCTCCCTCTCTAAGCAAAAAAAGCTACCCTGGAGAGTCACACTCTGTTTTATTGCCTAAGCCTACATACTATACATCAATACATGCCTAATTGTGCATAAAATCTAAATTCTATTGCACAGCTACATAAAAATGCAAACTGCTTCAGCAGTGTAATATCTAGTGCTGAGCTCAATCCAATAAGGGCTGCCCCAAGGCAACTCGCACAAATGCAATTATCTCTCGCACACTCAAACTGCTTTCTTTCACAACATTACTTTTATTATGCAAATGCATAAATCTAATTTTAATCCTCAGAGCCATCCAGAAGATTAAAACAGCATTCACAACTTACCTTCACTATGTGTAATTAAAGATATTTTCCAATCTCTACTTTGAGAAATGATTTTAAGTACAAGCTGAAGTTTCATACTTTGCTTTAGAGGTGATAATTATAGCCATGTGCAAAGGAAAATGATGTCATGCACAATTGCTCTACGACGTTGAGCAAGGGTTAACTACTGGACCAGATGGAAACTCATTCCAGTCAACCATAAATGAGCAACACCCTTTGCTATCAGTTTGAGTGCACAGAATCTGACACAGAATCCCATCTCATGAAAAAAGCTCAGACAAGCCATTCCTAACCACTTCTCTTTGTAGTTTCTCCACCCAAATTCATCCAGCTACATATGTCTACTGACACACATTTAAGTGCTGGAAAAATACATAGAAAAGTGTATGAAGATTGATGCATGCACAATTACTATTGAATGCAGAATATCAAGAATCCACAACTGGTTCTGATTCAGGGCTCTGAAGAGGGCATCTGAGTGGGGATGGGTGTCAGGAACTCATTACCATCCTGGGCCAGGGAGGGAACTCTGGGGAAATCTGCCAGATCAAGAGAACTTTAAACAACAATAGCTCAAAATAGATCATATGATAACACCAGGTCACGAGAATGTTGCAAGTTGGGGATGCTCATTGTTTTGACCATGCTCAACTTTACCTCATCAACTTTGCTTAAGATTTCTGTGTTCCACATTCTCCCTACTTGAGCATAATTGGTAGAATTGACACAAGGTTTGTAGGGTTCCTCAGCAAAGTGTCCTCTGCCTCCTCTATTGGTAGGATCTGGTTGGCTTACCTGAAAGTGGAACCTCCTACAGTTCAAGCATCACCAAGTGACCTGATCTGCCATTTAATTTTCCACAATGCCGCAAACTATGTTACATCTGGGGAATTATGAGAAATTAAAATGGTTGATACAAACCACCTAGTGCTATTCATGAAGACAGGCCAGGATTTGTTTGTTTTTTAAAGGGGCAGGGCAAACATTACCAGGAGCACATAATTATTTTCAGCCAACGGAAATGTTGGCTTTGCTTAGGGTGAATGGAGATGGTACAGCCAAATATCAAACAAAGGAAATTCCTTCTTGAAATGTTGAACACTTTCTAAAGCATTAACATAATTTTATGTTAGATAAACCTGCTTCAGCATGTAGATGTTGTCATCAAAATAGCATTGTGTGATCTGGAAAGCAAGTAGGAAGGATATGAGGGTGGTAGATACAATTCATAAGGCTAGAGCATATTCAGAAGCCTCTGAAAAGGCTGCCTTAGCAGTGCTTGTGTGCGCATGTAAACATCTTCAAATCTGCTGCAATTTCTCCCTCATTTGCATCTTACTACAATTACCAAGTGCCTGGCATCTCCTCTGCAGCAGACTTTACTACAGCAGTGTCTGTAAATACTCAAAATTTAACAGGAAAAAGAAATGGCCCAAATCCTGACAACCCATGGTCTTTTCTGTCGCAGAGATCAATGGATATTAAGATGTAGTGGATTCCAGAAGCGGCGTGCATAAATCAGATTTGGTAATTCTCTTATTTAATGGATCCAAACCAATTATATTGACATTACCTCTCATCATAATCTGATACAGACAAATGCTGTAATTTGGGGGGGGGGAGTGTGAATTCAGGCCAAATTGAATTGGCTAGAAAACAACAACAGCAACAAATTCAAATCAAATAGTCCCAATGTTTGCTGCATTTTCTATCATATTCTTGTGCATGCAGTAACATTATTCCTCTGCTGTATGCATTGGGAAGAAAAGTTCTTTTCTCATCTGTTATTGTAATGATTGCATATACATTCTAAAATGATGGCATCGCCTGCATCTATTATTCTCCTAATGCCTCAACAAGCCTCTACTTCTCTTTGAATCAGCCACAAACTGCCTCAAGAAAGATGGGGGAAAGTCTGTTGCTACCAAACAAAAAGAAACGGCATCCTGCCTTTATCCAGGTATTCCAATTTAGCCTCTGGCTTCTCTGAGCAAAATCCAAGTAATAATTACCAGTAGCAATGGAGACCATCAGCAAGCAGCAATAGCTAAATTTGTTTCCAACAAAGCAACACATTTCTATTGTGGTTTATCATGCCTCTGCTGCCCAATGCCAGCATTATAACCCACCCCCCTCAATGCCAATCCAGAAACCTTGCCAGTCTTTCATTAAAAAAGAAAGATATGAATGGCCAAGTTTTCATGCAAATTTCCCCCTCCACCTTGCTGCTTAAGAAGGGTACTTTAACATGTTAATATTTTTGCCCAGGTGGATTTTTCTTTATTGCTTCCAGTATTCTGGGAGAGTTACAGTGGTCCATTAGTTACAGTAATTTGGTTTAGGGACACCAGCAGGAAGAAACAAAATCCACTGTCAGGATAGCCAACATTAACATTCACAGTCATAATAAAGTCCCAACCTACTTCTCAGAAAAAATCTTCAAATGTATATTTGCTTATTCATAAAAAACTTATTTATATACCACTATGTCTTTAAACATAGTGGTATATAAATATGTTTTTTATGAATGAGCAAATATACATTTGCTTATTCAACCAAGATCATGGCCACTGGTCCCATCACCTCCTGGCAAATAGAAGGGGAAGAAATGGAGGCAGTGAGAGATTTTACTTTCTTGGGCTCCTTGATCACTGCAGATGGTGACAGCAGTCACGAAATTAAAAGACGCCTGCTTCGTGGGAGAAAAGCAATGAGAAACCTAGACAGCATCTTAAAAAGCAGAGACATCACCTTGCCGACAAAGGTCCGTATAGTTAAAGCTATGGTTTCCCCAGTAGTGATGTATGGAAGTGAGAGCTGGACCATAAAGAAGGCTGATTGCCGAAGAATTGATGCTTTTGAATTATGGTGCTGGAGGAGACTCTTGAGAGTCCCATGGACTGCAAGAAGGTCAAACCTCCCCATTCTTAAGGAAATCAGCCCTGAGTGCTCACTGGAAGGACAGATCCTGAAGCTGAGGCTCCAATACTTTGGCCACCTCATGAGAAGAGAAGACTCCCTGGAAAAGACCCTGATGTTGGGAAAGATTGAGGGTACAAGGAGAAGGGGACAACAGAGGATGAGATGGTTGGACAGTGTTCTTGAAGCTACGAACATGAGTTTGACCAAACTGCGGGAGGCAGTGGAAGACAGGAGTGCCTGGCGTGCTATGGTCCATGGGGGTCACGAAGAGTCGGACACGACTAAACGACTAAACAACAACAACATGTCTTTAAAAAATCAGAGTGGTTTACAACTATATCTATATATAACAACAATAACAACAACAACACGTAACCATTTACAATCATATACCATCAACTACCGGTAAGCATTATAGAAAGATGTTTTCTTAATTGCCTGCATTAGCTTGGCAGCATAGAAAAGTTTTCAGTGGGTGTTTAAAGGGTGAAACACAATGTGCCTGCTGAATCTTTATCGTCAGAACTTTCCACAGGACTGAGATGATGGCTTCTTGTTGTTGTCAGAGCACTGTCAACTCAAGGGACAACCAATGACACTCCTGCAGATGATCTTAGTGATTGATCTGGGAAATAAGTGTTTCGGCGGATCCTAAGGTTCATTGGACCTAAGCAGTTCAGGGCTTTGTATACAAGGACCTTGGCTCTGGCTTAGTAGTAGAAGGACCGCTAGTGCAGATGTTCCAACAATTGTGTCACATGTTGTTGGTCACTGCATGGAATGCAGTGAGTGGTCAGGCTATCCTTGTACAGGAACGGTTGTAGCTGGCAAATAAGAATCCCATCAGTGGGATTCCACTTGTGCAGGACTTCCACTTGTGCAGCAGTTTCCCCTTCTCTTGTTCCCCCTGTGTGCCCCATCCCAAATGAGTTCAAGGGTCTGAAGAACCCCTGGAACAGTGTGCATGGGAAGAAGGGGAACTGTTATGTCTGGCAAGCCAAAATGCTTGCACTGGTGGAATGATCAGAAGAGAAGATGTTGAATTCCTCCCAGCGCTGATAAAAGAAAAGGACCACAGAGGACACTTGGGCCTCTAATGACAGATGTATCTCCAAGCTACACACCTGCCACTTCAGAGGAATGGAGCCAGCCCCATCCAGAACAGGTAACTTGCCTATCTCCCAGACATTGGAACCACCCACTCAAAGAGCCTCTGTCTTTCCAGGATTCAAACACAATTTATTGCGGTTTTTGTTCATGAAACAGTTTTATATTCATGGGGGAGGGGGGACCACTGCAGTATATATGAATAATTACAACAATGCTGCTATTCTGTCCCCTCCCCCCATCTGCGATACTTTCTATACACCAGAACTCAGTCATACCATATTTACAATACTGAACAATGCCTTAGCCATTCTTAGTTGCTCCCCCCCCCCCCACACAACAAACAGCCTGTCGACAAATATAGCTCTTTGGGACCATTAGGGACACATACAGGGGGGAGGCTGGAATATATATATTTTAATGCAGCACCAAGATATCATTGCATTTGCTACATGATCCTTGTTTGGTTGGGGAAATGTCCTGAGGAAGAATTTCAAAAAATCTAAGTGTCACTGAAGCAGCAGTCTGAGAGATCTTTCTTGAAATAGTATAAGGTGTTTTTTTTAATAAATAAATAAATAAATAACGATAATTTTGCATCCTGAAGTACCAACCTTTCACAATGAAGATTATGTTGATTTTAACCCATCTAAAAGAAATTCATTGGATATTCTAAATTCTTTGCAAATAATAGCTGTAGATGAAATGCTATGAAATCAAGTATTTGTTAAAGACAGCAGGTATTTAACAGGATGGTTGTAAAGATGACTCACAAGGAGAATGGGAAAAAATGAGAAAAATCAAATAGGTATTAAAGGAAAACAGAAAACGGAAAGAAAAATGATCTATTTTATATAGCAATTTTGCAGGTAACACTAAAATGAGGGTGTTGGTTTTATGGAAGTACTTTGCATACAATTTATGTCCCTGAATTAGATAAACAAAGTGCACTAGTTTGGTTCTTGTTTTTGTTTGGGGAGGCGAAACATAGTATAGTAAATGGCTGTGAATAGGACTTCAGCAAATTGGATACATATCATTAGTGATATGATGAATGGCTTTGCATTTTAGACATTACCTGGAATTGATTCAAGACACTTTAGGTTATGGAAAGCACTCTTATTCTCTAATGACATGAGGTGTTTAGCCAATGGAACCAAGCCCATTAGTAAAGCCAGTCATCACCTGCAAATTTATGTGCCACTTAACACTATTTCTTGGCTGCGAGTGGGGTACAGTGATAGATTTGCTCTCAGAAGAGAAATAATAAGTTGTAATATTTTACTGCTGCCTAGTGAGTCGAAACAGGTTGGCTACAAGTTGCAAATGAGGGTGCACATGCATAACCAGGTTAGGACATGTTGATCAGTGTTTACCACAAGCATAAGTGGTCATGAAATTATGCCGACATGTGCATATTTTGCATTTGATATTGATTGGGGGGGATGGGTTGTTCATGTATATGCAGTGCAGTAACACAGCTTGGTAGATTGTGAAGAGCATGGAATGATGTGCTAGGACACTGCTCCCCCATGCCACAAGGAGTGCTGTTCAGATAGTCCCAGTTTGATCAATGCTTCTTCACACACAGTATCCAAGGTGCTTTAAAATGAATTGTCCTGCCTCTGGCCAACACTTCATGGGTGTGGTACTGTAAGCTGTAAACAAAGGAATGATTATCTAGGAACACTGAAAAGCCAAAACAAACCATGTCAAAGCAAGCAACACATATAGGCTTCAGCACACGCTAATTATAGCTGTACATTTGTAGGTGAAAAATGTCGTCTTGCACAGAATGTAATGAAAGAGGCAGACTGTTACTATGAAATAGAACAAAACACAAACAATGCTATTAAGAGTGAGTCATAAGGCAGAGAATGGTGCAGAAATCTTTGAAAGTAAGTTATCTTTTATTGAAGTATAAATTGTACATATACATATATTCTTGATTTCTCTACAGCATGAATTCTTAACTTAAAACATTGCACATCTTCCCATACAAATCTTTTTCCACCCGTGACTTCCCACAACCTCACTGCAGCTTTCCTTTTACAGATCTTTTTCTTACTATGTTCATTACTCTTTATTTAATTTAATTCTCCCAATTCTTTCTCTTTCCATTATACTCTTTACAAACTTTAGTCAAAACATAACCAGGATATAGTTTGAGAAAATGTTTTTTCTTGTAATCTCTTACAGTACACATAGCCAATCTTTTTTGGCTTTTTGTTGGCCTCTAATTACCACCACCATTCTTGCTAACTCTATATATTCACATAATTTGAGTTGCCACTCTTCCTTTGTTGGAACTCTATCCCCTTTCCAGTTCTTTGCTACATATTACCATTCTCACCACTGTTGTAGCGTATAAAAATAATTTCTTTTTTCCCTCGGGGATGTTGATATTCATCATTCCCAGGAGGAAGACTTCTGGTTTCCCCCTGAATGAGATCTTAAGCATTTTTTTTCAATTCATCATAGACAGAGTTCCAGAAATTTTTAATTTTGTTACATCCCACCACATATGTAACATCGTTTCCTCCTCATTGTTACACCTCCACCATTTGTTCAATTTCAATTTGTCCAATTCATTTATAAAACATGAAGGGAGCCATGTTGCAGTGCTCTGTGTGTGTTTATATGTAAATAAACGTAGATTAGCCAAATGCTGAGTTGCTTTTGAAGCTCCCGAATGATCGACCAGGAGGGAGAGAACATGTCAGTCGGGCATGTGTCTCTGCCAGGGTCCTACTCATGTGTAAGAGATCCTAACACCCACATCCGAACCTCTCAGTATGCTGCAGCAACTCAGCCAGGTGGAAGTCAGGTGAACAGTACAGCCCCAACACACCATCTACTGCTACAAGAAGGAACTGCAGACAGGGAGGGAAGTACCGGTAAGTCAGGATAAACCAGGGGTAGGCAACCTAAGGCCCGTGGGCCAGATGCGGCCCAATTGCCTTCTCAATCTGACTCGCGGACAGTCCAGGACTCAGTGTGTTTTTACATGAGTAGAATGTGTTCTTTTATTTAAAATGCATCTCTGGGTTATTTGTGGGGCATAGGAATTCGTTCATTTTTTCCCTTCAAAATATAGTCTGGCCCACCACAAGGTCTGAGGGACAGTGGACAGCTGAAAAAGGTTGCTGACCCCTGGAATAGACAGTGTAATGACATATCTAGAAGGTGAGGGGATAGTTGCGCAACCTCTTACTGTGGGCTCCAGGCGGCCAGGCCTCTTGAGGTTTGGACCCAACAAATGCTGGGGGGGGGGGGGGTTGAACAGCCAAGTGCCCCCGCAGTATGCCCTTGGGGTGAGCAGGTAATGAAAGGCTCCTATCAAGAGCTGTTTTAACTTTGACCCATTGCAGACCTGGGGCAGCATTGTTCAACAGGAGGCAAGAGGATTGGTATTGATATTGTTATTGTTATGTTTTGATGCACATTGTGATTGTGTGTGTAGGTCTTATACCCAGTTCTCTGTCTCATGCCTTTATTTAGGTTGGGGAGAGAAAATGTATAAGGGGGTTGAATGCTGATAAAAATGAGTAAATGCTTGGAATGCTCTTTTATAAAGAGACAGAAAATATTGGAACTATTTATCTTAAAAACTAAGAAGGGGGACATGATAAAATTATATAAAATGATAAATGGAACACAGAAGGTAGAGCGGGTTTTTCTATTATTAACCTCTTCTAAGACAAAAGAAAGGGAATAGTCAAATAAACTGAAAGGTAACACAATTCAGGGTGGTAAAATGTTTTCTCATATGATTTGCAGTTATTCCAGACATTTTTGTCATCCCAGCTCATTAAGGTGAAAATCTTAGGTAGACCTTTAAAAAAATCATCAAAAGATATAGTCAACAAGGATATCCTGATTTATAGCCATAAGCATGGTAGCAGTAAGACTAGGAGGGTGAAATGAAGACAAAACTGCAATGCATATATATGAAGAACGGTTGAAGGAGCTGCATATGTCTAGCCTGGAGAAGAGGATACAGAGAGGAAATATGATAGCCATCTTCAAATATGGCTGTCACACGGAAAAGGGAACAAGCTTGTTTTCACCTGCTCTGGAGGCAGGACTTGAACCAATAGCTTCAAGTTACAAGAAAGGAAATTCCGATTAAACATCAGGAAGAACCTTCTGATGGTAAGAGCTGTTAGACAGTGGAACAGATTCTCTTAGGAGGTGATGGACTCTCCTTCATTGGAGGTTTTTAAGCAGAGGTTGGGTGCCCATCTGTTATGAATGCTTTAGCTGAGATTCCTTCATTGCAGGGGGTTGGACTAGATGACCCTTGGGGTCCCTTCCAACTCTACAGTTCTATGAGCCCATGAATTAAATGTACAAAAACCAAACCTATTCTAAAATGTGATAAGTTGCAGCACAAGAATTTAATGCAACTTAGAATAGAGCAAAACTGGGTCTGAATTCAAAATCGTAATTTTTTTGTCTATGAAAAAGCACTATCCACCACTATTTTCGGAGCCTAGAAGGGAAATGTTTTGGTTCCCCCCCTTTCTTTTTAACAGATTTTGTTTGACTGTAGCTCTTTCTTCACACATTCTCTTCATTAATATAGATGAAACCTAAAGTGAGGAAAACTGCAGAATGCTTAATCGCAACCAAATAATAATATTCTCTGGAAAAGTCCCATTTCAGAATAAGAATAATAACATTTTGTTTTGCACCTGAGCACCCACTGACAATATAAACTATAAATAAAATAAGCTGCCTTCTACTGAGTCAGGGTAGAATACTGGAGTGTATAGCCCATCATACCACTTTCAGGTTTTCAGCACCATCTAATTATTTTTTATGACCAGGTATTCTGGGAAACTCAGGCACAGTAAAATGTTTTTACGATATTTGCAAAGGCCCCACAGCTGCCCTTTTCTATTGGCTTGTTTTCTAGCTGACTTCTTTGTTCCTGGAGGCTTAACAGACCTCTTGTAGGAAGAAACTGTGCCATCTGCCCTGCCCACTGAGACATTTCTGCAGCAGCATAGGAAACTGGCAAGGCGGGTATTTATTTATTGTATTTATAGCCCATTTTCTCCCCAAGAAGCTCAAGGGGATGTACATGGTTCTCTGCCTCTTCATTCAATCACCAACAACCATGTGAGGGGCACTAGGTTAGGCTGAGAGGCAGTGACTAGCCCAGGACTGAGTGGGGATTTGAACTCCAGTCTCCCAGGTCCTAGTCTGAAACTCTAGCCACTGCGCCACAAATTGGTCAAGTGGCTTTGGAAAGAAATAGAATGGAATGCTTTGGCATAATTTGAGCATGGAGCTACCTGCTGTTGTGCTCAGGTCCTGCTTTTGAGCTTCCCATAGGCATCATGGTAGCTACCACGAGCCCAGACTGACAGAGTACAAGGGCCTGATCCAGCCAGGTTCTTCTGATGTTTTTTCACATAAGGCCAGCTGATATTATTCCCATGCTGAACATCCCTAGTGGGTGGTGGTGCTGATGTGGGAACTTTCCAAATGACAATGGCCAATTGATGTAGCTGATTTTTTGGCATTATGTAACCACGTGGTGCTTCAGCCACAAGACTTCTGGCTCAACGTGGTAAGTTTAATACAATCAGCTCAGTAGAGCTGCCAGTTCAGATAGTAAAGGGATGACTCAGTGAAGGGCGGGTTATAAAAATGAGACTTTGCCTAACAATGTCATTAGAAATTAGACACTGGCTGAAATTCTTCCTCTGGGCAACTCTAAAAGTTCCTGGCATTTGGACTTAGCAATCAGTTGCTAGCCATACCATTTACACTATCAGCAACCTTTAAAGTGTTTCTATCCTTTATCAAAGCCTTACTGCCTCCAAGGGATAGATTATAAAGTGGTTCCACTTAGTAAAACTTCATTGGGAATATTTACTTATTTATTAAATTGCTATACTGCCCCTCATCCGAGGATCTCAGGGAGGTTTCCACAAACACAAAAATGCATAACATCGTAGGAAACAAAAAACAATAATGCCACCTGCCACAGTTTAAAAGGCAATATATTGTTTAAGTAGACAAAGGTCTGGGAGAAGGAGAATGTTTTTGCCTGACGTGTAGATATATGTAATGAAAGCACCAGGTGAGCATCCATGGAGAGAGCATTCCACAAACGAGGAGCCACCACAGAAAAGGCCTGCTCTCATGTTGCCGCATTCCAGACCTAACATGGAGGAGAGAAGGAGGAACCAATGGAAAGTGGTGCCACCCACCCCTAACGTGGACAGCTGTTCCATAGTCGATGTTATCGAAAGCCAGTGAGAGGTTGAGGAGAATTAACAAGGACACATTCCACCCCTTCCCAACAGAGGTCATGATACTGGGCAACCAAAGCTGGTTCTGTGGCTAAACCGGGCCTAACCCTTGATTGAAATGAATCTAGAATATCAGTTTCCTCCAGGAACGCCTGGATCTGGTCTGCAACCACCTGCTCAAAAACCTGCCTAAGAAGGGGAGATTGGCAACTGGCCGGTAATTACATAGATTTTCAGAATCCAGAGAGGGTTTCTTGAGAAGTTTTACCACTGCCTCCTTCAAGCAGGAAGGGATCATCCCCCTCTTTCAAGGAGGCATCAATCACCTCCCTGGCCCAGCAGCTGTTCCTGCTGGTTTTTATCAGCCAAGAGAGGCAAGGGTCCAAGACTCAAGTGGTTGTCCTGACCGATCCAAGTACCTTGTCCACATCCCTGAGCCTTACTAACTGAAACTCATCCAACATAACAGGACTAGACAGTGCTTTGGACAGCTCTCGAGATTCATCTGCTTATAAAAGAGGAGTCAAGGTCCCGGGAGTCAAGTCACAAACAGCTACTGTTGGTTCTGTCACCTGCTTCAGGTCAGACTGTAAAAAGCCCCGTCTGACCTGGCAAAGCTCTGCTGGATGGCAGAATGAGGATGTAATGAAGCTTGCTACCAGGTAGGCTCACCAGTGTTATAAATTATTAGTTACCACCCCTGCAAAAAAGAGTTATTAAGAATCTTCCAACATCAGTGAGTGATTGTCCTCTAATCCCCTAATGCTATAATATAAAACATGCTTACCTGGGACTAAACCACACTGAACTCAGTGGAACTTACATCGGAGTAAACTGGTATAGAATTGTACTGTAAATCAGATGAAAGCCATGTTCTGGGATTAAACTCGGGTTACATACCTCTCTGGATACGTAATCTTCGGGTTGCGAAAGCAGCAAACCCGGAAGTATTTTTCCAGGTTTCGCTGCTCTGTGCGCCGCACGCATGTGCAGAAGCGCTCTATTGTGCCGCATGCGTGCGCAGAAGCGGTGCCTCTGGTTATGGATTTTTCGGGGTGTGACAGACCCCCGGAACAAATTAAATCCGTATCCAGAGGGTCCACTGTATCTATGTTAAGCAAACACATGGGTGAAGGAGTGAGCACAAGCACACAGATCTGCCCCATTAGTCTCAGATTCAGCTTAAAGGGGACTGCCTGCAGCAAGGAAGCCCCCTGCACTCCTTGCCCTGCCCAACACAGAACTCTGATTTTCCATGATTTTCAACACAGAACTCTGATTTTTCCAATTGCCTTTTTACTCATGGAAAGTGAGAGGGATAGGGTGGGGATGAAGCTGGCATGCTCACACACCCTGGAATAGGGCTAACACATCCCTAGCATGCCATTTGCTAAGCTAGTCCATGAGAGTTATCAAATACACTTCAACGCCACCAGCTTCACTTGCAGTAGTGTCCCACAAAACAGCAACCTTATTGTACAGTTATTCCATTTTATTTGAGCACTTAGAGGAAATTGCAAGCCAGTTTGAAATGTGCCATTAAACTCTTCAGCCAACTGTCCAGCAGAGATGTGAACTGAGTGCAAGGTTAAAATCTCTCATGTCTTTCTTGGCTGCAGTGAGTAAGGGGTCAACACAAGAGGCAGAGAGTGTCAGAGTTGTTCACATAAGTGTATATTTTACTGGCACATAATTTGGTTAAAGAATTCTGCAATGTTTTCAGGGACACTGAGGCACTGCCTTAAGTACTTACAAGTTGGGAGGGTTGGCAAGTGGGAGATAAATCAGGCACAACTGCCCATAACAAAGCTTCCATGCCATTAAAACTATTGTAACTAAAATCCAGCTTTTATGAGACCATTGCAATTCTGGCAATAGTCCCATTAGCAACATTTCCTATTGAAAACATCTGTTGAAAATTAGTAGCATTAATGTAATAGGGTAGACTGGCCAGGTTCTTTCAAAATTAATCAAACAAATTAGCACAATGGACTTTTTAACAAAGACTGTTAAGAGCTTCTGAGAATACATGGAAGTAACAGACACATCTGGACTGTGCTACAGAATGAATGCAAAGCTGTAGATTCTCTCTTTGAAGCAAGCTGATCTAGAGTTGTATAGCTGATATGGCCTCACAGAAATGAAGCAGAAAAGCTGCTCTTAAGGTTCTTAGGTAAATTGTGTAGGCACACCACTCCTAGATATACATAAACCATAATAGCTAATTATAGTCCCAATCACACAACAAAATAACATGCTATTAAACCAAGCTATGGTGAATATCAATTTGTCACAGAAAGTTTTCCTTTAAAACCAGCTGTTAAATAAATGTACATTATGGTCCTGTCTGAATGACAGAGTACAAGTGTTCTTCCTAACCATGAAGCAAAAGGTAAATTTGATTTCTACTCTTTTTTTTTTTTAAAAAAACACACACCCTGATAATGCACATTCTAAAATAAGTGGTGGTTGAAAAACCAAAGATCTAATAGCCAAATACTTTTTGCAAGTGAAAAATTGGACAGGAAATCTCAAAAGAGGACAGCCTGAGATGTGCTGGATTTTGCTACAAACAAAGGAAAAGCTGTGAAAAGAGTAAACGGGGGCAATCTTTTTCAAATATGGATATGCAATCTGAAATAATGACATATAACTGTGGTATTGGCGCCACTCTGTGATGAGAAATGGGTAATTTGGAACCACATTATCTGGGGAGAAATTTGGAAGGAGAAAATTTGTTAGCAGGACCCATCGTCATATATGCACACTGGCAATGAACCCAAAGGGCTACAGGATACAGAAATCCCTGCCCCAATACTAGAGGTCTCAAAAACAGGTGCTTGGACAGCTCTTGTATCTGTTCTAGCCCACCTGGTCACCTCTAGCACCACAGAAGCAGAACAGAGCAGTGCACCAGGTAGGAGTCCTAGGGCTTCCAGCAAAGTGCCAGGCTAGCTGTAAATGATGCCATTCAGGAGGAGGGGAAGTGTATGCAACACTTGTCCTGCTCAAGGGGCTGAGCCTCCAACTCTTATAAAAGACCTCTGTCTAAGGTACTCCACTGCCGAAGCTTCAAGCTTCAAAACCCCTTTCCTAATATATGTGCTCATACTCTCAGTATCAATGAGAAAACTGAAACCCCCCTCCTGTTTTATTTTCTTTACCTAGCGATCATCTCACAAGTTAACCCCACTCCTTTTGAAATGTTAAAAATGCTTGCTAGATACAGTACAAATCTCTCTTGGGATCATCTGAAACTGTGCTCCAACAGTAGCTCCACAGGCTGCGCTGAAGGACAAATATGTAATTAATGTACACATTCATATCTGGCATTACCTTTTTAGCTACAGTGCCATAAATCATTCTGATGAACTCTGGAACAATTGTCTTTTTTAGACGGGGCATTAAAACTCACAGAAGGATGAATTCAATATGAAATAAAATCCTACAGGTGTTCTGTTTTTTTATTGAACCATCACTAGAGGGAGGGGAAAAATCAAATTGCACTCAATCAAAAGGCAAATTAGGCCATGACTTCTCATGCTAACTTTATCAGAAAAATAAGTGGCTAAACTCAAAATGCAAAGAGATTCAACAAATGCTTTTGAAGGATGCAGAGCCTTGTGAGGTAAATAGCTATGTTTTGAAGTCTCTGAGTAGGCATGCTTGTTTTTATCTTACTTTACACTTTAACTAAGAATTTCTTGAAAAGGCCACCCCCACACATAGTATAATTTCTTATCTGAAACAAGCAGGAGCTGCCACAACAGGAGACCACCTAGAAGCACTACAGACCATGACTATCTTCAACAGGAAATGGGATTCTGCATCTTTAAATAAAGATAGGATGGAGTTTTGCAAGACATATGCTTGAATGTCTCTCTGCTTTGCCAATCTCTCTCCCCCCCCCCCACTTCATCCACTTAAATTTACTAAGTATAAATTCAGAAAGAACATTAGCTCCCTGGGTTTTCATTGGGAGGTTACATAATCCAAATCAATTGCATTACCATAAATAAATGTCAAAAGGCTGAAATGCATTTCTGTGATTAAACTGTCAAGGACAAGAACATACAAGAAGAGTGATTTTTATTTTATTCCTCTTACTCAAAGAGAAAACTAATAAGAAAAGCAAACATGTTATGAGCTACAATTAATAAAATACTAGCTGATAACTTACACATGGAAAAAGGAAACCTTGCTGTCCACTTTTTAAGAGAAGCTAAGAGCATTTGCTTCAAAAAGGTGGAACCTTTTCTAGCAGGCAAAGGGGTCTCTGAGACCAGTATTCTAACAACACTCCAAGCTACATATCCAAAAGTTAACCACCTGGACTTTGTGAATGGTGAAGGAGCACCGACACTTCAGAGCTACTGAAGTTAAGTGAGTGCAGACCTGATCACTAAAGGTAGGTGGGAGACCACTGAGAAACCCATGCAAGGGTGCCATAGAGGTGGAATACATACATATTAGGGCTGCCATTTAATTAAAGAAATTCCATGGATTAGTGTTTTATAATCAATAGATTTGCATAAACCTCCATGTTCCAGTTTTGAATGGAAAAAATAGAAATGTGTGGCACCAACAAGGGGCACTTTTGATACTAATTTGGAAGGTCTTCAAGTTGATTAACTGGCTTGATTGATTACGCATTGCAGCCATAGCTGCCAGCTTCTTGATTCATTGCCATATATACCTGTGAGTAGTTTCCAAAGCTTATTGCATACTTAGTCATAGATAAAACATTTGTTGAAATGGGCTATGAGATCAGCCATTCACTGAAAGATTTTTTTAATCACTCATGGAGCTCATGACAGAGATGAGCTGGACAAGCAACAAATCAATTTGTTGTGGACCAAACACCAAAATGTGATTAATAGAGAATTGAAGCAAAAACTTCTCGTGGCCAGAGGAAAAGTGGTGAAGAGAGTGTGAGAATCCAAGGCTAGTTGTGACAAATTTTCATCAAAACAACGGGTTAGTGTGATGTTTGAATACAGCCAGGGTATATATCTGCACCTGCATGTCATAAGAAGGAATCTGCTGCTATGTCTGGAAAACTGAGAGTCACAAGAATGTGGTATGTTACTGTCAAGAATGTTCCTTTTCCACACCTCCTGGACCAGTGAGACACACACAACACAAACATACCCTGGATGTGGTAGTATGGGGGGCAGGTGTTGGGGGGGCAGTCATCTCCCCCGTAACACAATGTCATGTGAGGTTACCAGGCACATAATTATATCACTCATATATGTCCCACAGGGGGAACATTAATCTTCCATTTCATTATAATTTTATGGATCTGTATATACATTTATTGCAATTTAGTATTAGTGCAATATTAGTGATCACGGAGCATGAAATAGCAGCATAGAATGATTTGTTAATTATTCTATATGCTTTATGTTGTATTGTGATGTTTTATTATGTTCTATCATGTTATTGTTATTTATTTATTGTTTGTAAGCAGCTTTGGGAGTCATTTGAATGAAAAACGGTAAAGAAATATAATAAATCAAAGCAAACCTGAAGGATAGCTCAGTTGGTACAGCATGAGACACTTAATCATGGGTTAGAGCCCCACATTTGGCAAAAAGACTCCTGCATTGCAGGGGGTTGGACTAGATAACCCTCGTGGCACTTTCCAACTCTACGATTCTATGAAATCAAATTATTAATACAAATTTATCTATATTAGACTGAAACAAGAAGGGAAATATTTGTTCGGGGTAATGAAGTCTGCTCCCCGCTTTCCCCGTAGCGAAAACTCCCTTTCAGTTTAACCCAAACGCTCCCTTCTTTCAAAGCAGCACAGCAACTTTCTGAAGACCTGTGTGGCAACTAGCAGGCGAGGCTGTCCTTATGGCTCAGCCTTGAATTGTTTCAGTGAGATAAAAGGAGAATAAAAATGCTGCATATGGCTGTAATCTGAATTTCAAGATGACAGCGGTGGTTCTTGATCAATAATTTATTTTCTCGTGTTGCTCTTTATTGTGGAAATAGAATATCCAAGGATATTTCAAAGTAGATTTGTGCAAGAGCTATTATTGCTGCCTCTGTCAGAAAATGCTGCCTAAGCATGTATCCGTGAATTCATTCACTTACTTGCTGTTTTAAACATGTAAAAGGTTTTGTTTAATTCCAGGAAGTTTCACCACCGAGAGACATTGTCATGAATAGGTTTAGGAGAGCAAGTTGTGAATGAACTTTAATATATTGGGGTCGTGACCCTGATCCAGAGATCCTTGTTGAAGCACTGGGTTGCATGCATGCGTGTTTCTGCATTGGGAGAGGGTGTCTCTTGCTTTGGGTTACCAGCTTTGGCAGGACTTACTTGTTCTGGGGGAGGGGGGTGTCAAGAGTCAGTTTCTACCCACCCCACAAAAAAAAAAAACTTCTCAATGGAGGCAGCTCACACAGAGACAGATGCCTGAACAGCAACCAGGCAGCGGCCTGGCTGGAAATAACACCTACTGGCTCCACTTCTAAGGTCTGCATCTAAGTTGCTTCAAGCATGTATAGTGGGGGCGAGTCCTTCTACAAGGAGACTGTTGTGTCAGGGGGATTGTCTTCTGCATGCAGTGAAAAAAAGGGTTCCGTGTACCACTTCAGCTTCATAGTTGGAGGGAACCCTTAGTAAGCTACACTAAAACAATGGCAGATGCCTATAAAACTGCTGCAATATTATCATATTTTGTCATATTATACATCTGCACAACAGTTCATAGAATCATGGAATTGTAGAGTTGGAAGGGATCCCAAGGGTCATTTGGTCCAAAAATACTGTAATTCTATCTGCTATGTGTTCTGTCTTTCAGTGCTCCAATTCTTAAATGCACTTTCAAGCAATGGGCATGGGATATGGAAAGTTTTGAAGGTGGCTTTGATCCAAAATATTTCCTTGGAGTATTATTTATTTGAAAGTTTCCCGTTTTCAGTTGTCACTAAATACGTAACATGGTGGGGTTTAGACATCATAATGGACTGCCAATAAAATAACTGGGGCTCAAGAAATTACCTCAGACAAACAATCGTTCATTAATTGAAAGAGGAGGATTTAAACATATTACTTAAATTCATAACTAGTCTTTTTTAAATTTTGTTTTAGAAAAACATTACTAGCACTGCAATCCTGTGCACACTTAGCTGGGAGTAAGTCCCATTGAACTCAGTGGAATGAAGTGCCACGTAAACCTACTTACTGAAAATGTATTGCCAAATATTATACTAGAAATAAAATGGGATTTCCTACCCCCCCACCCCAATTCTGCATTCTGCATTTTGAATGTCAAGCACTCGCCATACTGTATTTGGGCTCTGAAACATACTTTTTAATCTCATGGCTGAATCATTAAAATGTGAATACTCAAATACTCAAAAGAGAAGCCAAAACTGAAAGATAGCTCAGAACTAAATATTCATGTACCCAATTGCCAATTTCCTCCTTCTGTCTTATTTGGAGAGAGAAAAATTCAGTAGCTTCATTAATGCATTTTTCTTCAGATAAGAATGGAGGCAGACTTGAGAACTTGAAAGAGGGCTGTTTTCTTCTGATGTGTGCATACATCCCACTTTTGTCATTTGATAAATACTCTCTCGTGGTGGGGATAGTGACCCAGAAGATGCTGCAGTCCTACTTAAGGCTCAGCCTGCATTTTCTGGCTGTTGGAGCAATTTTCAAGGGATGCGGGTGGTGCTGTGGTCTAAACCACAGAGCCCATGGGCTTGCTGATTGGAAGGTAGGCAGTTCGAATTCCTGTGACAGGGTGAGCTCCCGTTTTCGGTCCCAGCTCCTGCCTACCTAGCAGTTCGAAAGCATGCAGTGCAAGTAGATAAATAGGTACCACTCTGGCGGGAAGGTAAATGGCGTTTCCGTGCGCTGCTCTGGTTCACCAGAAGCGGCTTAGTCATGCTGCCCACATAATCCGGAAGCTGTCTGCAGACAAACACCAGCTCCCTCGGCCTATAGAGCAAAATGAGCACGCAACCCCAGAGTCATCCACGACTGGATCTAATGGTCAGGGGTACCTTTACCTGGCACAATTTTCAGGCCTGTCTAATTTGATTTTCAGCTGAAGAACATAAGAAGTGCCCTGCTGGATTGAACCAAAGGCCTATCTAGTCCAACATTGAGTCCATGGAGAAGCCAAGCATACCCCTATAGGAATTCTACAAGGAGCACATGAGCACAGCAACACTCTCACTCTTGGCTCCCAGCAGCTGATATTGAGAGGAAGATTGCTTCTGATACTGGAGGTAGCCAATAACAGCCATATCCGCCATTGGATCTGTCTAACCACCCCTTTAAAGCTCTCCAAGTTGGCAATCGCCTTGTGGTAGTTAATTCCATAACGTAACTATGTGCCAAGTGCAGAAGGAGAGCACTATGCCCATGGCTGTCATAACATTTGTTCAAGTCTCAATTTATGCAATTAAGTTTTTATCAAGTGATATTGGTTTAATAAGAGGTACCCTCTTGCAAAATTTGTGTAAGAATGCCTATCTAGTGTCTACCAATAAATCAATTAATGTCAGCTAGCTAGTGCTGGCATTTTCTACTTATCATATCAAGGAGCCTTTTGTCAATTAGCTTGGAGGCTGTTTATCAATCATCTGTAAACAGTGAGCTGAATCGATGGCTACATAGAACCCTAAATAAATTTAATAGAAGCAACTGGAACCTACATGGTAATCCAGGCAATTAAACAGCTCAGCTGAAAATGAAGAACTCCAGTTTATAACAGCTATAAGCGGGTCTGAAAGGTGGTGGTAGGGGGTGGAATAATGAAACGCAAGATAGCTTTAAAACCTGTATAGATATTAAAGGTTTTTAAATGTTTGAACTGCTGATGCAAGCAACTTTTTATAGCATGCACGAACAGATATTAACTTGCCTAATGCTTTTCAATCTTCCAACCTCCCTTAGCAAATAAGTCTGCTTTGTTTATTTGTTCAAATTCTAACCACATTTGATCAGGGACATGTCTCATGCACATCTCTCATATATATATATATATACACACATCTATACACACACACACACACACACACACTGTATATATATACACTGTATGTGTATGTGTGTGTGTGTGTGTGTGTGTGTGTGTATGAGATCCCATTTTCTGGTTTATTTTTTCAGCATTTTGGTTCATTTTATTTAAAGGCAAAAACAATGTATAAAAAGTATAACTTAATTGAACACTAAAACCCACAAAATTTCTGTACACCTGAAGAATTTTAAATGTTTCATGAGTTACTGAGACACAACCATATCAATAAGCACTTGGGTTCCCTGCCCTTCATTGTTTTCTCAGGCTTTTATTGCCCCTGTGGTTCCTCCAGATGAAAAACTGATGACAACAAAACTTTAGAGCTCATCTCTAACCACAAATTAGGATCTATTCAACAGAAAATTATGCAGATTCTTAACCATTTTATGCCCGAATGGTATTGTTCAACATGGAACAATGCCAAGAAAGATGTCTGTCAAGTTTCAGATTCATTTATTTCCTCCCCGTGTCATTTTAATTCATGAATTCTTGCACACAAGGACCACTGGAAGTTTCAGTGGTATTTGGATTCAGGCAAGCATATCATTATGAACTGGTATCCTGGGGAAAGTGTCCAGTTTATACATTAGGGGAAAACACATTTTTTGTGGGGGTGGGGTGGGGGTGGAAGGAAATGATGTAAATTATTTGTGTTCACGCTTCTATGCCAACCTGCAAGCAGCTGCCAATGAAGCAAAACAGAGGGTGCAGTTATGCTAATGTCATGTCATATTTTCTTGCCCCACCCCCCATATTCAGGAGGGGGTCTGTCAGTGCAGCCTCTGCACTTTCCAAGTAAGCAGCAGTAATAACGTTGCTATGAGGGTGCTGGTGCAGTACTGACCCATCGCACCAGCTGCCCCTGCATGTGTTTCATCTGGGAGATGTGGGTCAATAGCACCTAGCTGTCTCTCTGTAACATGGCGATTGGGCCTTAAGTGTCCGAGGAACTCATGCAGCAAGTGTTGAGGTTAGCAAATGTAGATCTCAACAAATCCAAGGAGTCCAGACATCCCTTTAAATTCCTGCTGCTACCACTTAAAAGAAAGCAGCAGGACTCTCTCTATATATATCCGTACATCCACAGAAGCCACATCTGGCGCTATATACATAAGAAGCTACCTTACACTCAGGGGTGGAGGAAGGGGGGTGGGGGCAGTCCGACCCAGGTGTCATCACTGAGGGGGGTGACATTCAGGGTGCCGCCTGCCTGCGACTCCCAAGCCTACCCTGAGACCTTGCTGGCAGCCTTCCCCCTTCCCCCTTTGTTTTGACAGCTCAGGGGAGACTTGGGAGTCACGGGCGGGTGGCGTGCCATTGCCCCCTGCTCCCAGGCTGCTTCTGGGGGGTGGGGAGCCTACCCCGAGCTGTCAAAAAGGAAGAGGGGGGAAGGGAAGAAGGCTGCTGGCAAAGCGGCACAGCTCCCTCCCCCTCTGCCCAGGAAGCAGCCCACGATGGGTGGCTCGCTCCACCCCCATGGGCGTCTTGCCCCCTGGGACGCTCTCTGCGGGTGGCGCCCCCCCTGGGATGTTCACCCCCCCATGGCCCTGCCCCCAGGTGCACAGCATGTGCACCGCTCTGGGTGCCGGAGCAGCTAGCTCTGCCTCTGCTTATACTGAGTCAGACCATTGATTCACCTGGCTCAGTACTGTCTACACTGACTGGGGTTGAGCCTGGGTCCTTCTGCATGCAAAGGATCTGCTCCAACACAAAGCTACAGCTCTTTCGAATTAATCTTAGATTCCACCCAGACCAAAACACATAAACATACACTTAATTAGAGATCATAACACCCAGAAGAAGTAGTCATTTTACACAGAATACTCAAAGTTTTCATATCCCATCCTAGCATAATTGACTAGTCTAACTTTCATAGCTGGTATTCCAACTCTTTTATTTTACATTTGCTTCATCTCTCTCATCTCATTCTGCTTTTTCCTCTGTCTCTCATACATATTATCCCCTTTCAACCCTGTCATTTCCCAGGCATCCTCTACCTACTTCACTCTAGAATTCAAGCCCACTTCTTTGCTGCCATTCGTTATCCCACTCACACCTCTATATCCTCTATATTGCAGAGGTTGGACTAGATGACCCTTAGAGTCCCTTCCAACTTCACAATTCTATGGTTCTATGGTTTTCTTTTACAATCTTCCCTCAAAATTAGTGATATTTAAACTCTGTTCGAGCATTATGCCTGAGGGACACCTGACGGGGGCTTTTACCTGCACCTGCACGAAACACCTGTGCACAGAGAACATGCCATTTATATGATTACTATGCTTATATAATTATCAGTACTAAGGAGTCATGGCCAAATGGAAATAACAAACTGGTAATCTACTCAAGTGCTATTTGCAGAGACATATTTTATTGCTGCAGTTGTTACAATGTATTTCCCCATCAGCTTTCATTCCTGCTTGACAAATTATGCATTTTCTATGACCTGTTTCAACTCACTGAAAAGTTTTGTCAACTTAAGGATTTCCTGAAATACCAGTAAAAACATTAGAAAACATGATGGGTTGTTTTGTTTTTTAAAAAAATTTATATTACAAGATTACAAGATTAGCATCGTTTGTGACCACTGAACTGGCATTGTACCTTATCATAAAAAAAAAAACACTTCCTACACGGTTAAAGAAAAGGCTTCGTATTGAATGGTTAAAAGCTTTGTTCTGACACCTACACAGCATAGTATAAATACTCTGATCTGCATTTATACATTAGGATAAGTAGACTGTGTGAAGAATATGTCTTGAGTGAAATTTTCTCTAAGCTGCCTTGCAAGTTTCTGATGCCAAGTGAATAGGGCTTCTGTTCATTAGCCCTGTTTAGGTAATCAGTTCTTATACATAGTAAAATTTTTTAAAAAAATAGAGACCAACTAAGTTTGTTCTGGGTATAAGCTTCTGTGTGCATGCACACTTCTTCAGATACAGTACCCATTGAGTCAATCACCCATCTCCTACTACCCTTTTTAGAAAAAACGCCACCCCACCCTCCCACTATATATAAGGGTCTGGTGACTTCTGTTTCAGTGTATCTGAAGAAGTGTGCATGCACACGAAAGCTCATACCCAGAACAAACTTAGTTGACCAACTAAGGTGCTACTGGACATTTTTTTTAATTTATTTATTTATTTATTTCGACTGCGTCAGACCTACACAGCTACCTACCTGAATAGTAAAAATTGCATGAGGAAGCATGGAGGCACTCTGCTAAGCCCCACTCCCTCTGGCATATCACCTTTTCCTGTTTAGATACTCCGTACACAATTTAGAGATCTGCATAATCAAGGGGATGTGTTAGAAGAGGTGGGGTTGGCAGTGTCTCCCCTGCTCTCCCTTCCACAATTTCACTGCATGTAATAACTGAACGCCTAAAGAGGGCTATTTTCAATCTACAGTAGGTTGCCTTCAGAGAAATGCAAAGTAGTTTGTGTGGTGTTCTGCGTATTCGCTGGCTCAGACTACTCTAGCGTTTACTCCTATTTTGTTACCCTCCACACCAAATATATTAGAACGGGCAGGTTTAAAAGCTGTCTGCTGCCACTGTAAATCAAAGCTCTAATTCTGAGTTCAAATAGTAAACATTATATACCGTAGCTAAAGTCCACTAGGTCTGTTTGTGTAAGATTCAAAGCACACATACAACAACAGAACAGTTAATAAATTGCATCTCAGTTAATAAATTGCATCTCATTTCTTGTAAGGAATGTATTTGTGCACATTACGCATATTGTCTAAGCCCTTCCTGATGATCCTTCAGATTTGTGCAGGATTTGCACAAGTTGCTCTGTGCAGATTCAACAGAGGACCACTAGTAATTACCGTAAGAACTTTTAAATGTTCATTTAAGAATGATGGAAACCAGTATCAATAATGGCCAGGATATTTTTGCATTCTGTTGTCCCCCATCTATTCTATGCAAAAATAGAGAAACTGAAGTTGCCTGTGTAGATTTTGCATTGGTAAATTATTCCTGCAGAGATCCATTGTAAAGGCCAGTTGACCAGCATCTAGGATTCCACTATGTAACAGAGAAAAATGTAAAATGGATCAGTTGCTATGTTTTTCTAAAGTAAGCCTTTCTAATATTGGCTTTGTTTTGCTAAACTACAATACAGAATTATTGTTATGATCTGTTTGGGTTCTTGCATTCAGATAGGAAAGTTAGAATTTAAACAGCATTCTTTAACAAATACGGTGTTTCACTCCTATGGTTTTCATTCCTATTACATGCCTCAGGTCCTCTTTTGCTTTCAGGTCCAATGTAACTATTATTTTTAATTCAAGATAATATAATTCAAAATAATATATCAAGCACTGGAGTGCATATCCCAAATGCATATTCTGATTTCTTATTCTTTTAGGCACCATAATCCTGCATAAAAATGTAACCAACACTGTAGAGCTATATTTCAGCTTACAGAAATAAGAGGCACTGAATAAACCATCTCTCTTGCTAGTTTCAAATCTAAGTAGTAAACAGCCCCAAATCAAAATGGCAAAAGATCCATTATAAAATGTATCCTAGCTGTCAACATCTATCATTATGTTCTCCCTATTTGTCAAGATTCTGCCTTTAGCCTTGAGGTCTGGCTTATCATATGAATGGTAAGTGAAGCCCCTCCATTATTTAATTTCTATTTAATAAATTCCCTATGAACAGCATTTCTGGTAATTGATTATAGCAAAATTAATCATTCATTTTGGCATCTTTCTGGGCTGCAGATCATAGTACTGAGATGCTTTTCACATGCTGGATTCTATTTCATTATGCATTTTTATCACAAATGCCAAGACACAATCTCCAATACAAAGCATGTTTACTTGAGAGAATAGGTACACTAAATTCATTTATGTCACCACCGTCATAATGTGCTAGGTGTTGCTTGAGGTGAGAGGATTACACAACAGGTGAGCACTCCAGGAATTGCTTTGCCCCACTTCTCAGAAGAGCAACCTTGCCCAAGCCTTTTCAAAACAAGGCACCTTCAGATACAATGAACAATCTGCCCCAGGCCTGTTTAGTGTTTTCCAGACTTTCCAGCTCATGAAATACCACATTGGAACCAGATGGACTATGATTTTATTTTATTCATTCTCTTTCATATAAATATGACTGAGTCATGCGGACAAGTGAATTATTCCTAGCGACATGCCTTTTTCATGCAAAACTGACACAGACTGGAAACAAACAGATTTGTCCATCATCTCTACTGTGAGGCTTTGATTAAATTGGAACCAGATAGAGGGGCATGCACACATTCTGCAGGTCCCATGACTTCTGAATGGAGGGTAAGGACCAGTGGCCTCCATATGTTTCTGGACTACAACTCCCATCATCCCTGAGCTTTGCTCATACTGGCTGGGGTTAATGGGAGCTGGCGTCTAACAACATATACAGTGGTACCTTGGTTCCTGAACAGCTTGGCTCCTGAACAAATCGGCTCCCAAACCCGGAACTAAGTGTTCCGGTTTGTGAACGTTTTTTGGAAGCTGAACATCCATTTCAGCTGTTGGTATTGTTTCCGGGGCCAATCAGCCAATCAGAAGCCGTGCCTTGGTTTGTGAACGTTTTGGAAGTCAAACGGACTTCCAGAACGGATTGAGTTCGGGAACCAAGGTGCCACTGTAGATGCCATCATGTTGGCTACCCCAACAATAGAGGAAAGCCTGCAACCCATTTTGCCTTTCATGACCAATCCTGTATTAACTTGGCTTTTAAGACAGAATGGAGACTTTTTGTGTGAGGTGCTGGAGAACAGTCAAAATGACAGAACAACATGCAAGCAATTTGCAAATTAGCATTCTTGAAAACCAGAGGACGGGCAACTATTAGGAAGGGGGAATAACATGCAGGTGAAGGGTGTTTGGGCAGCCTTTCATACCCTTAAAGATGAAGCAAACTTCAGCTTACAAAATTAGTTTCCACACAACACCACATTTCAGAGTGATGACTCAAGCCAGTCATCCATGAAAGCTAGGTAATTGCACCACTTAGTCATAACAACTACTGTAGTGTAAGTTGTATTTTCAGAAGTCGGATACCCTTCCTGCATATAACTGAAGCCGGAAAAAGGCTGACATCAAAATTCATGACTGCCATTCCATTAATTGGCATTTCTAGCCAATTACTGCACATTATAGCCTCAAATCTTAATAAAGGATCACTTTTCTTTGTCTCTGCTTCAAATAAAATTAACATGAATCCAGCCAAGTGACTTAAACAGGGTAACAAAGTTAATCACTTAAAACTAGAAATTATCCTTGAAAAGTTAATCAGGGGAAAACATGCCCTAATAACAATAACAGCTGGAGAGTTTGCACTTTAGAAGAAGAAATTGCAAACGCGTGTACCAAGGAATTTTGATAAAGGTCAGGCTTTTTAATTATAATGGTTATGATATTTTTTGGCGCACAGCATAGATTGCCTTTGTTGTTAACATTTATGCAAACAGTGGGCAAAGCCAAAGTTCTGATGCTCTGGTACTTATGTGATATGAGCAGTTTGCATTTGCCAGACCTTTGATGGAAGTGTAAAATCTGATCGACTGGGCTGTATGCAGTATACATAATAATGATCACTTGACTCCTAATTTTTAATAAGTTAATTTCAAGGTTGTCATTTGAAAAATGGGATGTGTGCCTTGGAGATGAAGCAATTGCAGGTTAATCTAAGTCCGCTAGAGTCATAATTTGGAGACAGGGTGTAAGCACTGATAATAGCATACAAGCATTTAGTACCTTGAGTGCTTTTTTTCCCTAAAAAAATGTTTAGGGGGTACTCTCATTTTGCCTCAAGAAAATCACCATTTTATAGAAAACAAATACAGTATATAGTCAAAAGTACAAAGATTCACAAAATGTTTAGGGATATGTGTACCCCTGCATCCCCCCAGAAAAAAGCACTGACCTTAAGGCACTACCTGGTTTCGTTCTCCAGAATTCCCAGCTTCCATTCTGTAAGTTTTCAACTGCCATGCCTGGGCAGTAACCCTTACTATCAGGAGGAAACTACAGCACAATTCCTGCAAGTCTGCAAAATCTACAGGCTCCTCTTCACACATTTACAAGATTTTTAAGGTGTTTATTTAAGTTAGGTGTAATCCTTAAAATGTAAAGTATGAATGAAGTCAGCACATTTGAAACAGGTGCACCATACAGGAATCCTAAAAGACCCAGGGCTGGCTGCAACATAGCCATTTCCCAGGATTCAGCCATCTTTCCCTATACCTAACCTCCACACTTTAATCTGAAAGTTAGAATGGCCTATGCACATAGGCCCATGATCAAGACCCACCTCCTGTTCATTAACTGGTGTTATCCAGTGGGTGTAAAAACAAAGAAATATTACTTTTTAATTAAACAATTTAAAAGACCAGTTAAGAGTAATTTAAAAAAATAGAAGGAACAAAAATGTTTTATTTAACTATTCATGTGTAAAGTATGATTCCCCAAAAGAAAAATAAGGTTTTCTAATTACTGCATTTTATAGGAGTGAACAACACTCTAAAATATTGTAAAAATGGTTCTTTCTTGTTATTATTCAAAGAGCCAGTTTTCCCCAAATTTATGTTTTAAAAGATACATTTGAAATATCATATATATATATGAGAAATTTTCTTCTTTTCCAGTATTTTTTTTATTTTATTTTTAAGTTTCCTTTTTAAACATGCTTTTTTGCTGGAGCAACTCTCCCTCCTTGGAATAAACATTTATTGTTCTTGGAAGTGGGATCTTTTTTGTTTCTTTGCTTGCTTTCTTCTGGGTGCATGCACTAAATCCGTTATCAGCATTCTGAAATTTTCCTTTCTTGCAGGAAGGCAAGTGGAGCAGAACCAAAGGCATAATGGAACAGTGAAATAACAACAGAATGGAAGCTGGTGGTAGTGGCGCAGATCTGCAAATGGGACATAAATTGAGGCTGAGCAGACATTGCCCCACTCAGTGTAGTGATAAGTTTCCATCTCCAATGGGGCAGAAAGGTTCACAGGTCGAGGACTGAGCTTTCTTATAAGGCAAGTACAGTATATAGAAGACTGGCATAAAACGTACATTCACACATGCACATTCACACATGAGATTTTCCATGAAGACCTTTGAGCACTCGTGCAAATACTGGCTATGTTCAAATGTTCTCAGCCGATATGAATGGGTCTTTTATCTGGGCATGCAGCTCCTCTGCTCCTCTCTCTGCAGTGCAAGCACACAAATGAGGAAGCCTCAAATTAACCATAGTTTCTTGGTTTTTTTGAAATGGGTAATTATGGTGAACAGATTTGAAACAGTTACAGGTAGGCAGCCGTGTTGGTCTGCCGTAGTCAAAACCAACAAACAATTTTTTCTTTTCTTCCAGTAGCACCTTAGAGACCAACTAAGTTTGTCATTGGTATGAGCTTTCGTGTGCATGCACACTTCTTCAGATACCTTGTGTGCATGCACATGAAAGCTTATACCAATGACAAACTTAGTTGGTCTCTAAGGTGCTACTGGAAGGAATTTTTAGATTTGAAACAAGCCAGGATATGAAACCATGGTTTTAAATTGTCTTAATATCCTGGCTTATTTCAAAGCTGGCCACCATGGTTGTCAGGTTCAGGTGAAACAGGAAACCATGGTCAAGTTTCCTGGTTTAAACTTGGTTCATGTGAAGCGAGGGGACATATGTATGGGGCTGGGGGGGGGGAGCCCTTTCATATATTGACTTATTAGCCAAGATGTGATGGTTCAAACTGGCTCACTGTAAGTAACTTTATTCCATGTTATCTTTTTCCTTGTCGTATTTGTAAACCACAATTTGGCTGCTAAGTGATCTGATTTTTATAGATGCAAACCAAACAGACCAAAATTGACTGATTTTCCCTAAATAAGAATTTACAAAAGGACCACACATCCCAATCCTCACCATTTTATGTCATTCAGGAATCCATTCTCTGTAAGATAGGAGAATTTCCTATTATAAACATGCCATGGATCACTTTAAAATACAAAATTAATGGATGTGTTTCTCCATGAAAAAATATATGTGCCAGAGATGCAGATCAGAACTTTAGACACATCTGTGAGGGGCAGCTAGAAGGGGCTCAGGTATATATCAATCTAATATTATTTGTATCATGTTTATATCTCCCACCAAATCTGAACTGTGCCAGTATCTAGAATTTACGAAAGTGGCTAAACATACTGTCAGAGGGCCTGATATGGCTACTCTAGAGTAACGACTCCAGCATGGTCTTTTAAGGCTTTTATTAAGTGCTGATTATTTACAGTGTTCAGAGCAGTAAAAATGCATCCTTAAGGTGAGGTGTCAGAACCTCCGAATGGCGATTGGCGCGTTTTCTTCCAGCACCAAAGCTTTGGCAGACCCAACCTCTTCCCCCTACTTCTTCCCTATTCGGGAAGTTATTCCTCTTCTTCCCTATTCAGGAGTTGGGGGGATTGGCCTCCCCCCCCCCGTGCGTCCAACTTCCTGTCCCACCTGCGGCATGGGCTCCACAACCTTGCCTGAGCCTCGGACACCACTTCCTGACTCTCCGCTGGAGGCAGAGCTCTCCTTACTCTCTCCAGCGCTTGGGGATGGGCTGGAACTTAAGATGGGAGGGACTTCCCTGTATCCCTTGTCCCTCACATCCACCCCCCTCCCAGGCTCCTCTCCCCCCCTCCCTAGGGGCTCTCTGCTTGCTGGGGACGAGTGAAACCCCAAGAAGTCTGTGGCATCCGAGCCTGTGGGTGTAAAAATTTCTCCCCAATCCTGCGATCTTTCTCCTTCCTCCTGAGCGGCATGCAATTGCTGCTGTGCCTGCGCTGTGAGGTTCCGTAGCTCCTGCTTCGCTGCTTCGGCCTCCAGCCTCCAATGCTCAGCCTCTTGAGCGCTCATCGCTGCACTCCAAAGTAGCCAAAAAAAGATTTGGAGGTTGCTGTCAGAGGGCCTGATATGGCTACTCTAGAGTAACGACTCCAGCATGGTCTTTTAAGGCTTTTATTAAGTGCTGATTATTTACAGTGTTCAGAGCAGTAAAAATGCATCCTTAAGGTGAGGTGTCAGAACCTCCGAATGGCGATTGGCGCGTTTTCTTCCAGCACCAAAGCTTTGGCAGACCCAACCTCTTCCCCCTACGTTTGCGTCGCAATTCGGGAGTTGGGGGGATTGGCCTCCCCCCCCGTGCGTCCAACTTCCTGTCCCACCTGCGGCATGGGCTCCACAACCTTGCCTGAGCCTCGGACACCACTTCCTGACTCTCCGCTGGAGGCAGAGCTCTCCTTACTCTCTCCAGCGCTTGGGGATGGGCTGGAACTTAAGATGGGAGGGACTTCCCTGTATCCCTTGTCCCTCACACATACTATTTCATCACCCCCATTTGCACTTTAACATCACTATACCATTTTCAAAGTTCCAGAGGCCAATATAATACAGTCTCTTTTATCACGGGGTTAGCCAGAGACATCATATTTGCACCAATTACATTGTCCCCATGTGTTACTTCAATCCATTGGAAATTCTAAATAAATTATTACTGAACATACTGATAGTGGGGGCAGGGGATACCATATTTATATGCTTACCCTCCAGGGGTGCCATCTGGGGGGTAGTAGTAGTAGTAGTAAGTAAAGGTACCCCTGACCGTTAGGTCCAGTCACAGATGACTGGGGTTGTGGTGCTCATCTCGCTTTACTGGCCGAGGGAGCCAGCGTTTGTCTGCAGACAGCTTCCAGGTCATGTGGCCAGCATGACTAAGCCGCTTCTGGCGAACCAGAGCAGCACACGGAAATGCTGTTTACCTTCCCGCTGGAGCGGTACCTATTTATCTACTTGCACTTTGAGGTGCTTTTGAACTTTAGGTTGGCAGGAGGTAGTAGTAGTTGTTGTTGTTTAGTCGTTTAGTCGTGTCCGACTCTTCGTGACCCCATGGACCATAGCACGCCAGGCACTCTTCCCCTTCATGGATCAATGCCTTGTCGTGGCGAAGGGGCTTGAATAACTCAGAGAAGCTATGAGCTATGCCATGCAGGGCCACCCAAGATGGACAGGTCATAGTGGAGAGTTTTGACTAAACGTGATCCACCTGGAGAAGGAACTGGCAAGCCACTCCAGTATCCCTGCCAAGAAAACTCCATGGACAAAGACAACAGGCATATAAAAGTTATGACGCTGGAAGATGAGCCCCTCAGGTCGGAAGGCGTCCATCATGCTACTGAGTAGTAGTAGGAATGTATTTATACCCTGCCTGTTTCCCTGATGGGACTCAGAGTGGCTTACAGATAAAAACAAGAACTTTTAAAAGCATAGCAAAAGCAATAATTAAAATACAATTAAACATTGATAGAATTAAAGCTATATACATATATAAGACAACATAATATCCTCAAAACAATGTGACAAAATTTCACATTCATGGTAATTACTAGAGAACATTTCAAACAGGTATTTGCTATTTGGATTCTAACATTGTGGGCAAAATAATTGTCAGCAACAGTGCTCAACAGTTGGAATTTAATTGGTTTTCTTGAACTTAAAATTATTTTTATGCATATGCTACATCAACCTCACAGAATAAGAGCACACAAAGTCACAGGTCAAATTCTTGCAGAGCTTGATTAATTCCTATGGGGAGCTGTTTAACTGTTCCTGTGGGGAGCTGTTTAAGCTGTTTATGAAGTATCATGCAACCTTAACGAGAATTAGGACAAAACTGCATACGGCAATTTATATTGGGAAATGAAATGTATCAGAGATAGAAAATAAACTCTAAACTGGGACATTATAGTATCCTTGTTAAAATTTGACTATGAGACATGTCATATATTTTAAAGACAATTATAATAAAACGTACTGGGTCAACACTACATAAAACATAGTATTTTAAAATCTTATATCAAAATAAAAAGTTTCTGTGCCTTCTTTTACAATTTCAAAACTGGCCCAATAAACTCAGCTAAGCAATTGCCAATAACTACTTTATGTGTGTGATCCACTGATGTGATTTGAAGGTAGAGAGGAAACTGCTAAAGAGAAGCCCACTCAATAAACACAACAGGCAGGTGTTATCCTGTCACAACCAATTGCTAGGGTGGCAGGGTTCAGCCTGCATTTTTAAGTGAAATGACCCGAGTCAGACTTCCGGGACTAATACGTGGCCCAGAACACCACAATCCTTTCATTTTCACATGCCTCCAAATTTTTCAATACAATTCTTGACTCAAAAACCCCAAGAAACACCCCCCCCCAAAAAAACCTATTGTATATAAATGGCCATGTTTTGTTAAAATGCATAGAAAAATGCACATTTAATATAAATGTGTTTAGAAATGTGTATTATTATTTTTTTAAACACACATTAAAAATAATGCAATTTATGTGTTTTGGTGTGTATCCAGATTGATGTGGAAATCCACCAGAGCCGACTTATGAATGAGCACGTGATCTGACATGGATCGGAAATAGGCTGATGTGTCTATTTGCCCTCCCTGGTGCAAAGAGCTCCATGTATGTGCAGGGGATAACTTTTTTCTTTCTTTCTGAACAGCAACCAACTTCCACACACAGTAAAATAGGAGCTATGTACACAGGCACTAAAATCCAGTACAGTGGTACCTTGGTTCTCAAACTTAATCCGTTCCGGAAGTCCATTCTAAAACCAAAGCATTCCAAAACCAAGGCACGCTTTCCCATAGAAAGTAATGCAAAACGGATTAATCCGTTCCGGACTTTTAAAAACAACCCCTAAAACAGCAATTTAACATGAATTTTACTCTCTAACAAGACCATTGTTCCATAAAATGAAACCAATAATCAATGTACTGTCCTATAAAATAAATAAGACAGTATTGTAGATGATAAAAATTAAAATTGTTATTTTTTCTTACTTGCACTGATGGTAGTCATTGTTTGGATTGGGGGGGGGGGCTTTTATCCATTTCCGCAGTCACACAATCAGTCAATCAATCAGTAGCTGAACTGGGTTCCACAGAGTCAAAACAAATTTTTAACTGAAAAAGCCTCAAAAACAAAAATGCAAATTAAACAGCAAAAAAAAAGAACAAAAGTTCTCAAACTTAATCCATTCTAGCAGTCTGCTTGACTTCAAAAATGTTCTGAAACCAAGGCATGGCTTCTGATTGGTACAGGCACCCTGGAAACAATAGCCGAAAACTGCATCAGATGTTCGGCTTCCGAAAAACATTCAAATACCGAACACTTACTTCTGGGTTTTTGGTGTTTGGGAACCAAGGCGTTTGGGAACCACGGCACCACTATACAGAATTAAGTGTGCCTAAGCCTCTATTGTGCTGCGGCCAGGACATTTACAAAGTAGCTAGCAACACAACATGGAGTCCATTGCTGTTGTTAAGAAAACGTGGAGGAAGTGCACACAGCATAACCACTGCCAGTCCCCAGTTCTGCTTGTACTGGGGATGGAGGATTTCCCAGGAGTTGGTTACTCAGGGCTGCATCTAACTCAGTCATATTCAGAGAACTGATGACTATCTTAAGCCCATTTAGTTGGATGCAACCTTCAATCCTTATATATGTGACTCCTGCACATTTAAGGCACATAGGGTTTTTTTCTTTCACAACCTCTGCTAAACTATTTTCTTGCATGAACGCGTGTTCAGTTTTTCAAATTTTCTGTTGAAGACTTTGCAGTTCCTTTAAGGCACTTTGGCATGGGGGCAGTGGATGAAGAAGGTCACCAGCAGCAAAGAGAGGAAAACAAATAGAATACTACAGGAGGATGCATGAGCGGCATAATGCATGATGAAGGGCAAAAGGCAGAGCTGCATAGCAAGCGACATGAGACCATATAACTGAGTGACTGGCTGATGAAGAAGATACATTCTTGCTGCTCCGCGTCATTGCCCATGAGCCACGGTCACTACCACAGAACAGCAAGTAATGTGGTATTGAGAGTCCTGGCATCTTTACAAGCTGGAGTTATTAAATTACAGGTTTCATTACATGCATTATTATCCTATTTGCAAATATTATAACTTCTTATTATCCCAGCCTATACATTTGCTATTCGCCTATGAAGGCCGCTTGTGAATAGCTTCAGGTCTTTGTTTCCTTGGTGACAGCGCCTACTGTTTTAATCATGCCACATAAAGTGTCTTGCAGGCACTTCAAGCACCCTGTGTATAACATGTAAATGCCCTAAATATTACTTGTTCAAAGAGAAGTGACAGGCTTTCCTACAAAGTAATCTACATTTTAGTGACAAATGGTTTAATTAATTGTACACTGCATTGGTAACTTGCCTAGGATATATGAGAGCAGCTTGCACTAAAAGCTAACACAAGAGTCTGTGGCACACTGGATCTAACCACAGCAGCAGAGCAAGGGCTGTTTAACAGGATGTCATTGCAAGTGCAGGGGCTTAATTTATATTGTTATTTTGTATCTAACTGACAATTAACAACCAATATAGTATTTGCTAAGTTTTGAATTTGTATATCCACATAAGTGAACCAAATTTATTGTTCAACGTAATGTATCTTTCAACTTCCATGATATTCTTTAGCTGCATGTAGAAAAATTATATTTTATGGTGTGATAGCAAAATGTTAATGACTAATATATCCTATGAAAGACTGCAGCATGTTTTACTGCTTTGATCTTTTCAGTATTCTGCATTTTCATTGGCTGACCATTTCTCTTCTTTCCCCACAGGTTAGTGAGGCTGTAAACAGGGGGAGAAACTAGAGTAGCCAGTCAATCAAATCATGGAATCATGAAAAGGTCAAAACCATACAGAACTGTACTTAAGTTATGAATATAGGAAGCAGTAAAATTCTGAAGATCTCTCAGTGCGCATGCATGTGTATGTAGAATGCATAACAAAATGGGAATACCGTGTTTCATGACTGCTAAAATAAGGAGAATGGCAAGTGTTCCAATGATCTTCCTTTCTAAAATGTTTTGGTTTTGATACACCATGGTACAAGAATATATAATTTAATAAAACTAATAAGACTCCTTCAGAATGGATTTCCATTCTGAAGGAAATCAGCCCTGAGTGCTCACTGGAAGGATAGATCGTGAAGCTGAGGCTCCAATACTTTGGCCACCTCATGAGAAGAGAAGAGAAGACTCCCTGGAAAAGACCCTGATGTTGGGAAAGATTGAGGGCACTAGGAGAAGGGGACGACAGAGGACGAGATGGTTGGACAGTGTTCTCGAAGCTACGAACATGAGTTTGACCAAACTGTGGGAGGCAGTGCAAGACAGGAGTGCCCGGCGTGCTATGGTCCATGGGGTCACAAAGAGTCGGACACGACTAAACGACTAAACAACAACAACAAGACTCCATTCTTTCGCAGAGAAGTCAGAGGAGACAACAGGTGCTGCTTGCACTGTTTGTGGGAGAATTATTGGCCTGAGGGTGAAGGTGTACATGAGTGGGGGGACATGAGCATCAGTGGCAAGGGCATGTGAAAGAATGATCAGGCTTCCTTCTTCCTTTGACAACCTCCCTTATCTTTCTAAAGCAATTGGCCCAAGCCAGCGTCCACTGCCCTCCTGATGCCACCCACCTTCAGTCAAATCTCCCTCTTCCAGCCACCATCTCTCCCACACAACTCTTTCTCCCTGATCAATGTTACTATGTATTTCTATGCATCTTTTTACAACTGATCAGTTGTAACCAGACTATTGGTTGCGTGTAGTTTGTGAAAATTTGTGTCTCTTGATTCTGTTTTACATCTTTTTAAACAATATGCTAATTCTCTTTCATTATAATGAATTGCTTGAGTTATGATTGGTAATATACTTCGGCTCCAAAAAGTGCCAAATTTGGGACGTGATCAGGTCTTGATGTCAAAAGATTTAAAAATGAGGTGTCAGAGTTGCATGTGAGAACTGCAAGTCTGTGTGCAAACTGCACACTTCATAACAGTTATCATAACAAGGCATACAGTATAACAAGGCATAACAAGTATAACAAGTTATAACAGTATAACAAGTTATTATAACAAGGCATACATAGCATCAGCGCAAGTTATGTCTGCAATCAATCACTGATACATGCTTTCTGGTGACTTTTCTTTAGAAAGGTAACAACTCCAGCGTTACTCTTCAAACAGAAGAATCAAAAGCATTGTTTTCTAGAAATGTCAAGAAACAGGAAGCTAGGGAGATTGTAGCTGAACCAGAAAAACACTGGAATGATTGTTCACTATTCTACCTCTAAGATGCTTTAACAAGCTTTTACAGGTAACAAGTCCATGGGAGAATTTCTGGTTTGTCAGTGCAGAGGAGGACACATAAACTGGTCCTCAAGAGGCTATTCCCGTAAGCGTCTAAATGAGATGATGCCCTTCACTGATGGGAATAGGGGGACATTTTGATTAATGCAATGAACATGCTGTAGAATGCAACAGTATGCATTAAAAATCATGTGGCTAATTTAGAATCTCAGAAGTCATTAGGCTTGAGTGCAAGGTGGAGTCACTTTGTCTCTCAAAAGGATATTCATCATCAAGGGGAAACAAAGGGAAGGATTACTGTGATTTGCAAGGTTTTCAACACAGCAAGATGTATTTAAAATGCCACAGTGTTTCTTAGGATGAAGAGGAATTCAAATCACCTTGTGCTTGCCACACGGTGAATATTCACATGAATGTAAAGGAATAAGAACAACAAGAATGTTCAATAAAAACATAACATGAAGTGGAGACATTTTTTAAAAAACCCAGATAGCCAACACTTGATGAAAACAATGAACACAGCAGACTAGTCTAAATTTTAGCTCCCTATCTGTAAAACCTTAAAATATGTACAGATTTAAGAAACACAAATCACCACCAGTATGGAGGTCGAGCAAAGTGTATCGAGCCAAGTGTAAGAAATGGAGATATGAAAGCTAGGAGCTAAATGGCACCTTAAACCTAGGTTATGGGTGCAACAATGGAATGTCTAGGCTCACTTTTTATGACAATACAATGTTGAAAATGAATGAACTGCAGCTAAAATATTATGTTCATTTATGTCCCCCAATATTCTTAAGACGGTCTCTTCTCCAGTCTTCAGAGAGTAGCTGGAAATGGGGAGGCAGAAAAAGGTCCTCCTTTCCTTCCACTCTGCAGTTTTAATCTGAAATCTTAGGCACAGTGCTGCGCCTAAAGCTCAAAAACTGTTCGCACTAATGAAATTCTGTGTCGCATAATGTGCCTAGAACAATGGGAGTTTTGAACACTGATTTAGCCCTGACGTTTGGGGGAGTGTAGAAGATTTTAACCCTTTGCTCCTCACTAATACCCCAAACTGGATCCCACTCCCAAGCAATTTGCTTAGAGAAAAAAAAATCCCCATCAAAGGTAAAACAGGTTTGGCCCTTTTATGTGTCTTTCTTCTGGAATTCATTACCAGGTAGAGCTACTGGACACCTCCAAGGGGCCATATTGAGCCTAGCCCTTTCAAACCCCTTGCAATTGCCCTCTTCTAAGCCAGTGAAAATATTTCTTTTGGATGGCTAATTGGACCCAGGTGGCGCTGTGGGTTAAACCACAGAGTCTAGGGCTTGCTGATCAGAAGGTCGGCGGTTCAAATCCCTGCAACGGGGTGAGCTCCCATTGCTCGGTCCCAGCTCCTGACCACCTAGCAGTTCTAAAGCACATCAAAGTACAAGTAGATAAATAGGGACCGCTCCGGCAGGAAGGTAAACGGTGTTTCCGTGTGCTGCTCTGGTTCACCAGAAGCAGCTTTGTCATGCTGGCCACGCCGGCTCCCTCAGCCAATAACACGAGATGAGCGCCGCAACCCCAGAGTCGGTCACGACTGGACCTAACGGTCAGAGGCGCCTTTACCTTTACCTTTAAGCCAGTGAAAATATTTCTATTGGATGGCTAATTGAATCAGACCATTTCATTCCCCTGCAGCAGGTTTTAGAGGCATGTGGCTTCTTGATGAGATATGGCAATGTTTTCCTTTCACTGCATTGTTAGCGGGTACAGAACAAGCAGAACATTTTCTTCTTTTAAATGAAATGTCGTAAAATGTAATGTCAAAGAATTATAGTTATTAAACAAAGGCCACCTTGTAAAAAGGCTTTGTGGTAAGGCATTTTTACCAGCCACATTGCAAGTGTTCAAAGTGCTATTTAACCTTAGTAGCTGAAGTTCCATAGTGTTTTCTTGAGTGCTTTGCTGTAGTTTAGTAGAGTTTGAGATTCCCCACCTGCAACTCACTAGAGATTCTATGTGGATGTTTTTTGGCCAGCCATTTTAATGCCTGATTGTATGTGTAAAACTACTAGTCTAGTCTAGTGTTTCATTCTCCACCCCACAAATTATAGGGAGCACTACCACGATGCCAATCTGTGAGGAAGGAAAAGGGGGTACTTGTATTGAACCCTGTCATGTTTTAGATAATTTTCCAGCAGCAATAGCATGCTTCGGGCTTATACCACTGAGCTCAAGCAGTTTCACAGCACACAATTCAGTAATATAGGCACTGCTTTCAGGCAGAAGTTGGCTTCTGCTGCATCAACTAAAGGGTGCAGGAGGAACTAGGCTCCCAAACCAAGTTAAGACAGTCATGCTACATTGCAATGCATCCGTTTATGTTTTGGATTTTCCAGGTGTTTTGTAACAATAAATAGTTGTTAAAGCACTGGAATGCACCAGTTTGTTCTGCTGTTCCCACAACACGTCCAAGCACATATTTTGCCCCCATTGACCCATTGAGTAGTAATAATATCAGGACTGAATACACAGGGCAGTCTAGCCACCCATTTTCTCCCAAATAATGATGACTACTGTGATGGTGCCACCCCTAATAATAATAAGAACAACAATAATTTATTATTTATACCCCGCCCATCTGGCTGGGTTCCCCCAGCCACTCTGGGCAGCTTCCAACAAAACATTAAAATACAAAAATCCATCAAACATTAAAACCTTCCCTAAACAGGGCTGCCTTAAGATGCCCTCTAAAGGTCTGGTAATTGTTGTTCTCTTTGACCTCTGGTGGGAGGGCGTTCCACAGGGTGGGTGCCACTACAGAGAAGGCCCTCTGCCTGGTTCCCTGTAACTTGGCTTCTCGTAGCGAGGGAACCGCCAGAAGGCCCTCAGCCCTGGACCTCAGTGTCCGGGTAGAACAATGGGGGTGGAGACGCTCCTTCAGGTATACTGGACCGAGGCCGTTTAGGGCTTTAAAGGTCAGCACCAACACTTTGAATTGTGCTCGGAAACGCACCGGGAGCCAATGTAGGTCTTTCAGGACCGGTGTTATGTTTTCTCGGTGGCCGCTCCCAGTCACCAGTCTAGCTGCCGCATTCTGGATTAATTGTAGTTTCCGGGTCACCTTCAAAGGTAGCCCCACGTAGAGCACATTGCAGTAGTCCAAGCGAGAGATAACTAGAGCATGCACCACTCTGGCGAGACAGTCCGCGGGCAGGTAGGGTCTCAGCCTGTGTACCAGATGGAGCTGATAAACAGCTGCCCTGGACACAGAATTGACCTGCGCCTCCATGGACAGCTGTGAGTCCAAAATGACTCCCAAGCTGCGCACCTGGTCCTTCAGGGGCACAGTTACCCCATTCAGGACCAGGGAGTCCTCCACACCTGCCCGCCTCCTGTCCCCCACAAACAGTACTTCTGTCTTGCCAGGATTCAATCTCAATCTGTTAGCCACCATCCATCCTCCAACCGCCTCCAGGCACTCACACAGAACCTTCACCGCCTAAGTGGAGGGGGCTCAGATGTCCATGCAACCACAATGCCAATAAATTTGTTAGGTCTGGCTGCAGCAACAAACAGGATGCTGCTACAGGGGGATCACCTGCAATCATATATAGGCAGCAGTCAATCCATATAGTTGGTTCTTTGTACATATCTCATGAAGACAATCCAGATCACATTTTGAAGATGCTACATGTCATGAAAGTATTTCAAGCAATGCTTAGAACCTCAAATATTCAAGAAGTTGAAACTTACATTGCAACTTTCTCCTACTGGCTTTACATTTAGCTAAACAGTGTGTGTGTGTGTGTGTGTGTGTGTAATGCAATGAATAAACATTTAATCATTCTGTAAAGTTGTATTTTAGGCCACATAAATACTATTCTGAGCAGCCTAAGCTGCACTGCCATAGCCCATAATGGATTTCGTACCCTGGCCCAATACCCCTTAATGTCAGGCACTTACTACAATTAAGCAGTGAAAAATGAATTCTTTTTTCTAAGCAGAAGGCCCATCCGTCATTTATACTGTATTCTGTATCTTCATCCAGATGATTAACTTTGGTGTTAGAAGCCATCATGAAACATAAAATCCATCACCAGAAATCAGAGGATTATGGGAACTGGAAGCATTCAGGGCTCGATGGCCCAACATAGCTCACAATTACCCAACTGGCTTTGTCATCTTGTTCTGGGAAGCATTTTTTTTATGATTTAAGCATTAGGACGTATTTTTATGTACACGGCAATTTGGTTTCTGCACCTTGGATCGAACATGACTATAGCACTGTTGCTTAAGCACCTCCACCAAGTGATGACTTTTGTCTATAGCTCACTGTCCACATTATGAAGATTGCTTCATATATTATAGCCTTCACTGGGAGGCTACTGAAACACAGTTTAGCATGGTGCATTGGCCAAGCTGGCCGGGGCTCATGGGACATGTAGTTCACTAACATCAGAAGGGCCACAGGTACCCCACCCCTGCTGGTCAGTTAGAAACTTGGGGAAATATTCACTGTCTGTGAAATATATTTTAAAACATAGCTAATTACTATGTATGCTACTCAAATACTGCCTGGTAGGGATGGTAATGCTAGAAAGGGCATTGATTTGTGATGCTAGCCATACAATTGCATAATATAAAACATTATAAACCTTCCACACTAACTTAATCTTGATTAATCAATCACTAGAGAAAGTTCACTATTTAAATATTCAGCATCCTGCTTAAATTTTAAGTTTTCAGGTTGTTGCTGTTTTCTCTTCTTTCACCTGTTAAAACAGGCTCAGAATTTGTTTACAGTCTCTTACATCTGGCTTCCTACCTGTCATTGTCAAATTATGTGATTTCATGCCTCTGGCTGGTGACAGCTTTCTTGCTGCATAGCGACAACTGTAATTAAAACATTGTTTGAAAATACAGTTTGTATGTTATTCATGGTGTAAAGAGTCTCCCTTCTTATGAATGTTCTGACTGCAGGGCTCAGCTACAGATGGACATTCTCTTAAAAATTTGGTTTATTCCCTCACACTGGAATGTGTTGCCTTTGCCGGGTATACAGTGGCATAATTATGTCACTTTCTGCTTCTGACTAAAGAGGCAGAGGTGTACTAGTGCTAATGAAAGGATTGCTCTTTTCCTGCTCCAGATGCTCTAGCAAATCTGTTTTTAACAACTGTTGTTTAAAGGAAAACACAACATTTAAAAACAAATATATAGATCGAGCTGCATATAAATGGAAGATCAATCCAAAAGCTTATTTGCTGAACTACTTACTCTGGTTCAGCCGCTCTCTAAATGCTGTGTTTACTTTGGTTATATACTTTCGACTTCTGGGTGTTTATATGCATTGCAAGGATGGCTATGTGATGGAAGTTTACATTAAACCAAAGTAAATAACCATGGCAAATGATAATGTTTTCCTGCAAAAGAAAAGCCAATCTCTTCTTTCTAAGAGTGACTTCTTTTTGCATAGGATCTGGGGAACATTTCTCCATTCTAGCTTTTAAATTTTAGATCAGGCTCAGCACCAAACAACTCCTTCCACACCCAGAACACTTGTATAATTGCATTTTTTGTTGCATATAAAGGGAACCTGTCCCTAATGCGCATTGGTGCACATGTCCAATTCCATAAGTAATGATACAATACCACCATCAGTGGGAGTTATATTTGTCATTTGGTTGCATGTTGTATCAGTGGTGCCCTATTAATGAAAGAGAAAGGAAAGAAAATGGATAGTTTTCTCCAGATTTTAGAATATTTTGTTAAATATGAGCTTAAAATATTAATTTTAGGAAGTGTCAAAATCGGAAAGAGAAATAAAACTAATTGTGGAGGTGAGATTATTCTATTATATCATAACCAGCTATAACGACACACTGCCATTAAGTCTGCATTCAAGGACAAAACAACCCAGATAGTCCCATAATTAAGTTATAATAACATGAATCTTCCATTTCATAAGGGGAATGAAAAGGACACACTGCAGATAGGGAACAGGTTTCATTCATATATTGACATTGGCCATATAGAAATAAAGGGGGCAAGGTTGTCTATTTATTTATTTAAATAAAACTTATATACTGCTTGATTGTAAAACAAAAAACAAAACAAAAAAACCCCACTATGAACCTCAAAGCAGATTACAAAAAGCCAATTGTAACTTATCTGTGCACAACTGAGAATTATGTACAAGTAACTGGATGCAGGTTAAACCACTGAGCCTAGGGCTTGCTGATCAGAAGGTCAGCGGTTCGAATCCCTGTGGTGGGGTGAGCTCCCGTTGCTCGGTCCCAGCTCCTGCCAACCTAGCAGTTCGAAAGCACATCAAAATGCAAGTAGATAAATAGGAACCGTTACAGCGGGAAGGTAAACGGCGTTTCCGTGTGCTGCTCTGGTTCGCCAGAAGTGGCTTTGTCATGCTGGCCACATGACCTGGAAATTATACGCCGGCTCCCTTGGCCAATAATGCGAGATGAGCGCGCAACCCCAGAGTCGGTCACGACTGGACCTAATGGTCAGGGGTCCCTTTACCTTTAACTGGATGCAGGTTCACAGACGAAAGTAAACCGCTTTGAGCTTTTCTAGAATCAAGCACTATGGCCTCTTTTGGAGAAGGAAGTGTTCTGAGAGAGATAATATAAAAGGAAGTTCCAGCACAGCTGTTTCCACATGGAGGCTTCCTGGCAGCTGCGCCAACCCCTAGGCCCTAGGGGCTAAGGCAGTTTTACCCCCCCCCAAAAAAAGCATTCATGCACGGGCCCCCTCCATTCTCTCAATAAGATGGCAGCTGTGACTCCTGGGCCACCTAATCACTGCTCTTTCCCTGTGAGCTACAAGTGGGAATGCAGCTGACTTCTGACATTTCTGTCCTGGAGCTTTATTTGGTGCATAGAGGGCTGACGCAGATGTTAGTCATGATGACGCAACTGCCTTAGGCAGTGGAAACCCCCAAGGTGGTCAAATCTTGCTGAGATTGTGTGAGAGCTTGCGGAGTACACAAGATCTCACCTAAAATCAGCACTAGTGCCGGTTCTGCTTCTCCACCAGAGTGGATGGCACAGGTGGTGGCAGGCGGCGGCAGCAGCAGCAAGGCAGCACTTCCCATATCTCCTCAAGTGGCAAAATGGGATGCACTGCCGCTGGGTCTATGAAACTTACAATGTTCTGCCCCTACAGTAAGTGTAACATGGCCCAGTGGACACTGAATGCTCCTTCACCGCACCCCATGATTGCTTCAGCCCCTTTTTACCTCCTTGTGTTGCTATTATTTGTTTATTTTTAAAAGTTTTTCCATACTCATGGATGCTATTATGAAATATCAAGGTGGTGATATCAAGGTCTGAGGGGAAACCCAAACTGATAGATTCATCTATTCCTATCAAGTGCCACCTTTTCCTTAACAACATGCATGAGAAATGTTGAATGACAGGTAAAGGGTCTGTTCCCAACAGGGAACAATTTCTTTTGTTTGGGGGGCAGGGAAAGAAAGAAAAAGGGACCCTCCCACTTCTACCATCCTGAATGTGATGTGAGGCTCCCTGAGGGCATCTTGCTCTGGTTTCCTCAAACCTGGGCCCCGCTCTGTTTGACTAAGTTGAGAGAACAGCATCATGGTCCTGTTTAAACTGGAAAGTTGTAGGACGCACACTCTGGCCTCATGCTTTGCATTGCTCTGTGCCACTGCTGTGCTGTTGACATACACCAGGTCAATGCAGACTGCAGGGCAGTTAATTGTGGAGTGCATTTGAATTGCAGTGCATGTCATACAGGCAGAACTAGGTCAAGCTATTTTGTGCTCTAGGCAAAGAAATTAATTTAGCTTCCCAATCTTGTCATGCAAAGGGAGAAAAGTGGAATTGTGTATCCTTCATGAGCTATAGTTTACAATTGAAGTTCTCCCTCCCCTGCCCCTGTTACATGTGAATAGACATGTTTGATCCACACAAGTGTATAAGGCCAAGGAAAAATATAATAATAATAATAATAATAATAATAATAATAATAATAATAATAATTTATTTATACCCCGCCCATCTGGCTGGGTTTCCCCAGCCACTCTGGGCGGCTTCCAACAGAAAAATAAAACACAATAGTCTATTAAACATTAAAAGCCTCCCTGAACAGGGCTGCCTTCAGATGTCTTCTAAACGTCTGGTAGTTGTTTTCCTCTTTGACATCTGTTGGGAGGGCGTTCCACAGGGCAGGCGCCACCACCAAGAAGGCCCTTTGCCTAGTTCCCTGCAACTTGGCTTCTCGCAACAAGGGAACTGCCAGAAGGCCCTCGGTGCTGGACCTCAGTGTCCGGGCAGAATGATGGAGGTGGAGACGCTGCATCAGGAGAGTGGTGGGTTGTATTTTCTTCAGTCTATGTTGCCCCAAAAGTTTGGAATGGGAGAAGCCTACAGGATTGCTTGGTGGAAATCCAAGCAATTGTCTGCACTGCCTTATTGCAGGGCTAGGCAACCTTTTTCTGTGGAGGGCTGAATTCCCTTGTGGGTAATTTGCCAGGGCTCAAAAGTCACTGGTAGGTGGAGCCAGAGTCAAAGGTGGACAGAGCCAGAGATAATAGTTCTCTGGATTACCTAATCCAGAATAAAGACTGCCCTGGTTCAATTTTCCCCATGATGGCTTTGCACCAAGTCCCACATAACCAGGCAGCTGTATAATATTTCTGCAGTCCTGAAATAGTATCAGATTCATCAGATATATTTCATGGCATTTTGGGACTTTCCCCTTTCAAATTTTAAAGGCCGATCCCACCTCTGGCAATTATTATAAATGTATCAACAGCATTGTTCCAATTGATAAAATCTTTATTTGGGTCAGTCACAATTTCCCAAAATGTGGGGAACAATGTTTACTTTGTTGAATAAGATCCCCATTTTAATTCCCTGTCCAAGACCTTTTTTTTGGCATTTAGTTTTTTAGGTTAGCAGTTTGATATGTTAGAGTCTCAAGTGTTAGCTCAGTGACCTGCAGCTCAAAAGAAGAGCCCAGCACCGCCCTTCCCCTCCACTTTGTCTTCACTCTGGAGTCCTACTAGCTCCCGTTAGCAAATATAAAATAATTGGCACTCTGCCTCCAACTTTCCTTCAGAGTGAATTGCTTCTTGCTTCTCAACACCACCTGAGCACAGTCTTTATGAGTCTTTATCATATCCTTGATTCAGAAAGGAAGGAAGGGATACTCACCAGGACTGGTGAGGCTTTTGTGGAATCCTGACAGAGGTTGTGCATTCTAGGCAGATGCTAATCTTGATTTCCCTCAATTGTATGTAAATACTGGCCTGATGTGGAGGGAAGCTCTATTGCAGATACGACCTTAACAACCATTTTGGTAGGATAATGGAAGAATTGCATGCCCAGGTGCCATGAATCCGCCCGATCAGGACAGCTCAGTAAAGCAAAACACCACAGATAACATTTTATGGGTTAAAATTATGCCACAACTTTATTGATTACAGATGTCAGTGAGTTCTGGCATGGGTTTGGCTTAGCCAATATCACCTCCAGCCCACCTATTGGAGAAACACTGGGGGTCAAGGCTGATCTATGACTCATGGCATAGATCAAGTGGGTGCAACTCCCACAGTCTTGCTGTGTCATGAAGGGCAATGGTCCCCAGTTCCCCCATGGGCTTCAGGACAGAAGCATCTTCCCCAGGATCCCTTTAATGGGATACCCCATCAGCCTGGAAGGGGAAGCAGAGGCTCCCAACACTCTCCACCAATGACTAGGAACTGACCCAATGCCATATCCACCAACGTTGTGATGATTGCTATGTGGAAGGAGAAACCCACAGACAGGCCCAATTCCCACCTGGCCCCAACCACGGCAACCATACAAGGTCCATAAAGGTACAACACAATTCCAAAGCAACACCTAATAAACTATGAATAGAGGGGGGAGGGAGAATGCTAGCTGACTGCCATCTCATGTGGAGGCTGTGCTGGCTTTTAAACCCTGGGAGCAGACCTGAATGAACACTCACTGGAGTCAGCCTTAGGCCCGCCCCCTTCAGTGGCCAAACACCCCTGCTCCTCCATGATTGGATAAATCATGCATGCCAAAATTGAATTTCAGCAACTGGTGGAAGAAGGAAAATTGTTTCCTATTGATCAACAGAAGCGATTAGGATTATCTCAGGATTGAGGCAAGCATTAGATGAACTAATGACACAAAAATTAAAAGGGATGTAGTCAGCTATTCTCTCTCTCTCTCTCTCTCTCTCTCTCTCTCTCTCTCTCTCTCTCTCTCTCTGCAGTAGTTTACCTGATGCCTAGAAAACAGCAGCACACAAAATTGACTGTATCAAGGAATTAGGAGGCCACTCTCAAGGTTTCTATATGTCACTGAACTGATGGATTGATGTTGGAACACCTATTTATTTGCAATGCAGAGGGAGTCATGTGCCTGCTTAAATTTAATAAGAAGCATGAACTACTCCAGCTTTCCCAGATTTAATCACCAATAAACCATTTATGATGGTTCCTCCACCAGAGGCTTAATATTCTTTGATATTCTCATGTATAATTACTTTGTATAATCGGTGCCTAACTATTAATTGATGTACTGCTAAATCTCCAGGTTTCAAATGGATAAATATTAGCCTAATGTGTTCAATCAATGCACAGAAATAGCGCTGAGCACTTTCCCTGCCAGGGAAAATATTTACCATATATCACAGTTAGATGAGCCTGAGGCACTAAGCAGCTGATAGAGGAGGATTGAAAGCTTGGAAATCACTTTAAAGGTCCTTGCATTTCTGTGAAGGACACCCTCAATAGACAGTAAGCAAAAACAGAGAGAGAGAACTGAGTGGTGTTACCTTGAGCATCCTATAAAACACACTAGTCAGGATCACAACCATGTCAGAATATTTGCAGTTTGAGACATGAAATATTCCTTTGTCTACAGTAGAAATGCAGTAAAGGTCACAAAAGACCTTCCAATCTCTTTCATTTACTGAATTCTTCATTCTAAATGACAGCTAATAGATGTAGAATATGCTGTTAATAACTAAAAGCCCTTGACTGTTGATTATGAGGGAGTCAGGGTTATATTTGACTGGATTTGTGAGTTATAAATTACACCCAATCCTATACATCCAAACCAAAATAACACCTAATAACAATCAAACACACTGCCCACTTTGCCATCTGCAAGGTTTTTGGGGATTGAAGGCAGGAGAAATCACCTTAGTGCAATTTAGAGAAACATTTGAGAACATTTCAGTCTAGAATCATTACTTCATTCCTCCTCAGTTTTGCAAATCAAAGTACCTTGGCTTTTGACAAGGATTATCAGAGAGATTGAGGGAAAACAGGATGTGCTGGGCTACTGAATTAATAGAAGTTTCGCAGCTCCCCTCAAGGGAAGATATGTAGCCTGTCCTCATATCATGAGATTGTGCATCTTCTTGTATGCATGTCACCCACCAATGTATTTGTTAAATTTGGTGCAACATGGGAGTGTATTCAAAGTACCCCTGTAACTAATGCTGAAAAACTGAATATTGTCCACGACTAAGATCAGATACACTGATATTACGGTATACATTAAGGCAGTGACAATAAAGTAAAGCAAACAAACAACTAAAATAGAAGATTATGGGAACAATTGGGATTAATGCTATTAACTTTAATCATCCTTTATCATTGATGCTAATCTGATTATTCCAAATTGTTCCCATAATTTTTTAAAATAATGTTATTGTTCTCTCAGTGTCTAGAATCCAGAGAAGTATAAAGAAGTGCAAAAAAATGGGGACTCAGTGGTTAATATATTAAAGAAAGCTAGGAATTGCTGGTTAGAGCAAAAGTGCTAGTCTTGCTGTCAGTAAAAGTAATTATTTATTGAATATAACGATCATAAATTGAACTCAATACCCACTGAGCATAATGATCACACTGAGTAGCCAAGTCATATTATAATTCTTTGTAATCGTTTCTTCATTAAAGTCTTTTGTACTTTTTACATAATAATATTTTCTCTATTCTTTATTCTTTTGTACTCTTGAATAACAGTACAAAATAAATGGGTAAATGTTTTATCATTCTTTATGCAATTCAGCTCTAATAATCATGTTGAGTGCATTCACCCACTCCAGAGACAAATGAAGAATAATGTTACCCAACACATACATTCAAGAGTTAGTAAAAATGTAAATATAGTACTTCCCATACATACTGCAGTTGGAAGCACTGTCTGGGCAAAAATCACTAAAATGTCCAGGAAAATCTGGACGTATGGCAACCCATGTTGGTAGTGTCATTTTTCCTGAAAAAAGCTCATTGGGGGAAAAAAACCTCCATTTTTGTGGTTTTGTCAAAAAAGTTCAACAACTTTGCCCCCCAAAAAAGCTCCACGCTTTTTGAAATATGGCAACCATAAAATATAGAAGGAGACAACCCCTCACCATGCTCATAAGATGAAGGTGAAAAGCTGCCTTCAAAGCTCTCCTGTTCCTACAGGTAGAAATAATTACAAACTTAAATCACAAAAATCATCAACTAATGCTAGTAACACAAGTAAAGAAGGCACCAAAATGTAATGGCTACCCTTTTTGTGGTCTTCTCAGTTGGCTCACACTACTGAACTACTTCTGCTCTATTAAATATTATTAGTACCAAACTGGAAGGTCTGAGACTTAGGACCGTGAAACCTCAGTTCTTCATTAAAGCTATGAAAAAAATACATTGTTGTGTGATGTTCACACAAAATTCCATCAATGTGCAGAATCACAACTCCCTTCTTTTCTTTAAATTTACTTCAATTCTGTTGCAAAGTTTCCCAAGGTCTGAAGTTTTAATTCTCTTTAGATGCTTGATATAAAACGGTCCTTTTAACCACAATTATTCCACCCTTGTTTGCTGGCATGTAATGCTAAGCAAATAAAATGAAATGTGCAGGCTCACAGGGAGGAGATCACAACCACTTTGTTCCACTTCTGGTCCTGCTGCTGCTGCAATGCTATGAGCTAAGCAATGGTTTGGCTCAGTATACCGTTCAAACCTGGGCTCATGGTTTGTCTTGCTCCAGACAAACCAATAGCTGTAACTAGTTTGCTCTTGAGTTTTCAGCTCATGGTTTGTCTGGAAAAGTGCAGTGACTGCATGAACCTAACAAGGAACACTCAAGTTTGTGCTAAGCCATGGTTTGGCTTCACATGTTATCCAAACCTGAACTCATGGCTTGTCTCCTACAAACAAGTTCAACAATCAGCTCACAGGTTTGTTTATTTCAGATTACAAACAGCAAGCATTTCCAGTTCTGAGGGAGAAGACAGTTGAAACATTTTGGAGTACATATGAGAAACAGAGTTATCTCTCTCTTAGGAGCAGGTGAAGCCTAACTTGGCATGAACAATAAACTCAGCCAGCTGTGCTTCCCTTTTTAATCTTTTAAGTCACCCCTATCAATAGTTGTTTCCATAAACACTCCAAGAGACCATTATCTAGAAAAACTCAATTTGCCGTGACCTTTAAATGGAGTATGCTCTTTAATTTAAATTGAGTATGCTGTTTAATTAAACACTTAAACAATTACTGTAAATCAATGCCTTGCCATTTTCTAATTGAAAAACTATTTCCCGTTTAAGGTATTTGGCATATGTATGGTTCATGTGTTTGGCCCCAATTTTGGAAGAACAAATTATAACCTTCATAACACAACAAAAATATGTAAGGAAGAGTAGTCCTTGGTCCCACACTTGCCTCAACTTTGAATTAACTAGGTGCCCTTAGCCAAGCCATTATATTTTCAGATTCAGCTCCTGCAACATGGGGATAATATCACTGACATACCTTACAAAGTTGTTGTAAGGGTGACTGAAATAATGTATGTGAAGTTCTTTGAACACTAACAGGGATGCACAAGCATCCCTCTCCTTGCCATGAAAGTGGTTGAAACTTTGTGTGCATTCCAAGCGAACATGCATAAAGTTGAGGGTACGCATAAAGTGCCTACTACTGCAGCTGCCCTCCCCTGCCCCAAGGACAAGAACCAAACCTTGGGACTGAGGTAGGTAAAAAAGAAGAAGTTGGAAGCTGTAGGTACCCTAGGCCTTTGTAGAGTATATTTTCTATTAAGAAATCCCGGTAGAAAACTGTTGGTGCTGGGCCTTCTTGGTAGAAAAAATGATCAGTTTATTGATGGGTATTCTAGGAAATCCCAGTAACTAGTAGGAAAATCACTCCACCAAGGCCTAGAATGCTTTCAGTTGCCGCTGCAATCTCTCCTCTGCCTTTCTTTGTTCAGAAATAAGTGTCTTGGCCTTGGAGGCAGCAGCAGTGGCTGGCAACATCAGAGTGAGGACATGTCAGCAAGATGTATCATGGCTCTGCTCAACCCAATTCTGCTTGTCAGCATTCAATGAGGAATATTCATTCTCTCCTTGAATGCATGCAACACCCCAGAGCGCTGTATACATGCAAATAATTTTTGAGAATCTGACATACATTAATCCATCAAATCCCACACTGATAGACAAATGCAATCTGGTGCTGACCGTTCAGTGTGTGTGTGTGTGTGTGTGTGTGTGTGTGTGTGTGTGTGTGTGATGTCAGGGAAGGAGCAAGTGATGAGTCAAAGCCTAACCAAAAAAAGAAACTCCCTACTCCAATGGCGAAAGGACTGACCAGTTCTAGGAAGAAAGGCTAGCAGTGAAGTGCAAGGACAATGTGAGATACTGAATCAGGCAAATGAGCTAAGGTCCAGGGAAGTATAATGTTTGGAAGGTGGCGCTGTGGGTTAAACCACAGAATCTAGGGCTTGCTGATCAGAAGGTCGGCGGTTCGAATCCCTGCAACGGGGTGAGCTCCCATTGCTCGGTCCCAGCTCCTGCCAACCTAGCAGTTCAAAAGCATGTCAAAGTGCAAGTAGATAAATAGGTACCACTCCAGCAGGAAGGTAAACGGCGTTTCCGTGCGCTGCTCTGGTTCGCCAGAAGCAGCTTTGTCATGCTGGCCACATGACCCGGAAGCTGTCTGCGGACAAACGCCGGCTCCCTCGGCCTATAGAAGGAGATGAGCGCCGCAACCCCAGAGTCGGACACAGCTGGACCTGATGGTCAGGGGGCCCTTTACCTTTACCTTTAATAAGGGTTAGGAAACTAATGAGTCTGGGATTTTTATGATGTTTTGCTCATTTTTGCCTGATGGGTGGGGGGCAGTGGAACAGTCCCTGAAATGTCAACCGATATTCAATTGCACTCTGATGTAAACAATTCAATCATAAAATGAAATCTGGTTAGTTCAATAATCACTGCTATAGGCTCAGGAAATGCTGCTGCCCAATAACAGAGTTGGAAGAAGATTATCAGATGATGTAATCAGCATGTTCTTGCATCAAAGGATTAGCCTGCTATTTGTCCTTTATCCAAACTTAGTATTCTACCATTGCTCAGAGGTTTGCTCATTTAGAGTCAATAATTTTGCATGCAATTAATGCAGTGAAAGTGACAAGAGAGCACCTGAATCTGGGGCAGACACTACTTTTTTAATGGAATAATCCTTGTTTGCCATTGCAAAGACAATTCAGTGGACAATGTCAGCTACACATGGTAAGCGTGTATGTGAATATGTCTGGTGGCCTGCCTACACACAGAGATGGCAGTTTATACAGCTGTAGGTTACTAGCGTTTGAGAAGAGGTTAGATGGATGTTTTAGACCAGGCATCCCCAAACTTCGGCCCTCCAGATGTTTTGGACTACAATTCCCATCTTCTCCAACCACTGGTCCTGTTAGCTAGGGATCATGGGAGTTGTAGGCCAAAACATTTGGAGGGCCGCAGTTTGGTGATGCCTGTCTTAGACCATGCAAGGATGCCCAGTGGCATAGACTACATATAGTCATTGACTAAAATGTACAAAATCCAGAATATTATGAACCCTTATTTGTTCACAAAAGTTGCCTTTTGCTCTTGTTGGTGGCATTGATTTGACTGAAAATTTGTATGCTCTTGAAAAATGGCTGGGAATTCGGCCTCCAGTATAAAGGATCTTTTCACACTGGTGGAAGGTGACCTGGACTTCATTTGAAGTGAGCGACCCTTATTCAGACAATAAACTAACTTTGTTACTGTCAATAGATTAGTGGTATCTTGCAGATAAGTACACAAAATAATGAGCAAAAATATATCTAGCCCTCCCATGTTAGAGAAGCCTGTCATATTGTTTAAACCTTTTTCGGCCAATACTTTCCCCTTGAAACCCCTCCCCCCCCAAAAATCTGCTTCTTCCTGCCTCCCTGGGTCCCAAATCACATGCACAGTAAGGTTAACCTCTTAACCTCCCTTGACTCCAAATCACTCCCTCTCCAAAGTGCTTAGAAGTATTTACTTGATACAGAATAACACTGTACAAATTAAAAGCAAAAAGTTGGTGCCAGTGGCTTAAAAACTAACAAAGAAAGGTGGAAGAGACTCGGGGCCAAGATTAAAGCTCTCCCCCCACTTGCTGATTGGCATTTAGTTTTCTCCGGATGTTTAAATAAAGGTATGATGTGGTGATACTGGTGCATGAATAACTTAGATTGACAGGCCAGCCCTATACATCCTATACATGGGAGGTAGCTAACATGGTGCCCTGTGGTTGGATACAATCAGTCTCAGTTAGCATGACCAATGGTCTGCAATGATGGACCACCAGAAGATGATGAACAGCATCTGGAGGGCATCATTTTGGCTACCCCTGCTATATTCAAAAGTAAGTCCTACTGTACTCAGTGGCACCTACTCCCAGGTACGTATGTATAGGACTCTACTCCCAGGTACGTATGTATAGAACTCTAGCCTTTTCATTATTTCCTGAGATTCTTTGTAAAGTGAAAGTGTGCAACAACAGAAGCATTTTCTGATGTGAGCTGTGTAACTCTGTGTTAATACCCGATTGAACTGTGTAACTCTCAGTTCAATCGGGTATTAACAAAATGTACTTTCCTTTGGTAACTCCTATATTTATTGTTGTTTTTTTTAAAGAAAAACAGGATAAATTGGCCTTTTGCAAGATACCATTCTCCCTCCGTTATCCCTCACGAGAACTCTGGAAATTATCTGGATAGTGTCACACAAAAGTAATGTGCTGGTAGTGACATGAAGATCTCAAAATGGCTAATAAAGTGATGGGAAAAGAACACATCAAACAAGAAACAAGCATGACCGTGTCTGAAAAATGCTATTGTGACAGATACAGTGTCTGCCAATGCAATTTCATGTATACACAGAAGATTTATTCCACTGAGTTAAACTATGACACAATCAAGTATCATGCAGAGATGAATGGCCTGACCAATTTAGCAGCAATTGTTGCTATAGTTTCATCATTTACTATCACTTTTCCAGTTGCTCTTTGTAGTGCATTTCCCCCACTTCTGTTTAACATTGTTCCCTGTCATTCTACACTATTTTTATAGCACAGTACAACTCTTACTTCCAAGTCTATATTGTATTTCAGAACAACTTCTTAAATGTCCAGAGTTTTAACTAGAAACCAATGTATATGAAAGTCTTGCATTCTCAGCATACACACACACACACACACACACACACACACACACACCCATGGCTCTGCCGATGCTCACTCCATTCACCAACTCCCTGCAATTATTTCCCTGGAGCAGCTTCTTCCCACCCCATGCAACAACTAAGCTCACTTTCCCCTTTCACAACCCCATTTCTGAAGCCACTTCACACTTCTATTCTGCAGACTGACATTGCACCTGTTTTCACCTTAACCCTAATGTCCATGCCTCCTCCACCCTCCTTTTGAGCATCCCCCCTTGCACACAAAGCACCCCAGTGACTTCCACCTTCCTCCTCGTAACTCCTCAACCATTATTTGAGAGGAGCAATGAACTAGATGTGAGCTCACAAAATGAAATGTAATCCAGATACGACAGATGTGCTCAGGGGCACCAGCTCCAGCGTGCCAGCCCCATATTTTGGGGTTGGGGCTAGGCCACCCCAATGTTCCAAAAGCATGGAGACAAAGCGCAGAGCCAACTGTGATGCTGCTCCAGTGGCCAGCTCCTTGTACTCCTCCTGCTGGCATGGAGGGGAAGGAGGGTCAAAGCAGTCTCCCACTGATGGCGGTTCCAGGAGGAAGCGGAGGGAGAGCGTGGTTGTCTCTGCCCTTGGCTCCTCCCAGTATCTCGACATCACACGTGGGACACTGGGACGTCACACTTGCAACATTGCCCCCTCAATCAGCCTCGTACGCTGGCACCTCTACTTCTGTTTGGAAATCCTGTTACTGACAAGGTTTCAAGCCAGTTTTGGATAATGTAGCACTCCCTTTGAAAAGCCAGGTTCACAGTCTGAGAGTGATCGTGGAGAAACAGGTGGAAAGCATGAGTCTGATTTCTTATAGCGTTTGCTTTTTCCTATAACCTTTGCTTTTTAGCCTCCTAAAGGGTTACTTACCACTACAATTAGCTCTTGCGATTTCATAAGAATACCAGATCTTTCAGGCACTTAAGACTAGCAGCTGCAGCACAGCACACAAGAGTTAATACGAGTAGGATTTATGGAACAAAATCCCCATCCACCTCTCTAAATGTTTTTCTACTTACCGACTAATTCAGTTGAATTGCCTGAGTGTAAAAGAAAAATGGGTCAGCAGACTGTTACTCTGATTCTTTCAGATTTCTTAAAAGCTATATGGATGTGCCAGGTATTTAATAAAGTATTACAGCTTGGTAGACGTAATTAATACTATACTGAAATTTACTAATTTGAAATGAAAAATGAGTATTTAAGGAGGCACAAATCTGTCATTTTTAAGACTTAAATTCAGTTATTTTTAATTCTGCAGTAATCTGGCTTTTTAAAAAAGGAAAATTCTCATGAAATTTTGTCAGCATTTTAGTATGAATTTATTCTAGTAAACAATTTTTACATCCAGTTTTTACTAATGTGCATAATATCAGGCATTTCTGTATGTTATTTCCATTAATTAATGGGTTTTATGCTCATCTTCCCCTTATGTATGCATGTTTCTACATACTTGTTAGAAAAGTGCATAGCAAAATTCAGAGCAATGCGAATTTAGAAGGGTGGTGGCATTTTGGTTTGCATATTAGTTTGAGAAGTGCAAATCAAGTTGTTTCTCATTGTTATGCAAACAAAATCAAATTTTTCTTCCATCCTATTTATAGCTACAAATGAAAAGAAGGTAGACACCAAATAATCAGAGAGAGCCAACGCATGCAGCCATTATTGTTCCATTTCACCCACTCTGTGATAAGCAGGGCCGTCTTAAGCATATCTGGCGCCCTGGCGCGAAGATCCCTCTGGCACACCCCCCCCCCGTTTCCCAGCGCCTGCCACACGGCTGCTAAGGGCGCAGGAGCACGGTGCCCCCCTGGTGGCCCGGCACCCTGGGCCACCCAGCCTTGCCATAGGGCCGGCCCTAGTGATGAGATACATCCATGAATACATGGGAAACAATTTCTTTCAATGGGTTCACCATGCACAGTGCACCCACCACACCACATGCCCAGCCATCTGAATTTTTGAAATCTGCCAGATATATCATGGATATATCATGTTACCCAGGCGGGTGCCTACTATTCATTCATTTAAAAAATTACATCCGACTTGCTACATCGATCTTGAGGTGGCATATGATTTTAAAATATGTTATCAAGCAATAATTCAATTCAATCAGACTTTATTCGACCGTCAGTCAGAAATAAACATTTATCCATACAAAAATTAAAACATCTAAAGGAACTTAAAACTTAACCCCCCCCTCCATAAGAAAATCATTACTAAAAGCTGACAGGATATTGGACTGCAGCACTGCAGCAGAGTAGTAAAATCACAGGAAGGTCAATTCCCCGTGGACCCATACTGAAGATAAAACACATGCACTCAAATGCATACTTTTCATAAAAGACATAAACCTTGTGCTGAACAGAAGTAAGGCTATTATAAGTGTAAGTTTTAAAAGTTATTGTGAAGCAAAACAAATAAACCTGTTTCACACCAAAAATGAATAGCCAGCAATTATCATCTAAGCAGTTCAGACTCAAAGAGGGAAACTTCAGGAACTTTTTCTGCTCAGGTTGCTCAAATGCAGTTGAAGAAAACCGATGCTGTAGGAAAATGAGACCACAAATATATTTTTGGATATTCTATCCCCCCCCCCCTTTTGTGCAAAATATGAAGCCTCAAACAAAGGACACATTTGTATCCAATTGAAATAAAACCACAGATCTGCTTACAGCCAAGGTACACTGACTAAAAAAACTGATCTGGAAAATGTATGATAAAAACTTACTAATCTGACAGTTTTCAATTTCATTCCACTGTAAACTTACATATGCATGAAAACAAAGAATGATGGCAAGCAAGATGGATCCAGATAAAAGCAAGTTATTTCACAAAAGTGAAAGTAAAACAATCTAGCTGACCCAGAAATGCGATCAGTACAAATTCCTTATCATATCCCAGTCCCTATCTTAGAAATTCGTGCAAATGATAATCCGGGTGTATTCCAACATGCTTGAAATGTTAGCCTTTCAGCTAGAAGTGCTGGTCTCTCCAGTCATATTGAATATTTTAAAATAGATATTCCACTCCAAATGATTAAAATTGTATGGGTGACATGCAATGCGATGTTAGCACAAGCTTAACTGCCATCATCTTCTGTTGGGAAAGATTGAGGGCACTAGGAGAAGGGGACGACAGAGGACAATATGGTTGGACAGTGTTCTCGAAGCTACGAACATGAGTTTGACCAAACTGCGGGAGGCAGTGCAAGACAGGAGTGCCTGGCGTGCTATGGTCCATGGGGTCACGAAGAGTCGAACACGACTAAACGACTAAACAACAACTGCCATCAAGTAGAATGCCAGTTGCACTAGGTGTTGTCCCACATCTTTTCCAAGTTCAAGATACCCATTGGATTTGACTGTTGTGCAAGGCCAAGAATGAGACTCTTGTTAGCGGAATGGCTGTTGCACAAATGGGCTGCCAAAACTGGGTATTTCCCTTTATGTGTACCTGTGAAGGATGAATACCCTGACTTACTAGATGCAATTAAGACCTCTGCCTACCACAAGCACAACTGTAATGGGATGGATTAGCTCACCGAGCAACAGAGGCATTCTTTGAGAGGCAAGTGACATCTTGCAATGTTGGTTATCAGTTGCAATTTCATTCTAAACGCTTACTGCGATATACTAGACCTGTAGACATGCAGCACTGCAGCCAGGTCCACTATAGCTAAAATGCCCTTTGAATGATGCATAGGTGAGTCATTCCATATTCTACCCATATGTCTCACTGCTCCATCTTGTTTATAATGACCACACATACCATTACTACACTGCATTAAGCAATGATAGAAACTGTTAGCTCATTAGCATCCAGCCACAATAAGCATATTGCACCTCATTTTGACTTTTGCTTTGTTGGCACAGCAGCTAGCAATGTGCCAGCTGCACAAATGTTTAATGTTTGTCTCCTAATGCAGCTAGTGAATGCATTTCCCCCTCTATATTGCAGAACTAAAATTTGAATCTTATTGTTATTTTCTCTAGAATCTATACAATGAATTATTGAAACCCAATGTAGTAACAAGCAATGTTGTTACAGTTGTATAAATACAAAAAACAGTAGTGTGTTTTCAAACAGTTTCATAATATGCTCAGAAGTGCCAAGCAAAACATGCTAAAGGCTGTGGATTCAACTCAGTGAACCTATAGCATGCAAAGGCTTTTTCAGGCATGTGTGTGTGTGTGTGTGTGTGTGTGTGTGTGTATGTGGGTTCTGAACAACTCAAGCACATACTCATTATATTGTGACACTTTTGCAGTATTGGCCCATCAGATGAGGCACAGAGGCAGAGACACTCTTCTGGCACCAGCATCACTGAAGCTTACCTGGACAAGAATGGGAAAGACCAGGGAGATTGCATGATCAGGCCTCCAAATGCATGCCAGTGGGGGCTACTGAATTAGCTCCACCTGTATGTGCATACAGTCCCAACTTCATCACTGTTGTGTGCTGTCCCATCCAGGTAACCTGCAGTGCAACTGTTGTCCAGATGACAGCTGCACACTTCCACCCTTACCACTTGGGTCACAATTGCATTTTGGCTGGCCCTAATATGTTTTGACTGCGTATTTCAGCTAAGGTCAATATGCCAACCACAAGCCCTTCTGGACAGAAGTAGCCTATTTGCAGTTATCCATGCTTTGGTAGTCTCCAGATGAGACTATTGAAATGTGCTAAATATTGTACTTTTAAGAACTTCTCCAACACTTAAAAGTCAGTTAAAAACAGAGGCGTTAGTCTATTTTAAAGGGCTGACCCAAAGGCCCATTTTAGCACAATTCAAGATGCTGGTACTTACCATTAAAGGCTTAAACTGGCTTGGACTCTGGTATCAAAGGAGCTACCATGTCCTACTTGACCCTGACTGAATGTTATGATCATCTTCAGAGGCTCTCCATTGAATCCACTAGCCACTTGAACTGAGGTGAGCAGTTATCAGTCTTTTCTGCTGTATATGGAATGACTTCCCCAGGGAGACTTGCCTGGCACCAAGCTTACTATCTCTCCAGCATCAACCAGGCAACTCTTTTATTGTTTGCCCAGGCCTTCCAGCATGTCACCATAGCTGGTTTTTAAATCAACCTTTTATTGCTTTCTCTGATCAGTTTGCTGCATCTGCTGTTTTAATCTTTAGCTATTGAATTTGATATGGTTTTTGTTATTGTTATGAGCTGTCTTGGGAGTTGTTTAAACTGAAGGACAGTGTGCAAACATTTTAAACAAGCAGACGAATTACAGGACTGGCTGGTTAGCAGCCCTGCCTCGTATGAAGCGCTGCCTAAATCCACACAAACCAGAAGGCAAATCTGAAGAACTCCATGTTCACAGTGCTTTCTGAGCCATGGAAGGAGAATGATAAATGCAACAAACTGCACATTTCAACAGGCATTTTGAGACTCTTCAGGGTAACAAGCCTCCCCTTGAAACACCTGCCACCTGCAAAGAAGAGTTATGACTACAGTCATACCTCAGGTTGCGAATGTGATCCATGCGGGAGGCGCGTTCGCAACCCGGAGTGCCGCGTCTGCGCATGTGCGTGATACGATCCAGCACTTTTGCGCATGATGTCATTTTGCGTTTCTGTGCATGCACGAGCGCCAAAACCCAGAAGTAACCCGTTCCAGGACTTCCGGGTTCGGCGCAGAGCGCAACCCGAAAATATGTAACCCGCAGTGTTCGCAACCCGAGGTATGACTGTATTTGAACCCCCAAATGCAAAAATAAGGGGACAAATGATTCACCTTTGCCATGCAAGTGTGCTCATACGCTCACACACCTGATGTCTGCAGACACCTTTGCCTGCCCCGCCTTCTGTCCTATGGAGGCAGGAGAAGGAGGACACCAGTTCAGCCTACCATGGCCATCACACCCCTCCCTCAGGGCTCCCCTTCTGCTCCTTTCCTTAATCTCCAGTGGTCAAGTTCCAGAAAGACACACGTCTAAGTGGTGACCTCAGCAGACTAATCACAGAGGCTGGTGGTGGTATTGGCAAGAGCATCTTTCTGAATGACACTCTAGCCACTGCACTCTATGACTGAGCATCTGAGCTCATGTGTGTTTCTCCAGACTGCAACCACTGTCTTTTATAGTGGGGGGAGCACACAGAATAAGGTCAAGGGCTGCATGCAGCTCAGATTGCCCATCTTTGATTTAAGGCCTGCATACTTGTGTAACTAAGTCCACTCAACATGGCTTTGGGGAAGGCCCATAACTCAGCAGTACAGCATGAGTTTACATACAGAAGGCCCTAGGTTCAACCCCTGTCAATCCTGGAGAGCCACTGTCAGACAGTGAGACAGTACAGTGGTACCTCTGGTTAAGAACTTAATTCGTTCCGGAGGTCCGTTCTTAACCTGAAACTGTTCTTAACCTAAGGTACCACTTTAGCTAATGGGGCCTCCTGCCGCCGCCACACGATTTCTGTTCTCATCCTGAAGCCAAGTTCTTAACCCGAGGTACTATTTCTGGGTTAGCAGAGTCTGTAACCTGAAGCGTCTGTAACCCGAGGTACCACTGTACTGAGCTAGATGGACTTACAGTATAAAAAGGCAGCTTCCTATGTTCTTAAGGTTGCAGTCAATAACTTAAGAGTAGCTTCTACTGAGGGAAGATTACTGACTGAGGAAAGGAAAACCCTAAGCCAGGCATCTCCAAACTGTGGCCCTCCAGATGTTTTGGCCTACAACTCCCATGATCCCTAGCTAACAGGACCAGTGGTCAGGGATGATGGGAATTGTAGTCCAAAACATCTGGAGGACCAAAGTTTGGGAATGCCTGCCCTAAGCAATTCTGCAATATTGAAACAACAGCACCACTATGAAATTGCTTATTAAAACCTAGAGACCTGTATTCCCACATCCACCCACAAATAAACATTTTGCTTTACAGCAATGTAACATGTACCTGGATCTTACTAGATTCAGTGATCAGGAATTCAGGCAATCCACTCAGTGTGTAATGGCATGTCTCTAACACTTATAATATGTATACAGCAAAGCGATGGTCCAAAAACACCACATAATATTTTCAAGGGAAGCCTATCAAAGAGTGGCTGCATTTGCAAGTGCTGAACAATCCTCATTTGTTCCCAGCATGGGAAAAACAAAAACAAAGCAGGCTTATATTCTGCTCGAAATAGAGCTTTAAAGTTTCTGAATTCTATTGTGGCCCTCCCAGAGCGCAGTGTGCAAAACCCTGTCTAGAAACTGGTGTGTGTGTGTGTGTGTGTGTGTGTGCGCGTGCTGCCATGGATATGACATCATTTTTGCCAACCGTTGCTAAGTCATGAATAGACAGAACATTTCCTTTTCTCACACGGAGAGCAGGGGACGAGCCAGCAGCACTTCCAAGAGACACAATGTTCTCTTTATCCAGCAGAGCCAACAGTGTAAGACACAGTTGTAGATGGAAATGGCGCATGGCCACATAGCATACAAAGCTGTCAGCACAGCCTGGCCAACCTCAATCCTCACAAAATTACGGGCCTATTTTCTCATGTCAAAGAAAAGAATGGTGAAAGGGAGCGGGTGGGTTTAGGGAAGAGGAGGCGGAGGAGGAGACCTGAGATCTTAGTGACGCTGGCATTGTTCAGTCCTTGGACCTTCCCCAAAAGGACTGTACTGCCCCTCCTACGACAGAAGAGGGAGTACTTATGATGCACACGGGAGCCTAAGCGCCTGACCTTTATCTGGCACGCAGCATCCATCAAACCATTAATATTATCCATTATGAATAACAGAGGCAGAAGGAAAAGAGGCGAAAGGAGCTTTTCTGAATAAGGGGGCAGTAGGTTTAAAGAGGACAAAATGGATATATAAGGATTTAATTATGAATAAGTTAATAACCAAAATCACTCATTTTTTTAATCAGAAATGCCTACATATTCTAGGAAAAATCTTTAATCCTGTTTAAGCATTTCTGGTTCAAGCAGAATCTCTTCTGCTGAGATCAGTACCTTATGATTGAATATGTACCATTGCACCCTTGGTTATATCAGGTGCTTACTCATCAGGGTTAAGTAGTGATTGAATTGCCTTCTTAAAACACCACCACTACAACCATTCAAGCCCTTGCTTGCCTATATATGCTCACACATTTGATTTTACAGGCTAGAATCTCCAAAACCTGTGCATTACTTTTTCCCAAGAACGGTATTCAACTCGGGCTGCAGTTCTGATGAATAAAGCAATGGACAGCTCTCTGCTAGGGAGACAAAACTTTTTACAGCTCATACTGTCAGGAAGGAAGTGCAGAGGAATAGACATGCCAAGTGTCCTTTCAGCTTAAGAGAAGATCTCGTTCCTTGCCCCTCCCACTCCACAGAGCTATTCATCACATATTATTCATTTCATTTGCCAGATTGCTCTTGCTTAAGAACAGCTTTTGTCAGAGAGACTGAAACAAAATAACAACTGGCATGCACTGCATTTCAGATAATGACACTGACTAGAAAATCAATAGCTTTTTGCTCTTACATGACAGAATGGAAGAGGACAGAGGGGAGGTGGAAAGGGCGGGCTGGCAACAGGGGTGGTGCTTAGTACATAGAAGACTTGGGACACAGGTCTAAGACACACACTTGCATGGAATTTGCATATGCTAATTTCTAAGTAGAGATGGAAATTCAGTTCAGTTTTTAGGAGGAAAAATGATTTGCTGTTAGGGCTTAGTGTATGCTATGAGGAGAAAATAAAGTTTTCTTGGCATTGTATTCTGTGTCTGGCTTGGGCACCCTGCAAATTAAGGCAGCAGGTGAATGAGGTCTCACCATCATGGTTTGCAGTGCACTGAGTTGTCCTTCAGGAAAAGCAAGAAAAAAAAAGTTTTTAAAAGGATGGAGGAACAAGTAGGGTATCCAAATCCCACAACAAAATACTTAGGGCTCAGGTCCCGTATGCCACCCGCTAACCATGCCTCTACTAAAAAAAGGTAAAGGTCGGTTAAGTCCAGTCAAAGGCAACTATAGGGTTGCGGCGCTCATCTCACTTCAGGCCAAGGGAGCCAGCGTTTGCCTGCAGAAATCTTTCCGGTCATCTGGCCAGCATGACCAAACCGCTTCTGGTGCAACAGAACACCGTGATGGAAACCAGAGCCCACGGAAACGCCATTTACCTTCCTGCCTATACATACATACATACATACATACATACATACATACTTGAGATTTTCTGCCAATATTTCATGTACATATGTACAGATTTTATATTTACTTTCCAAAGGTACTAGACTCCAGAGTAGCTTTCCAAGGGGTGCAGCAGGAAAGCTTCATTACATGAGCTGAGTGCTGCTGCTGCATTTCTGTATCCAGGTGACTCAAAGGCCATCTAGGTTTACATATTTTCACCAGCACATAAAATGCTAGTTTGAATTTTAAAACGCTTGAGAAAAAGATGTATGGCTATAATATTACTTGTAGATATTTTGTCTGTCATTTAGATTTGGTGTAAAAATATGTGTGAGAGAGAACAAGAGAAAGAATGCATATAATTGAAATCATTATTAGTGCTCGATGCTTTATTTACTGAAGTTTTGGTGTGGATATGTGTGCGTGTGGGAGGGACACCAGATGATCACTGAAAACACGAAGCTTTCATAAAATGATATTTATCAGCTTATACTAAAGTACACTAAAGCAAAAGGTTCAACAAACAAGGAACAGAAAGGAGTATATAGCCTTTGGCATTGTGGAGAATAAAATTCTAGTCTGTGTTGACAGTAAGATGCGGCATTATGAATCAGCAATGAGTTTCTGTCCAGAACCATCAACTTAGGGCTTGATCCTGCTCTCTGTTACTAAGGGAAGCATCTTGTAGTATCAGCTACACTGCTTGCACTGCAGCTGATATTACATGACACCAAAAGATGAGCGTGTTCTTACTGAAAAGCACATGCAGAGTGTCCAAAGGAACAAAAATACAAGAAACATCTTACCATTAAAGTTCTGCCAGTCAGTAAAACAGAGCAAAAGCATGTTCTCACAAGAAATAATCAACTGTTTAACAGAATAATAACAGTGACAGACATCTTAGGGATCATCTTCTATAGCAGTCTTCAACCTCAACTCCCATCCTTCTGAGCCCGCAATGCCAATAGTCAGGGATGAACAAAAGGAAAGTTCTGCTGGGTCAGCCAAAGGCTCATCTGTTCCAACATCCTGTTCTCATAGTGTCCAACCAGTTGCCTATGGGAAGCCCACAAACAAGACCTGGTGGGATAGTGGGAGCTGAACAACAACAGCAACACTTGGAGGGCACCAGGTTGAGGGAAGGCTGTTCTAGACCAATTCCTTACCCAGAAGCCTATTTAACCTCCAGAGGAAGATACCCTCAAGATCTTCCAAGAGATCTGAAACGTTCAAACATTTTAGTAGCTGCATGTGGTAACAACTTGGTAAAAGCGGAATAGAGTCAGCAGCACTGGTGTAACTCCATATGCTGTACATATATATTAAAGTTACTTATGGCAGAGTAAGTACAGCTTGTTTTATATGTGTCTAATGTTCATTCTTCTCCCATTCCTTGAGTGTCAGCTCCACTAAGCAATACCTTAAGGTCTGGTTGAATTCAAACACTGTTGTAAATTCATGGAATTATATTGTGCTGGGAGAGTGCATGGAATTGCACACCTATGTTTTGATATGTATGCATACTCTTAAAGCTCTTCAGACACAATTCATTTAAACTAGGGCCACGATTTCACTGGTATATATAAATTTCTCATACAGTATATCTACATTTCCAGAAACCCCTTCTTGCAACCCTCTAGTCTAGTGCAATCTTATATCTAACACTGCCAAAAAGAGGATGCCCAAATCATAACTGTGAGGGACAGGGGATATCGCGAAGTCCCTCCCCTCCTGAGTTCAAGCCCATCCCCGAGCACAGGGGAAAGCAGAGAGAGTTCCGATGCCAGTGGGGAAGCAGGAAGTCGGGGCCGAGGCTCAGGCAAGGTAGAGGAGCCAGGGTCCCAGGTGGGACAGGAAGGGGCGAATAAGGGGGGGAGACCCATCCCCCCAACTCCGGAATTACGCAGAAAGAGGAGGGGAAAGAGGATGGGTCTGCCAAAGCTTTTGTGTTGGAGAAAGACGCGCCAAAAGCCATTAGGAGGTTCTGAAACCGACTGATCACATCACTCCGTGTAAATAGCAATGACTTCAGCACTGTAAATACGCAGCACCAATAAAAGAATAAAATGCAGAGCTGCGTAGCGTCGTTACTCTGAAGTAGTCCACTCCGGCCACTGTGACAGCAACCTCCTAATCCTTTTTGGGCTACTTTGGAGTTGCCGGGATGAGCGTGTCAGAGGCGGAGAGATGGCGGCAGATCGCGGAGCAAGCCCAGCAAGAACTGCAGCAGCTGTCGCTGCAGGCGCAGGGGGAATTGAAGGCAGCTAAAGAAGAGACTAAGAAGGTCCAGGACGACCGGCTACAACTTGCGGAACAGGTGAGAGCGCTACAGGAGAGAGAGCAGGAATTAAGGGCGGTGGCGGTAGACCTCCAAAACAAGCTGGATGCAGAGAAAAACAAGGCGGGAGGGGCACCCCAAGTCCAAGTGCTGCCAGGAAGGAGAGCCGGGACGCTAGTAAGCAAGTTCAATGGAGACCCGAGGGAATATCAGGGCTTTGAGACTGAGATTGTGTATGCTCTTGAGCTGCACCACGCTGAGTTCCCTGATGATGAGCACAGGGTAGCGTTTATTGTGGAGCACCTTACCGGGGCAGCCAGGGAGTGGCTAAGACCGTTAATCGCAACAAAGAATCCTTGCATGAAGAATGTCAAACTATTTCTAGAAGGTTTGAAAACGATGTATTCGTCCGATAGTCATATGGACCAGACTAAGGAGGAACTTCATAATTTACGCCAAGGAAATATGACAGTTCGCGCGTATTGGGCGAAATTCACCATGCTGGTGCACAGATTGGGGTGGGAACTGGAGTCACCCCCAATGCAAGCGGCGTTCTACTTGGGGTTGCATGAGGAGGTGAAGGATGAGCTCTCGAGAGGTCCAAAGCCCAGTAATATGGATCAGCTGAGCAAAGCGGCTCTGGCGGTGGGGGTGAGACAGGAATCCCGGTGGAGCGACAAGCAAGCAACGCGCGCAAAGCGGGCTTGGTTCCCACGGTCGCAGGAGAAGCCACTCCCCCAACAACCCTTTCAAGCCACGCCTGGGGCCAGTCAGGACCAGGAACCCATGCAGATAGCGCGCGCGCGCGCGGGCTTTTCAAACCCCAGCGGCGCCAAGACGCAAGGAGGGAAGGGGTGGGAATTGCTTTCTCTGCAACTCCCCCCAGCATCTCGTCAGAGACTGCCCACATCGCAGGGAGTGGCAAGGAAAGGCGGGAACGGTTGTGCCCTCCCCCACTGACGCAGCACCACAGCAGGGAAACGGGAAAGCCTGGCTGCAGGAGACAAGGGGCAGCAGCCAGGCACAGTCAGCAGACAACAGCCCCAGCCCACCCACCCGCACAGAGAGGAGCAGAGCCAGCCCACCCCTCCCAGAGCAGGAGTGGTTCTAGAAGTGACGCTCACGCTCCCAAATGGCTATCCCCTGACGGTCCTCGCCCTAATTGACAGTGGTGCCTCAGCCAACTTCTTCTCGAGAAACTTTGCAGAAGAGCACCAGATCCAGCTTCTGCAGCTGGATTTTCCCCTGCACGTGGCAACCATTGACGGCAGAGAGCTGCTGGGAGGGGCCATCACTCATCAAACCCCCCCCATGAGAATGACGGTGGGAAGGCACTCAGAGACACTGGCATTCAACGTCACAACCATCTCAGACCCCCCCATCGTCTTGGGCATGAGCTGGCTGGCGCGCCACGACCCCCCCATCAGTTGGCACCAGAGATGCATCACTTTTGGATCGGACTTTTGCCTGGAACATTGCATGCAGCACCAACCAGGGGAGGGGCCTCCCATAGCCACGGTGGCCACCATGCACGTCAAAGGGGGTGAGGCGATACCCAAGCCGTACTGGGACTTGCAGGAGGTCTTCAGCGAAGCGGAGTCCGACCACCTACCCCCACACAGGCCTTTTGACTGCCAGATCAACCTGGTGCCGGGGGCAACTATACCCCCAGCCAAGCTGTACGCCATGTCAGACCAGGAACTGGAGGATCTGCGCGCTTTCATCGACAAGAACCTCAAGCGGGGGTTCATCAGAGAAAGCAAGGCAGCAGGGGGCAGCCCGGTCTTCTGGGTGGACAAGAAAGACACGCAACAGCGCCGTCTTGTGGTGGATTTTAGACGGCTGAATTCAGTGACAGAGCCAGTGGCCTTCCCCATGCCCAGAGTGGATGATCTCCTGACAGCGGCACGCAGAGGCAAGATTTTCACCAAGCTAGACCTGAGGGGGGCGTACAATTTGATCAGGATCCGGGAAGGCGATGAGTGGAAAACCACGATGTTCACGCCTCTGGGCTCTTTTGAATATCTGGTGATGCCCTTCGGGTTGCAAGGGGGCTCAGCATGCTTCCAGGCCTTCATGCACCACGTCCTGGGGTCCCTCCTCTTCAGGAAATGCTTGGTCTTCCTGGATGACATCCTTATCTACTCCGATGACCCAGTGCAGCATGTGAAAGATGTCAGGGAGGTGTTGCAGCGCCTGAAGGAGAACCACCTGTATGTGAAGCTGGAGAAGTGCAAGTTTCACACCAAGGAGGTGGACTTCCTGGGCTACAAGCTGTCAGACAAGGGGCTGGCGATGGACAAGGACAAGGTGCAGGCCATCCTGGACTGGCACAGCCCCAGGACGCGCAAAGATGCCCAACGCCTACTAGGCTTCGCCAACTTCTACAGGAAGTTCATCAAGAACTTCTCTCGCGTTACGGCTCCCATCACTGACTGCCTGAGAGGCAAGCAGAAGTTCAGGTGGACACCAGAGGCGCAAGCAGCGTTCGAAAGCCTCAAGAGGGTGTTCGCCTCAGACCAGAACCTGTTCCACGTGGTTCAGGACGCGCCCCTACGTGTGGAGACAGATGCTTCTGATAAAGCTGTGGGCGCCATTTTGTTGCAACTGGACGCCAACAGAGAGTGGAGACCCTGTGCCTTCTTCTCCAGGAAGTTGACCCAGCCAGAGCGAAACTACACGGTGTTTGATCGGGAACTTCTTGCGATCCACGCTGCGTTCCAGCACTGGAGACACTTCCTGGTGGGCGCCAAGCACCCCATCCAGGTGTGCACAGACCACAAGAACCTGGAGTTCTGGAGAACTGCCAGGGTGCTCAACCAGCGGCAGATACGGTGGGCAGAGTTCTTCTCGAACTTCAACTTCTCCATACACTACATCCCGGGAGAGCAGAATGTCAGGGCGGATGCCCTCTCCCGCAAACCAGAGTACATGGAGGAGGAGGCGCCACCGGCACCCAGGCACATTTTCCCCCCGTCAGCATGGTCCTGCGGAGCAGCAGTGGTGAGCGAGGCGGAACTCACAGCACTGACGGCAGCGGATGAATTTGCCAACCGCATCTTCAGAGAACTGAGAAGGGGGGGGAGCAGGCAAAAGACTTTGCAGAACGCAGGGGGCTGCTTTTCTACAAGGGTGCACTGTACCTGCCCACCACCCAGCTTAGACGTACGGTCCTCAAGCAGATGCACGACAACCCAACGGCGGGTCATTTTGGGAGGGACAAAACCGCTCACCTAGTCATGAGACACTTCTGGTGGCCAGGGGTGCGGGAGGATGTGAGGGATTATGTAAGGGGCTGTGACACCTGCCAGCGGGCAAAGGTGGTCAGAGCGCCACCAGCAGGTTTGCTGGAGCCCTTAGCCACACCGCACAGGCCGTGGGAAGTAGTGTCCATGGACTTCATCACAGACCTGCCGTCGTCCAGGGGCAAGACCGCAGTGTTGGTGGTGGTGGACCTCATGTCCAAAATGTGCCACTTTATACCGTGTGCCAGGGCGGTCTCTGCAGAAGAGACAGCCGAACTGTTTGTGGATCACGTATTCAGACTGCATGGATTACCTTTAAGGGTTATTTCGGATCGTGGCCGCCAATTTGTTTCCAGGTTCTGGCGGCGGCTTATGAACCTCCTGCAGGTGGAGGTCAGCTTGTCGACGGCTAGACACCCGCAGACCAATGGACAGGCGGAGAGGGTCAACGCCATTCTGCAGCAGTACCTGAGATGCTACGTCAGCCAGCGGCAAACGGACTGGGTGGATCGCCTGCCACTGGCAGAATTTGCCTACAACAATGCGGTGCACGTCTCCACAGGGGTGTCGCCCTTTAAGGCCAATTACGGGCGTGACCTCAGATCTTTCCCAGAGAGGGAGGGGGAGGAGGAGGAGGAGGGCCCACAGGCTGAGGATTGGGCAGAGGAACTGGAGACGGTGCACCAGCAGCTCAGAGAACACTTGGAGAGAGCCAAGGAAGCGTACAAGAAGGGGGCAGATCGCCACAGGCGACCGGGGGAGGTCATTAGGGTGGGGGACAAAGTTTGGTTGTCCTCGGAGGGCCTTCCCATCAGAGGGCGATGCAAAAAGCTGGCGCCCAGAAGGTTGGGCCCCTTCACGGTCACGCAACAGGTCAACCCGGTGGCATACAGGCTGGCACTGCCAGAGGACATGAGGGTGCACCCTGTGTTTCATAGATCGCTGCTGTCGCCGTACAGGGAAAGCAGCAGGCTCCGAGACAGCGAACAAACCCCTGAGGGAGGGGGGGAGAGGGAAGGCAGGGAGCAACTCAATGAGGCCACGGCCATCCTGGATTCAAGGTGGGGGGTGGGGGGACTGGAGTACCTCATGGCATGGGAGGATGCTCCACCGTCCCAGAATGAATGGGTCCCAGCCACTCAGATACAGGAGGAATTCCTGGTAGAAGAATTTCACGCCCTCTTTCCCCATAGACCCAAGCCCTGGCACATGGAAAGGGAGGGGGAGGGGGAGGAAGCACGGGAGAGCAGTTCACCATGGCGCTGGGAAGCGGAGTTTGAGGAACCAGAGGATGAGGTATGGGTGTCACCGAGATCCACCCAGTCAGAGGAAGGAGCAGATTGGCAGAACATTTTTACCCCCACCAGCTCTGACACCACGGACTTTTTGGGATTCCCATCCTCCCAGGCGGAAGGGGGGGGCTTGCAGGACTGGGGGGAGGTGTTCACACCAACGGGCTCGGAAGGTACTGAGTTCTTAGGCTTCCAGTCGTCACCGACACCGGGGGGGGGACCTGGGGAGGGGTGAAGGAGAGCTTGGGAGGGGGGTGGATGTGAGGGACAGGGGATATCGCGAAGTCCCTCCCCTCCTGAGTTCAAGCCCATCCCCGAGCACAGGGGAAAGCAGAGAGAGTTCCGATGCCAGTGGGGAAGCAGGAAGTCGGGGCCGAGGCTCAGGCAAGGTAGAGGAGCCAGGGTCCCAGGTGGGACAGGAAGGGGCGAATAAGGGGGGGAGACCCATCCCCCCAACTCCGGAATTACGCAGAAAGAGGAGGGGAAAGAGGATGGGTCTGCCAAAGCTTTTGTGTTGGAGAAAGACGCGCCAAAAGCCATTAGGAGGTTCTGAAACCGACTGATCACATCACTCCGTGTAAATAGCAATGACTTCAGCACTGTAAATACGCAGCACCAATAAAAGAATAAAATGCAGAGCTGCGTAGCGTCGTTACTCTGAAGTAGTCCACTCCGGCCACTGTGACAATAACAGTTTGCAAGGCCAAAAATATTAACTATGTAGTCAACAAAGAGTTACAGATTTATAACTCTTGGGGTTTGATCTGCAACACAGTCATTGCTGGAGATAGTTTGGTACAGACAAAATATGTCTTATGCCCACATGGCAGCACCATTTTGAATCATTGCTACCGGTAAGACTGTAATAGTAATGGTTCTACAGTTAAAAGCCTCTAAAACAGAGTGGCAGCAGATTCACCATTGGCAGGCGCTTCAGTGGGAATCATCTAACATTTGTTTGTGCAGCTTCAGTGGATCATCTACCCTTTGTCAATATTCCATTTCATCATGAGAAACTTTACTTATGTCAATAGAAATGTTTCATTGATTGAGTAGATTTCCTACCACCCGGCTTGTGAGTTAATTTCACATTCACACATTATGAGCTCTGCACTAATGAACTGGAAATTAATAAACTATGAATGAATAAATTGTGGATTACTTATGCTATTCAAACTATTACAAAAATTCAAATTGCACAGCTCTCCAGAGGAGTTGATATGAATTTTAGTTGTTTTTTTTAAAAAAAAAAAACTTCTCATTTAATTTAGGATTCTGAAAAGCCTGTTCTATTTCAAGTATATCCACAGTAAAATGAACGGATGAGGTATTTCAAGAGATACATGGTACAGTAGCTTGATCACTAGGATTTACCAGGAAGCGCCATGATCTACTATTTCAGGCATCCCCAAACTGCGCCCCTCCAGATGTTCTGGCCTACAACTCCCATGTTCCCTAGCTAACAGGACCAGTGGTCAGGGAAGATGGGAATTGTAGTTCAAAACATCTGGAGGGCCGAAGTTTGGGGGTGCCTGTACTATTTCTTTCTTTCTTTCTTTTAAATATTTTTATTAAAGTTTTCCAAAATACAAAGAAAAAAAACACAAAAAGAATAAAAAAGAAAAAAGATACAACAATAATGACACTACAAAGCAAAAACAAAAAACACAAAACTAAATTACTTAATTTACTAAATTACTCAAAACATCTGGAGGGCCGAAGTTTGGGGATGCCTGTACTATTTCTTTTTACAGAACCAATGGAAACTGATTGTTGGGACCAATGTAGTATACTCCCAGTCTATGCTCTACTATGCTCTACCTGCATAGTTGCTATTTAATTAACAAATTTCCCTGTTTCAGGGAAATGCATAGTGTGATAATACCATGTCACCAGATTCAGGAACTAAATATGGTGGGAAGCAGACATTGTGGCCACTTCACTACTCACCCCCAACTCCATGCCATTTATGAACAGGTTAAAAAGCAACTGGTCCAAATACAAATCCTTGGAGAGGACCACTGTTTACACTTACAGGAACTGTCCAATTCATCTCTGCTTCCTGTTAGTTAACCAGTTCTTTCTATGATCTATAAGAAGACTGACCTATTATCCCATAACTGCTAACCTCTACTCAGGAATCAAAGTTTGCTGTGTCTATTAGCTCACCCTTATCCACAGGGTACAGAAAACCCATGGGACATTTGCAGATACTACCTGTTACATGCATACCCCGCTTTGTGTCTAAAGACTTCAGAGCAGATCACTTAAAGTCCCCAGGATATTCTTCCATGGAAGCAGATTACACCCGGTTAAGTACGCTTCAGGTTGAGTACTTTCAATTTAAGTACTCTGCAGACCCGTCTGGAACGGATTAATCCACTTTCCATTACTTTCAATGGTTAAGTATGCTTCAGGTTAAGTACGGACTTCCAGAACCAATTAAGTACTTAGCCTGAGGTACCACTGTACAGTGCTGGATATTGCACTGTATTCTTTCAGGAGCTGCCTGGGCCATATCTGTGTGACCGTGATAGCAGAAACTTGCTTTTAAAACCTTAAAACTTTGCCTAGCTCATAGCATACAACTCTAGTTCATAGCAAGCTACTGCACAGTATGTTTTATGGTATTTTAATAGTGTGTGTGTTCATGTTTTTGTAAGATTTTCTATACAGTGGTACCTCTGCTTACAAACGCTTCGGGTTACAAATTCCGCCAACCTGGAAGTAGTTACCTCGGGTTGTGAACTTTGCCCCAGGATGAGAACGGAAATTGTGTGCCGACGGCGCAGCGGGAGGCCCCATTAGCGAAAGTGCACCTCAGGTTAAGAACAGACCTCTGGAACGAATTAAGTTCGTAACCCAAGGTACCACTGTACTGTTGTATATCACCCTGTGACTGTCCAATGAAGGGGTGGCTTAGAAATAAAATTAATAACAATAAAACTAGTATCCTTTATATTGTATGTTTTTTGTATGTATATTTTGTAATAAAGTATATTACTATTTCCTGCCAGCCTTCATTTGCCCTTTATTCACCTGGGACCTTATATATTCCTCTACATCTGTTCCCCCCCCCCCATTTTCTAATTCGTGTTCAAAATGAAATCAAGGTCCAACACATGGGCGTAGGCAGGGGGGCAGGAGGGGGCAGCTGCCCCCCCCCCCCGAAGCAAAAAATTATTGTATTTTACAGACCATAACCAGCACTTCCCCCCTCCAAAAACTGAAGTGGAAAGGGCTTTGCTTTAGCAAGAGCAGCTCTCCGCTTGCTTGGGGGGGGGGGACACAGCTGTAACAAAAACACATTAAATAAATAAAGCAAAGTGGATACCGGTACTTAAGCAGTTAAGACAATGGAGCAGAATACATGCTACAGATCTCCAGGACACAAGCAATATCTGGAGATCTGTAGCATAGTTCCTTGAATGCACCTCAATGTATACAAGGCTTACATGGGTAGTTAAGGAGAGAATTCCAACTCCTGCCTTTCTAACCATTACCAAAACTATTTTTTGGTGATTTAATTTACTATATGAAAAAGTCTGAATCATTCTGAAGTCACCCAAGCACGGTGTGGTGCCCTTGCGTACTGAAAAGTGTGAAGCCTCAGCAAGCTAAAAGCATACTTATCTTGACTTCTAATATGGAATCTAATCCTGAAGATAAGGATGATTGGGAGCAGGGACATGTGGGAGGAAGAGATGCTGCAAAATCCATTTAATCACTTGAATGATGCTGTAAGCTCCCCAGTTTACTACACTGATCTACTTCCTGTGGCCAGTTTACATGACAGGATAAATATCTTTGCTTGCCAAGAGTGATAGGGTGAAAAATGGAAGCAGTTTGAAAAACATATGTCCCGAGTGAGGAAAGGTGCTATTTTGCTACTGCTGATTTCCCCCACATGCTTGCAAACAAGACACATTGCTATGAGCCATATTGTGGCATCCGTCGATTTTCTGTAGGGACTGTGGGGATAAAACTCATTGGAAATAAAAGAGAAGTGGGAACTCTCTTATTTTCCTTGCTAGAAGACAGGAAAAAGCAGTGTTTTCATTCAAACTGCTTTGTTAACATTTCCTGAATCTGAAAAATAAAGTATTTGTCATATTGCATTGCTGTTTCTCTCAGAATACCGGTAACATTGCCTATGCAAGCACATTTAGCACCACACAAAAGCTAATTCTTTTCAGCAGATTCATGAATAGCCTTGTAAGAACAGTTAATTCCTGCAGTTAACCAATCCAAATGGAGGATGTTATATAAAATTTGAGACATATCACCTGAACTGTTTATACACTGAAGAGCAAGAGTGTCAACAGGATTCCCTGCTACTTATGTACATAAATAAACTTAGTGTGGCCTACCTCACAGGGCTGTTGCAAAGATAAAAGCTCCATCTTCTGTGTGACAGCTGTTTAGATATTTGGAGATGGACATCATTTCTCCTCTCAGCCTCCTCTTTTCCAGGATAAACATACCCAGCTCCATCAACCATTCCTCATAAGGCTTGGTTTCCAGACCCTTGATCATCTTGGTTGCCCTTCTCTGCGCACCTTCCACCTTGTCAATACTGTATACTTCTTAAACTGTGATGCCCAGAACTGGATACAGAATTCCAGGTGTGGTCAAGTTGAAGATGTAGTTGGTTCAAGATAGGAAGTTGGATAGGTTCTGGATCAAGAACATAAGAAGAACTCTACTGGATCTGACCAAAGGCCTATCAAGTCCAGCATCCTGTTTTTACAATGGTTTCTCACTTGTGTTACCCAGCAAATGGTATTCAGAGGCATTATGCCTCCAATACTGGTTGCAGTACACGGCTATCATAACCAGTAGCCACTGGTAGCCTTATCCTTCATGGATTTATTTACACCCCTCCACTCCCAGCATAAGAATGGCACAGGATTGCCCTGCCTATCAACATTTGTTACCCAAATGATTTACAAAAGAAACTCAAAAGTTCATATCAGACAACTCCTATTATTATTTTTACTTTGTGTCAAGGTGGATGGTGAATTAATGTGGCCAGAGGCAAGCTTCTTCGTATATATTTGGAATAAATGGATCTGTTTCCACAAATAGGATTCCCACCTCCAGTGACCTGAATGGGCAAGTGCAGTCAAATAGGAAGCTCTATGTCAGGGGAGCTTTGAGCTGGGGGCATTAACTGAGAAGATACACAGCTCATTCCATTCCATTTGGGAAATAAATTGGGGAAATAAAAGAGCATCCATATCCAAAATTGTTTTGTGTGTGTGTGTGTGTGTGTAACAAAGCAAATCTCACATGCCTTTCAAACATCTAGCAAAAAGAGGAAAAAGGCCTCATTTAAAAAGAAACACACAGAAATAAAATATATTTCTTTCTGGTTTGCCTTTCTTTTATAAACTTGCTCATGAAAATAAGTTATCAGATTGTCGTTCAAAGAAAGAGAAACAAAGGAACCGAAGACCAATCACTTTGTCTAACATAAAAAAGGTTTTCTGGTTGGTAGGCTATGGAGGTTCAGAACATGATAAAAACCCACGCTGCAAACTTGTATTTCAATGATAGGCACAATTATTTGAAAAACTTCACAAAACATTGTTTCTCATAGCTAAATTATAATAAAACATTTCAAAGGGGGGGGGGACATTTCTGAAGACTACAAAATTTATTGTACCATCCTGTTCCAAAGGCTCTGATGAGAAGCTGAAATTTAATCTTTCATTATCAGGTTTTTTAAAGATATTGAGCATGAATTACTTGTGTGGTGCTGTGATTAACTGAGAGAACTAAGGTTCCTTGAAAACAAGGATAACATCCTAAGGGCTTAAGTGGATGTTTCAAGGGGAATATGGTGCTCTCAGCCTGTGTTCCCATCAAAACACAATTCTGGGGATGAGGAATCTGCAGGAAAAAATTAGCAGGGAGTTATGCATGTGCTTAACTCTTTGCCTCCTGAAACTCCCTTGCAAATGCTGTCATGCTATAGCCATTTTTTGTTTGTAAAATGGTTATCCTAAGCTAATGGAAAGAAGTTGAACTGCAATGGAAGGATTATATTATACCCCCCTGCAAACTGTAACCTTGATGAAAATCAGGAGTCCCATGCACTTAGTATTGAGATTTTTTAAAAACAACAACAACAACAACAACAACAACAACCAGATACTGCATGCTTTGTGGATTGTCAGTTAAGGCTGTGATCCAGTTAAATATAGAGGTATATTTCCTTGACTCTTGCTCTTGTTGACTCTCACGCTTGTTGAGTTTAAGGGAAGGAAACCCCCTGAAACTTTAGGTGGACCTAACCCCACAAATTCTGTGAATTTTGGCAGAAAAGTTTATTGGAAGTAAAATTAAGGTGCAGCCTTCTTAACCTAGTCAGACAAGATGAATTCAGATTTTCACTAGTTAGTTGAAAAACAATGACATATCCTTAGGTGTGCAGATTTGCAGTTTCCCCATTTGATGTGAGCTTAACAGTAATTTCATTGAGCAGCTGCCAATTCTCTTACTCTGTACTTCTGAAAGCAACAAAACAACATGCAGAGGTTAAAAGAATAGAATTCATTGAGCTTAGCAAGTTTCACAAAGCTGTGTCTAGAAAGGAGTTTATTTAGCCCTTGAAAAACATTGGAGCACCTTCAAACAACAGCTTCTTCTGTCTTGCCCCCAAGCAGAGTACAAGTTCTGCCTGAGAGGTTTGCCCATCCTGGGAACAAATTGGCACTCATTTTATGATTGCAAAGAAATTGTAACTGAATATGTTTTGACTAACCTAGAATGGTCTGTGTGAAGTTTGAGTGCTGCTTTCCCAAATACAGTAAAGTAATTGAGAGAGAATAATAATGAAATGGAACACTGGATTGCTGTTCTACAAAATGTCACTAATCATTCCTGTATCTTTTGCAAATATCTTGTCAGTGGTGGCCAAACTTGGCCCTCCAGCTGTTTTTGGACTACGACTCCCATCATCCCTAGCTAACAGGACCAGTGGTCAGGGATGATGGGAGTTGTAGTCCCAAAACAGCTGGAGGGCCAAGTTTGGCCACCACTGTCTTAAGTAAAGCTCAGGGCCGAATTTAGGTTTGTTGAGGCCCTAAGCCAGTGTTTCTCAACCAGTGTGCCTCCAGATGTTTTGGGACTACAACTCCCATCATCCCTAGCTAGCAAGACCAGTGGTCAGGAATGATGGGAGTTGTAGTCCCAAAACATTTGGAGGCACACTGGTTGAGAAACACTGCCCTAAGCTACTGAAGGTACCAGTTATGGGGCCAATTATATGTCCAGCTGTCCTTTGTCAACAACAAATTGTCACTGTTGTTGTGTGTATATGCTATATGTGGGGCCCATTACTTACATCATAGGCGCCTACATCAACACAAAACACTGCTGCTGTGTGTAGGTTTTATTTTATTTTATTTGTTTTTTATCTTATATTTTGGAAATGTGCATCCAGGTTTTTTTCCTTTAAATTTTTTAAGGAGGTCCAATAGAGTGGGGCCCTAAGCTATAACTTGTTTAGCTTATATGTAAATCTGACACTGGTAAAGCTATAGTAGAAAGGTAGAGTGGGGTTGAGAGTGAAAGAGTTAAACTTCGTAAGCAACCTGCTTGCCTTCAAATGGACTCTGCAATTTAAAATAGGGGATTGTTTGAAATTTGTCTTAGTACAGCAACCTGAAACTAATGACTGGTGCTTCTGGACTGCCTCTATTTTCAACTGAAATTCTATTGTATAGCAGCAAATTCAGGTTGCACAACTGAAGTTTCTTGAATGATCTTGTGCAACAAACATGCTTTTGCCAAAAGATCAGATTTTTTGTGATAGGGAAAGTGAAGGGGAAATGCACTGGGAAGTGTGGGATAACACTTCCGTTGAGACAAGAGGAACTGGAGTTCCTAACACAGGATGGCAGATATGATATAAGAGGCATTACTGAAACCTGGTGTGATGAGTCTCATTACTGGAATGCAGTAACTGAGGGGCATAACCTACTCAAAAGGAGTAGACCAAGCAGGAAGGGCTGATTAGTAGCCTTTTATGTAAAGGACATGTAAACTTGTGGGGAAATCCATGGAAGCATGGAAGGCAGGTGTTGAGTATTTAGGTAAAAAAATGCAGGAGAGGGAAATAACAGTGACTTATTGTGGTAGTCCACAAAGACCTCCAAGCCAGAATGAGGACTTGGGTGATACTTTATGAGAGCAGATTACCAAACTTTTGACCCCCAATGGCAAAATTTGCAGATCTGGCAATGCAGCTACATAGTGCAGCACACAGAGACAATTAAGTTGCCTAGATCCACTTCTTTGCACGGTAGTGACCCTGTATGACGAAACAACTGCTCTGCCCACACTATTTATGTTATGTTATTTCATTTATTTGCTTATATCCTTACATTGCTTCCACCTTACTTTCATCATGGAATTGTTTTCATCAGTTACAGGTATCTCTGGATTAAGTGGAGTATTTTAAGCTGTGCTTCAAAAAGTTGAGACTCGTGGAAAGACAGTGATAAACCTATTCTCATTACAATTTCATAATGATCATCTTATGGACTCAGAAGTTTTGCCATGTAATCTAATTGAGACATATTTTGTCATTAAATGAAAAAAGAAGATAAGCATTTTGAGAGTCTCATGCCTCCCCTTCAGAGAAACATTTAAAAAATTATCTCACTGTGAATCTTCAAAGAAACTGAGCTGTTGAGCTAACTGGCAGAAATTGGGGCAATTTATGATGTGTTTAGATTTCAGAGAAATATCGCACTTTGAACAATGATTTGGAAATGCTGTGGAGTTCAATTGCACCTATTTTACATTAATTAGCTCCAGATTGGATTTCTCCTTAATTTAATAAGTATATAACAAAATGACTTTTTATTTTGTGCTAAAGTTCTTTCTAATTTCCGTAATCTGCCACGAAGCAAAATGTCACTCATACAGTTGCACTAAAAAAGATATTTAATCAAAGGTTGCATATTATGATAAATTGATATTGGATATTATCCCTATCTACAGTTTCATGCAAAGAAAATGGCATGCTTTTCTTAAACTACATGTTGAATGAGCCCTTCTAAAATGCCTCCCCCAGCCCAGTTATTATTTGAGATAAAATGGAATTATAATCAGGCAGTATATGAGGCAGAAGACAATGAACAAATGACATGGTTATAGATATATGCTATAGATATATGTGCTGGAATGGAATTAAGCAATTATCAAGTTAAGACATAAGGGAAAAAATGATTATGCTTCTAAAACCAAAGAAAAATATATCATATACACACTTTCTTTTCAGGGCCGTCTCAAGCATGACACTTTGAAGCATTTCATCAGTTCTGCACAAACAAATGGAATAGGAAATTCAAGTCACAGAAGTGACTTGGCAACCTGTTGAAACTCAAGTGAGTTTATGCAGATCGTAAGTAAGGGGATTTTAAATCTGCAGACATTTCTGAATTCTGAAAAATGCTGGATTGCAGGGAATCAATAAGCACACAGGGAATGAAGGCAGACAATAAAGAGGGCTGGAATTTATAAACAGAATAGGCCAACATTTTAAGAAACACCGTCATGAATATGAGTCTTTTCTCCCCCCTTTTTGAATCAGTGAAAACATAACTAGGCAGACTTTTCAGTACTGTACATGCACCTTGCTGACAGCTAAATACTTACTAAGCACTTTTCTAACTACTGCAGCAAAAAGTTGATTATAAATAGAGAAGGTTCCCTAGACACAACTGAGATGTTGCATTTAAAAAAGATTGCCTCCCTCCCACAAGGAATTCTTTCAATGGCTATAACTGCAACTCATTCATCTCAAAATTTCCCTGAGAATAGACTGTGCATGTACCTTAGTGAATTTTGGCATTGCTGCCAAATATTAATTGAAACGATTAACTGTAGAGAACGTGTGGTTGTGAAAATATTAGTATCACATAATCCTTTCTAGTTAAAGGTCCTTACTGGATTATTGTGGGAAAGCTCTGGAGTTCTAATTACCTATGGAAGTCCCCAAAGGTTACTGCTGAACACAGTAATTAGACGGTTGTAATAGAAGGTGTTAGCAGGGGACAACGGATTTGTACTAAGTACCATGGCATTTTCATGGCTATTTACTGTGCAAAATAGCAGAACTTAATGGAATTTGGTGGTGCTCTCCTGTGACAATTGGATGCAAAGCAAATTAATAGTGTGTTTTAAATGATGCAGAATAGAAAACTTTAACTATGCCTGTAACTGGAGGTCCTTTTCATATCTGATGTATTTCCATGTTAAAATGGAATCTACAAAAATAACACAGTGCTCCATTTCTGCTATAGTTCCAAGCCCACCTCTACTACTGATCTTGTAAAAACCCACATTCATTTTAAAAGGCTTGTGCAGGAACAGAGTTTGCTGTCTTGCATGCTATGCAAATGATCACTTGCGCAAGGCAAAACCTGGAGCAGCTCCACTGGAGCTAATGACAGTGTAAATTATTACACAAGACAGAAACACTTTGTTCATCTGTCTCACATAAACACAGTTCAACCTTGTGCACTGGGTGAAATACATTTTTTATTAACCCAAGAGGGCTTATTACCCTACATAGGGCTTATTCCACTAATATACTACCTAGTGGAAACCCCACTGCATTCACCAGTATATTTCCTTGACTCAATTCTTTTAACAAACGAAAAGCGTCTATCAAAAATTTATGAACATGTTGAGCTGCAAGGATAACTAAGGCATCTGAATCCATTTTCCAGCATTGTGGCAAGGATCTTCACAATCATAAATTCCAACAAGATCAGCAAACACTTTACAGCTTATTTCAAAAAGTACAGTTATTCTGCTAACTAGCATCTAGCAAGTATAAATTCCAGGCTGCCAATGGAAAGCTCTCATCACTGACGGCCAGGGATGCTTGAAGAATTCAGTTGTGACATATCCTTATATGAACTGACACACGTTTCTTAGAGTCATATGCAAACTGAAAAACCACTTCCGCATCTGCGTCGGAGGTGGAGTTGTGGGCGTCACAACCCGAACATGCACGCAGGGGCTGAGAGCTCAGTAGTTTCAAGTTTGGGGCTTTTCATTTTTTCCTACAAGACATGTGTTTTTGAAAATTGAAGTTAGCAATTTTTTTGGGGGGGGGATAGGTGCAAATACTTAGTGTTGCCTCAGGTGCAAAATAGTTGGGGGCAGTTGGATTTTGTTGATCATGTTCCATTGCCCCAAGTAACATCATGCTGGATTAAGGATTGATATTATGGGAGTTTATTTAGTAATAAGTGCCAGCAGAGAGACAGGTTTTATTTGCTAGGTATACTGAAATGAGACTCTAAGGTAAATAATAAGCATTTTAGTAGGACAGGGGAGGGAATCCTACTTAATCATATATTTTAACTGCTTGAAGCCATTCCAGCCTCTTGAGGAAATAGTGGCTATTGTAACAGCATCTAATTATTTCTTTTCTAAGGAAGACCAACTGCACGAATAACAATTATTTTAAAGCTTTCTGTAAAGGTATTTCTCACCCTAAAAAAAATTCTTTCTAAATTTTAAGAAAGATATTTCCAGGTCTATACAGTACAACAGAACAGGAAGGATAATGTCGAGCCTCTGAATTTGCAGTTGTCACTCATGGAAAGTACTGTGTCTCAGTTTCAAAATGGTGATTATGTGGTGGGGTAATTTTTGGAATACTTCCTAGCAGTTTGTAAAGGCAGAAGTATTGGGGAAAGCATCCATGAGGAGTGTCAGTAGTTCGGTTTTTAGAAGTGCTGTTGAAGGACACAAACATATACTAGTTATTACAAATAAAACGATTTCCTAATGGTCCTTTAGCACTCCCTATTGCAGTCAGCATGCCACATCTTCCTCTTCTACAAATTGTCGTTTTCCTTTGACGAGGATCATTTGCATAACCCCTCAAGTGTACGAAATCCTTGGCTATAAACAGATATATTATCTCCCTCAAAAATTACTCAATGCAGTCATAAGAAATCCTGATGTGTTCTGTGATAGGGTGTCTCACAAAGCACAGCTGTTCTTTGTGAAAAGATCAAATTAAGAGATTTTGAAGCAATTTGATTTGTGATGATATGTGCCCCTGTTGTAGAGATACGGATGCCTGATTCTATAAAGAATACAGTATTTCTAAGGTATAGTCTTACCAAAAGAAGGTATTTTGGAAATGAATGCAGGGGTGTGCATTAGATACTGATTCAACAGCCAGGTGAAAAGCTCTCTATAGTTTTTAAAGCATGATTTAAGTGTTGCAGATCTGCTGTTGTTTAAACACTACTTGCTTTGGGCCCCAGTTGAAGTGTACATTGAGGTAAGGTAAAAGGACCCCTGACCATTAGGTCCAGCAGCAACTGACTCTGGGGTTGTGGCGCTCATCTCACGTTATTGGCCAAGGGGGCTTCCAGGTCATGTGGCCAGCATGACAAAGCCACTTCTGGCAAACCAGAGTAGCACACGAAAACACCGTTCACCTTCCTGCCAGAGCGGTACCTATTTATCTACTTGCACTTTGACGTGCTTTCAAACTGCTAGGTTGTCAGGAGCTGGGACCGAGCAACGGGAGCTCACCCTGTTGCGGGGATTCGAACCACCGACCTTCTTATCGGCAAGCTCTAGGCTCTGTGGTTTAACCCACGGTGCCACCCGCATAGGTTAAACATTGAGTAGAACATTTACATTGGGATTAGTAGAGCATCCCTTAGGTCATGTCAGGTTTAAAGCCCTACAGAGTACAGCATTAGCACCTCAAATGGGTGAGTGGGTTTTGGAGCACCAACAAGAATAAGAGAGAGCATGGTTGTTGGAAAGGCATTCAAAGTCAGGCACTACAAAAAGCTGTTCAATCCAAGTAGCCAGCTGTTAGGGCAAAGGATACTGGCAGAATGTCTCAACTCTTTGGGAGTGATTATTCAGGTTGCAGATATATTAATAAGCTAATAATAAAAATTTATTATTTGATTACTGCTTGCCAGTATATGTCTTTGATTTATTTTTCCTTGCATCTTCCTTGCATCTGCTTTTGGATCAATCAGACTAGGGAATATGTTACTGCAGGAAAGTGAAAGGAAATCTGGGATGAACCCATTGGATTCTCAAAGAAACTTACTATGCTGTATGCATTTATAGTACAGTAGATCATTATACTTTCTCTTAGGATTTGAAACAGTTGTGTAAAGGTACTTAAAGGTAAAGGGACCCCTGACCATTAGGTCCAGTCGTGACCGACTCTGGGGTTGCGCACTCATCTCGCATTATTGGCCGAGTGAGCCAGCATATAGCTTCCAGGTCATGTGGCCAGCATGACAAAGCTGCTTCTGGCAAACCAGAGCAGCGCACGGAAACGCCGTTTACCTTCCCGCTGTAGCGGTTCCTATTTATCTACTTGCATTTTGACGTGCTTTCGAACTGCTAGGTTGGCAGGAGCTGGGACCGAGCAACGGGAGCTCACCCCGTCACAGGGATTCGAACCGCCGACCTCCTGATCAGCAAGCTCTAGGCTCAGTGGTTTAACCACAGCACCACCTGGGTCCCTGTAAAGGTACTTATCACACTGAATATTCAGGTGTTTGGTGTTCACCACTCATACAAGTGCACCTGCAAAGAGTAAAATTCAGGTAACATACTTAATAACATTGAGACGATGATGTGGAGAATCCCCGTTATCTGCTAAACATGGAGTATACCAGCTGTCAAAAGCCCAATATTAACAAAAGTTACTGAACTTCTCTGACATTATGTTAAATACTCTGTGTTCTCTGTTTTCATAACTGCAGCCCATTTTACCCTGAATAGCAACTGATGCAGTGAGATGCAATTGCATTAATGCGTCAGTGACCTATCATAACAGTCACTGCATAGATGTTACGATTTTATGCTAGATCCTGCTGCATTATGACAGTCATGATTAGTTTATTGATGACTCCATTAATTCAGCTGAAAGGACAGACATTTCAGTATTGATTTTCTAAGATATTCATGTATAGGTTTGGCAGGTCAAAAATATCATCTTGTCCAATTTACAGCTCTTTGGAATCAGCAGCCTTTCCAGACTTATTAGCTTTACCTATTATTAGGGGATAAAACTCAATTAGCACTTCCAGTCTATCCTACGAAAAGAAATTTCCCCAAGGTATAGATGTGTTGCTTAATAATTCGCCTAGCCAGTTATATCCTGTTTTTAGTCAGTATGTGAAAGCTTTGGGAATATTTAAGTAATACGAAGAGAATCAGATTGCACTTCACATTTCGCAACAAGTCAATACAAATGCTTGGCTGTCCTTTTGAAATTTGGTCGGTGTTGTTGAACAATTATTCTCATTAATCATTGGTTGCTTTTAAAATGAAGTCAAACTTTTACATTATGTATAGTGAAAAGTACATCAGATGGTGTGTTTTAGGGTGGCTGTGGTTTTTTTTTAAAAAAAAACATTGGCCATTTTTAATCTCTTAAAATAATGACATTGAAAGAAACCAATGAGACTGTTGACCTTGACCACTCCAAGGTGTGTCATTAAGAATAATATAAATTGGAAAGGTATGTAAGTGTCAAAATGTGACATGAATTTGACCCATCTCTGTATGGCATATTACATAGGTATGCTCATCTGGTAGCCAGAAATGGATGGGACAACAGCACTATGCAGATATTCAATCTACTGTATACACTATAGATCTACACGACTGGTGAGGGTTAAGATCAGTCTCTCTAGCTCTCTCTCTGCTTAACCTTCACAGTTTGAAGGTCCCTTTGATAAGAGCCTGTATGTGTATACCATAACACATGTGAGTGCTACAAGATTGATATGTATTGAGATGTAAGTGTAAAATGCAGACAACCCATTAAACATGTGGATGCTGTGGACAACATGAAGTCATTAACAAAGTGGGCATGACCCAAAGTGGATCCCACCACTGAAGCAGGTCTACATCGATTGTGTTGTTTAACTTCATGTTAAATCCAGGTTTGCTGAATTTATAGTGGCTAGTGATTATGTCTCCCCCAGTTTAGATTGGGAAATGTACTGCTAGCAACACTACACTAAAGAAAAAGCAATAGTGAGTGAGAAACAGCCAAGCTTGTTCTATAAGGTGCTCAAAACTGACGGTTGGATTGCTCTGTTAAGAGTTTTAAACTAGCTTAATCATTTAAAACAATTCACCTTTCAGAGTTAATAAAGTTTTGGAAGGTGTGGCATCATTTGTGCTCAGCTGACCTTGACAAGAGAGTAATAATGAAAAAGGGTCCTCTTGAAACCCAGAGTTGTGCTGATATTCTTGAGAATGGTGACAATTGCAACAGACACTGACATTCCAGTGCGGATTCCAGAAGAAAAGCACATGTTGTTAAAATTTACTATCTGAATCTTTGTCACATTTCCCCAATGGATCTTTTTCCTATTCCACAAACTGAACAGCTTACACTGATCAACTTCTGACAGTACTTGAGTACAGCCATCATACTTTAAAAAAAAAAACCAAAACCAAAAACCAAGACAGAAGTTGGATACATCTTTCACACTCAAGAGTAGATTTAGTGATGTTGACTAAATCATTTTCGGAGAAAAGGAGAGGGAAATGGTGCATTGCATGCTTCCCAAATACATACAAATTGTTTTTATTAGCATGAAGCTTTATAGCACTCTGGGTAGGCTTGTCTGAATAAGAATGTTTTTAGCAGGCATCAGAAAGATTACACTGAAGGAGCTTGCCTGATATCAATAAGCAGGGGGTTCCAATGTGTAGGTGCTGCCACACTAAAAGTTCAAACTATTACAATTGTGGAATGGGTATTATGTGGCACTGTTAACAGTGTGGGTCCTGTTGATTGAAGTATGTTCATGTTCTAAATTAGAATGGTGAATGTAGCTTATTCATTCATTTGGATATTCCTAGTGATGTGGAATTGTCCCATCAGAAGCATCTCCACTGTTGCTGGAGGTGCATGTAATTTGGACCCTCCTATTATATTATATTCCATCAAATGTCAGCCAACAATTCTGTTCCAAGTTCTGATGTCTTTCTTCACACTATTGAAAACACACACACACACACACACACACACACATTTCAAATAAATTCATTTCATTACTGTCCCTTTTTCTCATTTTTTCCCTTCCACTTACTAAGGAGGCCTTTTGGTACCCGTGGAATGACAATGATCCATTTTTTTCAGACTCTCATTGTCTGCTCTGCTTCTGAAACACACTTAGGCATATTCAACAGAGCCACTCATGAACCTGAGTACCTGCCGAACTGGAAATTAAGAAAGAGACTTTCTAAGGTACTTAAATAGTGGGCTAATGGCTCTGACGCTCATAAATCAGTATGAAGTAAGTGGAAAGCTATAGCTGCTCATTTGTACACTTGAATATGCATCTCTTTAGGAAGTGAAAATCGATGAGATTTGTCTTTCTACGTGCTTTTTATTTCAAAACATTTGTCGTGCATGTGTATGCATTGTGAACATTGCTCCACTAGAGGCTGCAGTTCTCTTCCAGGGACAGAGCCACATATGCCCTGATCTGAAGCCAGTACTGCTTTTCCCTTCAACATACCCAAACAGAAGCAGCATGGGACTAAGACCAGTGCATGGAGCACGATCAATACAGCCAATATGCATAGTTTGTTTGTTTACTGGGTATGGAGGAAATATGTCTCATTCCTCAGTATTTCTGCTCCCAGAGCAGCTAACAAATCAGAAACAAACAATTAAACCACATATAAACAATAAAAAACAGCAAAACAGTAAGAGCATAAAATCATAACAGCAAAATAAAACAAATTCAACCAGTATGCAGCAAACAAGGAAAGTGCTATGGGTCCCATATGGGTAGAAGCCTTTCACATTTTTTGATCCAATTCTAATTCCAATCAAATACAGGTGCAAATAAGAATAATCTAAAACAAAAAACATGGGGCAATATTTCTTCCCACATCCAAGCACACCAAGAACTGCAATCAGTGAGGATCTTTCCCACTTTTGTCTTAATTAGTGATCTTGTTGTGCTGTTATGTGGTATTCATTTTAGTTGACTGTATTTTGCATGTCAAAAACACCACTACTGCACTATTTGTTCCAGCACTAAAAAAAGAGATGAGATTTGGCAGCTGGATTGCTTTCCTGAAAACAGTGTTCTGAAGGCAGCGTGCCACAGCCCAAAGGACCCTTCCCCTGACTAGTACCTTCAACAGAGAACCTGTTGTGGTTCAACATATTTATAAACAACTTGGATGTAGATATTCGGGGGATGGGGTGCTCATCAAATTTGCAGACGACACCAAACTGGGACGGGTAGCCAATGCTGCTAAACGCAGAATCAGCATTCAATATGACCTTAACAGATTGGAGAAATGGGCCAAAACTAACAGAATGAATGTCAATAGAAACAAATCACTGAAGCAGGAATAACCAGCTGCACAAATATAAGATGGGGGCCACCTGGCTTGCCAGTAGTAAATATGAAAAGTATCTAGGGGTCTTAGTAGACTACAAGCTTCAACAAAAGTTGAGAGTCAACAGTGTCCTGATCAAGGGAAGTAATGGTATCGTTCTATTCTGCCACAATTTAACAAAGATATTGACAAGGTGGAACATCTGCAGAAGAGGGTGACCAAGATGACCGAGAGTCTGTAAACCAAGTCTTACGAGGAACGGCTGAGGGAGTTGAGTATGTTTAGCCTGGATAAGGAAGAATTGATGCTTTTGAATTATGCTGCTGGAGGAGACTCTTGAGAGATCCATGACTGCAAGAAGACCAAACTTATCCATTCTGAAGGAAATCAGCCCCGAGTGCTCACTGGAAGGACAGATCCTGAAGCTGAGGCTCCAATACTTTGGGCCACATCATGAGAAGAGAAGACTCCCTGGAAAAGACCGATGTTGGGAAAGTTTGAGGCCACAAGGAGAAGGGGACGACAGAGGACGAGATGGTTGGACAGTGTTCTCGAAGCTACTAACATGAGTTTGACCAAGCTGCAGGAGGCAGTGGAAGACAGGAGTGCCTTGCATGCTCTGGTCCATGGGGTCACGAAGAGTCAGACACAGCTAAACAACAACAGCCTGGATAAGAGGACTGAGATGAGATATGATAGCCAACTTCAAATATCTAAATAGCTGTCCCATGGGAAATGGAGCAGGCTTGTTTTCTCTTGCTCTGGAGAACCAATAGATTCAAGTTCCAAGAAAAGAGATTCCAACTAAACATCAGAAAGAACTTTCTGACAGTAAGAACTCTTTGACTGTGGAACAGACTCCCATGAGAGGTGGTAGACTCTACTTCCTTGGAGGTTTTTAAGCAGAACTTAGATGGCCATTTGCCATGTAGGATCTAGTTGAGATTCCAGCATTGCAGGGGTTGAACTAGATGATCCTCAGGGTCTATGAAAATGGCCTCTAAGATGGACTTAATATGTGCAGGCAGGTTTGTGTGCAAAAAGGTGATCCCCAAAATTATTTTATGTCACATTATATCTATGTGCAACAATTTTGGTTTAGGGCTAAAGCAACAAATTAGGTGCAGATACTTTGAGATACTTTGCAGATGTTATCATGCGCTGCTTGATAACATAGGGTGAGGGGCTATAGCTCAGTGGTATAGCTAAGTATACAAAGTTTCTTGGTTTCAATTTGTGTACATCTATTTGCTCATGATCTGGGAAAGTCTCATAACCAGAACCTTTGAGTTGTGTTGCCAGCAAGAATTAAGAAATCTGGGCTGGAAGTATTGATGATCTACCTCAGTATAAGTTAGCTTCATAAATATATGCTGTTAACATTCCCATCCTCTTCTAGCTTGGACAGCATTTGAAACAGAAAGTTGAAAGTGAGCATTCGGATGTTTTCTCAATGTTATCTGGGACAACTCATGAATCATATTTGCCTATATTTTGGAAGAAGATGGGAAACAGTCACATAAACTGATTTTTTACAGGAGTAAAAATGATTCAAAGTAGCTGTAAAATCATTTACTGATATCCAACTACTTTTTGCAGTAGTTTGGCAGATTCTCTACATCAAGAACAAATTTGATTTAAGATTTGTAATAAGCACTTACATCAATAAATTACAACAGATTGGTGATTAATAGTATTATTTATATGCAATATTTTTGTACCTGTTATAATGCCGCTGTCTGCTTCACAGGGATTAATTATTTTCATAATTTTGTCTAAGTAGTAATATAGAAAATGTCAAAAAGAAAATTAGATTTTCAATTTCCAGACACAGAAATTTAATTAAAGTCAACTCATAGTCAAAGGAGAACATTCTTCATCACTTTTGAGATGTGGCAACGATGCCATGCAAGAGACCAAAGCTCAAAAAGTAAGTCTAGGAATATTAATTGAAGGCTTACAAGCCTGTGCACATAGCCCAAATGGTCTCTGGAGTTTGTCTACTGGAGACAAGTTATAACTAAAAGCACCTGGTGATGGTTTTCCCAGCTGAACACTATTCCTGCTTATGGAACACTCTCACATACAAACCATTAGGAATTCTAATAGAGGGAAGATTAGATGCCTTCATTTAAATAAATAAATTTCCAGGAGCTCACCTTAACTTAGAAAATGGAGATGATAATTTAACTGTACATAAAGACACCTTCATTAAAAGCCAGCAAATTAAAGTAAGCAAATTAAAATCTGAGTCTGAATAGATGACTTTTTATGGTTGTGTATATCATTTATTTAAGTATTAACATCCCACTCTCCTGGTTAAAGCTTCTAAGCTTCTACAAAGTGGTTTAAATAAAACATAACCAAACCAATATAAATACAATGTAAACAGTCATAAAACCATGTGAATTATGAAATACATTTAAAACATTAAATAAAATAACAGCATAAAAACATCCTGATTGAGACCAGTAAGGATAAAATGCAGAACAATAATTAAAAAAACAAAACAAAAAACAGATGGGTGTCAGCAACTGAAAGCAGACTGAAAGACACAAGTTTTAAAGGCCCGTTTAAAATGACATAAAGAGGGAGCCAAAGACCCATCCTATGGGGGGAAGTTCCATTAAGACGTGTCACCACTGAAATGTCCATGCCATTTTTTTGCCCACCATTTTACTGTTTTGGGGCAGGGGGGGGGTGAGAAAACACAAATGTGGTGACATGGGTGGGAGTAGAAATCTCTCTTCTATTCACTTGTTTTAATTTGCCAGCAACTGCCATTTTAGATGAGCTGTAAACCGCATTCTATAGGCAAATAAAACTAGTTTGATTTATTACCCTCAAAACTGTGCTTTTCTTCGCTTTTTATCAGTGTGAACCAATTTAGTATATCATTGCAAGTAAGTGAAAAAAAATAAATTCAAGAAAATGTAGTTACTACGTTGAGCGAATTTGCTCATTAATAGCTGTTTCTTCTCTAAGCATATTTTCCTTCTGCTTTTATGTTTCCTACAATGTCCATTATTTAAGCTGTCTTAAATAAAATGATGCAAAAAAAATTATATGTCATTAAAAACTTCTTTCTTTCTTTTTTTAAAAAACCCACTAATGCAAAATGGACAGTATGACCATTTAAATTATTTCCAGTCTAGTCTAGTGTTCATGTGCTGAAAAACAGATAAACTCTGGATTTATACTACTGAACATTTTCTGTTTCATCATACTGAAGCATATTCAAGAGAACATGAACCACAGAAGAATTACTAGGGCCTTCGTGATTTAAAATATCTTTTTAAAATAAGCATATAAACCAGGCCTGCATATACCATAGCCTGTACCTTATCTAATGAAACACAGCCTATTATCCATGCATTTTGCTATGCCAGATATTTGACAGCCCCCCCCCCCCGGTAAATTTATGAATTTCAGACATGAAACAAAAATGGAGCTTATTGAGTCCCTTTTGGGCCACCATACATGACTGGTGGGCTATCTTCAGTTTGATTGAAAAGGGAGAGCAAAAACCACATAGAAAACACATGTTAGGATACATTCTGAACCCAAACTGTTTTTTGCAATTTGTTTATTTTTATTTTAATACATTTTTTATTGTGAGCTACCTGGGCTCTCTTTGGAGAGGAAGGGTGGACTGTACAGTTGAAATAATTCATAAATAAGGAGCTTGTACTATCTGTACTCACCTCTGGCCAGCCTCCATGTCTGAGCAGGGTCACGCTGAGAGGTTTTGGAGGTGCAGATATAAAATGTTTGAAGGGATACTTTGAAAGCTGGCATTGGGGCCAATCTCTGCCTTCAAACCTCACCCTTCTCAGCCAGGAGACTGCTCAGGTCTGAGGTAAGGATGGGGAGAAATTCAATTCAGGAATTAACTCCATAAACTGAAACAGCCTTCCTTCAAAATATGTACTTCTCTGAATTTTGCAATATAATTCTCCACCCAAGAAATGTTTACATAAATGCATATACTTGGGAAAGTTATTCATATGTCAGTGAAAATAACACACAAAAATGCATTATATTAAGGGAAATTCCTTTGCAAAGAATGTGTATACTAGGCACAATTGCATACAAGCATGTGTACCGTGTTTCTCATATTATAAGACATGTCTTATATTTATTTTTTCCTCAAAAAAACACACTATGGCTTATTTTCAAGGGATGTCTTATTTTTTTCCTCCTCCTCCTGCCGCGGCCGGCATTGCTGCTGCACCTATCACTATGTCTTATTTTCAGGGTATGGCTTATATTCCTTGAATGCTTAAAAATCCTGCTATGGCTTATTTTATGGGTATGTCTTAAAATATGAGAAACAGGGTACTTTGGGTGAAATTCTCACTAAAATGTTGAATTTTAATACACACACACACACACACACACACACTGCTGTGGAAATGGGATGACTTAAATTTAAGACAGCAAAAGCAAGAGACAAAGGACTGAAATTGACCATATTCACAAATACCCAATCTAAGGAGGGATGCACTGAGAAACCAGGGGAGCATTATTGCACATTTAATTTTGTTTGGATGAAAGGAGATATTCACACACAGATTTTGACACATGCACAGTTCTGTTTCAGCTGTTTTGTGAGAATTTTGCCCACTTTTTGGTATTTCTGCAAAGCTCTTGTTTCTCCCAAACATGCTCATACTTCCCTCTTGTGTGTGACTGGTGGTGTCATTTTGGCTGAGTAAGCATCAACCCTTGTCCCATGAACACTGGAAAGAATGGGAAATATGTCAGGAAGAAAGCTAAAAACCCTTCTGCATCCATTTAATCCTGAAAAGTTATATAGGTGAGGAGTGTGTACCAAAGATTTAAATACGATGGTTGATATGGGTTCAGCAATGTATTGACTCAGCTGCAAACCTTTGATGACTGCAGCAGTTATCACTGACTTTTTTCTGCCATGGGAATGCAGTGTCCATGCCTCTGATCCCACAGCCATCATACATTAGGAACTGTATGTGGCACCACACGTTTCAATTTCCACTTTCCCTCATTGGCTTTGCTATGTCCTATCAGCTCAGGCTACTTTACCGCTCAATTCTTCTGGCAGCGAGACTGTCAAATATATGAGGTCCTTATGTAAGTTAGTGAAAAATTGAGGATGGCAATTATTAGACTGAATCCAGACAAAGACAGCTCCTGTTAGCAGACACCAGTGGCTTGAGAACCCACCACCAATTATAACTCGCTGTTGCAGGATACTCACATAGGAACCAATTCCCAGTAGTGTTCTTATTTTGCTCTTAAAGAAGTGTGTGTGCCACCCCCCTCACCATTTTTAATAATAGTCCCAACAGCAACTAGAGGTAACTTTATTTATCTGTGATAATAGAGAGATTACCTCAAGATACAAAAAGCATTTTACAGTTCTGATGGGAATTGCTTCTTTTTCTCAGATCTCTTTAGAATATGTCACAAATATGATGAACTCTTCAGGAGTAAATGGACGCAGAGCCATTTTTGCAAAATGCTTGCAGCAATGTAAAAGCTTGCAATTCTTAGCCTCGCCATTCTTCTCTTGGCATTCCTACTCTATGACATGTTTATACTCCCTTGTGGGCTATAACCCCACATAGTTATCATCCTTCCCCCACCCATTTTTAATGGAAAGTGGTAGGGTTCATGTTAAAATACGCTGTGTGGTTTTCTGTAAGTGTCATTTTTTTCAGATGAAATTTCAGTGCCCTTTCTACTAGCTAAATAACCATAAATGTGCTTTCATGCATATGCAAGCCAATCTCTCTAAGCACCTTATTAATTATTTCAAAGATATTTAGAGGTCAGTACTCATGGAAATGTCTATGCGTGAAGACTCATTAATTCAAGACACCATAAAGAGAAATGGGATAGAGTTTAGTTACCATAAGACGAGAGAAACTATTCTGTAGTGGGTTTTGCTCCTAGGTGCAAAGTCTCATTATCTACACACAGAATGGGTTTAAATCAGGCATCCCCAAACTGCGGCCCTCCAGATGTTTTGGCCTACAACTCCCATGATCCCTAGCTAACAGGACCAGTGGTCGGGGAAGATGGGAATTGTAGTCCAAAACATCTGGAGGGCCGAAGTTTGGGGATGCCTGGTTTAAATCATAACTCTGTCTTAAATAATCAGGCCAGCTATTGTAAAAGCCCTGACATCTGAATTGAATTCTGAATTGACATGATTAGACATTGTCTAATGAATTTTAACCCTCCAAAAGAGTGGGGAGGTCCCATCACTCAGTGCTAGAGTACATGCTTTGCACGTGGAAGATTGTGGGTTCAGTCCTGGTATCACACATCAACAGAGTCAGATAGCAGGTGATGGGAAACACCCCTCTCTGCTTGATACCATGGAAAGCCTCTGCCAGTCAGAGTAGACAATAGTAGGCTAGAAGGATAATAAGTATAAAGCAGCATCTTATGTCCTCATAAATTCTAAACAATACTTGCTATACTATCTATAGAAAACAACTCTACACCAGGTAGTATTTTTCTAGGTAATCTATCAGATTGTAACTTAGGTCTCCTCATTCAGGTATGCCAGTTATGGAGCACAACACACACACAATCTCAACCTCAATCACATTACATTCACCATAAGGGATTTATGGTTATTCTGAAGCCTCTGGCAATTATTGCTTCAGCTGTCGTAATGTCACAAATAGTGGAGCAGAGGGTGTTCAGCCAATGGCAGCCAAAAGGCCCAGGAAAGAATGAAAGCCGGAGCGAGGGAGGCTAACAGTGAGAAGGGTCAGAGTAATGTGCACATAGTGAGGGAAAGTAGATTGGGAAACCTGGTATTCACATATTAATCTGAAATAATATGAGAAATATTTGTTCTCTGGCCTCTAATCTATGGTTGCTTCCAAAGGAGATATCTACTGTGGAACAGCCATGCCCCCCACCCCTCGTGCACTCACTTTTAATAGGGCATCTGCATGACACTGTGATCACAACATTTCCCCTCTGTTCAGCTTTCTTTCTAAAACACATACATCACACAGCTGTTCAACAGGTTGTTTGGCGAATCATTGCTTTATAAAGAGAATAAATAAATGTTCTCTGTGATGTCCTTCCTTTCTAAGAATCAGCTTAATCATTTTAATCCTTCCTCTTCCAAATATTACCATTATCTTTATATCCATTTTCTTTTTCCTTCCTAAACTGAAGCTAATGGGTGACAGGATCATGCTTGGAAATGCAGCAAGGGGGAGCATTCAACATTTTCTCCACACATAATGGGGGGGAACTGTTTTGAATGGTATTTTTTTTTACAACCAAGTGGTGTATAAACTTTATGAAATAAATAAACATAGAGGTCCCAATGATAATTAGTCTACTCCCCTCATATTTGGAGCAGGGGAAACAGGCCTGCCCACTTAGTGACAGATTCTAGAAGTCTGGAAAAGGAGTTGCTATTCCATTTCCATCTTAAAGCAGAATCGAAATGACTGTGTGCCACTAAATCATCCACATCTGGAAGCACCCTATGTGTAATGACCCTGCCATTAAGGCATATGAGTTACAAAATTGATTTGAAAAATGCTATTTGTACAAAATACATTTTTCACTGCATATTTCATGCATCTATGAAACACATCTCTGTTCTCAGTTACAGCGATCCAGTGAAGTAAATCCTGTTATTTTCTGTAGGGTTTTTGACCTCTAGATTTATCCAGATATATATACTGCTAAAATAATGGGGGAAAGAAAGTGCACCCTCCTTGAATCCAGTGGTTTTACATATGAAGACATAATAACAATCATCTGTTCCTTAGCAGGTCTTAAAATTAGGTAAATACAACTTCAGATTAACAATAACACATGACATATTAAACTGTGTTATGATTTATTTAACAGAAATAAAGCCAAAATTGAAAAGTCATGTGTGAAAAACTAAGGACACCCTATGATTCAATAGCTTGTAGAACCAATTTTAGCAGCAATAACATGAAGTAATTGAAGGACTTTATCAATCTCACACTGTTGTGGAGGAATTTTAGCCCATTCTTCTTTATAACGTTGCTTCAGTTCATTGAGGTTTGCTGGCATTTGTTTATGCACAGCTCTCTTAAGGTCCCACACAGCATTTCAATTGGGTTGAGGTCTGGATTTTGACTGGGTAGGTCATTGCAACACCCTGATTCTGTTCTTTTTCAGTCATTCTGTGGTAGATCCTTGGGATCCTTGTCCTGTTGCATGACCCAATTTTGGCCAAGCTTCAGCTGTTGGGCAGATGGCCACACATTTGACTATAGAATAGTTTGGTATAGAGAGGAGTTCACGGCTGACTCAATGACTGCAAGATTCCCAGGTCCCGCGGCTGCAAAACATGCCCAAATCATCACCCCTCCACCACTGTGCCTGACAGCTGATATGAGGTGCTTGTGCTGATATGCTGTGTTCGGTTTTTGCTAAATGTGGTGTTGTGCATTATGGCCAAACATCTCAACTTTGGTCTCATTCTGTCCAAAGGATGTTGTTCCAGAAGTCTTGTGGTTTGTTCAGATGCAACTTTGCAAACCAAAGCCGTACTGCCATGTTCTTTTTAGAGAGATGAGGCTTTCTCCTGGAAACCCCTCAAAACAAACGGTACTTGTTCAGTTTTTTTCTCATTGTACTGTCATGAACTTTAACATTTAACATACTGAGGCCTGTAGAGCCTGAGATGTAACTTGGTTCCCCTCCCCCAATTTCTCCAAGCATTGCACTGTCTGACCTTGGGGTGAATTTGCTGGGACATCCACTCCTGAGAAGACTGGCAACTGTCTTGAATGTTTTCCGCTTCTGAATAATCTTTCTCACTGTAGAATGGTGGACTTAAAATTGGTTGGAGGTGGCCTTAGAACCCTTCCCAATGGGCAGCAGCACTTGCTTCCCTAAGAGCATTGTGTCGTCTTTCCTCCTTGGCATTGTGTTAAAACACAGCTGAATGCTCCAGACCAGCAAACTTTGGCTTTTATAGAGTTGGGCACACTTGCTGATGATCAATTAAGCAAGGACATTTGATTAGCAGCCCCTGTCCGCTACTTAGCCTATTAATTCCTATGGAAGCAGTAAGTGTGTACTTAGTTTTTTCAGACAAGGTTTCTCCATCTTGCCTTTATTTCTGTTAAATAAACATGACATGGTATAAAATGTCATATGTCATTGTTCATCTGAGTGTATTTACCTGATTTTAAGACTTGCTAAGGAACAAATGATTGCTATATGTAAAACCACAGAATTCAAAGAGGGTGCCCTTTCTTTTCCCCATGACTGTGTATCTCCAGCAAGATCTGATCATTCCCTTGATCAAAAGCAGAGAGTCAAATGTTAATGGAAACCGCTGGCTATGATAATGATGTTATACAATTCCCCCCAAATAACAATACCAGAATGAACAGTGTTAATTTTAACATTTAAGCAAACTAAACAAAGCTGATACTTTGCCTCCTGTATTTGCACCCATGTGTGCCGAAGGGAACGGAGGAACATTATTTTTTAGCATTTCCAGGATTAGCCTCAGTGACACAAATAAGACTTATCAGTGGCTTGACTGGAGCTGAAGTAACCCCATTTTTAATTCAAACAGATCTATAAAGTAATGTCCAGAATACAACAAAACAGTTGTATTTTTGTACTGTAAATTGCCCTGTGACCCTCAAATGAAGGGTGGTATATAAATTTCAACAACAGCTGTGGTGTCAGTGTTTCTAAGGAGTAAGATCATAAGTATACCCTGAGACCTGCGGGTATAGGGTGGTAAAGAAACAACAACAACAATAAGTATGATTAACAAACTAATTTTAGAGTTTTTTTATTGACTTACAGTACAACCCTATATTCAACTACTCAGAAGTAATGGAAATGAAAAGTCTTCACTACGGAACAATCAGTTCTGTTGGGTCTATCTTCAGCTTCCCCCCGCTGCTCCATAATGTTAACAATGGCGCATTTTGACATATGCTCTTTAGAAAGATATTGGTTTATATATCACACAAAAGAAGCCATGTGGAAGCAAAAAGATAAATTAGTCTCAGCTACTTTGGTAAGCATCAATCTATTGTGTCAACTACATGTTTGCTTTTTTAAAGGAAAGCAGCAATTGAAAAATTCAGCCAGGAACAGAAGAGTGGCAGAGTGAGCTTAAATCTTTCCCCTTCTGTTGCTTGTCCACACAAAATATCCCCACAGCTGTCTAGTTTTGCCTGCAGAGAAAAAATATGAGGTCCCCATATATTTTATTCTGAAGATGGGCAAAACAGGGGTAGGGCAGTATTTCTGGTAAACAAACTGCAAGAGGAAAAGTGGGGTAAGAAGTTGCTTCACCAGTAGTTCTTCGACTTTCAATCACGGACCTATAAGACTGTTTTTCTTTATTCCTTTTTAAATGATGGAAAGTGTGCTGGAACTCAGTGTCACATCTAGTTAAATCCACAGCAGATGATATGCATGGACTGAGACATAGTTGAGGCTAAATTACTACTTAACAAGCTGAGAATAAAACGTAAGGCAAAAAAAAAAATCCATAGATTGCTGGAGTATGTCAATAAATCAAAAAAATGAATACTGATATCTTTATCAAGAAATTTATAGTCCCAAAGTAGTAGCCAACTAAACAGAGCAAAAAGACCAGAACTAAAATATGAATAACAACAACAACAACAACGATGACAACAAACATTTCAATTAAAAGTGCAATGTGTTGACTCTTGAATGTCATGGAAGTAATTTCCCAGTGAGTCCCAAACCATTTTAATACAGTAGTAGTGGTGTCAACTTGAAACTTAGTGCAGGGAAGAAAATCCCAATGACTTCTCCGCTGCAGCGGTTAAAATAGGATAACTACTAAATAATTGGAATTTGATAAACTGCACATGTGTCTTCCTGGAAGCTGATGCCTAAGGTGGGAACTCTTCTGATAAATGTTAGAATGAGCCTGCCTCGAAATTCAGCTATGGCCATTACTAACACGAGTGGAGATAATGAAAATAAACAGAAAACATTACACCTCTCCTGGATCCAATAGTTCTAAGGAACAGGATAGAAATCCATTGCCAGAAGTGGCTCATCTAGCATTAAATAAATTATTTGGATTGCAATGCTCAATGTGCCACAAAAGCATGGATATGGCATGGTACTGCCAGCAAATTTGACACCTGAGAGCAAGAAAGAAAATTAGCTGTTTTGCAATGTTTGTTGTTCAGCATGTAAGAATCAACATTTTGCTGTTTTGCTTTTTTCTGATATGTCAGCTTTTTCCAGAATCAACAACCATTTTTGATGCCTCTAATCCACATTTCTCTCCCTTGTCAAGCAGAAATGATACTCAACCTAACAAATGCTGCGGGTGATCTGCCATGCACTCAACACAGTGGTAATTAACAGAGATAACTTCACAAGCCAGGAAGGTTATTTGAAATTCCTGTTACATACTTTTCCTATTAGCTGTTGAAGATAGGCCAATGAAGTTAACAACTTATTTGACTCTAAAGAAGACATGTGGAGGTCATTCAGCTTTTCTTTTCTATTCCCCCCCCCTGCAGTTTATAGCTATCATCATTTAACACTTGATGATGATGAAATACTAATGTGAAAAAATATGTATGCATATGCTTATAAAAGAAATGCCCTTTAGAACCAAGATATAGCACTGCAAAGGCAGAACAGGACTAGAGGAGTTTTTCTGAAACCAATAGGCAGTCCCCCAAAAGAAGACAAATCATTATCCCATGATTATTATTATTTTTTAAAAAAGAGTGACAGATATTTGTCATTTGAGCTAGTAATGCCTGCCTACTATTTAAGCCAAGTAATATGAGAGGGGAAAAAATACTGGATGACTTACCCACACATGGGAGGGAGTAGCCAAGGTCAGGGTCATGGACAAACTGGCGATTGTTCAGCATAGTGACACCGTACAAATGAAAACAGTCCAGGCAAATGACATGGCGATGTATGCACTGGAATACCAACACAGGGCTCCTAAAAGGAAAGGGGGAAAAGGATAAAGCAGTTTGCCTTTATTATGCCATGCTACCGTATTCCTATGTAGCTTTGCTTCATGTTAGCAGTCATCCATGCTTTATATGGAACATATAAAGACATAACATCTGCCTAGAGAGGACTTACATCCCAAGACCTCTCAGATCTGCTGCATCAGCATGCTAGCACTGAGGATGAGGCTTATCAATGGCTGTACATGATTATCACAAGATGTGATGACACCGATTTTTAGGACTGTAATTAAATTAAGACAGACAGCACAGAGAGGAGAGGGGTGAATAATGTAATAGTAAGGACTGGAGGGTAGCGGGGGGGGGGGAGAGAAAGAACACCAATATGCAATTCAGTCTCCATCAATAACATCCTACAAGTTTCTGAGGATTGGAGAGGGGACATAAACCACAGAGTCATTGGTGATATTATGCCATAATTCCAAAAACAATTTTGCGAGGCATAATTCAACCTGAGCAGAATTACTGTATTGGCCCGAATATAAGCTGCACCTTTAGAATTCAAGGGGGAACAAGAAAAAAAAGACAATACCCGAACATAAACTACTCCCTTAAAATTCTGCAGGCACTCACACCCGTTCTGTTTTATCGTATGTCTGTTTCAGCAGTGATATCGTAAAAGCCAATTTTTGTAAGGTCGCCAATACAGTATATGGAATTACGACCATCGAAAGGAAGCCATCTACTTTAAAGCTATGGTGTAGCAATCATTATCAATAGGGATGACCTGCTCAAGTATTCTGCTTCCTTTCAAGAATAAACTTATCAGCCACTCAATAAATTAAAACACCCAGGTATAATTTGGCAGTCACCCTATGGGGTAATATCTGAATTACAGTTAACTTGCAAGTCCCCCTTATTTCAGTGTGCGTCCTTTTGTCTTCAGTGAAGGGCAATATTCCGTGCATAATCTTCTTTCAAAATATCCTTTAAAAGCCTCATACACTGTAGATTTCAAGGTAGTGTGTTGGTACCATTAAAAATATAATCTCAGTGTTTTAAGGGATTTTCGCAGAATAAAGCAGCTTACAAACTGAATTAAATAAAACCTCCCCACTACTAATCCTTATTAGTTGACCACTTGCTGTTCTGATTTATATAGAAAAAGAGACAGGCAGCAGACAGAATACTCAGCAGATCTCAGAAACTGTAGCTGATGCTTGTCCCTGGAGAACCGAGGCTGCAATCCTGCTGCATTCACTTACTGGGAGCAGTGCCATTAATCTCAGTGGGGCTGACTTCCAAGCACACAGGGTGAGACTGCATGAGAACAGCCACTATCATACTTGTGGGTTTTAATCAATCACAGGTGGGGCCCCGTTATCACTCTGCCAACAGTTCAAATGCTTCCAGCTATGCCCTCAAACACACTTAGGCTGAAATCATGTCTACTCAGGAGTAGGTCCTATTGAATTCAGTGGGGCTTACTTCAGTCCCAGGTAAGTGAGGTTAGGATTGCAGCCTCACTTCTTCTTTCTATCTAAAGTTGACTGAAAGTGGAGAAGAGACACATGTATCGCCTAGTTTTGACACAGGGCCTTCATCCCATCTTGTGGTTTTCTTCGACGACAGACAATGATTTGCAAAGGGAAAAGGGGGGGAGCCCGTGAATGAGGGGTAGGCTGCGGACAGGGCCTTCCACCAAAATCAGCACCACGTCCTGTACTCAATATTACGTTTGCTTGTGTTAACAAGGCTTTTGAGAACGAAACAGTTCACATTTGTTTAATCTACTTAGCAAATGGAATGAAGAAAGCTTCTTCTCACAGGTAATACTGTACGTTGAGGCATTTCCAGCCCTCAGCTAGGAATGCAACTGCGAAAACTGCCTGACATAGAGGTACATACAATGCACAAACTCCACATAAGGTTCCCATCTCACCAGCCCAACATGCAGAGTTGAGCACACAGGAGAGAATGGATAATGCCGTGTTTCTTACCTAGCCAACAAAACATCTATTGGGTTGTTTTAGTAGCATTCTAACTCCCTGCAGAAACAATTCCTCAGTAGCAAGGAATAGTTCTTATAAGCAGGTGAGCAAATAGACCCACCTGATTAAAACAGGAGGGGAGGGGCTGTAGTACAGAGGTGAAACATATTCTCTGCATGCAAAAGATCCAGGTTCGAACCCCTGTCCCAAGAATCTCAAGGTAAGGGCAGCAAAATACCTTATCAGAAACACTGGAGAGATGCTGCCAGTCAGTGCTGACAATACTGAGCTAGATGATGCAAGGGTGGTATAAAGAAGCTTCCTATGAAATACACACACTACCTCTGTTTTAGTTTTTCGAAAGCAAATCTGTATAATTTTCAGGGGAAACTGACACAGAACCTGAGACCCCTGACTGTCCATTACCCCTACTACTAAAACTACTGTTGTACCTTGGCAAAGAAAAGGGGAGAGGTAAAACTGAATACCTGTGTTTCCTCCCCGTCCCTTTATATTATCAGTATGGACTTGATGGGAAACCAATTAAAAAGAAGCTGTGGTGGGGGGTATTATAATTCTGTACATCCTTCCTCACCCAGTCCTAGCCCTCAGCTGAGGAACAGCAAGCCATGGATAATACGCGGCTGCTACAGAATCCTGGCTAAACAGAGAAAGATATGAAGACTGATCTTGTTTAGATAAGAGCCCCACTGGGAAATAAATTGTTTGAGTATATCTCAAAATCTCGTGACAGGTGTTATTAATTTATTGAGAGACAGTCCGGTGTCTAGGAATGCAAGAAGCTTTTTAGCATATGGAATTACCTGCAGACACAATAGAGGATTGCAAAGCTACATCTTTCACTGCCTGCTTATGAAAACCTTGAGTTAGCTTGCTCGCCTGTTAGTCCCTTACCTTCAGTTTCGGTGAAGGGGGTGGGGGTGGGGTGGGCGAGGGAGACCAAGCAATCTGAGCTTAAAGAGAATGTCACATTAAAAATCAGCAAGTTGACATCACTATTCTGAACTGCTTCAGAGGTAGCTAAAGCCTGCGGATATTTGTAAAGGGGGGGGGGATGTGATTGAACCTGTGAAAATCCCTGGGGTTATTTGTAGGTGACGATTGGATTTTTCTCACCCCTCCATCAAATATCTTAACCAAATAATAATAAAAAAGAGGGATATGTCTATATGGTTGACTCTCAAGGATTACATTCAGTGAGGCAGAAATAGACATATAGAGTCTGTTGCTGTGGAATAAATAAATGTGCTACTGCTCATCCTTCGCCCAAGAGGGCTATATTTATTATAAAATGCCCAAGAGTTTCCCATTAACGTATTTTTTTATTGGTTTTAGCAATCTTCTCCTAGCTTCAAAAGCTTTCCATATAAGCACCATAAAATCGTTTTCAATTTTGGAGGATCTCTATACTCTTCCAAAACAATTTTATCTGTTAACATCCACAGGAGGTTAGTAAGCATTTTTCAAGATGAGACACATCACTGGAAATAAATCTGCAAATGAACAAATACACCCAAACTCCAGAAAATCAAGGACGCTATGTTCACACATATAACCCCAAAATCACATTTGTTAACCTCAAAATCACATTTATCACCACCAAATCGGATGTATGATAAACATTCAACAGAGGATTCATTCTCTCATACTTGATAGAGAAGAAAGGCTGGTGTAGCAATAGTGAAAGTAAAAATTTCATTTCTACCGTAGCAATTTACATGATCATGGTAATTGTTTATATAGCCCAACTTCATTCTTTATCATTACTCAGTGATACCTGAAGGCAGCTTTCACTTCAACACCCAGTGCCAGACACTATCTGTGCAAATTTACTGCCATTAAAGCAAGATTAGCTAGTGTGTGCCCTGCCAAATGGTGCTGGACTACAACTCCCAGCATCCCAGACCATAACCACACCTGAACACTACAGTTTTCTCATACTTGCACTAAAGGAAGTACCTCTCTGATATTAAGGAAGTTTCCCTGGGATAGTTCCCATAACCATGAGAGTGTCGCGAATTCCTTCAAGGCACTTTAGCAGAAATGCTCAGAGTTCCAGGTTCTTCAGTGTAGTATATTTATTGTGAGCTATATATATATACAAATATCTACAGGCTATGATACATGAGGAGTTCATACAAATAAGCAGGGTACCTGGGCTGCACCTTAAGGCATGTAGGAAGACTTCTCTCTCTAAACCTCTCACTGACCACACCCTTCTATACAACACTCACTGCTGGAAAGGCTCCCCTTTTAAACCGATGACAGCCAATCAACTGGCAGCACATTACTGCTGAGTCATTCTGACCCAGCACTTCGATAGAAAGTACTGCATCAGCCAGTTGCATCAGCTAGTTTCACTTTATTAGTACTGTACACTCAGGCTTGCAGACTTACTATCTCACACAGCATTCTGTGTATCCTGACAAAGAGTTTAGCCTATGATTTTAACAATTAGAAAAATAATATAAAATATTTATTTATATACTGCTTAATGCCCAGATAGCTTCTAAGCAGTTTACAAAACATGAAAACCAATTGCACAGTGGTAAGGACAGTAACACGAGATGAGCGCCGCAACCCCAGAGTCGGTCACGACTGGACCTAATGGTCAGGGGTCCCTTTACCTTTAAGGACAGGATAATTAAAAAACACACCATAATTAAAAAACACAATACAACAGTTGCATGAAAACAGTAAAATATAATGTTCATTACTAAAATATACAATAAAAAATCACATTATAACAGCACAACAATTAAAACAGGAAACATGAGATCAAGGGGATGCCTTTGGTAAAGAGGTGCATCTTCAACAACCGGCAGAATGCCACTACAGATATAAATTCCCACATGTATTCTAAAGCAGTATAGTCTCATGAAGACTTCATCTGCTCTATTTATGAATCTCTAAATCAGTTGCATACAACACAGGAACCAAATGCTCAGTGAATTTCTCAAAATAGCAGCCACATTTCACACAGATGGGGTGTTTCAAAACCATAGACTTAATGTCCCTGCCTTTTCCACTGCTATCTCACAGAGGAATCCTGAAAGGCTATTCTCCAAAATAATCCTATTTACTTCACTGGGATTACTTCAGGGTAAGCAAACCAAAGAACACAGCCTAAATCTGTAAAATTGCACATCTGACAAACTACACAACTGTGAGATGTCCTGCTAAAAATAGCATTCATTTTGTGAGTTTGGCCTCGTACCATCTGACACATCTTCATAAATGGAAGATGATGAACAGCTCAGAACAGCTGTAAGCTAACCTACATTTACTTACTGTGCTGTTTTTAAAAGGGGGGGGAATACATTTTGCTTTTGTACATCTGTTCAGAGGATAGAGAACGAATTACCAGCTCACCATTCAAGTTATATCTGACCAACCTTTCCTTTTCACATGCCAGTGATGGGTAATAAAAGCACATGGAACTCCAGTTACAAATATATGACAGAAATTGTGACAATATACACTGTACACAAGAAGACAGGGCCCTGTAACTTTGTTGTATGCAAGAGAAAATTTCAGCATGACTGACCCTCCAAGTCTCCCTATTTTCCAGGAACATCCCTGATTTAGAGAAGCCATCCTGGTTTCTGATTTGATCCTGCAATGTCCCGCTTTTCCTTAGGAGGTCCCTATTTTCATTTGAGAAATGTTGGAGGGTGTTAAACATGTCTGGAAGCCTACAGAGAGCAAAGCAGCATGGTGCAGAGGTTGGAAGCAGGGAAATGGTGGCCAAGGCCAGGGTTAAGCTTGTCCACTGCAAACTGTTCCCACCCATAGCTACTACTAACAATAGAAGAAGCATTCAACAGGGTTTTATTGCATACTTTGCATTCACTGTGTAGTTAAGCCCTTGGATTCCAAGGATTTTCACAACAGCAGAAGTGTGTGGATGAAACTTTATCTTTTAACTGAAAGGTGAATTATGTAACTGCTCTGTTCCTTGGAGAAGTTTTACCAAAGCAGATACTGGCACTTTGTCTTTTACAGACAAACTTTACGCTTGGCTTCAATAGTTCAGTTGCTTCCAAAGATCAGATAAGTTGCCAACCATCACCCACAGAATACCGCTTGTGGCCTATAAAAAGTTATAGAACTGCTATTATCATTGTAGCTCCCATCTCGAGCCCTTCCAGATAAAATGTTTCTATGACCCAAGATTCCTTCACATAACTAAAAGTGTTTTGAATGAAGTACGGTACTTTTAAACTCTTCCATTACCTTTCTTCTATTTTCAGTAGAAATCAGCTTGATTCAGAACAGATACTTCACAAAGACATAAAGTTCCAATTCAAGCTACAGTGGAGAGTGGTAGTGGGGAAAGAAAACATAAATATGCCAGGGGGTGGGGAATGATCAAGATAATGTTAAGGACGCTATGGATTTTCAATAGGACAGCACATAAGCCCACCCATTGAAATCAATTGGCTTTACTATGGTTGGACTACCCACATTATTGATAACATTATAGTTCAGTGTTCTTCTAAAGCAGGGGTGGCTTAACTTTTTTTCAACCTGGGAGCTGTATTGATGGTCAGTCACCCCCCTGAGAGACACATGCTGGTGGTGAACATGGCCAATGGTATGTGCACACAGAGAGATATCAGACATGCAGCATACACATGCATTTCCTGCATGCAGACCACAAAGTGCACACTCACCACTCCTGCAGGCACACAATTCTCCCCCTCCCTCCCTCACACAAATACATAAGGACACACAGAGAACATTCTTAAAAGATCATCACCACCCTAGAGAGGATGCCCCAGCTTAACACTTTATGTTCTTAAAAGGGTAGAGTTTGAAATACAGCATACTTTTCTCTGCCTTTCAAAAGATAAATTTAGGTTTTTCAAGGGACAGTCTTACTCCAAAAGTAATGACTAAATGTCATCTAAGTTTTAAAATAAAAATATTAAGTCTACTGATTTATTTAGCGAAATTGGTTCCTGTCCTTCAGGAAATAGCTTTAGAAATAATAAGGCCAAATTTATTTGCGTTCCATTTTCGTTTCAAAGGTGATAATTATAAACCATGTTTTATTGCAAATCAAACTGGTAAGAAATATGCATTTCATTTAGCATCACCTACCAATGTAAATATAATTAAGCTTAATGAACTGTTTTTGCACCTCATGCTCCAGAGATTTTAAAACAAATGTAAATGCCAAGAACCAAATATTTTATATTTTGAGATCAAAAAAATGTCCTTTTATTTCCATTTTAAAATGAATGAATTAACATTTAACAATTAATTAACATTTTAAAAGGTTTACAGCATTTTAAGCTCCTACCCTCAGGTTGAAATAACCTGGGGGCACAATAAAAAAAAAAACAATTAAGCCCTTGTAGGTCCCATTGATTTCAGTAGTAAACATGCAGTGCAATACTATGCAGCTTTACTCAGTCATAAGTCCCATTGCATTCAATAAGGCTTACACTTTAGCAAGTTTGTTTTAGAATTCCAGCCATAAGCAAGTACTTAACTCTCTCGCTCTGAAATCAGTCTAACTTCCAAGTACTTAATTTTGGTTGGATGGCAAGAATATTGCATCACTCTCAGAGTCTGTTCTAATGGATAGAACCAGAGCCAGCTTTCACCTGAAGGAAGGAGGGATATGTCTTCCCATCTATCTCTAGCAGACACTGGTTCTATTCATGCACATTGACCAGCGCACCCCTGGATTCCCTCGCTGCAAATGTTCATGCTGCATGTGCACATGCCAGGGGTCAGTGCTAGGCAACATACACGATGCTAGGAGGAGGGGGCTACCTGGCACAGCCACACTCACACTCACACATTGCTCTTACACTTGAGTTTAACTTCTGAACAGAGCTACTCTATTATGTGTGCAGGACTGAAGTCTCATACTTTTATCCTGGCTCTGGAAGTATGCCTCTTTTGTGGTTTTCAATTAACCGCAGTGTAAATTGGCACATTTCTCCAAATGAGCATTACCTGTTTCTTACAAGAGTTTATTTCATTGCTGGCCTATGATGTAACTGCTCATTTTTAAGTGCACATGGTAACCACAGCCAGCTGAATTAAAAGAGAGAGATCTCTCAAGAGGAAATGACATAAAAAGTGCCATTAATAAGTACTTCTTATATTTTCTACAGTTTCTCTCTCCCCATCGCAGGGCCATTGCCAGGGAAGATAGGAGATGTAATCCTTCACTATCTGGAGGGCCAAAGGTTATGCACTCCCGGGCTAGGGATACCTGGATTCACATTCTCATGCTGTGATGAAGCTCACAGAATTGCCAGGGGCCAGTCACATTCAGTTGCTAAACTAGTTCACTTGAGTGGTAAGGATAAAAATGGGAGGGACCATCTGCTATGTTGCTCCTACAAGCTCTTTGAAGATGGGCATCTAGCTCACAGTAGCCCACCAGCTCCCACATCTTGATCCTAATGTTTTGGTGCATCCTCTCTTTTTATCTTATTTTACTGAAAACGATCAAAGGTTTTGGGAACACTGGAGAAGTGCTGAGCTTCTATCCCCCTTTGCCTCTAGTTCCACTTAACCTTGAATTTGTCCCTACACATGCATTAGGAAGAGGAACATAGGAACATACAAAGCTAGACCGTTGGTCCATCTGACTCAGTATTGCCTCCAGTGACTGGCAGTGGCTCTCCAAGTTTCAAACAGGAGACATTCCCAGCTCTATGTGGAGATGTCAGGGATTAAGTTTGGGGTCTTTGAACACAAAGCAGATGCTCTACCACTTAGCAATGGTACTTCGACAAATGAACACAAGACTACTTCACATCTAGTTATGTTTGAAAGACATTTTTTGTTGTTGTTAAAAGAAGGAAGTGGCCATGGGGGAACTGATAAACTAATAGTTTTTCCAATAAGTGGTCAGCCTTATAAAACCTTTAAAGAAGTTTTGTTTCAGTGCCTGACAGAAAATCTCACTTTATTTATACAGCCTGATTCTGCCCATCCCACTTTGGCTAATGTGCTGATGTGGCAGCTAAATCCATCACTGCCAAGTGAAACAATGTCATCCTCTAGTGTACTTCACTTCCTACTGAACTGAGAAAAAGAAAACAACCTCTTGCTAAAAGGGACTTAAAAACCCAGGAAGACAATGTTTAAAGCTCAGAACTGCCACAATGAAAGGACCTGAGGAATCCACGTAGGAAAGGCAGTTGTGGCCCAATCCCATTTCCACTCCCATCCCAGGCCCTCTAAGCAAGGATGCAGCTAAGGAACCCAGTTGGCCAAACTTCTAAAATTATGGTGTGGATGCTTGGGAATTTACATCTCTTCTCAGTTCTGTGAGGTGCTGGCTCCTAACGTGGATTTTGACTCCTAGAAACTTGAAATATCTTTCTAGCCTCAACTGTAAGGGCGGGGTATAAATAATTAAATTATTGTTATTGTTATTTGCATGGCACTTACAAGGTGCATCATGACTAGGGGATAATATACAGCACAGTGGTGTCCTGTTGCACTGGTGTTGGGATGGAAGCCATCTCTTAGGGCTATTGTCCATAAATTTAATTATATATCACACAACAATGTCCTTGCTTACCATGGTAATTGATAGTACAGTTCTGCTGCTGCCTATTTTGGTTTTCTCTCCCCAAAGAAAACCTGTAAGAAGGAAGCAGAGTGCCTCCCTTTTTCAAAAGGTAAAGGTAAAGGGACCCCTGACTGTTAGGTCCAGTCGCGGACGATTCTGGGGTTCCGGCGTTCATCTCGCATTATTGGCTGAGGGAGCCAGCGTACAGCTTCCGGGTCATGTGGCCAGCATGACAAAGCCACTTCTGGCAAACCAGAGCAGTGCACAGAAACACTGTTTACCTTCCTGCCAGAGCGGTACCTATTTATCTACTTGCACTTTGATGTGCTTTTGAACTGCTAGGTTGGCAGGAGCAGGGACCGAGCAACGGGAGCTCACCCCGTCGCGGGGATTCGAACCGCCGACCTTCTGATCGGCAAGCCCTTGGCTCAGTGGTTTAGACCACAGCGCCACCCGCGTCCCATTTTTCAAAAGGTAGCTAGGTCTATTAAAACTTGTGAGAAGTCAATGACATTTCCTCTGTCTCTTATTATCAAGCAGCAGTAGCCTTCAAACACCTTAAATCACCAAACCACAAGCAATTGTTTGAGCACTGAAGCAAGCACAGGTTTTATAAACAGCACCAAGATGGGGTTCCAGCACTCTTAAGGAAAGGACCATGTCTCTGTGAGCTGCCCTCACTACAGATGGCCATGGAATGAGGGGTGAGGCTTAGAAGCAAAACTGTTAGTATTCAGGACACATCACCAAGTACATATGACATGTCAGCTGTTTACACACCCTCCCATTCTGCCGCACATATTACTTTTAAAGTCAAACAAGAAGTGACAGAAGTGTAGAAATATCTGTATCCCACACTCTGGGAACACAACAGCTTAAAAAAACAAAACACATCTACCCAGACTTGTCAGCTGACAGTTTGCTTGTAGATGTGTTTCCTTTAAAGACATTTTCTGAGATGCCCCAATTTTAATAACTTCAGACAAGCAATAAAAGAAATATTTTCTGTAAAGCAGAATGGTAAACTCTAAAATTTAAGAATCACAAATGCTTCATTTTATGTACTCTCTCAAGCCTCCTGGGACCCTAACTTCTTGAACAAAAGCATTGTTACAAAAGTTGGGTGCCACCCCACTCTCTGCCAAGCAATCTCAGGGGGTTCCAGGCACTCACCCAGGGTCTGTGTTCCTTTGGGGATTTGAGACACAGCGGAAACTGTCATAGCTTTAAGAAATATGGTTTATTCACCTATTTACATCTTCAGTCTGCATGGAGGGAGTCCAGATCCTACAGCATGGTCATTTCAAGAGGGGCTTGCCCCCCACAGCAGTGCAGCCATGGAGTTCAAGGCATCTCTCCCAGCCAGCGCCAACCCAAATTGGATCACAGTCTTTTTTTCTTCCTGTCATCTCACACCCAGTTACCTTGGCTACCTTCCAAACCCCCAATCTCTGTTCACACATCAGGGCAAAGGGGAAAGTCAGTTCTCTTGCATTTGCCAATGGCTCCCAATGGCCATGTATTGTTTCTTAATGGCCCTACCTTGGCCAGATCGTTTTCTGCATGGGTTGGCTCAGGAATTCTTCTGCAGTTTGTGTTTCTCCCTTCACATCCCAAATAATCAAAATCCTACCATTTATTAATTTCTAAGGTTTTTTTTGGGGGGGGTCCCTCCAATTGATAACAGTATTTTCAACAGCCCTTCATTCTACAGGGCATCACAAAACCAGGGGGAAATAGTGACATCTACTATTTGAAGGGGGGCATTTGTGTCTCTCTTAAAAAGGTGATTGGAAAGCTCTTTACAAATACAAAGCACTCTAAAATGGAAGTATTATTTATTTATTTATTTATACCCCACCCATCTGGCTGGGTTTTCCCCCACCACTCTGGGCGGCTTCCAACAAATACCGAAATACATTAAAATATCACAGATTAAAAACTTCCCTAAACAGGGCTGCCTTTAGGTGTTTTCTAAATGTCAGGTAGTTGTTTATCTCCTTGACCTCCGATGGGCTCCACTACCGAGAAGGCCCTCTGTAATAAAACATGGTTTCTCTCCATATGTATATATCTGCAATTGGCAGTGAAATACTTCAACAAGCAATTCTACCATAATAGGGGCACAATGTCATATGTGCTGAATGTAGCTCCAATTGACTTTCCTTTCCAGCTGCAAAACAAAAAACCTCCATCAGCTTTGCTGTGCCCCTGGCCATGCTATTCTACACAATCTCTACTGCTTACAATAAGTCATCAGTTCTTTGTGTTGCCTTGCATTAGGGAATGTTCTTACAAAGACAGAACTCAAATTTGTTGGCAAGGCAAGACCATCAAAAAAGAATCACTGGGAGGGTGTCTGAACTATTTTAGTCATTTCAGTGTTGGGAAATATCTTTATTTATTGTTTGTGGGCTTAAAAAGAGTACTTAAAAGAGAGAGATAATCCATACAAGTGTCTAAAAATACAAACTATTTATATTACAATACTAGGGAATCACAGAAAGATAAAAACAGGCTGTTGGTAAGATATCTATTTATAGTAAATCAAAATCAAAACTAGGAATGAAGGAGAAATCAGTTGTAAAGGGATTTATACACAGAATTTAAGTGCCTGCTTTTTTCAAAATTGCTTGGGTGCTGCCTTTAAAAATAAAGAATGCAAATTTGTACGCAACCACACATACACATATACACACAAATAATATATATAAAAGTGTCAAGCCCCTTGTAGTACTGCAGCACAACTCTGTAAATATTAATACATAAATCTTTCTAAACAGTTGTATGCATTGTTGTATGTTTCTGTTTATGTGCTAGTTTCTTTAGGAAACCTGGAATATAAATGCTTATAGCATTGGTTATCAGCCAGTGTGTCGTGGCACCCTGGGGTGCCTTGAATGATAGTCAGGGGTACAGTGGGCAACACTGGCTTCTGTTCCTCTTTCCTTGCCTCCCTTCCTCTGATGTCCTCTCACGTCTATGCCTCCCAAAGGCTTGCACAGATGTTCGTTGCAGCAGCTCTGGCTACAAGCTCCTCAGCTGAATGGTGCTTCTGGGGTTAGCCAGGGGATGCTTCCTAGGCCCCTGTGGGGCAGTGTGAGGAGGCACCTCTCTTTGGGGCTTGAGGGGTGCAGCTCAGAGACCAGGGGTGGCAGCTGCGGCTGCCAGAGGACTCCCAAGAAGAGGGGAGAGGAGAGGAGGCTGAGGGAACACTCCATAAGGGAGGATGTTTGAAAAGGGGCTGCCAGCTCAGCAGGCAAGAGGTGACATAACTGGACTCTTGAGTCCCACAGGGGTGCCACAAAATAATGTAGTTGGTCAAGGGAGCCATGGACCGAAAAAGGTTGAAAACCTCTGGCTCATGGTATTATATACATAATACTGCATGCAATAAATGAAAATAGTTCATAATTTTAGAGGAACTGGTGAAAAAAACTTGTTTCTTGTCTAGATTAAGTAGCAAGTTTAGAATTAGAAAACATCAATTTGACACTGAGATTTTCAGAAAATCCCATCCCTAGTCAAAAACAATAGTTACAGCACTGCAGCATAGACACTAGCACCTGAGCTTTTATATTAATTTGAGGAACATATATATTCACAAAGAGTGAAATCAAACATAAACTTTACCATAATAAGCAAGGAGTTGTGCAAGCTGCTGTGAAAGACTTAATTGCTATCAAATATGAAATGTATTCCGACTTTTGCAGCCCCACCTACAACCTGTGAAATAGCCTTCTTCATTAAAATTCTCAGAGTATAGGGGAAAGTTTTTAAATAGTCAAAGTAGGGGGGGGTACCAGTAAATGTGGAACTACAGAAACTTTTCCTATCCATTTCTTACTTGCTTTTCTTGTTGTTGTTGTTGCTGCTGCTGCTGCTGCTGCTATTTATTTTCACATAAATTTCCCCGGCCATTTGAAGCAGCTAAAAGCAGCTGATGGTGATGGCCAAATAGCCTGCCATTTTGCCCAGCAATGCATCTGTTGGAACAATGTTGATCAGCCTGAGTTGCTATCCTTCCCCCCAGCAATGCATCTGGAATGATGCTAAATAATGACATATCATCACTCCAGCTGACACACTGTAGAAAGAAAGAGTAACCTGGTCACCTGCAGTTTTGCCCCCAGCCAAGAAGTTTTCTGCAACATAAAAGGCAGGGGCAGGAATGGAAGGAAAAGGGACTAGGCCATCCAAGGGTTGGGGAATTTTCTGTATCTCTCCCTGCAGCACCCACATTAGTAAAAATAAATAAATAAATAAATAAATAAATAAATGTACTGTTTTGTGGCTGTTTTATTTTGTTTTTGTTCTTTACACCTATGTATTCCCACAAAATATGAATAACTTTTACCATGCTTGGTGATTTATTCAGTTCCATGTTCTTCACCAGAAACAGATATAGAAGGCCACTATCAGTGTGCACATTTTTAGTAACTTTACTGTGAAATAGGACCTTTCCAATAGCACAGACTTCTGGCCAGTGATACAACCCACAGTCTTGGTTCTGCCTACCTACTTTTAGTTTACAAAATCACAACATGTTCACAATATGAAGTGTTCCAACGAGCTGTTTAATGTGTTCACCTGAAGCACTGATCTATGATATCAGTAGGTGTCATTCTGTTGCATGGAACCCAACTGGTGCTTTTGCACTCACAGAAGGGCTTTTGATCCAGTGGAGGCATCTACTAACGGTAGAGGATAGGGACAGTAGTATCATGTGTTATGGGGCAGAACCGTGAAGCTGTCCTCCCAACATCAGTATCACTGTTGACTGAGGTGGGCCAGAAGCAACATTGGGACCATGCAGGTGCACCTGCAGGAGCACTGCTGCCAGTTTGGGGCTCCCATTACTGTACCTGCTTGGCAGCAAGCTCGTTGCTGCTCCACCCCATGCCTGTCTGGGTAAAGGGGTAAAGGGGATCCCTGACCATTAGGTCCAGTCACAGACGACTCTGGGGTTGCGGCGCTCATCTCGCTTTACTAGCCGAGGGAGCCGCCGTACAGCTTCCGGGTCATGTGGCCAGCATGACAAAGCCGTTTCTGGCGAACCAGAGCAGCACACGTAAACTCTGTTTACCTTCCCGTCGGAGTGGTACCTATTTATCTACTTGCACTTTGACGTGCTTTCGAACTGCTAGGTTGGCAGAAGCTGGGACCAAGCAACGGGAGCTCACCCCGTTACGGGGATTTGAACCACCGACCTTCTGATTGGCAAGCCCTAGGCTCTGTGGTTTAACCCACAGTGCCACCCGCATCCTGTCTGTGTAGGCAGCAGCAATTCCAGTGTCAGGAGATCAGCTCTATGGTTCCATCCTACTACATGTGCTGCTAGTGGAGAGGAGGCAACTTCTGCCAATTACTCCTTCCACTCTGCTCTGTGGGTCGGGGGTTGTCCTTCAACTCTCTGGAGATTACTTTTGGAAAGTGCTTTGGATTGGGAACGCGAAACCAACAGAAGCTGCGACAGGTTTCCCCACACCTAAAACAATGCATTGATTAATGTCAGAGTTTGCAGACCTGCACAGAACTAGTCTGCTTAAATCCCCGGAGAGAAAGGAAAACTATAGCCAAGTACAACCCACTTGTGTAAACGGGACCATAGTTCGTCATTCACGGTTAATACTGTATGTTTGCTTCTGAGAGCCACTAAATGGAATCTCAGCCAAGGCTTCCCCCCCACAAAAACCCCTGCTGCCTAGATCTTGAAAGCATTTCCCTTCATGTTTACTCTAGTTATTTATACAGACAACTTTTATAGTAAAAGGTCACTCACGTTAAGAGTCATAGATATTTCAAAGGTAGAAAGCCTATCTGTGGTTGTTAGAACTGGGAAGCCTTTTCCTTAGCGAGAAGAAAACACCTTCAGTTATGTCAACAGGGTGAGCATGAACAAGTGCAATTAGAAAAACAAATCCTCCACTTTGCTTTAATTTTAATGATGAAATTATTAAACTTTCAGGTGTTAGCTGATATTTAAAGGTAATTAGAAATCACATAATTTTTTAGCAATACGGTAACAATTTCATACAGAACAACCAATGCATCATGTTATGCCATGCGGCAGTTCTGGGAAAATTTTAATCTAAAGGATATAGAGGCTTACCCAGGGGGTGGGGATTGTGAGGGTGTCGGGGGGGGGGGATAACATATTTCTGAGGATTGAAGAATCAGTGCTTTGAATATGGAAACCCAGGCTCTTTTTTGACTGTTTACACATAGGGTCATGCAACCAACAATAATTTTAGCAAACAGAAAGCGACAGAATCCTTTCCTTCCCCTGAGGGCAAAAAGGCTTGCAGGGCTCCTTTGTGCCCTTGTTTAATCTGTGACACTGCAATTAGAATTTGTCACTGTAGGAGCTACATCTGATGTTACAGCCTGAAGCACAGCTGAACCAAAATAAACAATCTGCTCCATTCTGCTTAGACTAATACGACAGTGATGTAGACTCGAGCGCAGCAGAAACTGCCAAACAGGCTGCTGCACTACTCTTTTACACACACATACACACAGGTAGTGAAAATGCATATTACTCATGTTCACATGAGAATTAAAATCATCCCTGTTTGTTTTTTAAACTATATCGACTGCGGCGTACAAACCTTGGACAGCTCCCATGTTCCAGCCCCTGGGTGAACCTTCCTGGATTTTTTATATTCAATCTTGGAGTGTTACACTAGAGCAGTGGTTCCCCGTTGGTGGTCTGAGGACCCCAAGGGGTTCACGTAACACACCCAGGGGGGTCCGTGGCACTATTCACATAACAAAAGCTACCATAGCAATATGATTTTTTTAAAAAGTAGAGTCCATGGCTTGAGTTTTGTAAAACGTGGGGTCTGCAGTACTTAGCTAACTGGGAACCACTGCACTCAAGTGAGAAAGGGACAGAGCAGTTCACCGATTGTCCCAGTTTAATGCAATTCCCTCTCCCAAGAAACCCTCCAGTATTGCCAGTTTCAAGGAACTCTTTTTATGTAGAAAAGCACTAAGAGTTGATCATGTGATTATTAAATTTCTGTTTTATTGCTGAGGATTATTTGCCTTGTTTTTCTGCTGCTTTTTGCACTGCTATTTGATCGTAAGTCACCTTGTTTTTCTATTAAGGAGGTGTAGAAGAATAGAAAATAAACCAACAAATAAATAATGATGCTTTGTTTTTCCTTCCATAGCATTAGTGCCTGTTCCCACCAAAGGTTCCTGGGCTTTTGGTGAAAGCTATGGAGGGCATGTGCAAAGAGCCTTTTCTGACCACTAAGTAATCACTAGCTTCAACACACATCAGACAGACATGCCTTCTATGTCAGAGAGTGTGATCCTATCAGGCCTGAACTACAGAAGTTTAGATTTAGAAATGAAGGTTGGAAACAAACAATGGAACACGGGAACAACATGGAATCCAGTTTCTTTATGCTTCACAAAACCTTTGTAAACACTCACTGATCAAGGCTGCAACCCTAAACAGACATGCCAGAACTTATGCCATGCTGAACTCGGGGGGGGGGGGGGGTATTCTCCTTGTATTTCTGCAAACCTCTGGTTTTCCCCAAGCATGTTTTGTGTGTGTGTGGTGTGGTGCCATTTGGCTGCATAAGGATTGGCACTCCCCTTTGGGCATTCCTAGTCAAAGGTATTATGACTAACCATTGAAGAGCTAACATCCAAATTCTCTATGCTGTATATTATTTAAGTTTTCATAATTCCCTACAAGTGACCTCAACCCACCACCTGCAAACTTATCAGCTGTTGGAAAGGATGGTGTTCTTCTATAGGAAGGTGCCACCTTTTCTCACGTGACTCTGCCCCCCCCCAAAAAAAACCCCAAGTCAAGCACATCAGGATAACCAGTGTTAAAAACATATCTCAAAAACAGCTAATCTCAATTTGCATTTGTTTTCCTTCTCTCTCTCTCTCTCTCTCTCTCTCTCTCTCTCTCCCCTTAGGCTGCCACGCTTTTCTGCTTCTATCATTCTGACAGCCAGAAGCTAGAGGTTTTACTTTTGTCCCCTGCGCTTCATAGTGAATGTATATCAGACACAAAGCAAGCAGGACAGAGCTCTGAACTGTCAGTTTGACTATGTCATGGGAACAGAGCAGGAGAGAGGCAGCCCATATGAATCTCAACTTGATGGGTTTTATTAGAATAGCCCTTTTCCCTCTCCCTTGTGTCATTATAACAAAGGTGTCAGCTTTGGAATGTCCTCAATTCCAGTGTCAAGCAGGGAGCTGCTTCTCACATCACTTTGAAAAAGACCTGTAAGGTCAGAACTGCAACATTCACAATTCCTTTGGAAATAATATGAAACAAGAGGCAGGGAAGCCAAGCTGGTGCCCCTCCCCCCCACCAGCTATTATTGGACTACAACTCCCATCATCCCTGACCATTGGCCATATTCTCGGTAGTGGTGCCCGCCCTGTGTAACACCCTTCCATCAGAGGTTAGGGAGATGAACAACTACCTGACATTTAGAAAACACCTAAAGGCAGCCCTGTTTAGGGAAGTTTTTAATCTGTGATATTTTAATGTATTTTTATATTTGTTGGAAGCCGCCCAGAGTGTCCGGGGAACCCAGCCAGATGGGCGGGGTATAAATAAATAAATAAATAAATAAATAAATAAATAATATTGACTGAGGCTGATGGGAACTGAAGCCCAACAACATATAGAAGGCTATATATTGGCTACTCCAATGGGGTGTACTAGAAACACTCAAAGTATCTTTCAGGGCTGTGGTTAATTTCAAGCATTGCTTTTTCTCACAGACATCGTTTATCAGCATCCTATCAGGTCACCTCCCCCCCCCCAGCTGACTCTTAATGTGTTAGAACACAAAATATTACAACAACAAAAATCGTTATGTAAAACCTCTAGATATAAAATAGCAACAACTAGCAGTCTCAGCAAAATAGAACACACTTGGGAACACTCAAATGTTTACTAGATTTTTTTTAAGTGTTCAGGTAGGTACAACTAGCCCCCTTTCTGCTGGTTATTTAAGAGGTGATAATTTCAAAATGATGAGATTGCTACAAGCATGGTTAAACTTTGTAGCAGACACAAATCATGTATGTACGCAGTAGCATGTGGATGGCAATTCAACTGTCCTCCCACAGTATTCAAGACATGTGTCAGGAAGCAAGCACATGTTCCAAAATCAAAAATATGTTCAGAACACCATGCAAACATTCTTTGGGGACAAGTATTGTGTGAAGGCTGTGCCTCTTCAAGGTGGCTGTGTGCATTATCTATATCATTATATATATTGTATATAGCTAATATGAGTGGCTTCTTCTGCATAGTAGGATTCTAAACCCTGAAAGGTATTCATTGATTTGTTCTGTCTTTTAAAATTTGGTCCAGAGGTTATGTGGATATTTTGCATGTGGAGATTTTGGGCACACATTCACCGGAGGTGAGCTCAGTTAGTTCAGATTATTTTATTTTAAAACACAAAGGTGAAAAAAAATCATTTAATAGAATCAAATAATTGAAGAGCTGGAAGAGATTCCAAGGGCAATCTAGTCTAACTCCCTCCAATACAGGAACCACAGCTAAATAATCTCTGATAGATGACCATGAAACCTCTGTTTAAAAAGCTTCAGTGAAGGAGAGTCTACCACCTTCCAAGAGAGTCCCTTCCTCTGTTGAACAGCTCTTACTGTCAGAAAATTCTTCCCAATGTTTAATCAGAATCTCCTTTCTTGCAATTTCAATCCACTGGCTCAAGTCCTACCCTCTGAAGTACCAGAAAACAAGCTTGCTCCGTCTTCCATTCTAACAGCCCTTTTGACTTTTGAAGATGGCTATCATATCACCTCTCAGTCTTCTCTTCTCAAAGCTAAACATACCCAACTCCCTCAAACATTCTCCACAAGACTTGGTTTCCATTTGCTTTGTTTTCTTGGTCTCTCTCTACACATGTTCCAGCTTGGCAATATCGTTCTTAAACCATGGTACCCAGAACTGGACACAGTAATCCAGGTAGGGTCTGACCAAGGCAGAATAGAGTGGTACCACTACTTCCCTTGATCTGGACATTATACGTGTGTGTGTGTGTGTGTGTGTGTGTGCGCACACACACACACACACACACACAGTTTGAAAGAAAGAGTTAAGGTGCTTACAAATTCATGCAACTAAAGTATGAAACCTCAAGTTAAGGCCATTTCCTTAACTTCTGTGTCCATGTAGCCACTTTCTTCAGTTTCATATACTTAAAACAGAGCATTGGGGCTGAAAGGCCAAGGGAAAGTTGTTGCTTCCACTTTCACTGCAGTGCAACCTTGTTACCTGACAACCCACCCACCCACCCCGGCAGCAAAGGTGAAAAGTGAGGGTTGGGTCTGACTTTCACATATAGGCACATCTGTGCTTGAGTTTCTAGTAATTTTACTGTGTTTTACAAATCCAATACTGTATGATGTGTTCAGGCAATATGACTCCTTCTTTCTTTGTTTGTTTAGTTTGCGGGGGGGGGGGGGGGGAGAGTAGTATTCATTAGGTTGATAAGAATCCAAAATGAACAGGGTTTCTAGTCCATTAAGAATGAGTAGACTGCACCTGTGGAACTTCTATCAGATTGAGAGTTGTTAAAGAAACAAAAACTCTATATCCATTTTGAAATAAAGCATCTCACAATAGCCAGAAGCCTTTCAGTGTTTTTGGATACTATTTCTCCCATTAGTACAATGGTATTCCAAAACACTGAAGTTGACAGAAACATTAAATTCTACCTCTAGATGGGGCTAATGTCCAAAAGACATTGTGCTGTTTTGTTTTTTAAAAAGAAAAATGTAATTCACCAAGGAACCTGAAATCAAACATCATGGGTTTGTGAAATATTTTAACCTCACTATAATTTTAATGCATATTACCTCTGCTCCTCATAGTTGACAGAGCACGAAGTTAATGTCAGATAATTCAATTATTCCCTGCTCTCTTTCTTTCCTCAACATTCAGCCCAAACATTTAAAGGATGCTGCTAAAGTTAACTGAAGAACATGTCTAAAAAACAACTACCATTAAACAGTAGTGATTTGTATTTCATGAAGCAATCAGCAGATAAATCAGAAAATATCCAGGAAGAAGAATATTAAGAAAAAACTGGGAATGATGGAGATTGGAATTTATTATATGTGGTTTTAAAGAGAGGTTTCTATTTAAAAAAACTATTATTAAGAGTATTGTATACTTGCCTTCATAGAGAAGAGGTTTTTTTAGAGTTTCTGTGGGATGTTTATATTTACATTTATATCTTTGTGGTATATTTATGACATATACAGTATTGTATTCAAGGGAGGAAGAGACATTAGTGTGATTCAACTTGAATCAGGATGTTTCTAATAAGCTTATTATTCATGTAAATTGATAGAAGCCTATTTAAAGAAGCTAAGAAACAGCAAATATCTCAGCTTGCTTTTCATTCACATATCATTGAGGCCCAAGTGCCACCAGGGAGCCTGCACCATGGCCAATCACTGGAGCCCTGTGGCCTTCTTCCTTCTCACTGTGATCACGGCCTGTTCATAATATGCCTTCTTCAAGCAATGAGAACAAGTCATAGAAGGAGCAGTGATGTTTGCACACCTTGCCTTCTTCTCCCTCTGGGAAAAGCAAATAAATGGGCAGTGGGATGTGGATGAGGTGCGTTCCCTCAAGAAATGGGACCCACAGAGAGACGTTTGCCCAAGGGCCATCCAAAGCCTGGAACTAGCAGCAATATCACATGCAAAGTGCTTTACCATTTTTGTCATGCTTGTGCTCACAGCAAAGTTGAGATCTGGACTCTAAAGCAAGGCTAAGTGTGCTTCCAGGCTATCACTATTTTCAGATGGGTTTCAATCACAAGCCAGCAAAATTCAGGTTGGGGAATTAAAGTTGATTTGCAGCTCTTATGCAAGAAGCCTGCTTTCCCCCAAAGAAGGGGTTTTTTGTCATAAGGGGAGAGACAGGAAAAGACACTGGGAAGTGTGGGATGGAGCATCATCTGACTTCCCTCCAAACAAACCAGACTGAATGCTGAATAAATATCCAAAGTTGTCTAGCTTTCCACAAACTTTGTACAAACAAATCAGTATGAATGCTCAGAAAACAGCTCACCTGAGGAGCTGGGATGGAGAAATAAGCAGCTTGCACTAATGAAACTAAAGTGTAACATGAACACAAGTGGATTGGCTTGCCTATCCATTGGACAGTGTTCCTTTTCAGACAGCAAGGTTGTACCTAACCACATCTGTGCATTTTTCTGCAAGACCCAGGGTGAGTTACAGGGAACTCGGTAAAGAGGCAGCTGTGGGGATCCAAGAGCCAAGCTCTTGTCTTAGCCTGCGCAAGGCAACCTGCTTGGCTCACACCGTAACTCATCAGAGGCGCTTGCTGCTATAAGTATCTATTTTCAATTATCATGACATTCTGTTCTGCTGCTCAAAAAAAGGGTACAGAAAAATCCAAAGGCACAGTTGATATTTGGATTCCAGATGCTGACTTTGGCAAGGTTGACAGGGATGGGTTATGCCAGTCGGAGTTTTCCTGTTCCTCTGGACCAGTTAAAAATCCTATGATTTCCTTATCTTGTAAAAAATCAATTATTTACCTAGAAGAAAAATATATTATCAGCTTATCTCCCCCTCCTCATTCCTCCCCCCCCATTATGCAAAATGTACCGTATTCATAAAGAAGTTTCCAATATCTCTATATGACAGCCTTCTTCAACTTGATGCTCTCCAGATGTTCTTGGATTGCAGATCCTATCATTTCTATTAGGAAATGCTGGCTTTGGCTAAATGGGAGTTGAGAACCCAACAACAGGTCCCCCAGATATGGGAAAACTACTTTATGACATGATAAAGTGGTTCTGTATCTGACTGAGAGATACAAAAGGAATAAAAAGAGAAAATACATATGATCATAACAAAGTGAGGAATCAAAGGGAAGAAGTAGATAGAATAATTAGACATAACACCCCAGAAGGTATTTTGGGCATCACGGTTTATAAGCAGGTAGTTTCAGGGGACCAGCACGTTGGCACATTTTGCAAGAACTGGAAAGCAACCACTGAAGCTTCTGGTTGTCCAGGGAGCAACCTGCATGAGACAGTCAGAACCCAAGCTGTGTTGGATGCCTGGTAGCTCAAAAGTGCTAAGGGAGGCCTAGTTTCACCCCTTTCAGTCAGTCATCAAGAGATATAGCTAAGTACTCTCAAGGAAGAAAATAAAATAACTAGAAAATAATGCAGTCTGACTGGTTGTAAATGAATTAAAAAGTGGCTGTTCTCTGAAACCAACCCTGGAGATTGGAACCACTATAAAATAAATGCATTAATACCCATCTCACTAATACCCATTGCTCATAAAGATACCATGGTCAATGGTATCAAAATTGAAAATAAGCCTGGCACTTGGTTTTGACTTTAAGACAATCTATGAATCAGGCTGGGTCCAAAGAGGACTGCTAAGGCAGGAAAGAGATGTGACTTTTCTGTTTGCCATAACAATGATCACTTCACTGCTTAAGCCAAGAGGATGGAAAACTGTATTAATATTACAAATATAAATGTTAATATTTAGCATAATATTTAGCCATTTAAATAACACATTGGTTCTCTGTGCATTACTTTACAGCTTTTTGCTGTGAGCCTGTGAGATGCTCAGTCTGGAAGATTAGGATTCACTTGACTATTTTTCTGACCACCAAAAGCGACACTTTTCAACTTGGGGGAAGTGTTGAAGTGGAATGGGTGGGAAGGGATAGCACAATGGAGGCAAAACAGATTGATAAATCTGAATGTAGAGGCAGGGTCACCAGTCCTCTCTCTTAAATTCAAGATTCTGATTCTCATTCATCTATCCCTGGCATCTGATGTTTGAAACTGAAACTGTTGTTTCTGTTATGTGTTTCTTCTTTCTATATGAATAAATTATCATATACCTACTCATGCAAAATTGCTCTATAAGGTTATGGACATAACATGTGGAAAGAGAAACTAAAAGAACAGGCACAATCTAGAAAATGTAAATTTTAGCAAAAGCCCAGAAGTTGAACTGGTAGTTTCATTAGAACCAGGAAGCCTTTTTTATTTATATCAGAGTTGTGATTCTCCCTGACCCATCCTCAAGTTAAGAAATATCATACTGAGCTGTGTTTTAGTAAATAGTATTTTTGTTATGCTCCAATAACACAGGATAAAAGTTACCCCAGATGCCCATGAATGTCTTCAAGGGTCTCTGTGCAAACAGAGAAAAAGACTGCAGAGCTTAAATCTGTTTGGGTATCATAAATGTTTGCTTCTGAATGCCCAGCATTTGTTATTTTCTTAACTCACTGTGACTCCACCCTCACTGAAAGATTTCCTGTTGCAGTACTGAAGCTACAAAAGCAAAAATGGCAGTGTGGATACCACTTCTAATATTCTTTATTCTGCTAAGGAAGAAAGGAAATAGCAAAACATCAGAAGAGGAAGCAGCTGATGAATAATGTATACTGGTTCCTTTGCCAGGAAATCCTCTTCACTTTCCATTTATATGTCTATTTTAGTTTGTCTAGGACACTGTTAAAAGGTACAAGGGGAATATATATGTGTATGGGTAGACATACACACACACACACAAACTGCTGCAGGGGATTTATTCTAACAAAACATTTCTAGGGTACATTTTTAAACTACAAATGTACTTGCAACTGAAATTTAGGATCAAAACAGGAAAAAATGGCATTGCTGCTTTTTACCTAACACATACAGGTTAAACAATCAAGCATTGATTGATATTGGTCCTAAAACCTCTTACTTTGGTTCTTTTTCATATCCTGCAGCTCCAGTTTGCATCTGTTAAAATCAATGTAAGTAATTTCAATACATGTAAGCACATTAAACGCTATGCTCAGTTGCAGTCTATTTGCTTAAACAAAAATACTGCGCTCATATAAAAGGGACAACCTTGCCGAAATCAAGCAACTGATTTCAATGTGAGGTTTAAGCATATGCTTAACTCTCCTACTAAAATACATAGACTTAACCCATCATTCTGAATCTGTTAAGAATGGTATGGTGGACTTGTACATGCAGAAGGGTCTCTAGGATGGCAGTATTCAGATAGCAGTACATTCACCAAAGGCAAAGCCCTCAGCTGAACGGCTTAGGCCAAGGATACCTTAAATATCTCTTTGTCCTGTACATCCCAAGCCAATACCTGGGATCATATAGGGAAGCACTATTAGTGGTCACACATAAAATCATGGGTGTTTAAAAAACAGGCACACCAAAAATATATATTTAAACATGATGAAAATAAAGGTAAAGGTACCCCTGACCGTTTGGTTCAGTCGCGGATGACTAGGCCCTGTGGTTTAGACCAGTGCTCCCCAACCTTTTTATCGCCGCGGACCAGTCGACGTTTGATAATTTTACCGCGGCCCGCTGAGGGAGGGACATTGATTGTTTATATTTTATTTAGATTGTTTTGATTTAATAATTTTAATTTAATTGTATTTAAATGTTCCTTGGGCGGCCCGTTACCAATTGATCCACGGACTGGTACCGGTCCGTGGCCCGGGGGTTGAGGACCACTGGTTTAGACCACAGTGCCACCCGCATCCCCTATGATGAAAATACTTGTATTTAAACACATTTTCTCTCTACACATTCTGACAGAGTTTTTAAACCAACAAACTTTGGAACATTCACAAAGTGCAAAAGCCAGTACTGCAGCTCTTTTCTGGCATTCTGGACTTGCAAAGCGGCTACTGTGAATGAGTGAGCTAGGTCTAGCTCCCTAGATACCAACACATCCCACCTGCAATACAATCTACGATACTTCGAAGGATGCTAGAGCACAATGAGCACATTAATTTTTTTAAAAAAAATACTTAATTTAATCCCCCCCCCCATTTTTAAATTTCATTTTATAGTACCTCCTCCAAAAAAATCTCCTCCAAAAGCTAACAGGGAAAAATGAAGGACAATGTTTCAACCAAGGACAGATACAAAAAAAACCCCATCCAACCCTATTTAATTAACCCCATTGAAGCAAATTAAATACTCGTGTTTCCTGGAAACAGCACTACAGTTTTGGCGTTTCTTTGATGCCAAGCTCTTGATTTTCTTTCTTTCTTTCTTTTTTGAAGTAATTTTTTTGTTTTTGTTCTATTTTTTAAAAAAAATAACAGAAATATTTCTTTGAGCACAGTTAGCAATTTGTTTGAGGAATGCACAAAAATAATATTGGGAAAACGAAAGAGAGGGGGAAATGGCCAGCTACAGCATTGTGCTGTTCAAGCATTCCAGCTTTCTGTTCTTCAGAACTGCATTCCCATAGTAGCTTAGGCCACTAATGAAAAATGAGGTTGTTGATTTTAGCCTGGTCTCCTGAGGACCACAACACAAACCACACAGTTCAACACAATTAGCAGTTTATTCAGCAGAGACACAGCTTTGGCATAGCAGGATTTCTCAACATCATGATGAAAGAAGCTTGTCAGAGCTGCAGATTGAAACATGTACATTCATGCTATTAGAACCAATCTTTTCTGGGTCTAATCAGGGGCAGGAGAAAAGTGACTGTAAAAATGGAGCGGCTGGATCTGTCCTCATGGCTGTTTGTTCTGTTTTACTGCCCCATTTTAAATATTTGCTGTTGGTGAACTCTAAAATGACTGATAGGTTCTTCTCTTATAGCCCCACCCATTTCTCAGAAGCTGCAAACGAACGGTAGCCTTTTTGCTGTTAATACTCTCTACACTACTGTGTATTTATTAATCTAAGTTCACTCAACATAGGAACATATAAGAACTCGGGGGTGGAGGGAGTCTAATGTGTCAGATCATCATTCTTCAAGCTCCCTTGTCTCCACATCATCATCATCATTTTTAAACCATTATTGTGAGACAGCTCATCTATTAAGGTTTTTTTTTTTTAAATCTTATTGCAATATAGAAATAAAGGGATTTTTGTTTTTGTTTCTTACCCCTTAATTTATTTTCCTTTTTGAAAAAATAAAAAATTTTAACTGATTTTTTATTTTTAGTTAATTTTAAGTCTTTAACTTCACCTTTTCAAATTAACTTTATTGTTTATCCTTGCCTTTTAATTTGGAACTCCCACTCTTATTCTATTTATAACATTTTGCCTCCACTTTCATTTTTAACCTTAAATTATTTGTAAAAAAAAATTTAATTTTCTTTTTCTATTATACTTTCAACTTTTCTACACACAAACATCCTCCCTTCTCCCCCCTCCCACAAATATAAGCCCCCACCCTGGTTTGCTTCTTGCATGTTTACACAATGGTCCCTCTATGTTTCTTGTTCATCTGTCAATCTATCTGCCACTTTCACTGATATGGCTACTCCAGCCCAAGAGAAATGTGCACTAAAATACTGATGAATTTTTTTGAGGACTTTTTTCTTTTTTAAAAAATCACAAACTGTTATGGAAATGTGGGGATCTGAACTTAAGACTGGGAAAGTGCGAAACTGAAGGAAATAAAAAACTGACAAATTCACCCATCCCTAGTTGAAATTTTTAGCCCAAAAATTCTATCTGAATTAATATTTGAAGCAAATTTAGTGACTCGTGCTTGGGGAAACAGTGGATAAATTTTGAAGAAAGCCAAAAGGAGTTTCAGTAACAGTGGCATTTGCTTGGTGCAGCAGCTGCCTGGAAAAACAAGACTAGTTTGAGCTGCCTGAGTATGCAATTTATGTATTAGAAGCTTATGTGGTAAGAAAATACTTCTGATCTTCTTTGGAAACATTTAGCTGTTTTCTCTGGGCAACATCCACATTTTATATAATTGCTTTATATGACTCTTACGATTTTATTTTGTTAATAATGCTTTTGCAATATGCCGGCTGCTTATCACAGCCAGCAGACTGCTTATACTTGATTATGCCTGATCCTTCTTGAAAGAATAAACTATTTTATCAACAACTGACTTAAAGCTAACAGGACTTGCAATGGTGCAAAGTTGTAAAGACAAGCTGGGAACTCTAAACTCTTTACAATGTTTATTAAGGTCTGAATGATGCCAAGAAATGCATTATTTATCAGCTTAGCACTTGATTAGGTGTTAAATAGCTGTCACAAGAGATTTCAGCAGTAACTGGGTTGACTTCCAGCAACTGTCACATTATAGTGTGATCTAGGATAGAGAACTGTGGGGGAAAGACTCACCATAGCATGGCTAGTGCTGTTTTTCTCCCTGTGGGTCCAAGCTGGGGAAGAATAAAAGCGTCTGGGATCTGGCGTGATGGAGGAGAGTCTAATTCTGCCATTGCCAGAAGGAGCACCTGTTGTATTCTGGAGGCTGGCCTAATGTTAGGTTAAGAGCCCAAAGAGGTAAGATGTGCCAGAGAAGAATAGGTAACACAAGCTGGTAAGGAAAGGCTATGCATGAATAAATTATGCAGCAGGACTATGTGTGTCATTGGAATACAACTCCCATTATGAATGACCATTGGCAATGCTGAAGGGACACAGGTTCTCCATCCCTACTATTCAGGGAGGTCCGGGAGCAAGGCAGGAACAAGATAAGGTAGTGAATCTGAGAGCTTCACACCAACAGTGCTGCATTGCACAGAAAGGTGTGTTGGCAGAAAAAGTAGGCCATCAACCACTTATGCCACTGGGTGAACAATTCCAGGGCCTGAGAAGAACTAAGAACAGCAATGGTAAAGCCAGCTAATTCAGACTTTGGGGTTAATGGTCGCCATGGGGTATGATGTCAAGTTCTGCAAGAGGGCTTTTAACCACCCTTGCTCTAGGTGGGACCTGAAGAACACTGACATGTGGCTGGAATTAACTGGGCCAAACATTGAGAAGAGGCCAGATTCAAGTACAACCAAGGAGTACGCCACAGGATGCAATGCAGTTTCACATACAGGGCCGGCTCTAGGGGAAGGCTGGGTGGCGCGGGCTGCCAGGGTGCCGGGCTGCCAGGGGGGCGCCCGCCCACCAGCCGTGGCAAGAAATGGGGTGGGGGCGCCAGAGCGAGCTCCACACCACGGCGCCCGGGCGCCCGACATGCTTAAGACACATACCTGTTCACATACGTGTTCACATGCCTGTTCACATACGTGTGTGAACGTTGCCGTGGGCTTCATCCCCACACCTCTTGCAATAGGAGCCACCCCTGCTTTGGTGGCTCCCAGGGCTTTAGTCCCAAGGCCCCACTTAAGGATGCTGGTTCCTCTGCCCCAAATGCTGGCAGCAAAAATGGGGAAAAACCCAGCAACAGAACCCATTATTAACCCATTGTGCTCTTTACCCGCATCACCAATCAAACTAGGGGCCCTATACTCCCCTCCTTCAACGTTATCTGGAACAGCAAGCTGTTCAATATCTCTGGGAAGGTTTCATGTGGGGTTTCGGGATCTTATACTATGAAGAAATAAACATACACACACACCTTTAATTGCTACACACCAATGAAACAAAAAACAGTTTGCCAACCCTATTAAATAAATACAAAATCTGAGCAAACACAGTTTTTTACTCAATTTATCATCTGAACATGAAGGAAGACATTAGAAAAAATATTCATCAATACGATACGGAGGGGAAGTTTTTAAAAACAAAAACAAAAACATCCCCCCCCCCTAATTTTGCTAAGAAGAGAAAAAAGTAAGGGAAAATAAAGGAAAAGATTTGGAAGCAGTCCTGTCACTTCATGTCTGCAAACTACCTCTGTCCCTGCTTTTCAAAAATGTATATTTAGGGTGTATTCTGTCTTCATCTTTAAATGTTTAAAAATATATCTTCCTAATGATTATATATGGGATGGGGATGGCACTGTGCTCTAAACCACTGAGCCAAGGGCTTGCCAATCAGAAGGTCGGCAGTTCGAATCCCCACAACGGGGTGAGCTCCCATTGTTTGGTATCAGCTCCTGCCCACCTAACAGTTTGAAAGCACGTCAAAGTGCAAGTAGATAAATAGGTACAGCTCCGGTGGGAAGGTAAACAGTGTTTCCGTGAATTGCTCTGGTTCGCCAGAAGCAGCTTTGTCATGCTGGTCACATGACCCGGAAGCTGTCTGTAGACAAACTCTGGCTCCCTTGGCCTATAGAGTGAGATGAGCGCTGCAACCCCAGAGTCGTCTGCGACTGGACCTAACGGTTAGGAGTACCTTTGCCTTTACCTTTAATGATTATATAATTTTCTCTCATTCACTAAAAGCATATTAACAGGTTAAGTAGCTACACATCTCGCTTTTGTCTAAATTAATTAGGCTTAACATTCTAATGGACAAAAGAGGTTATTTTCACAGAAGCAGTTTTGGACAAATTATGAGAAAGATGCCTGTCCATCCAGAACATTAGAAAAAAAGGAAGGCCGTCCTAGTCAAACACTAGAAGCAAATCAAAAGGGAACAAGTTATCTAACTTTCAAATATAAATGAAACAGGCAGGAATTGTTCACAGCTTCAGTGAAGCACTCTTTTATATCCTGATGTAATGGAAAGGATGATAGGCCAGATGTAACGGAAAGATTTTGGAAGAAAATATTAGAGGCATATATTTGATCCTGTCTTTCTGCTTGAGATGCATGAGATGAGATGCTGGTGAAACAGTTAGGGAAAAACCCAGAATGCTCTAAATTATAGGAAGTCAGAGAGTGGAGAAATGCTAGCTCTCTGATTCCTCTGAATGCTGGTAATAAATAAAACTCAAGCAAGCAATTGTGATGATACTTTCTGAACACATGAATGGAGAGGAACAATGGGCAGAGACGGAATGTGATATAAAGGGTAAGGAGTTGGACTTTGAATTTTTGAGACCTGCATTTTAAACTCTACTTGAGAACGAAACTCTGCATGCGGTCCTTTGGAGAAATCACTTTCTAATTCTAACTGTTAGGAAATATAAAATGGGCAATAGTAGTATTCATGAACAGCCTTCTGTGAGATAAATGACAGGCCTGTTTTGCTTGGATAAAAATGATCAGAGAAGGGTAACAGGAAGATCTGTAGTGGAAAATAGAAGTGGTTCCAGGAAGTAGGAAAGCTTAAGAGTAGGAAGCTCAGCAGTAGGACAGCTGATGGCAGGCACAAAATTATTCGTGAGCTAAAACAGGGGAACATGAATGGAGTATTCAGAGGTGTCCGGAAAGGCAGAGAAGAAAGCCCAACATTTTGGGGGGAGGGGTAGACAGTTTAAAAAACAACATCACCCTACCATGCCCCTGGAAACAGCGCTATTTGCCAAAGCTTATAATAAGAATAGAAAGAAAGTGAAACTCTCTGTCACCTCATCTAACACAGTATACCACTCACTTCAAACTGCCAAAATATTTTTTTAAAAAACTCCAGCCCCCAAAATAGAAACTATTCATTGGTCTGCACATACACTGTCTTAATCAGATCATTGGCAGTAGAACCAAGCAGCTATTGCCGGCAAGGGGGGGGGCAGGCAGAATTCAGGAGGGGCAGCAGACCTTATTTTTAAAAAAGTGGGCATGGCCAACCTAGTTATTAACCTGGAGTTTCAGTTTTTTAATGTTTTACTTCCATCAGGTTAACAGGGGGGGGGAATAGAAAATTAACTTTGCATTTATTTTATTTTATTTTATTTTATTTTGAATAAAATAAGATTGCATGCAAACACCATTGAAGAGTTTGTGGTACAGTGGTACCTCGGTTTATGAACACAATTGGTTCCGGAAGTCTGTTCATAAACTGAAGCGTTCATAAACTGAAGCGAACTTTCCCATTGAAAGTAATGGAAAGCGGATTAATCCGTTCCAGACGGGTTCGCTGAGTACTCAACCTGAAGCGTACTTAACCCGAAGCATGGGTGTAATTGGTTCCGGAAGTCTGTTCATAAACTGAAGCGTAAATAAACTGAAGCGAACTTTCCCATTGAAAGTAATGGAAAGTAAATTAATCCATTCCATATGGGTCCGCGGCGTTCGTAAACCGAAAATTCATAAACCGAGGTGTTCATAAACCGAGGTTCCATTGTACTGTAATACCTTATTTTTGCTCCTTTTTTTTAAGTTCATGTTTGGACTGGGTGCTTAACGATGAATGATGGTTTACAACAGAGCTTTCCAAACTGTGCGTCGCGACATGTTAGTGTGTTGGCTGCAGTGTGTAGGTGTGTCGCATGAATGCTCCCCACTCTCTCTTTCTGGCTGGAAAGGATTTGGTTTACTGAGTAAAACTGAATTACTGTGTCACAAAATGATGCATGTCTGAAAAGTGTCACCAACATGAAAAGTTTGGAAAGCTCTGGTTGACAAGGTCCCACAATGTAATGTGTTAGGCACCTTGTAGCATTTGTAAGATCTAACCTTCTCTCTTTGTTGAAAGCATATTGAATCTGGATGAAGAAATCCTTAATTCTATAACTTGTGGAACATGTTTTTCTAAAAATAGGAACAGAAAAAGCAACAATAAAAAAGAAGCAGAATACAAACTACATAGTACCTAACTGTAAAGAAGAAAAAACATTTAGCATCACATATTAATATAGTCCCAGTGATCATCAAGCAAATAAGGTAATGCCTAAGTATCTCAGTGATTTAACCTTTAATGGGCTGGCGCTTTTTATCGGAGAGTGCATTGTAATTACAGCCAACTTTTTTTATTGCCCAGCACACTCATATCCTGTAAATGGCACTAGGTAAGTCCATAAATAATAATGTGGTAGCTAATTGGGACAAAGACATATTTCTATATTTCTGTAATGCTGTCGGTGCTATTTAAACTGTGCCAAGCTGGCTACAGTGAAAATAAAGTGATTTAAATTAACCTTCCTGAAATGCTGTCCTATCAAGCTTCAAGGTCAGACTGTGCCTGTGAAAAGAATACATAATCAAAGTCCACCATGTTGTTTCATTGGCATGTGATACTGAATGGCAACAGAATTTGTAGCTGCACCCGCGGTTTCCTGTTTTGGATTAATGAAGATATACACAGGAAGGTGATGGATGGAAGACGAAGGGTCTTGTGTGAAGGGCAGGGTAGATAGGATCTCCCAAGATGGGAGGTTGGGGAAAGAGGGTGAAGCTCCCAGGTGAGAGCTGGGAGAGTTCACTCTTCTGTGTGTGGAATAAGGGCTAAAATAGAATTGTAATAGAGGACCTTGTATTTACTTTCTCTTTTTTTGCCTTCTCTTTCTTCTTCATTTTCTTCCATTTCTTCTTCTTGCTTTTTTCTTTTTCCCAGATTAGTTTAGCTCTTATTGTATTTTATGTTGAAAACTTTTAATAAAAGTTGATTTTAAAAACACACTAAAAATTACTTTTTAATCCCATAGAACTGCATTTGCCTTCCTTAGAGCCCTCAGTTTCATTCTGATAGTCCAATCCTATGCCGTGAAAGTTTTCCGGTCCTGTGTGTCTGTGTATCATTCATTCATTCTCCACGCATCCACATACCAGAGGTTTTTGAGAGTGCAGACTCCTTAGACCCTCCCCTGCCATCTTGTTGTAGCTGCTTGTCACTATATGCCAACTTGGTAAATTAAATTTAAAGGAAATGGGCTGGCTTGAGAAGCAATTTGACATTCTTTTCCCAATCAAATTATAATCCAAGATGGAGATCAAGTTGGGCTCCTAATCCTCCTTGAGACAAACATTATCCAAATCAATATGGCTGACCTAACCCAACAATCCCCCCCACAAACGAACCTCATTGCAGCCAACTAAAGATAACCAACCACACCCTGCCCCCCCACTTCTCTCACTACCAAGAAATATGTATGTATGTGTGTAAGTGTATGTATACATGTGTGTGTGTGTGTGTGTGTGTGTGTGTGTGTACGTACATACATACATACATACATACAAACAATAAATGAATAGAGAACCTACACAAGTGACGCTGGCATAAACCCCCACAAACATAGATATTGCCACCACAATCCCCTCTCTCCCTTCTCTCACCCCTCCTTCTTCTTCCCCCATTTTACTCTGTATTATGTCTCACATCAAATGGGAAAAGAGACTTTACGGGGGGGTTTTGCGGGGGGAAGACAATGCATATTTTTTTGTGAACCAAGAAGGTCTTTAATTAAAACAAATAACAAAACAACATTATCATCTTGGAAGCTCATATCCAGGGTCAAGCCCAGCAGATACCTAAATGTGCACAGGACCTGAAGTCTATCAAAGTCTTATAATGAGATAAACTGCAGGAAGTCTCTTAGCAGATTTAGAGGATGTGGCTTGGAATCATCAGATAAACAGCAGAAAATTGTTTTAATTCTTATGATTATTAGCAGCCTGAGGCTGTAGCTTAATCTGATTTGTATTGTATTATTCAGTTTTTATTACTTAAAGATAGTATTGCAGTTTTCAGAAGCCAACTCATGGTTTGGTGTGTTTGAGTAGGCCAAACACTGCTAGACAATTAGGAAGACTGTGATTTCATAGACGAAAGATAGTTCTGGCAGACAGTGCCTGCCCAATCCATTTTGCTGCCTGAGTCAAAGGACAATATAGTACCCCCTCCCCACGCCACATGACTGGGTGTTACTTTGATGCTGGCAATGGGATAGCATCTTCCACAGCACCTGAGGGAAGCAGGCTAGTTTAGGGGGGTTCTGCTTCCAAACATCTATTGCCCAAGGTGATTGCTTCACTCTGCCTAATGGAAGGTTCAGCCTTGCTGGCAATCAGAATAAAAGGAGTAGGAATCGAATTAGTTGTGATTTGCTGGCTTCAGCAGGACACAGTGACAATTAACTTTAGCTGGATTAACTTCAATATTTCTAACTGCATGGGTAGACTTTCACCCACTAACTGCTTAATAGGCACAAATTAATCTGGGTGCAGAAGAGAAGTATGGAGAAATTAAAACAGCCACTAACACTGCAATTTGAATTTACCTTGGATAAAGCATGCACCAGCCACCTTTGTCTTTTTTTAAAAAAAAACATGGAGAAAGAAAAATGCAGGATGCTTGGAAGTGAAGTATAAAAGCTCAATATTGCACCTTGTTGTGGCAGACTGCACTACAGGGAGAAATTTGTTTCTGACTTATCATTTTTATCCCAAGGAGTATAACTACCAAATACTGTTATTATTCACACAAAGTGTCATACTAGTAGCTCTCAGGGACAGATTTTGGACTGCACTAACGTTCACCTATGGCCGTAATATTTAGTGACTGATTATTGTTCGGGCAACTGAAGACTGAAAAAAGAATGGCTATTCACCTTTTTGTGAAAGAGCCGCAAATAATCTAAGGCCAATGCTGCTGGATCTGGCTAAAAGCAGTGAGCCTCTTGCAAGTGGGGATTAGTGCCAGTCCATTATATCGTCTCTGTGTGAAACAGATGTGAGTAATCTTCCCTGAAAAATTGACTGCAAGCTAACAAATATAAAATTAAAACAGCTAAGCCAGCTATATACAGCTGTAAGGCCTGCCTCTGTGGATCCATATGGAGTACAGGCAAGATGGTTGCAGCATTATTTGAGCTCTGCTTGCTTTCCCCAGAAAATGCTGTGTTTATACACTGCAATTAAAAGCTAAAAACAGAAGTATAATTTTGCATATTTAAACTTGTTTTCCAATTATTTCAGAGTTGTCTTGGGTTTTGCTTCTGTCCTAGCTATTATGCCACTGGCATAAGATTCTGGCACATCAGTCCCAAACACATTTACTTGGATATAAGCCTTGCTGATTTAACTGAAACTTATTTCTAAGTAAGCATGCTTAAGATACCAAGCTAGGGGCTGTTAAAATTTAATTCTCAGTTTAGGAAAACTGTTCAATCTGTTCCCAGTATTTCATTATTCTGCAGCACGGGCCAGTTCTGTTGCTACACTTCCTTACCACTGTGTGGAATTCATGTTAGGCTGCACAAGGGCAAGCTGAATTAAATCCAACCGCATGGAAGAACTTCAGCAGTCCATCATGAGGATCTAATGGTTTTCACCATGCCCAAGAGGGCATACAAGTGACCGAGATAAGACTACTTATGTGAAATATCTCTATCCTGCCCTATCCTGCTCACACCTCACAACCAAGTAAAACAAATGCAACTGCTAATAAATTTTCATACTCAATAGAATCTCCAATGAACAAGAAAGGGGGAACTGTGGCTCTCCAATTGTTTTAGGACTACAACTTCCATTATCCCTGATTACTGAGGCCATGTGGCTGGGCTTTGATGCGAGTTGAAGTCTGTCAGCATGTGGAGGGCCAGGTTCCCTACACTTGTAACGAACAACCACAATCAAATAACTAACTCAACTCCCAATATCATCTTGAAGATGGAGGACTTAGAACTCTTTTTAAAGGCTATCAGAAATGTCCACTGCTGTTTCTCTGGGAGAAGTCTGGGGAATTTATCAAGAAGGTCCCACTACCTGCTCAGTTTGTGACTTTCTACAAGAAAGGAACAAGGAACCCGGTCTGATGTAAACCTTAACTGACAGAAAGGGTACATAAAGGAGGAGAGTGTCTTCAGGGTTTGTAGATTAACATCACTGCACTCCTAAGGAAACTGTTTACAAGTCGAATGTGAGCAGCAAGACAAGCATCAAGATTAAATCATCATGGAGACAAATACTGGATGGTGTTACCTACATTATGGAACCACCTCCTGACTGGAAGTATGAACCCAAAGCCAACTTATTTTCCAAGGAAATGCAAAACCTTTCAGTTGCTAGTGATGAATGTATCTGTTACATGTTAACTATGGATTGATTTAATGCTTGTATTGTGATATTATACAACTGGCTTTCTAAATTGTTCTTTCTAAATTGCCCTCTATATATAGCCCATATAAGTACTGTTTCCAATGTGAAGTGAAGTGTAGTTAGTTATTTCTTTAATAATGTAATGATGGCTTATTTGAAGCAATAAATATTTAATAAAACACACATCTGAACTGCTTTTTTAAAAAAGTCAATGAACAGCAGGCATCCTTTTCTGGTTGATTTAACACTCTGATCCCTCTCTGAACTTATATTTGAAAGAAATCCTGGGAGCTTCAATATACAACTAAGAACACCTGCTGCACACATGAGATACTTCAAAAATGTATTTGAGGGGCTGAGAATAGGGAAAATAGAAACTAATCCCTTCACCTGCTCTTGTCACTGTACTTGCACTACTGAGCTTGACATACATGTAGAAACATGTAGCTGGCTTTTCAGATATCAAGGAAAAATGTATCTATCACACCTTACAGCCTTTTTTTTGCTGCCTGCATTGGTCCATTTTCAATTAAAAACTCCCATCTTGCTAAACCATAGTTTAGTTGCCTTGAATTACTGATGGAAGAATGAAACGGTGCACTCCCTCTTCACCCTTCTCCTCATTCCCCCCCCTCTCTGATTACATTCTAGTTTAATTAAAGTGCAGCGAGCTGTTATGCTCAAAAATGAGTAACAGTTTGAAGTTGGTTTGAGATCCTGGTTAGTAAACTGACATTAAAACAGTTCCCTGCTTTGGACATAACAGTTAACTGTGGTTTAATTAAACTGGGATGTAGCATTAAGGAAGGAAGGCGGTGAGCACAGTGGTGAGGAGGGAGCATACAGCCCTGTTGCTCATTACTGGTTGCTAAGTGATGGTTTAGTAAGCTAGGAATTGACTGTCCCAGCTGAGCCATTTTTGTATATATAGACTGAGATTAAAGTCTATGGTTTAGAACACAATCAACAGACATAATGAATTAACATCATCAGGCATTGCTATCCACGCTTGGTTGTATCCTGCTGTGTCCTGTCACATATGGGAGGCTCATTGATCCATTGCAAGTGGGAAGTGGGGGAAGTATTCACTGATTCTTCCCTTCCCCCTACAGCCCCCTGTGCCCCACATCTGCTCCAGAGGACTGTGAGACAGCCCCCTCCCCCTCTGTTAGATGTGACATGAGAGGCAGCAAGAGAAAGTGAGGATAGCAAAAATAATCTCCTTCCTTTTTTCTCCTCATACTGCATCAAAAAGCCTTCTGACATCTAAGAGGCAGAACTGGATTTAACCCATTAAGCTTTGAGAATGAGATGAGCTAACGTCAAATATATAAATCAGCCTCCAAGAAGCACTGAACTTTTGAACTCTACTGTTCCTCTTGGGGTTAATTTGCATTGTTTGCAAGAATCTGGCACAAATCTAGGTGAACTCTGGCTACCAACCTACCATTTGGCAAATTACCACAAAGTGAATGTGGTTTCATGGTCAGCTTAACATAGGGTTACCAGATTTTTTTTCAATCAATCTGGGGACACTTTTCAATTTCAATAGGAATGATAGGATTTTGTCAGGGGACCGATTTGTAAATCTGGGGACTGTCCCCGGGAAACGGGGACGCCTGGTAACCTTAGCTTAACATCTGCATCACTCTTCCAAGTGAGGAAGGAAATTTTTGCCTTCCTCTCCTGCTCCAAATTTCTGATTAGGTGAAAATGTGTGCGAAAATCCATATAAGCTTGGTAAAGGTAAAGGGGCCCCTGACCATCAGGTCCAGTCGTGTCCGACTCTGGGGTTGCGGCGCTCATCTCGCTCTATAGGCCGAGGGAGCCGGCGTTTGTCCGCAGACAGCTACTGGGTCATGTGGCCAGCATGACAAAGCTGCTTCTGGCGAACCAGAGCAGCGCACGGAAACGCCGTTTACCTTCCCGCCGGAGCGGTCCCTATTTATCTACTTGCACTTTGATGTGCTTTCGAACTGCTACGTGGGCAGGAGCTGGGACCGAGCAATGGGAGCTCACCCCGTTGCAGGGATTCAAACCGCCGACCTTCTGATCAGCAAGCCCTAGACTCTGTTGTTTAACCAACAGTGCTACCTGGGTCCCTATAAGCTTGGTTGGGCAATGTAAAAGACCAGCCTACTACATGACTACATAAACAATGATGACATGCCTTTAAGTAAATTATGGAATTTACTTATGGAAATTCCACGTTACTTTTTCAAGTGGACATATAACATTGATTAAGCCGAGCCAAGTGTAAGTATCCCATTCTCCTAGATCAATCTTCCTCAACCTGATGTCCTCCAGTTGTTTTGTGCTACAACTCCTATCATTAAATCCTGCTTTTCCAGTATATATCCCATAGCAGGGATTTTTATACTGAGATGAGACAAACTGGCAGATGGTTTTGTATATGGACTGTACTTACACTGGAATAAAAGAGAATACTTCTTCAAACTAAAGCTTTTTAGAATAATATACATAAGGCTGATTTAGCTCCTTGTAATGTCTTGTAATCTATTGTAATCCTGCCTTTTTGATTAGGATTAAGCTTTTGCTAGCATCATTATTTTTAAAGGAACACAGAGTAAGTGAAATAGTATCTTCTCTGAACCAACTAATGGTCAAAAAAGAATATTTCAAATTACAAACAAAAAAAATTATTTAAAGATGATGGTTTATTTGCCTAAATTTATGTTGGGCCAGTGAAACTAAATTCCTGTTCAAAACGTTTAAACAGCAGTCAGGTTTTGCTATTCATATTGCAGTAGGAATGCAGGTAGCTATATAACCCTTTTGATTTTCAGCATGTACAGAATCCTTTTATTTCTAGATGACTCATATCTTTAAGACTCATCCATCATTTTATGAAGCAAACTTGATACATTTTACAGCAGAGACACACTGTGCTCTTTGATGGAGAATACACTTCTTGTTGTTTTTCATTGCTTTAATATAAATGTCACTTGAGCTGAAAGTCTGTCTACTGGCAGGTTTTTGAAAGCTTAAGTATCACACTATTATTAACATAAGGGCTGAAATGGCAAAGACTACACAATGAATTGCTTGTGTGCTCAGTACTTTTTCAAGCATACTGGCATCTTTGCTCTTCTTTAGGACACTGGTATACCTTTCCTACAACAACACAAGTTAGGAATAGTTTTATGATGGGAATCTTTAAAATGATTAGGAGCAGCTGCTGTTGATGTAGTTTAGGGAGGGGGAAAGGCTCTTAAGGGGGTGCAAAATAGAAGCTTACAAAATTATGCATGGTGTGGAGAAAATGGATAGAGATTTTTGTGTTCTCTCTCTTACATAATACTTAAGTTGCCTCTGGACAACCTGTTTATTGAGCATTCATCCTGATTTGTTTGTGGTGAGAGTATATGATGCCACATCAATCAGGTGTTATCCCATACTTTCCACTGCATGTCCCCATTGCTTTTGTAATGGCAAAGAGCTTGACATTTCAGGGAAGTGGACTTGTTGTGCAAAAGCTCCAAATCAGTTTTAATTGCAGAGTCGGAATTTGCTGGTATGTGATTGAATCCAACCTCCCCTACAAATAGTGCCAGTCTGGAAGTGCCCCCAGAGTTATCCAATGAAGTTGAATGGTGGGAGATTCAGGAGAGACAGAAGGAAGCACTTCTTCCCATAGCCTTTTTCTATTGATACAAACTCTTAACAGCTTGCTGTGTGGGAAAGTGGGACCCTGGTTTTCAAACCAGTCTAGAAGCCACACCCTGAGACTACCGCCAATGAGAGAGACTGACCCTGTGATGAAGTTTTGGACCACATCTCCTGCAGGAACACTGATGAAATGGAATGGAGAGCTCCCTTTTAAATAAAAAAGAACAAGTTGAAAGAAGCAGCCAACCAATCATTGTTTTCAATCTGTTATTGCCTAAACTTCACTGTTAGTTTAATATCCCACCATATCTCAAAGAAGAGCAACTTCAAAAATCCAAATGCCTAAACACTTAAGAAAAGCCTGCTGGATCAGATCAAAGATCCACCTAGTCCAGCATCCTGTTCTCACAGTGGCCAAGCAGATGCCTGTGGGAAACTGAAAAGCAGAACCTGAGCACAATAGCACTCTATCCACTGGGATATCCTGCTTCTGACAGTACGGGTAGAACATAACTATTGTGGCTGATAGCCTTATGCATCTTCACCCTCTTTCTGTGCTCCTCAGGTCTTCGTACAGCTATTTCCAAGGCCACACAAGCAGGCTTGATTGCTTGGGACACCAAACAGTAGATCTGCTTGACAAAATGCAAAGAATAAAAAGAAACAACATTTTCTCATCTTGCTGTCCTCCCCACCCCCCTTTTCTGGATATCATGCCAACTCTTCATAGTGTGCAGTTTCACACTAATAATAAGCAAAGCTCCACTGGATTATTTTTAAATGGCTCTGCTCTTTTAAGAAGACATTGGGGTGGTTTCACTGCTCCATAATACTCAGAAAGTGGAGAACTGTTGGGGGGAGGGGGGGAGAGAGAAGCAGCAGCTGCTCCAGCACTACATAAATCCAGGCACAGCAAGTAAAAACATAGCACTCACTTTGCTATTTTTCCTTTGTTGACGAAATCACAACTGTGTTCATGGAAACCCTGAGGGAGTACTCAGACCATTTCAGCTGTTCAAAAGAATAATACCAACCAAAAAAAAGAGCACATTTTTCTCCCCACTGAAAAGCAGTTTGCTTATGTTAGAAGAATTCAAAGCAAAGGAAAAAGAAGGAGGCCTTTCCATCTCCTCCTGACTCCCACCTATCTCCCATCATTCAGTGCACAGCCTCTGAAAAACAGCCACAGGGGAAAATGTAGAAGTCACAAGGACACATTGAGATGCCAAGAAAATCCATGTAATATCGCAGAAGAAGAAAAAATATTGGTTAAGTAAAGAAATAGGGGAGGCAGGAATATTAATCTTACTTGACCCTTTCCATTGTATATAACAGATCATCTGGCTGTCTCTGTCATATATTGTGCAATCCAGGGGATCCCATGAATGTAAGAGCGTTACTGTAGATTTCTGCATTTTTACACTTCAGTACCAAGGACAGTGCTATGGACTCATTACACTTGGAGCTGCTCCTGGTATTGGAATGAAGAATCACGTGGACCTGGATGGCAGGTCTTTGAATGAGAGCCAGCTAAAGTTCCATGCTAGTACATCCCTGAAGTGAGACTGTATATTTGTCAAAAGGCAGAGAATGGTTTTGTTATGCATACAAAGGCCTGAAACAATTTGTTGCATGGTTAATCTCCTCATAACCACAATGTTGAACAACATATCCCCATCTGATTGCTTGGGGTGCTGGCAGTGGAGGAGTTCAACAGATTATGTGGCACTACATCACAGGAGGAGGTGGTTCACACCCATTAAAATGCGAGCACAGAATGAGTTAAACAAATCATTATATGATTTCAGATGCCTAGTGCTTTTCACGTACAGTATTACCTCTTATATATCTCCTATCCCTTGGGATTCTGCCACCTGAGACAGCTGCCTCAGTCTGCCTCATGGACGGGCCAGCCCTAGCTATCCATACGCCTTGCACCAGACGTGCCTTTGACCCTTGCCTTGCTTATGTACTGTACTGATCTGAGCGTTAAAGTTTTTGGCAGATAACATAATCAGAGTCTGAGCCCTTCATCCAGCCAGGACAGCACAGATGAGAAGCATAAATAATGGCATTCAAATTGCTAGTCACACAGTGTTACAAGGAACCGAACAGCTGTTTTACAGGAAAGCAAAAAGAAAGAAAGAAAGATTCCATAAACAGCCCACTTTGGAAAGCAGGCATTACACCTAACATGCCAAAATGTGGATAAGAATGGTGAATCCAGACAGAACTAATCATGAGAAGAATTTAGAGATAATTTGCAATGAAGTCAGGAGAACATCAATGTCAAAAAGAAGCAATTGCCTAGGATAGGTTTTGAATACTATAGTACCAAAGGCTTGTTTTAAAAATCAGTGTTTTCATCTGAGTTTATATAAGCCCACTTACATACCTTAGATCAGTGATTCTCTAACTTGGGTCCCAAGACCCAAGACTGGTCCTGCTCGCTAGGGATGACAGGAATTGTAGTCCAAGAACAGTTAGGGACCCACGTTGGAGAAACACTGCCCTAATCATGGTGTGGAACCGTTTTCAGTTAGAGTACCATTGCCTAGAAAACATTAAGCTGGTGGCACAGGAAAGAGTGACCAAGCTAACATGTGTCCAGGGCCCAAGTAGGCAGTATATTTGGATTTAATTCATTATTTCCTTCAGAACTGTGTATGTTACAGCTGCCCTTAACTGCTGCCCCAGAAAGCAGATCAACAGCTGCTAACAGCAGCTACAGCATTCCACAGTTCATGCCTGCTCATTCTTTGCTGAAGCTCCCACATTTAGCATGCATTCCTGTCTGTAGCTTCTTGGAAACCTGCAGATTGAACCTGTTTTTCAATTTAGTAGCAACATTCACTGAACAGCAATATGTTACCAAGCCAGCTGGTCTTTTTTAACCTTTCCCCCCCTTTTAATCTTTGAATGTTCTGTGTCAACCTCATCTGCTCCCAGCTGAGATAACCTTGGATCTTGCACTATATTGGTTGTATCTTTTTACATTCCTCCTACCTTCTTGTTGGAAAATAAAATAAAATAGAGCAACTGATTATAATTGACACTGAGAAATAAAACTTGGAATAGAAATATTTTCAAGCTGTTGTCACCCATAATTCCTCATTCCCCACCACATGCTGACACTGTAATTCAACCAAATCCAAGGTTTGATTCTGGTTGTTCTATTTTCATGTAGTTGTATATCATGTGGAAGCAGATTTATAAGAGCAGGGAATACAGGGTCGCAAGTAGCTGAAATGGACCCAATGGAAAAGGGCAATGTTAGGTTAGGTTAAATAAAACAGTATTGCCTTCAGTGGCCGCTAAAACTTTTTTCTTTCAGCAAACGTACCTAGGCATCTAATTTTAGCTTGCAATTTTAACATGCAATTATAAATGTTTCTGTGTGCTGCTCTGGTTCGCCAGAAGCGGCTTTGTCATGCTGGCCACATGACCTGGAAGCTGTACGCCAGCTCCCTTGGCCAATAATGTGAGATGAGCGCGCAACCCCAGAGTCGGTCACGACTGGACCTAATGGTCAGGAGTCCCTTTACCTTTTTATAATTGTTTTAAAAATCCTGATTGTATTGACATCTTTATTTCTATAACTTGTTTTTAAGGTTTCCCTTTTATTGGTATTTTAAATCATAAATTTTATTGTCTTTTGAAAACTGTTCTAGATGTCTTCTTGGTTGAGTAAGCAGCATATAAAATTTGTTAAATACTGTAAAATAAAATAAAACACACGGGCCAGAATATTCGCATAGGCTACTCTGAATCTGCAAACCTTGCCATTTTCCTCACTCATGGCCACTTTTTGACTGCACCAGGAGAGATCTCTGTTCTCTCACATCAGACTTTTACTCTTGCTTTGTGACTGGCTGTTATTTACACATCACTACGATGTGTATCCAGCCTTTCTATTGTAGGTATTTAAGTTGGCCAAACTACACCCATAAAAATATAATTTCATTATTAATATTAATCTAGACAAATGTTCCTAACAACAGATTTCAAGTCTTCTCACACTTTGCCATGATAATCCTCCCAAAGCCTTTAACAGTAGAGGGAAATTACATACCGCTCAGCACTTACTCAAACTTTCTTCTGCCTGGAGAACTGTAGACTTATAAAGCAATATGCAGTCAACCTTGTTCTCTTAGAATGGCAATGGCTCCCACCTGAGAGGTGCCAGAACTGAGTTCTGGTAAGTTCTGGCTGAAAAAAGCACTGCTTCTTGGGAGCATCCACAGCAGCTCTCAGGGTAACACTTGGTACTTGACTTCACACTAGCCTTTAACAAGGCCCCTTACCAAAGGTTCACAAAGTAATCATGTAGAAGGCTGTGCCCTGTTACAGATTTGCAGCCAGTTGCTGTTGTTCATCTAAAGTTCTTTTACAATTGCTCATTCATTTGAAATGGCTGATGCTGGAGAAATCCCCAGTGGACTATGCCAGTGTTATGTATTATGGTTCCTGAACAAAATCCTCAGCCTCCCCAGTTCCAGTACAGATTTACAGAAACTTTCGAAAGTACACAAAACATTTTGACTATTTCCGAGTCTGAAGAGCACAATCTTTTTCTTTCTTTTTTCCACATCACATACATTCCTCCCCACCCCCCTCAAATGCTCACAGCCTGGAAAAAAGCTATTTCTATTCTAATAATTCTTTCCCATTTCTATTCTTTCAGACTGTCATCTGGCATCTCAGCAGACTTCTGCCACCTGCAAGGGCAGGCAAAGTCAGACATCTCAACTCATTCATGATTGCAAAGCTTCTTACACCGTCCAGGTGGCACATATTCCTTTTTCACATTTCTCTCACATACTAAAAATGGGTGCCAGAAATGGCAAAGCTGCAAATGAGGAGGAGGAGAGGTCCTTAAAATTATCCCCTTTGCCAAAGCAAATATATACAATCATGAAACACAGCCAATACAGTATCCTCAAATAGCAGCAAATGAAAGTAGGAAGCTATTCCATGCAAAAAGTTCAGCCAAGAAGATTCCTCATCTTGGAGGTATGCCAGGTTTGGGATTAGCTTGTACCTGCAGGGGATGCTCTGTGCCAAGCGTAGTTGCTACTCTACCAGAGCAGAACATTATACTAACAGAACTTTCGCTGTATACTCAAGTCTTTAGCCATCTTCTAAAGCTCTACAGGATGAATCACCTCCACAGCTGTTAGAGGATTAAAACATCCTTGCACTCCAAGCTGCTTCAAAGACATAGACACACACACACACACACACACACACACACACACACACACTTCTTCAGAAAATGATTTCTAGAGTTCATTAGGCTTAAGAAACCACATGCTTAACTTGCCACTTGCCATTCCTTCTATTCCTTGTTTTCTGTTTACACTGTTTTTAAGATTGCTATGATGATTAAAAATCTCCACTTAATGTATCAATCAGATTCTTCATTTTCCAAACAAAGTTTGCTCTATTTTAAACTAGGTGGATTTTAAGCAAACACTGTTGTTGTTGTTTTAAAAAACCAATCATTTGCAACAACAACAACAAAAAGGTAAACCAGATTAATCAGTTTAAAAAGCTTCAATTAAAGTCTGGTCTTGACTATAAAAACAACAATGGATTTTTTTTGGGGGGGGGGCAGGGACAGACTTCCAAGAGCCATTTTTCTGGGAAAAGAGGTTCCGGAACTCACCATGAACTCACCTTGTTCTCTTATAACGGCAATGGCACCCACCTGAGAGGTGCTGGAACTGAGTTCCACTGAGTTCTGGCTGAAAAAAGCCCTGTGTTCAATCTTAGAAGTCAGTTTACTTCCACCCTGAATTGTCATGTTTCTGGTGAAGACCGAATTTTAACTCACGTATATGAGTTTTAAATTTGGGGCACATTATTTTTTTTTTAAGGATGCGCTGTAATCGAAACTTTTAAAATAATATTTGTCATGCTTTAACTGATAAATAACAGTGTTGTGAGTTTGGGGGGTGGGGGTTAGACTGCATGCCTGAGTCTCTTCTAATTCTGGATTGAGAATGGGTTCAATTGTTGGAATAGCCAGGCCAGAGTCTTGGTAATAGCTCAAAGTATGGGACATTATACCAGAAGCTTTCATTTTGGGAAATATAGGGGCAGAACTACCCAAAATTCTATGGTTGTTCCCCATTTGTAAATGCTCTCCCCAGGGCATAGCTGCCAAGTTATCCCTTTTTTTAAGGGATTTTCCCTTATGCTGAATAGGCTTCCTCACGAGAAAAGGGAAAACTTGGCAGCTATGCCCCAGGGATGCTCACATGGCACCTTTGTTACATATCTTTAGGTGACAGGCAAAAACATTCCTTTTCTAGGCCTTTGGCTAATTAAACTATCTATGGCCTTTTAAACTAGGGTGTATTTGTTTGTTACTATGGTATGTGTTTTTGTGTTTTTATATTGTAAATTACCCTGTCAAGTAGCACTTTGTGTAATGTGCATCACAGTGACTGGGAAAGACCAGCAAACCAGCTGAAAAATTGACTGATAAAAAGGATATATATATATATATATATATATATATATATATATATATATATATATATATACACACACACAGATAATTTGTATTCAAAGCCCACCAAATTATATTGTTGTACATTACATAACATCACTGCCGATGACTTTATGCTTTGGGCTCATAAAAAAAGCCTAGAAATTTTGCTAGAGTGTGTGGGAACAACCATGATAATGGGGTAAGCAGCCAAGCCTAACAAGGCACATTAACTGATGAATCAGAGCATGTATTGCATCCACATGAGGTTTGTTTTCAGAATATTATTTTCTTTCCCATTAGGATGACAAGTGCCTTTGCCTCCATTTCCAGATGACATCTCTTTCGGTGAAAATAAATAAAACTGTTTCCCCATTTTTATAAGATATCATTACTAATTTCTAAATTACTGTGCTTTTTTTTTTTAAAAAAACACCACCCCTATTAGTGTACAACATTATTCCAGAATCTTACATTTGCTCTCCAAATATATAAGCCAATTAACACATTTAGCGGGGGGTTGCCAGATTGCCTTGAGATGTCTTTAGATTCCACAGCCTAAGAGGAATACGGCTCACACTAACATCAGTGGCAAATGCAAATTTATCTAAGTTATATCCAAAAGGCCGGAACAAACAAAAGCAAAAAACACCGTAATTTTGTTTCCCTCATGAGTGAAACTGTGGGCAATCTTTGTATCATACCTTTGGTACCACTTCTCTTTCTCGCTCTCTCTCCCACTCCTTTATTTTCTCTCCAGGCCTCCTCCTCCCGCAACTGCAGCTTGGACAACTCAACCCCTTCACTCTGCCCAAGGAGCACCCAGCACCCAGGAACAGCATAATAGTTCCATAAGGTGGACCTGGCCTTTGGACCACTACTTGGGGGAAGGGCCGTAACTCTGCTTTGCATGCACAAGGTACCAGGTTCAATCCCCAGCATCACCAAGTAAGGTTGGGAGATAATTTGGCCTAAGTCTTTGAGAGATGCTTCTAGTCAGCTTAGGCAAGGCTGAGCTCAATATACTGACTCAGTATAAGGCAGCTCTCTATGGCCTATGTTCATCACTGGTGTGGCATTTACAAACCAGTGACACAACACCACAACAATCATCACTACCATGCAGGACAGAAACAATCCAGGACAACCTAACATCTGTGAACCTTAACTGAGTTCTGCATGGCAGTTTCCATCCTCTTATTTTTTTTTCTGCCAGAAAAATCAAAGGAAACAAAAATGGAACACAACCAGTCACATTAATCTACTTTACAGTTGATATAAAACCTGCTACTGTTATATCTGTTTTGAGGCCTGAACTTAAGCTTCATACTCCAATCCAACCAAAGGGCAAGAGTTATACTCCAGCCACAAATGTTATGTCATGTCATGAGATAAAAGCAAGCAGTAATATTTGTTCCCTTGTGACTTACTTCTGGATTATTCAATGCTTGGTTAATTTTAGTGACAGGTGTGTGTGTGCGTGCGCGTGCGTTGGTGTGTAATGGACTGGGTACAATCCTGAAGGTGATTATTCTGAATGTCTGAGTCTATGTGGTTTCTCTTTCAACTTTTCACACAACCTCACAAAATGTGTGCACATTATATACATAAAACAATATATACACTGTTTTTGTTTTGTTTGTATGTGTGTGGATTTTAAGATGATCTGGATAAAACGTGTTTCATTCCTGCTAGGTGGATTACACAGGAAGCTGTTTTAAACTAATTGTCTTAGAATTATAGAATCAGAGGATGATACAGTGGGAAGGGACCTTGAGGGTAATTTAGTCCAACTCCCTGCAATGCAAGTATCTTTTTGCCCAACGTGGGACTCGAACCCATGACCCTGAGATTAAGAGTATCATGTTCTACTGACTGAGCCAGAGCTGGGCTGTCCATCCAGTTCTGTATTGTCTACACTGCCTGCCTGCGCGGTTCTCCAGCATTCTAGACTGGGGTCCCTCCCTACCCTACATGGAGATGAGAGAGATTGAACCTGGCACCTTCTGCCTGCAAAGCATATGCTCTGCCACTGCACCATGGCTCTTTCCCACTGATTGTTTCATTTTATTATGTATGAAAAGATCCAAATAGGTATGAATGATCCTTGCTTGAAGAGTGATGAAAAAAATGAAGAATTAGAACAGACAGCCAAGATACTAGATAGCTCCTTGGGAGATCATTCACTTTGAAATGAAACTGATGTAGAGTCTAGACAGTTACATCTGATTTTGAAGGGAAGTCTTTTGAGATGCTGCTGCAGATGTGACTGGAAGGAGCCCAAGGACTCATCTCTGTGGTATGTATGAATGGCAGCATGTCTCAAACCGTGGTAAATGTATAATCCTAATTTTAAAATCAAGGAGAAGTGGAACACCTTCTTTTCAGCCTCCACTGATAGGACAAATGAACCGTACCGATCTGGTATCGGGGTCAAACGTATCCCAAGAAAGACATACAAATACAAATACTTGGTGGGTTAAGTATGACAGCCTTTGCTAGTAAACAAAAACATACCTTTCCTGATACCCCCACCCCCCAATTAACACAATATAGATGTGCATAAAGCCTTTGGGCTCAGCCCCATATAAAGTGCAAAAGCCACATTTTACAACCTTCCCCTTTTCTGGGGTGTCATCACATCAAATTCTACCAGTTATGAGGCCTCCTCTCTCAACATCCCAGATGTGTCTAGACTCAACCCAGAATATTTTTGGCCTCTCCTTTCAATGGAGGGTTAAACAGACAATGCTGAGCTTCACTTAGCCATGTGCCACTGAACAAAACGTAGGTCAAAATATCTGTACAAACCACAACAGTGGTACATACAATCTGATACAAATTGGTCCAGAGCAGCTTTCCCTGTATATTTAAATATATGCTATGCACAGTCAAAATGTCCCTACGGCATTGTGTCAACCAACTCCTTTCCAACTGCAGTTGTTAAAAATCCATATGTTTTCTCTCCTACATTTATTTTAAAAGACCACCACTGTTTATGTCCTACAAAACACAGCCTATCTGCCTTTGCCTTGGCCCCTGAAAGGTGCTTCACAGTTTGCAGACACACCCCGATTTTGTGTTCTCAATAGACAGCCATAACAGGTGGCTTATGAAGTTATTTGGTGAGCATGCTTGTGCATGCTTGACAAAGGACCTGAATTTTTAGACAGTCCTTTAAAAATAGCTGAGCCTCTCTAAATAGCATGGTTGATATTTTAAATTAACATTAATCAGCCTAAATTATTATATGTTGTTAATTTGTGGTTTTAATTTTGTATGTTATATAGGAAAATGGGATAGAGATACTATGATTTTTTTAAAAAATTAAATTGATTATATTCTTCCTTTCAACACTGGATTGATATAATTTTGTGGTCGGAGATTAAACTGTAGTTTCCAGTTTGGATGCAACAGAAAACTGTGGTTTAATAACCCTGGAAGCCTTTCATTAGAGCACAATGAGAGAAGGGGTGGGAGAAGCACAATTCTCATTCTCAGTCAAACAATGGTTTATTAGACTAAGATCATTGCATACAACTTTGCCATTGATTTTCTGTAGTTTAGCAATACAATAAATACCATTCTGATGTCTCTATTTAATGCCAGAACAATTGGCTTACATGGCTGAAACTCTTATGAACCAATTAAAAATTCTGCCACCCAGTTTAGCATTATCAATGGCTTCCGTAACAAAGCACAACGTCAGTGTTAATTTTGGTACTGTGTCATGACACATAGGAATAAAATTAAAGTGAAAATGACCTATCAAATTTACTTGGCAGGTGCTAATTCACTTTGATCTATCCCTCGCCATAATAATTTCATGACGGCAGAGAAACCATACATATTTATAAATGTGGGAGCAGGCGGCTGTTGTTCTGTTTGTAATTTACAGCAACAAAGAATTCATTTAGATTACCATACTTGAAGTCCCAAGGTGACTCTGTCGTGGTTACAGGCCCCCTGCTGTGCAGGATACCTAACATAATAAAGAACAAAGCAAAAACAAGGCTACATTGAGGCAGGGGCTCATGGGTAATCAATTCAGGTATTTACAGCTGAAACAATAGTACTGTGCAAATCAGCATCATTACTACAATTTGCTGATGGGAACTCCAGGGAATTGAGCAAGTGTCTGCCTGCAAAGCAGCTGATTAATCCAAGTTACTTATGTTTGGTTAATGCATTATTGTTTCCATCATAATTAACAATAAACGAGTACTTAAGGGGGGGGGGTAGTCAAAAGCCCATCAAGTGGACTGACAGTGTAGCTCTATCTCCCCGCCCTCTACACTGACCATTATATGTGTATATATTAGAAAACAAACAACATCCTTCACACTTGGGGCTGCTGTTGAGAAGCTCATTCACACTGCAGTCCACTCCACCCTGTGTTGCACTGGACTTGCCTGAGTCATAATCACTGACAGCTTTACACATGTTCAGAGGAAACTCAATAACAGCTTAAGTGAACCAGACATTTCCTAAAGGGGGGATCCTTGATGTCTCAAGCCAGTAAGTGCAAATGCCTGTACGGATGTGTGTATCAGCCTGTTTCTACCCTGCAACAGATTTATTTATGTTCATTCATAAGACCATTCCATCAGGTTCCTGCATTTATCCCCAAATTCTTGGTTGTTGTTTTTTTAAGCTATGAATAGGTATTTAAATAACAATTTTACCATAATGTACACATGTCTAAAATACATTTTCTCCTAAAATATACATGTTGGTACTTTGATCTGAGAAGTGTGCTACCTTAGTCCAGTAGATGCAGATCAGGTCAGTTCACACAGGAATTCACAGAAATCAACTTATTCAAGAAGCACACCCACACCCACCCACCCACAATTCCATTTCAATTTCTTCTCCCTCAGAAAAGCATCTGTTTTGGCTCCAGAGAATATGTGATACATAACATGAAAGGTACTATTATTTTTTTAGTCGATTGATTTTAATCAATATGGGAATATACATGCTTTCAAAGTTATGCCAAACTATTTGCAGCACAAAAAATAAAGGTCCCTGGGTGTAATGCCGTTTCAAAATGGCTAAGATATCAGGAGTGAAATGTAAGATTAAGGCTTCTCATTTCTCTTCAGCATGAATTCCCCAGGCAAGGGGGAGGTTGGCTAGATGCTAGATAACCACCTCTGGTTAAAAGGAAATTTGTGGTAGATGTAAATTACCATTTTGCCACACATCTGTCCTTAATGTGTGATAATACTTTTCTTATCATTTGGTAGGATAAATTATGGCAGGACTGCAAACCTAACATTGAGGAATTCTGGACCTTCGTTTGCCTCATGGTTAGCACCATCCATATTGTAGTTTAATGTGGACAGTAAACTTCCTGTACATCCATTAATCTTCTGTTGTCCATATGCTGTTCTCCAAATCACTGCCTTCCTACAAATTCCCCTCCCTCAGTCTGGATTTTCACATACCAGGGATACTCTGAAAAGGAGAGGCGTGAGAAAATCCAAATTAGTGGAGGGGAAAGTGTGGGAAGGCAGTGATTTGGAGGAGAACATATGGAGAACAGGAAATTAATGGATGTACATGAAGTATGAAGTTTACTATCCACATTAAACAACAGTATGGATGAGCTCGTAATCAACATCCGTAGCAATGCAGTAATCAACCATGGTTAGAACTGGTGAGAAAGGAGAATTCATGTTGGACAGGGACTGGGAATATGGAATGGGAAATCTCAGAGCCCACTTCCAAATCTTCCAACCATGGGTAAAACATCCCTGCACAAGCTCCTGCAAAGGGCCTCTGAAGCTTATATGCTACTACATGAAGAAAAAACATACTGGTAAAGAGATCTTACTGGGCCTATTTTCTAGCAAGCTAGAAAACAACAGATTGTGTGTGATCTCCCAAAAATTAGAATCTCGTATGGTCGCCTTTCCAATTCACATAACTGTCTCCAGAGGCATGCACTGAAAAAAAATATTGCACAAACCAAATAAAAATAAGTAATTAAAAAAATCTAGATAAGGTTGAATCAAGATGCATTTCAATTCTCTGATGGTCTCACTGCACTTCTTCCTCCAGTCAAATATCAATTGCATTTCAATGAAGCTCCCCCCCCCCCTTTCAAATGATGCTAAGACGGCACAGTCTGAAATCTCCTGGTGTGCTGGGATGCAGGAGTGCCTTGAAGCCAAGGTGGAAGCTAGATTATTTGCATGCAGTGTGAAAGTTACAATACACTGATTTGCAAGCTGTTGAAAAAACATGAAGGAATTAATTCTTCTCTGCAGTCTGTCTCTCTTCATTTCCCAACATAAAATTCAACACAAGCTTAAGTTTGAAAACAAAGTGAACAAGAAGAGAGGCTAGGAAGTTCTTTGGTATTCTATTAACAGTGGCACAGTGTCAGTGAAATGAGAAATGGTTAAAACATGGCATTGAGAGCTGAAGCCTACCAGGAAAACGTCAGTAAATTTTATCAGGGTTTGAGGCTACACCTGAATCTAACCATCATATGGCAATCATTCAGAAAGAAGAAGCTGCAAAACTACCACAACAACTCTGGAGACCTATTGCATTTGAGATAGGGCTCTTGGGAGTGCTGTGTGGAAGCAAGATGAAAGATCTCCTCTGTGATGAACTGGTGAAAACTGGGAATGTCACTTCTGATCCTCCTTCCTTGTTCAACACTCTCTGGCTGATTATATGTAGATAAAACTGAGACTGTGCATGGACATCATAATAGCAGCTAGGTTCAAAGAAGAAAGAGATGGACAATGACATCCACAGGTCCAAAGCACGTTCATGGGCTTTTTGTATAATTCTCCAGCAGGAGCTCCCCAAATGACTCATTCATATGAGATCCCAAGTTTTGTTGCATCTTGCAGAATAATGATCCACTTCCTTACCCTCAAAAATCCACAGTGAATCTAAACATTGTCTAGTTCAAATTTATGTTTCCTAGAGGCCCACCGGTCCTGCATTTTAGCCTAAAAGTCTGCACCTGACAACAGAACTGAATTTAGATGTTTGGATTAATTTTCTTGACATCAGCTGGCTGGATGTCAAATCAATCTGTTTCCCCACCCCCCAGACAAACCAAATTGTGGTCAGTTCGTTTGTATTTATATTCCAAGTCACAAAACTGATTTTTCTTATAATCAAAGAACTGAAAATATAACTCTGTATACCAGTTAATCCTGTCCAGTTTAGATGATACTTTTAGAGAGTGCATTAGCACCTCTAAAGCACTTACCAGAAGTGAACACGGTGAGACTTATTGCTGAAGGATTAGGTGGCATATCAAATCTCCTTGGTCTTGCTATGAGACTCCTGAGGCCGATTAGAATTCTGTCACATGAGCTGCCAATTATTGTTCTGATCATGCTGCTACAAAGCCTGCCCACAGATCTTCATCAAGCTCTATCAATTCCAACATAAACTACAGTAACTACGTAACTGACCAGACTGCAGTTTAGTATCTATCTGGTGCTTTGCAGCAGGGGGGGGGGAGATGTACACAATTACTGACCCTTGCATGAGCCTGTCTTGTACCAACCTTGTTCTCTCTTCCTGAACATCCTTTGTTATTCTACTTGACTGTCTGTGTCATTATGAAAAGATAAAAAGAGATTCAGAACACTATCCACTTGGATAGATAGTATTTTCTCTTGGGCTACCTTGCAAACTTTTCAAATAAGTACTGAGGCTATTTAATAAACATTATACACAAATGTGTTGGAAGTAATGACACAAAGTAATCTCTGATGCATCTAAACAAAAGTCATATACAGTGAAAGAAGTTGGGAACCCTTTCCAAAAGCGCATCTGAAGATCAAAGAATGAAATATATACAGCCGGGAATACTGTATATAACACTATTTCAACTGAACTAGGGGCAAACGTTTGTCAAAACTTCTTCTACACCAAGTCAAATTTAGCCCAAAGCCACCATGTTAGGCACCATCAAACTTTTATACTATGAGCAAGATTCCTGTGGAGTGTGAAGTGAATTTACACATACTCTGACAAACAGAGAAAAGCTGTAAATAAAATATGGCCTCAGATTCAGTACTAGATTCCAAATGCTCTCTGCCCCCTGGGTTATAGAATTAACTCCTGTTTCAAAGACCAAGTGATGGACTGGGAAGACCAAAAGCAGCAGTGTGGCTGAAACTAAGGAGGCATGAATCCAATCAACCCCCCTGGATAGGAAACTGCTGGGAATCTTATGTAAGAGAAGCATAATAAACAAATATGGCAACATAATAAAATACAACAAAACAACAGGTTCAAAATCATGGAGTCAAATTATTAAAATGCAGTCTGAAGTAACAATGAACAGAGCAATGTCACAAATACAAGGTTTTTTTGTTTTTGTTTTTAAATGAGTGGAATTCACCCCAGGAGAACTGTTGTCTCAGCAGCATGAATGCAACCTGGTCAATATTTGCTGTTCAACCTGCCTCTCCTGAGCTCTGTTTTACAAACAGTCATTGCCCAATTATGTTGTGACAATGTGAAGATGATAAGGACCGCATTGGGCAGGGTGTGTGTGCCATAAGTCAGATAAAGCCAAATTCTCTGGCCTGTACAATCATTGGAGCTGAGGGCAGTATTTCCCAAAGCATTTACTTCCTCCTCTTTTGGCACTTTCTCTGAGTCAGGGCTGAGGGGATTGAGACCAGAGAAAACAACTATTAGCTTAAATAAAATCCTCCAAAATTCAAATAATGATTTACTTTAAAGGTAAAGGACCCCTGACCGTTAAGTCCAGTCGCGGACGACTCTGGGGTTGCAGCGCTCATCTCTCTTTACTGGCTGAGGGAGCTGGTGTTTGTCCGCAGACAGCTTCCGGGTCATGTGGCCACCATGACTAAGCCGCTTCTGGCGAACCAGAGCAGTGCACAGAAACGCTGTTTACCTTCCTGCCGGAGCGGTCCCTATTTATCCACTTGCACTTTGATATGCTTTCGAACTGCTAGGTTGGCAGGAGCAGGGACTGAGCAACGGGAGCTCACCCCGTCGGGAGGATTCGAACCGCCAACCTTCTGATCGGCAAGCCCTAGGCTTTGTGGTTTAGACCACAGCGCTACCCATGTCCCAGTGACTTACTTAACTTCATTGTATTTCATGATATATATTTTTTGTTATCTCCCCATATATATATATTATAACTATCATGAAAGTTTCTTAACTTTCAAAATGTATACAGAGTAAAAGGGAGAAACAAAATTGCCATTTTCCAAAGTTGATATGAAATTACCTTTTTCTATAAGGCATTATTGAAGATACTGTGAAGAACACAGAGGTGGAGGGGGGCACTGCACCTGGCTGCAGATAAAGATTGGCTCATCAGCATGCAACAGTCCCTACCAGCTCCTTTTAAGTTTATTTTCAAATGCTGTGGGGAAAAGGGGGGGAATAACAATGTCAATCAAACTCTCAAATGAATCCGAGTACCAGAGTGCTGAGGTAGGGGAAAGAAATACAATTACAGACCATAAAGAACATTCAATCAGCAATTCTATGGTGCAGAAGTGGAAGATGTTGTTATTCTAACATTAGCACTAGGAAAAAGTACAGTAAACTAAAAACAATTTTGCCATTTTCAGTTTATGCTTCTGAGTAAAAGTGAGATTCCAATCTATTTTGGTGACTATGAATACTGAACCAGGACCAATAGTTATTCTGAATGCATTAATCAAGAGTAAAAGAGTGTGGCTTTTGAGTACAAGGGTGTGTTCCTTACACAGAAATGCTGAGCAGCATCTTTGTTTTGGTGTGCTTGACATGAGAGAGCTATAATGCGTGTTTCCTCAGTAGTGCACAGGGACCCACTATCTTTTAGAGAGAACACACAGACCCGCTCAGCAGTGTAACTTTCCTTGCCTAATTGGCTCAACTAAATCCTCCTCCCTCACAGCCGGTTGCTGTAGCAACACGTTGGGATTCTGCAAATCCCAGCATTCCATAGCACTGACTACAGACATCCAATTGTATGCCACTTTGCAATGTGGTCCGCTTGTTCGGAAGGTAAGTGGAATACTCTTTCTTTTTGTATAGATCTGGAGCTCACTGAAGAGTACATCTAAGCACCATGAGGGGATGTTTCATAACAAGAAGATTACAGCCTGAGAAACATTACTGGGGGTGGGGTGTATGTATTGATCTACTGTTCTTCTACACCTCTTTGCCCAAATAGGATAAAGGACCCTATACATTGCATCCTCAGAGAATTGGAACAAAGGTATCCTAGGATGAATCTGGGATGCAACAGAAACACAGTCACCCATTTTCTCATATGTCAACTGAAAATAAAAATCAGATGAATGAAGGAATATATCTTGTGCAGAAATGGGAGATTTTTCTGTTATAATGCTAACTATTGTTTTTAAACTAGAGAACCAAGTTAATCACTCCTGGCAACTTGTAACAGTAGGACATAAAAAGAGCAGGAGGACATGTTTATCATGGGCTGCGGAAACTGCGCATCCCAGAACCAAATATATATATATATTATTATCATCCTCATCCTCACCCCACCCTTCACACTCATGCTCCAGGGTAGGGTACAGCAATTTTAAAAACACAACGTTAAAAGGTTTAAAACAATTTACAATCACAAAAATAGGTTGGGTCCTACCAACATATGTCTTGGGGGTCAAAGTTCAAGGCAAAGAAGGGCATCTTCAGCATTTACTGAAAACTTTATGTTGTGAACCACCCTGAGATCTACGGTTGAAGGGCAGTATATCAAACAGACAAACAAACAAACAAAGTGAAGTTGCCAGCCAGGTGCTCTTTTGTGGGCAGAGTGTTCCACAATTTAGGGGCTGCCACAGAGAATGCTCTCTCATGGGCCATCCCCCTGAACCTCTGAGGGTGGTGGAACTATCAGGAGGGCACATGTTGTTCTGGTCCTGTCTTGCCTTATGAAGCACCTGGATCTTACTACAGGAAACCTTTTGTGAGTTGAGTCATGCCTGTGAGTTATGTACATCAGTAGCTGGAGGATGGGCTAAACAAGGGGAAGGGCCATCTTCTAACACCCTGAACATCCTTATGCTGGCTCAACATCTTATGCTGGAGGTCTTTCCCCCCCCACCCCTGTGGCGCTACAGTAAGACTGAACAGCATGAGACTTCGGGTTTCCTTTCACACATTCAAAACCTTTAACATGATGAACAAGAGAGAAATGTTAATTCACTACCATGTTAAGCTTTCCACCAGCAGGCACAACTGTAAGACATCTGCGGTTATTTTGGAACCTGAGATGCTTGGTGAGGATAAAATAACCTGGTGTTAAAGTAGGACTGAACTGCCAGTCCAATGAGCTTTGAATGGGATCAGTGCTATATTGTGTTTCACTTCCAGCAGCAAAATGTTTGGGGTCAGTCCTGGTTCATATTGAATCTTGTAATGGTGTTAGTTGCTTCTTCACGAGTAAGCAGCTCCAAACCCTGTGCTTGGTTTTTACAGGGCTTTATTATATACATATGTACAAAACAGAGCATCAAAAAGCATGACTGCACTATTCCGATCCAGAATCCGGAAGCCCCTCCTGCTGTGACTTCCGCCCACACAGCCCCCTGGACACCCTAAACCTCCTCCGTTGTTCCCTCCTCTTTTCACCCCTTCTCTGCTGGGGTGAGGGCGCTGGTGGAGGGACCGGTGCTGTATCCTCTGGAGCCTCCCCTTCGGAAGTGCCTTGGTCCGCCCCCTGCAGCCCTCTCTCTGGAAAGCTAGCCCTTTCAGCATCCCCAAGGGTCTGCATCTCTTCCTGAGCCCCAGTACCACCTTCCGGTGGAAGTTGCAAGACGCTAGGCTCTGGGGCTCCATCTTCATCAGAGAGCCCTTGTCCCGATCTCCTGGGCTCTCCGCTGCCCCCCCCCCCAGTGGTCCCCTGACAAAGCTACACGAACATTCCACCCTTAGGTGAAAACACTGAATGTGTGGATCAGGCTATGATCCCCTCCCCCCAATCTTACTGTTCTTCCAATATCTATGAAACACAGCACCATGGAACATTGCTAAAGTGAAAAGCTGGAATAAGATGCCAGAAGACAGCAAAACACTTTTTAATATATCATCACAGCAGATAGTAGAAACTCATTTAAAGTCATAATTCTCCTTGCTATCCCCTTTCCTCACTTTCCCTAACCTTGCTGTCCAAGTTTCTTTCAGAGAATTAGAAGCACAGACAGGGTGAAAGGGATTTCAAAGGTTTTTCTAGACTCTCTGCTGGCTCTTTTTTCATGAGCTTAAGAACTGTTTGGTAATGAAGGAAGCAATATTTTTCACTTTTCCTTTAGACAAGAGAACAAAATAAAATAAAACAGCAACATAAAAGCAAGGGGCACATGGACACTGGATTCTGTCTTTTAAGCAGCCCACTCCTCCCACCCCATATCTCACATATCTGAAGAAGCATTTCATTTATTGTGACACATTGTAAGAATGCATTTGAAAATCTAAGCTCAACATACAAGGTAGAGCCAGCTCATAGCTTGTTTAAACTAAGTGAGAACGTTACTCAAAGGAAGAAAGCTTCACCTTCTTAAAAAAGGAATTACAGTGGTGAACTAATTTAAGATTCTCTAGGAAATATTTCTAGCTATTATCTATGCTCCAATAACATCCAGGCTAGATTACAAATATGCAACATACATCTGGCTGCTTTTGAAAAGTGTCCAGCAATTGCAACCACTGTAGAAATCAGTCCATTGTATCCTTGCAATAACCCTGCGGGGTAGGTTAGCCTGAGAGGCTGTGACTGGCTTCAGGTCACCCAGTGGATCTGAGCAAGCTGTCAATATGCTACCATACCAGCTTGAAAGTTTAAATATTGATCTATAACAGGCATCCCCAAACTTCGGCCCTGCAGATGTTTTGGACTACAATTCCCATCTTCCCTGACCACTGGTCCTGTTAGCTAGGGATCATGGGAGTTGTAGGCCAAAACATCTGGAGGGCCGCAGTTTGGGGATGCCTGGTCTATAAGGACCTTAGCAACTTAGAACCAGGGTAGCTGAAAGATTGCCTTATCTCCACAAACTAGTTCAGTCACTATGGTAATCAGGGGAGGAGCTTCTTGTAGTGCCACATGTCCTCAAGGTCAGAACTATGGTGACATGGAGCAGGCCTTTTAGTGTAGCACAGGCATCCCCAAACTGAGGCCCTCCAGATGTTTTTGCCTACAACTCCCATGATCCCTAGCTCACAGGACCAGTGTTTGGGGAAGATGGGAATTGTAGTCCAAAACATCTGGAGGGCCGAAGTTTGGGGATGCCTGGTGTAGCAGCTCCAATATTACGAAACTCCCTTCTGGTGGCATTTCATCACCTACTGAAGACATTTTATTCTTCTACCAGATTTTCCAAGTTGGATTATCCTAGCCTGGTTGCTGTTCATTTGGAAATAGTATATCATTTTAGTAGGGTCAACCCCCCCCCCAAAAAAAAAATCTGATTATTCATATATTGTATTGCATGTTGCTTTTGATATTCTTTTGAATATAAATGAGTTAAGAAACTTTCTAAATTTGTTAACTCATATGCTCAATATTAAGTGCTCTATTGAATTTCCATTTTAATATACAGTGGTGCCTCTAGCTACAAACTTAATTCATTCCGGAGGTCTGTTCTTAACCTGAAACTGTTCTTAACTAGAGGCGTGCTTTCGCTAATGGGGCCTCTTGCTGCTGCGCTGCCGGCACACGATTTCCATTCTCATCTTGGAACAAAGTTCTCATCTCGAGGCAACTCTTCCAGGTTAGCGAAGTTTGTAATCTGAAGCGTTTGTAACCTGAGGCATTTGTAACTTGAGGTACCACTGTAGTTTCCAGCTGATTGCACAAAAGAAATGCCTCAGCAGCACTGAAGTCTTCTACTGTAGAAGCAGACAGCTATTATTATTATACAGAGTATTATTCACACATGTGCCAATAAAAAGCTAAAATGTAGCAAGTGAAGTGGGTGATGCCTCCCCCCCCCCCGGGAAAGGGCCTTTTCAACAGGGCACCCCTGTAATGGAATAGCCGGGCATCATCTGTGTACCGGTAGTAGACTTTTCCTCAAGTAGATAAAGGCCTTCTTGCTCACTTTAGCCATTTAAGACAGTATGGACCACTGTTTTTAAAACATGTTTAACTTGGGAGGTGCAATAATAGTTTTATGTTTTACTTTGCATTACAATTGTGTTTCCTATTTATCATGAGCAGTTTTTACTTTTAATGTGTAAGGTAAAGGTAAAGGGATCCCTGACCATGACTCTGGGGTTGCGGCGCTCATCTTGCATTATTGGCCGAGGGAGCCGGTGTACAGCTTCCGGGCCATGTGGCCAGCATGACTAAGCCGCTTCTGGCGAACCACAGGAGCACACGGAAATGCCGTTTACCTTCCCGACAGAGCGGTACCTATTTATCTACTTGCACTTGACGTGCTTTCGAACTGCTAGGTTGGCAGGAGCTGGGACCGAGCAATGGGAGCTCACCCCGTCGCAGGGATTCGAACTGCTGACCTTCTGATTGGCAAGCCCCAGGCTCTGTGGTTTAACCCACAGCGCCACCTGTAACACGTCATAAATAAATAAATGTTCCACATAAAGCAAAAAAAGAACATATTAGGAAACTGTGTTATGCTGAGCCCAGACCATTGGTCCATGCAGCTCAGGATTGTCTACACTGATTGGGAGTGGCCCTTCAGGATTTCAAGCAGGCATCTCTCTCAAGTTTTACCTGGAGATGCCCAGGATTGAACCTGAGGTTTTCGGAATGAAAAGCAGAGATGCTCTATCCCTGGGTTATGGCCCTTTCCGCTTAATCCTTAGGATGCATACATGACAAATATTAACTTTGGTCTGTGATCAATGTAACCAACCATGGTTCAATAAGCACAACTTAAAAGTCCTGGAAATCAACCTGCAAGATAAGTTATGAGCCCTTTACAATAAAATACTTTACCCAAGTAAGGATGCTTGTGGTGCCTCATCTTTGGAACTGCCACCCACATTTAGCCCAAAGCAAAATCTAAAACAAACAAAACTTCTGAGGCATTTCAAAAGATGCTACAAGAGTTTCAATACAACTAGCAATTTTTCTCTGGGGGTCTCTGATCTCTAGCCCACTCCTTTGTAGTCTTCTACAGTGTTCCTCCTCCATCTCATTACTACGACAGAAAGGGATTATGAATGAGAATAGAGAAAGAAAGCCAAAGCTGTGTGAAAATTGTGCAATAAAAGCCATCTTAAGAACAAATTAGTGTTTCAGGATTGCTAATTAAATCTTCCCAAATATGTTAGATACAGACTTCGTCAGTAAATCTGTTTTATTCCCTGTCTTTGGACTCATTGACCAATACAAAGAAAATGGGAAACGATCAGGATTTAATATCTGATTTAATTTACTAGTCTTGTGATGGAACTACTGAATAGAAGTGTTGAATTGTGTTCTGGGGTTTATACCAAACTGTGAACTAAAAGAGAAGATGAAATTGTTTGAACTGAAGCCACCACAAAGGTCTGATGTGTGTGTGTGTGTGTGTGTGTGTGTGTGTGTGTCAGAATGGGAGAGAGACATGGATAGATTTAACATGCTATTCTATACATTGCAATCTTGAAAGTGAAAATGAAAAGAAATATATATCTCCGTTATGCCTTGGAAAATTAGTTCCAGGGGGGGGGGGAATACTTAATACATACTTCTAAAAAGTCGATAATAAACTTCTTTACACGAGGCATAATCCTTTCAGAGTTTCCATTTATTTCAAATGGAGGAGTTAAGTGCTTAAACTTCATCTGATAAAATGCAAGGATGGAACTGAAAAAATGTTTTATTTTGGCTTGAGCATGCCTGTAATTCTTTTAAAGTTAATTCTAATTTTATTAAGTGACTTTTTAAAAGATTCCACAAAACACCATATCTACTGCAGAACAGCATATCTATCAATATAAAACTATTATATTAGCCTGCTGTTTAAAATGAAGCATTTATCGTGAAAGACTTTACTATTTTGGTTACCGTAATTCTGAAAACATTAAGATCATTGGACTGCTGCTAGCAAGAAATTAAGGGCCTTCACACAGAATCTGCTGTAATAGATCCCTTTTCCACTTGTATTTATTTTATTTGGGGGGGGGGGTGCCCAAATTCTATCCAAAGTCAGGAGCTTGGTTTTACAAAAGATTTCCATCCACCACATGGTGCAAATGTAGCCAAGGGGGAGTGCCAGTCAATGCATAATGATCTAGTTTATCTCTGGTTAGCCTAACTAAGCCAAACTGTCCCTTGATTCTTACATGATATGCTTTCAGTTTAGAACACCATATAGCACTTGTAATGCATCATTACTAGGACATCAAAAGCTAGTTTCTGGATGCTTCTGACCAAATGGGGGCCCATACACATTATGATTAACCACATAGCCTCACCCAAGGAGTGATTTTAAAAAAGTTCCAATTGTCATACACATGCCAGACCAATAATAGGGTAAGAGAGCCCATCTTGCCAAATCATTTGGCCCACTGTCGGCTGGTAACTACCAAAGCTGGTGGGATGGTGAACAGAGCAGCTCATGGGAGGTGGTCCCAGGGTTTTCTTCCATCCTCCTCCCTTGCAAAAATAGTGTGGACACTATGAAATTCTCAGACAAAAGCATTAGAGGGGAAAAGTTGGACACCTTGAAATTTCACATTTCTAGGAGTCAGTATCAAATACCTTGATAAAGCTGTAATTTTTTGGTTCTGCTTGTACCAAGAGAGATGACCTAGTAACCAGCCCCCTCTGATTTGGCCACTGCACTGACTTGTGGATTCCTCCATTCCAGCAGCAAAATTCAGAAATCCTCACACAAGAGCAAATTGACCAGCTTCACAGCGATAACATTTCTCTAAGACACGGTGCAGACTGCATTGCTTTCCACAAAGCTCTTTAATTGTCTGGCTCTGTTTCCTGCCAGATGCTTGGTGATATTGTAGCACAGGCCACAGAGAATATGCCTTGAGGGAAGAAACTGAATTTGCTGTGTTGTTTCTCTTCTAAGAAAACAGTAGTAGGAAAACCCAGAAACATCCATTAAGAAAATACCAATGTATGTGACTTGCAGGGAAAAAAAGCTGGTCATTTTTTGACACTTTGATATTTGGACAAAAAAAATTGTGTGTGCTCACCCGTGTACACAAAGAGAGAATTCTTAATGGAAAACCCTACTGAGTGCAAACCTACCCCCTACTGACATCAACATTTGCTAAAGTCTAAAATGCTCCAAAATAATTAGAGATGATATTTAAGTTATGTAAAACTAGCTTTTGAAGTCTGCAAAAAGTGCTGTAGCACCTTACACAATGCCTGCAAGATTCTAATTTGGGGAACTGAATGCACAGCACGTCTAATTCTCTCAGCCAAAATCCACAAGGGACATCAGCCAATGTACAGTTAGTTTAGGACGATGATCCTGGGTTCCGTGCAAGTTCTGCCACAATGTCCTCAGTCACTTGTGTCATAATTGGGCTCTAGATTCAGGGGTAGGCAAGGAGACACTTCACACCCTTTTGGTTATGTTCTCACCAAGCCAGCCAGGACAGACAGCTGCTTCCAAAAGAGCTTCCAACAACTAGGTGCCCTACAGGTGTTCAAGACTACAACTCCATTCAGCCACAGTCAGCTGTGCAAAGAACAGCAATGAGGTATGTGATTACTCAGAAGTAAGCACCCCTGAATTCAATGGGACTTATTGCTAGGTAAGCGTGTACAGGATTGCAGCCAGTTTTCTGCCAGTTGAAGTATTAATGCACTGATATCAGTACACTTGCTTGTGAGCTGTCCCAATGATTGGAATGGGAGCATATAAAAGAGGCTTGTGAAGTGGTCTAAAGTTTTAGGTCTGGGGTAGCCAATGTGGTGCATGCCAGATGTTCCTGGACCACAACTCCCATAATTCCTGAATGGTTATGCTGACTGGAGTTGATGAAAGTTGTACTCCATGACCTACCTTACATACCAGTATATCCTCAAAGTAACTATTTCAGTCATTGTTTGTAGGGATATACTTGGTGATTAACAGTCCCAGAAAGAAAGAAAGAAAGAAAGAAAGAGAGAGAGAGAGAGAGAGAGAGAGAGAGAGAGAGAGAGAGAGAGAGAGAGAGAGAATTCAAAAAATTAAAACTCAGTATCATATCATCTACACATTTTGTTTTTTAAAAAATACTGGGCAACAACATATTATAGAGGGTCATCTACACTGGTGTGATGACAGGATTATAACTCAGAATTTGTCAGTGAGGCATAGACTGTTTATTAGTAACAGCAGGGCAACTTGAGTGAACATTTCCCCCTCTCAGTATTCTCACTATTGTCATCTCAGTACAATAGTATCACCAGTTTATTCTACGCCATGGTTTATGAAGAAATAAAAAGGAAGGAAGGAATGAGACTCATTTATAAGACAGAGTGACATGAAAAAGAAGCTCACACCTTGAACAGGTTTTATACCCTTCTTTGCCAGGGCAAAATGTGCATCCATATGGTATTGTAACTGACAAAACTGAAAATGTAGTTCCAAGATTCAGAACTAGCCCATTACTCTTCAAAATCAAGCAAAAACAAATGCAAAGTGAATAGTAGCTATCAAATTGCATGAGCTTTGTGGTTTTTCTAAAATGTTGCTTTCATAACCACCCCATCCACATAGGAATTAACACCAAAAATAAATAATTGAAAATCAGACCATTAGTGCTGTCCAAATGCCCAAGAGAATAAAAATATTTTCACCTGGTGACCAAAGGATAACGAAGTCAGCACCAGCTAAGTTGTCTTGAGGATAGCTTTCCACAATTGAGGAGCCACCACAAAAAGGCCCAATTATCACTTGGAGGAGACACACAAAGAAAAACCTCATATGTTGATCACAGGGTCCAGGTAGGTTAAGCAGCAACTAAGGGCCCTTTCTTATGTTACTTTTGCAGAATGGGGGTCTCATGTGGCTACATGTGACCCCATTCTGAAAGCTCTCAGCTACTTGGATAGGGGCCCACAGTGCAAGTCCTTCCCTGACTAGCATCCTATTTGCTTTTCAATATACAGTTTCAATACAGTTTTGTTTCATTGTTGTGCAATGTTGCTACTTATTATAACAAGGCAAAAAAAAATATGCTGCTTTTTTCCTACCCTGAAAAACAAACTATTCCACTACATATATTGAAAGTTATGGCCATGTTCAATCTTGAAAGACTGCTAGATAAGCAACAGCTTAATTGGACACCTACACAATTATCAATTATCTTTGTTCACCAGCATGGCATTTTGTAAGAAGCAGCTTTTTGATAGCATTGTGCCTCTTGCACCATAGATAATCGTTTGTCAGCTTCAAAAAAGTTAGATGCTATGTAGAAAGGCTCCTTATTATTTTCCAATGTTGTTTGTAACTTCTTTGAGTCACTGTCTTTCTTTTTCCTTTCAGATCAGCTTACTTCTCTTATTACAGACAACTGAACTTAACGAACAAAAGCTAAGCAGATAGCAAAAAATGTAACTGGGGCTGCAATCTACTCAGAAGCCTGTCTGAATTCAGTGAAGCTCACTTCCAGGTAAGTGGGGTTAGGATTGCAGCCTTCATTATTGCTTTAATTCCACAAGCTGGAAATCAACACACCAATGAAGAGGGTGGCAAATGGCTTGAGCATGTGCCACCTTGAGTCTGGCCATGAGCAACAGAAGCAGGGACACATTAAAAGGAGGATTTACTCTGTCAAAACTGGGACTTCTGTAACAATGAATAATTAGTTAAATAAAAATGACCATATTGTTCTGACATGGAATGCATCCAACAATGGTCCTGTGCTAGTGGAAAACAGTTCTATCTAATTTTTGCCAATTCCACCTATCAAACACATCTTTCCCTGTGCTCTTTCCCAAAAGCTAATTCTGAGGATTTTGAGTCCCTCCAAAATAGTATGAGTACATGGCATGGGGGGCTACAGCAGGCAAGGGGTTTGGCAAAAATGGACTGCACCATCTTGCAAGAATGGAAGCATTTTTCAATAGTGCAAAGTTGCTGAGTGATACAAGCCACCAAATGCTAGTGTTCCTATTGCTGATTCACATCATTAGATGAATGGGCAGTTATTAGAGGAGAAGGTCATTCTAGTACTTGGGGTGCTTGTCACCACCATGGATATGAAGATATTGTGTGTACATGATAATAAACATGATTAGTAATTAGTTTCATCTAGTAGTGACCACTGCTTCACATAACCAAGTATTCATATGATGAACAGTGTCATGTGAGTCAGCCTAAGCAGATACTCAAATATCTGTTGTTGTTTAGCGGTTTAGTCGTGTCCGACTCTTCGTGACCCCATGGACCAGAGTACGCAGGGCACTCCTGTCTTCCACTGCCTCCCGTAGTTTGGTAAAACTCATGTTGGTAGCTTCGAGAACACTCTCCAACCATCTCGCCTTCTGTCGCCCCCCCCCCTCTCCTTGTGCTCTCAATCTTTCCCAACATCAGGGTCTTTTCCAGGGAGTCGTCTCTTCTCAGGAGGTGGCCAAACATTTGGAGCCTCAGCTTCACGATCTGTCCTTCCAGTGAGCACTCAGGGCTGATTTCCTTCAGAATGGATAGGTTTGATCTTCTTGCAGTCCATGGGACTCAAGAGTCTCCTCCAGCACCATAATTCAAAAGCATCAATTCTTTGGCGATCAGCCTTATGGTCCAGCTCTCACTTCCATACATCACTACTGGGAAAACCATAGCTTTAACTATACGGACCTTTGTCGGCAAGGAGATGTCTCTGTTTTTTAAGATGCTTTTTAATAACTCTCTAGCTTTCTCCATAATCCAGCACATGTTTGCAATTTGGTCTCTGGTTCCTCTGCCCCTTCAAAATCCAGCTTGCACTTCTGGGATTTCTCGGTCCACATACTGCTTAAGCCTGCCTTGTAGAATTTTAAGCATAACCTTGCTTGCATGTGAAATGGGCACAATTGTGCCTAACAGTTATTAGAAAGTATTCAGGTATCTAAAAGATATTAGAAAGTATTCAGAGATTATGGTTGTTTTGCCAACATTTTCAGCAGACCCTTTCCCTCCAAAGTATTCCTTTTTCAGTGATTTTCAGTACTGATTCATGATTTATTTGTACTTTACTCATGCTCTCAGCAACACCAATCAGTTTCTGATTAGGTGAGATAACTCATGTGACTAATCCAAGGAGTGAGAAGCAGGTGTGGGTGGGGAGATAGAAGGACATCAATCAGGTTAATTTTTTCCAGCACAAATTTCCAGGCCAATTAAATGGCTAATTTATACTTGAAAATCAAAAGTAGATTATCTTGCAGTTCCTATGCTATTTTGCCCAAATATTTGATACTGTTAAACTGTATAGTTCCTGATTAGTGCTGAGTTGTGGATATATTCTAAAACAGTTCTGTAACTTTTACTACCGTACAATGTTTATATAGCATTTAAATTCTAAGGCACTTAGTGGGAGGTAAGCCACTATAATTATGATTGGGCCTATAATTGAGTTGCCCAAGGCCATGCAATTAAAAAATGGCCGTGATGGGGTTTGAAGCTTCATCTCTATCCATTGGACTACAATGCCACTGATCATCTGTGTAGAATTATTCTGCCAAGCACAGTGATTGGTACCAGATAGCATCTCTTTGATCTTTCCAAATGTCCACTGCCTAGGAACCTTTCAATGAGCATTACCCAAGAACACCAAGTGGAAATCACTCCTTTGAAAACACTGGTGCTTCAGAAACACTGTACAGTGGAACCTCAGTTTACGAACACAATTGGTTCCAGAAGTCTGTTCATAAACTGAAGTGTTCATAAACCGAAGCGAACTTTCCCATTGAAAGTAATGGAAAGTTGATTAATCCATTCTAGACGAGGAAAAACACCCCCTAAAGCAGCAGGGCCTTCGCTCCGGTGCCTTCGCGGAGGCCGGGGAGCGCTCCCTGGCCTCCGCGAAGGCCCTGGTGCTTTAGGGGGTGTTTTTCCTCGTCTAGAACGGATTAATCCGCTTTGCTCCGATGCCTTCGCGGAGGTCGGGGAGCGCTTCTGCGGCTGCAGCCCAGTCACAGATGTGCTCCCTGGCCTCTGGGAGGCATCGGAGCGAAGGCCAGGCTCTGATGCCTTCCGGAAGCTGGGGCTTCGCTCCGATGCCTTCGCGGAGGCCGGGGAGTGCTTCCATAGCTGCAGCCCAGTCGCGGAAGCGCTCCCCGACCTCTGGGAGGCATCGGAATGAAGGCCCAGCCTACCCGAAGGTATCAGATGCTCCGGTGTCTTCGGGGAGGTTTGGCCTTCGTTCCGATGCCTTCGGGGAGGCCAGGGCTTCGCTCCGGGCCTCCAGGAGGCATCAGAGCGAAGGCCTGTCCTCCCCGAAGGCATCGGACGCTCAGTAGGCCTCAGGCACCTCGGTTTATTAACTTCTGGGTTAGGATAGTTCATAAACCGAAAATTCGTAAACCGAGGTGTTCGTAAACCGAGGTTCCACTGTACTTCAACCTGAGCCCTAAATAAATACTTTTTTAAAGCAAGTTTCATAAGTAGTTAAGGCATAAAATATTGTAACTGACTGGAGCTGGCAGCCCACAACACAAGCCAGTCTTCCTCTGAAAGTTATGAACTGAGTGGAAGTGAAATGCACAAAAACATTTACTTGCACACCGTCTGGTTTCAAAAGGAAGTCCATTCCTTACACCTGTCTGTGAAATACCCAGAATCAATTGCAAGTTTAGAAACATAGCAGAAGTTCAAAGGGGATCTTTTCAGGATTCTTATAAAGATCTACTGAGAAGCATGTTGAAAAATTAATAGTTAAGGTAAGTTCCTGATCCTATAGCCCACAAAGAATGAGCCACTGGGAAGCATTATTCACTTCCACAAATATGTGAAGGTAAAACTAAGAAGTGTGCCTGAGTTGCTCCTTTTCTCCTCCCAGCTAATTAATATTACTTGTGTGCCATGTGTTTTAGATTGCAAGCCTGAGGGCAGCCACACTAAGTGTGAATACATGAATGTGTGAGTCCTAGGGAGCAGCTTGCAGCTGCTTTCTCCTCCCTGGCCCTTTTAGCTGCTGTGGTGACTCAAGTCAAGGTTTAGCTTAAACATTTGGCTTAGATTGTTGCCGGAACCCAGGCTCATGGTTAAACCCTCTCCACACTAACCACAAGCTCAGCAGCTGCAGGCTCCTCTCTGGGAGTTGACATTTGTGAGTCTCACTAAGCCAATGTGATGTCAGAGGTGGATCTTGGGGTCTCAAATTTCAGTGGAAACCTATGTGCATAGCTGCCAAGTTTTCCCTTTTCTCATGAGGAAGCCTATTCAGCATAATAGAATTTCCCTTAAAAAAAGGGAGAACTTGGCAGCTATGCCTATGTGAGGCTAAAATTTGGCACCCCTCGCCTCTCACCTTCCATTCTGCATAATGGTTGCAGAGCCACTTGTGGCACCCCCAGGGCTCTTCACCCAGTGCAACCGAACTGGTCACACTCCCCTAAATCTGCCTCTGGTGATGAGCAAACCATGTCATCATCTTATTACTGGTGTAAGTCATTCCAGAAGCCAATTTTGGCTGAAAAGCAGGTTAAAAATGGCTTTGAAAATAGATGAATATTTAATCCCAAAGTTTTCTTAGAGGTTTGGTTGTGGATACTAAGAAGTCTGGCATTGGGATGAAGGTGTGATCGTTTCCTTGAGAAGTTCAGAGAGAGAACGGCAGGAAAGGCAATGCTGCTCTATCACTGACAGTGAGTGTTTCAATGTACCAGCAGTGAAAGTAAGATAAAAAGACACGACAACGCATCTCACCCACAAGGGCTTCTAACACTTTCGGGAAGCCCTGCTGATATAACTGCTTGTGTGCAGATCCTACAGAGCATGCCAACGGAGAAAGGAAGGTCACTTAGAGATACCAAATCCACATTTCAAAGTACCAGCATCAATAAAAGGTCTTATCATGGGGTTTTGTAGGTAACTGAAACTAAGCATTAATAGCTGTGCACTGCGCTTTGATTTAACAGGTCTTTAAGACCTAAAGCAATTAGTAACAATTCTTTGGTGCTTAATTTGTCATTTCACTTAATTTATTTCTTTTTTTAAAAAAAAATCCCATTTATTTCGGAGGCAGATAAAAAGTGATATGGTTCGCTTTTCTCTAGACGGACTAGTTAAAAGTGGCTAAGCTCTTAGTACAACATTTTCCTGGAAGTTTTCAAGGAAAACAAACACAGCAGCATGTAAGGCATATACAATTGAAAAGGACAATTGATGGCCATGCTGGGTGGAGAAACTGTGGGAGAACACACCGATGAAGAGGAAGCTCTGAATGTATCACACACTGAATCTTATAAAGCCAATACCTCAGAAGTGAAATTACAGCAGAGATGTCTCCTTCCAAACATGTGGATAGCCTTTTAATTCATTAGCACTGCATTCTGAACCCAGCCAAGGAAAAAATGGTTCCTTGTTTGCTTTTACAACAGCATTCAATAGGCAAAAGAATCAGACTTTAAAGGTCAGTCATTTTTAATGAGACAATAGGATGAGTTGAGATGACAGGCTTGATGTGTTGTGTTTTGGACTAATATGTTGGTGGGAACACATCCTAAACTAACAACTGGAGCAGTCTTAGTTTGAGCAGCTCATTCAGTATACCATGTCCATCAGCAGCCAATTCTGGATGTTTTAAGGTCAGAGTTTCTCAAATATCTCCCCACATGCATAAAAAGAATTTCCTGATTTTCCTCAAATGAAGCTGCCCTGGTAGTGCTCTTTTCAGTTAGGGAATAAGCAAGCAATGGAATCAATGAAAAGCAAGTAAGGTCACTGAAAGTAATTCACACTTTCCATGGCAACTGTCTGGATCTCCCTAGCCTTTATATGAAAAACAAGGTTTAAATCCAACCCAGGGGCACTTTGCTTCACAGAATTTACACAGAAGTAGATCTACAATTTAATCCTTCTAATCTACTGTCACATGAAAAGTAATAAACAATGTCCACAAATTTGAGCCACTTACCTATTATAGTTTTCTTTCTGTAAAGCAGTCTGTAAAGAAAATGCAACCCCCCCCCCAAAAAAAAATGCCAGTGGCAAAACACACACACAAGAACACCAACTGAGGGCAGAGCCATACTGTACATTTAAAGTATGTTCAATACAAATTCAACACACATTGCAAACACACTGCACACATTACCCATTCACATAAACCAGGCATCCTCCAGATGTTTTGAACTACAATTCCCATCTTCTCCGACCACTGGTCCTGTTACGTAGCTAGGGATCATGGGAGTTGTAGGCCAAAACATCTGGAGGGCCGCAGTTTGGGGATGCCTAACATAAACTATCAAAACTGCTAAAGAAACGTGTTTACCAGCATAATGTAAGAGGAAGTGACAACTGATTATCTATTCCTTTAGGGAACAATGACTTAGGAAACTCCTACATATTTGTGCAGTGGCAGTAAACTTATTTAACTATGAGGGTTAACTGCAACACATTATATATAGGGCTGCCTCTGAAGACAGTTTGGAAGGTTGCTTGCCAGGGCAAGATAGTTTGAGCATATTACACTGATTCTGGCTCAACTGCAGTGGTTGCCAATTAGTTTCTGGGCCCAATTCAAAGTGCTGGTTTTGACTTTTAAAGCCTGCAATACCTCAAGGACAGTCTCCCTCCATATGAACTGACCTGGACCCTGCAATCATCATCTGAGGTACTTCTTTGGTGTGCCTCCTTCACAAGAGGTTTAGAGGCTTACCACATGAGAATGGCCCTTATCTGCATTGGCTTCTAGTTTGTGAAATGCTCTCTCCAGGGAGGCTTGCCTACATTCATTAAATATCATTAGGTGCCAAGCGAAAACATTTCTCTATAACCAGGCCTTTGACTGATTAACATTCTATAGCTTTTAAATGTGTTTGTGGGAGTGGCTTGCTTTTGTTTTATTATGTATTTTGTTTTCTCATTCTGTATTTTTTATGTTGTAAACTGCCTTGTGATCTTCGGATGAAAGGCAATAAAATAAATAAATAAATAAATAAATATCCATCCTCAGTGGATTTCTTACATTTCTTCTAATTCTGTTCACGATTGGAGATATAAGATTATCTCAGGGTGGATCCACACCATATATTTAAAGGTAATTCAATGCACGTTTAAAGAACATGACACACACACCATAGAATCGTGGGGACTATTGTTTCCTACAAAGAACTAACGTTTCCAGTGCTCTTCAACTACAGTTCCCAGGATTCCATGGGTAAAGTCATGTATTTTAAATGTGCATTGGATATGCTTTAAATGGGATTGGCCCTGAATCTTACAAATAGGATGGTTGTTTTTTTACACCAGGCAATGTTAATGTAACAGGATAAAAAAATAGTCCTGTGCATCCCCCCTCCCCCAAGTAGAAACCAACCTAGAGAAGCAAATAAGTGCCCTTCTCACAAACAACACATGGCTAGGGTATGGGGAAAACTTAACCACCATGAGACACATTCCAATTTGGCTTGGTTTAGAAAGATAAACTCTAAAACCGTTGATATCAGTTTCTTAGTTTTTGTTTAATAATTACTGTTTTTAAAAGCAAAAAAAAATATCTGGGGAAAGAGATAAAAATGTTTTTCTCCTGAAACACCACATGGGAACATTCTAGTACCCCAATATACATTGCAAGTGAGATTGAGGCAGTAAAATATTTCCCACACACTGGTGGGAACTTCTTATCAAGGTCCTGAGAAGATTCCGACATGTCTCTGACATTCTGCATTTTCCTTAGAGTTCTCCTATCAACATACAACTGGTAATCAGACCTTACAGATTTGTAAAGACAATATGAACCAGCAGTTATAGAAAGCTTTCCACCTGTTTGAGGCTTGCCATCCTGGTTATATTATCACTAGTAAAGTAAGGATCCCTTAAAACTTGGCAAATTGAGAAAAGATGAACAGAAGCTCTCACGATCCTTAATAAAATTCTCATTGGGGCAATTTTATTTTATGTTATTTTTCTGCCATGTTCAGGCTTATGAAATCTGGACTTAGCTTTTTTTTTAAAGGTAACATGATAATAAAAAACAATGAAAACTTGTAACATGAGGCCCTTTTGCTCACCCATATTGTTTTCATGTTGCTTAACACTGTTGTGATTTCTGATTCTGATTTTCAAGTGCCATGGGGTTATGCCAAACTCGTTTGATGCTTTTCTCTCTCTCTCTCTCTCTCTCTCTCTCTCTCTCTCTCTCTCTCTCTCTCTCTATATATATATATATATATATATATATATATATACACACACACACACACACACACACACACACACACGAAACACTGGAAATAGTTGATGAAAACGTATTTCCTCTGGGACCACAATATTCACTATTTGTTTTAAGTGCTTGCTGTTTGCTGAACCAGTTCAGAACATCTTTAAATTATCAATCCATCACCTTGTATGCTGCAATGTGTGCAGCAGCCATAGTATACCAACTATGGATTTAGCTAGGGCTGCCATACGTCCTGATTTTCCAGGACATGTCCTGGAATTCGCCTCCAAAAATGGCATCCTGGATTATTTTTTGGAAATCAGGCAAATGTCCTGGAAAACCAGCAACAGGAGTTAAATTGTGCCCAAAATGCCATAAAAAGCTCCAAAACTCAAATTACTGTAGCTTTTACTAAATAAAAAAAAGCTCAACAAACAACAACAACTCTGTCCTGATTTTCACTTTTAGCAAAACCTGCTTGATATAAATTGTAAAACTAAATCTGGGAATAGGACTACATGATTTCAAGTTCTCCAGCCCCTTGTCCATTGCAGTTACCTTTTTCCGAACCTTTTTGAAAGAGAAATCTCTCTCTCTTTTACTTGGATGGCAGACTATTTTTTATAAAAAGACCAACAGCTCCAACTCCTTCCCTCTACATTGCTTTTTAAAAATCAGATCTACCAAAACATAGATGACCAAATTATCCCAGGATGAGCTTTAGCACCCAAAAGTAACTTTTTTGTCTATAACATCCTAAAAAGCAGAGAGAAGGAATGTGTTCAACACTTTTTGTCCCAGCAGCTGGGTGACACTCTAGACCTAATGGACGGCACAAGCTATTGAAGTGATTCAGCATAGTGTGCCTGAAAGATGAATTGTAAGAGAGACAGATGACAGTTTTATAACTCTCAAATATCTGTGAAGTGATGGGCATCCCACTATTCTTTTCAAAGCTGACTTATCTTTTAACCTATCAGAAAGGCTCATTTTCTACAGCAAAGTACTGTCAGCAGACAGTCAAGCCAGCACCAGCAGCACAGTGAAACAGTTTAATGGACTATATTGTGTTGTGCTTGAGATGGAGAAAAGAATAATATCTATTTATTTTCCAACTGTGTATACCTTTCCAGAAATTCTCTCTCCCTGTCCCTGCTCAAGAGCACTTTAATCATTCAAGGCTTCATACATGCCGGTTTACAAAGTTTCCCTCTACCTCTCCTACCACACACTGGCTGAAGCATGAAGATATTGGCTTATATTAGCCAGAGTTGTGGTTTCCTGGCTTGTTAATTGACACTAAGTATGGAACAGTTCCAGTATACAACTATAAACATGCTGTCTTTATGGACCAAATGGGGAACTCTAGCATAATACAAGCCATGAACTTTACACCAAAATCAGGATATGGTGTGAGGAAAGAGTGCTTTGATGCTAATTCCCAGGTTCATAAACTGGGTTTCTTAAACTTTAAATGATTCTCTGAACTGGACCACTGTCTCCTGCCAGATTTAAAAGTGGATCCCTTGACATTATTATTATTATTATTATTATTATTATTATTATTATTATTATTTACACGTTTTTATTCCAGAATTGCAAAAATGACCATTGCATATGTATGCAACATTTGTGTCCCTAATAGATTGGATGAGGGAAAGCAGGCAATGCAGGATCAACACAATGATTTCTGTTATAAAACCCCTAGAAACTCTATTGTGGAAAGTGTGACTCATATTCCATTGTAACAAAACAGAATTAAAATTAAGTAGCACACCCTAAAAATGCAGTCTTCGTATTGCCAGGATACAGTGTTTGGCATTCTTCAAGCTGACTTACCGAACATCTGTACAGGTTATACATGATATGCACCGACTATTTGTTGTAATGAGGTTCAGTGCCACAGATGTCTCACTGTCAGAGGTTGGGTGTGCTCCACATTTAAAGTAGAATTCCTGCAATATTGAAGAAGAGATAAAAGGAAGATTACATACTTGCACTTCATGTCCTCTCTTTATCTTAGTCGAAGTGAAGTCTGAGGCAGTAGATAAATCACTACTGCTAGTGGAAAAAGGGGATGCTCATTAGGAATGCTTTAGGAAGGATGCCTCACAGTATCTTTGTACAAGGTGTATATTTTGCTCTTTGGACATCATCTGAAGAAAGAGAATGCATTAGCACTTGCATAGATTCTGTGATGGTTTTCTTGCAGGAATGAGGGATTAATGGAGAACCAAATTGGTACAGAAATAAAAAGGTCCTGGATTCTACAAGGATTTATCCACATGCAGGAAGCTGTTTCCTCACTCAGACCTTACTCACAAGAGTCTGTTGTTGAGTAGTGGATTTCCCCACATCCAGATGCTAATCAAGGTAACAAATGTACACTTCCACTTCTAGCTTGGGAAGCATATTAGAGCCAGGGCAAGGCAGTACATGAATGCAGTGGAAGCTAAACCAGAGAATGAGACCATTCAGATGTCGCTGCCTTTAACGCCCTTCAGCCCCAGCCAGCATAGAGAATGGTCAGGGGTTATGGGAGTTATGGCCCAAAAAATATATGGAGGGCCATCAATTCCCTATCCCTGGTCCAGCGTTAATGAATTTCTGAGTTGAAATTCAGGGAATAGAAGGCATTGCTCTTTGACTAGGCAGAGACAGAAAGCCAGACTCCTAGTCTCTTCCAGTTCTATTTCTATCAATACATTGGGAGTAAAGCATAACTCTGTTGAAACCATCACTGGTCTATAACCTTATATGGTTATAACCTATAATCTGGTCTATAACCTTATATGGAAATACAGACAGAAACGCGCAACATGAGCAGAAATGTTGCTTATCAAAAGAAGATGTTTATGTGGTTGTTGTAGGAGGAGTGGGGGTGACCCCCCCTCCCAAGAAGACATTACGGAAGCATAAAAAGTTACCCAGTCAAAAAGTATATCACTGGAGAGCTTCTGTACACCTCTGTACAAAGTGTTGTAAACCCAACAGAATTATATCTACTGCTATGGGTATGACAAAGTGTAAACAGAAGACATAAATATCCCAGCAACAAAGAACAGAGTGTACTATCGTGACACACTGTGCTGTGTGCTGCATTTAATAAGGAATATATTCTTGATGAAAGGGATTCTGTCCCCCCTCCCAATATATAGTTTACTGCCTCCATACTGTTGTTGTTGTTTTTTATACAGTCATTTAATGTATAGATAGCAAGTAAGAATGCAGCTCTGTGGTATAATTTGATCCTATTCATTTCAACTAGGTATTTTCAAAAATTGTCAAACCTGTAAACAGCAAGAACCATTTCCAGGAGAAACTCATGCCCACATTGTTCTTCATGATATGAATAACTTGCCGACTGTACTACATCATGTTGCATTGTAAACAACTGATGGACCAGAACAGATATATTATAGCGGTGTTGACTACTGGAGTCTGACATGCACCACATGAACATTTGCTTCTCCCCAAAAAATAAAATACTGTGATGTGAAAAACAACACCCCCTTTTCTGAGTATTTCATAAAAAACAGATAATTTAAGTCGGTCTTGCAAAGTGGTGATTCAATCATGACCACAAGAAGTGTTTTAGAATATTGTAGAATATTATTATTGTGCTGTTCTTTCTGAATTCCAACTTGAAATGAGTCTAAAAGAAAGTCTAATGCCGTGAAAACCCAGTAAAAAAGATAAAAGAATGAAAGCACACAATTTCTTCCTCTCCTTCTATTTTTCCCTAATAACATTTATCTGGATATTTATCTGGTGAGGGGAGAGACTCCATCAGGCAAGGCTTCTTTCCACCTGCCTTGCCCCACCCTCTTGTCTCTGCTTCTCAATTTGTATTGTATTATTTTATGTACTGTGGCTTGCCATTGTTTTATTGATTATAGTTTAGAAATTATTTATTGTAACTGTTGAGTGGATTTCTGTTTAACTTTTATATGTTATTATTATTATTATTTAATACTAATGATTGTTGAATGTTACTTTTTGATGGAGGTTGCCTGTTTTAAAGTTATGTTTTATTATTACATTTTTGTATTGCATTAGATTGTTATAAGATGTACAATTTTTGTTTCTTCAGCTTGTAAACTGCCTTGAGTATTGTAAGATAGAAAGACAGTATACAAATTAAAAATAATGATGATGATGATGATTTATCAAGACTTTGGGATCATTGACTTTGGGATTTGGTGTCAATACTAATGGTTAATGACTTGCAGTTTCACCAAAATGCACATAAAATCTGTGTTCACACATTGATATCACATACATTTCCTTGAACATCTTTTTAAAATTCCTGCAGGGGTGTAATACCACTGGTAAATATATGGCTCTGTATCATGAACCTGATATAGTTGGAGAATTTAAAAAGACAACTTTCTCCAATAATTTGTCCTTCTGCCATTATTATAAAAATTATACATTTGTTAAGAATAATTTAGATATTTGTAGGCTACAATCCTATGCACTCACTTAAGTGGGAATAACTCTCATGGAACTTCATGTGGCTTACTTCTGAGTAAGGTAAAAGGTAAAGCTAAAGAACCCCTGGATGGTTAAGTCAGTCAAATTCGACTACGGGGTGCGGAGCTTATTTCCGCTTTCAGGCCGAGAGAGCTGGTGTTTGTCTGCATACAGCTTTTTCCGTGGCCAGCATGACAAAACGGCTTCTGGTGCATGGAATACTGTGACAAGTGCCAGAGTGCACGGAAACGCCGTTTACCTTCCCACCACAGTGGTACCTATTTATCTACTTGTGCTGGTATGCTTTCAAACTGTAGGATCCACTGTTAATGTAATTAACAGTGTGGAGTGGAGTGGAGCTAATGGCCCTCAAGTCCCTTTCAGATAAGCAGATTTGTAACAGAATACGCTGTAACTACGGTGAACTGCTAGGCATTTAATCAATACTATGATTTAGATATGAAGTTTAAATTGATATAATGTGGGTTTGGTTTCTGGGGAGCTACAGAGCAATCCTAAGTGGGGTTGGGGAGCAGTGCAGGGATGGATCCATTGCTGAATAACAAGCTCTGTGAGCTTGCACCAGGCAAAGCAGAACAGGTGTGTGTAAGAGCAGTTTTTCTTTCTTTTTCACTATGCCAGCTCTAGGGTGGCATAGCTGAGGGACCAAAGAATTGAGCCCCTTGGGGAAGCAAAGGCTTTGAGTGCAGCAGATCCAAAGCTGTTGGTACACTATCCGCATCTCCCAAATGTGCCATATAATGGCTTTCTGCCTGCTTCTGCTGGCAAGAGAACCACCAGCGGTAACTTTCCACCTGTCTGGGCACAGCTGAGGCCTCTGCCATCAGAAACATTCCTTTCTACTGGATAGGTATCATTCTGCAATATTAAGCCCTTTCTATCATCAACACCATTGGCGGAGTTTAATGCTACGTCCAAAGCAATTCCCACCGAACCTGTGCTATTATTTCCAACAAGCCTCTTTTATTAGCAGGGAAGGAAATTATGGCACGTAAGAAGCTACCACATTTCTTACACATGGATATTCCATTAAGTTGTAGTTAGCTACATTGCTGTCTCCAGAGACCAGATATAATAACTTGCATCATTAGTAATTAATCTGCATTTTGGGGGAAATGTTGCTAATTATTTTTGAATTCTAATTGTGTGTGCTCTCTGTGTAGAATGCCGTGCAAGTTATTAACAGAAAGGAAATTATTAGTTTTTGTAAAGCAGCCAATAGATAGAACGTACATCTATCCTTTTTTGTTTGTTTTTAAAGGACAATATTGCTGGAGGAGACTCTTGAGAGTCCCATGGACTGCAAGAAGATCAAACCTATCCATTCTTAAGGAAATCAGCCCTGAGTGCTCCCTGGAAGGACAGATCGTGAAGCTGAGGCTCCAATACTTTGGCCACCTCATGAGAAGAGAAGAATCCTTGGAAAAGACCTTGATGTTGGGAAAGATTGAGGGCACGAGGAGAAGGGGACGACAGAGGACAAGATGGTTGGACAGTGTTCTCGAAGCTACGAACATGAGTTTGACCACATTGCGGGAGGCAGTGCAAGACAGGAGTGCCTGGCGTGCTATGGTCCATGGGGTCACGAAGAGTCGGACACGACTAAACGACTAAACAACAACAACAACATTGCCATAAAAAGCATGATTACCAAATATACAAGTAACATTTCTCCCCAAAATTAAATCCAGATAATATTTGTTTGCTGATTAACAGGCTGGCTACAAACCTCAAAGAACTTAATCCATTGTAGTACAGTTAACTCTCAAACTATCCAGCCTCTTGGTCTGTGTGCAGTTAGCATTTTGCTTCAATGAAGTAACCCTCTATTTTCTATGCAGTACTTGGAAGAACAGGCTAACATGCTAGAAGTGTGTGTGTGTGTGTGTGTGTGTGTGTGTGTGTGTGTGAGAGAGAGAGAGAGAGAGAGAGAGAGAGAGAGAGAGAGAGAGAGAGAGAGAGAGAAACACTCACCCATCAACTCTCCCTCTAGCTTGAATAAAAATACCTACTGTTAAACAACCTATTTTTTGAAACATTTGTAACAGATTGGTTTGACTTTCAAGCCTGTTCCAAAACTCAGTCCTGTCATGCTCCCATCCCTAAGACACAGGGAGGGTTCAACTCTAAGACTCACTGCCTTATCCCATCCCCATCTACCACTGAAGTCAAGCCCTCCTGGGCACCTTTGGGGCATCACACCTGAGACGCCCAAAGTGTCTCTTTCAGACTTAGTTTATTATCCAAAGCCTCATGCACTGATTCGGGGAAGAGGAAGTATAATGAAATTGCATGCAGAATCATAACTTCCCCTCTGTGGCCTAGCACCTCATTCAGAAATATTTTTAAAGTGTTCTCATACATTTCTCACCCCCGCTCCCCGCTCTCTCTCTCCCACAAAGGTCAGAGTTGATCTATTAACTGAGACCAAGCGTACTGGATCTGGACAGCCTTGATGAAGAACTGGCAAAGGAGACTGAGCCCAAAGAGCTTTTATCATGAATAGCAGGTCTTTTCTCCGACTTCGCCAGAGGCATTCTGAAAAGGGCAGTGGGTTCAGTCAGTCACCACACAGACAGAAAGCAGATATTGGAGAGAGACACTCACATTGCTCTACTGTTGATGGTCATATTCAATTTTTTGTGCACTTTCAAAGCCTTTATATTGAGCTACCCAAGAACTTATTGCTGCCCATTTACTTGGAAATGCTTTGACTAAACGTGGAGATATACATTATTCTCAGCAGTAATAGTACAACTTGTTATGCAACATTTTTGAACACCTGAGTCACTGTATTCCCTCTCACTACATCAGGAATGGGAAATCTGGTGCTCTCCAGATGTTGTCAGACTACAGCTCCCACCTTCAGTGACGATGGGCCATGCTGGTGGGACTTGGAGTCCTTGCAATGTCTGGAGGACCAGAGATTTCCTAGTCCCTTCCTACATTTTTTTCAAATGAAATTTTGTTGAATTTCACAAATTAAGCAAAGGGGCAAGGAGAGTGTCTTGGGGCAACAAGTATTTAAAAAAATACTTCTGCCACAAAACAGCTTACAATCTCAAATAAAAAACAACTCTGGTAAGCAACCTTGCAGCTGCATTTTGAACCATGCTCTCTGGAACCCTGCCCACAAAGGCTAATTCAAGCTAGCAGGGGGGTGGGGGTATCTTGTGGGAAGCCCTCCCTGGACCCTGAGGTACTTGGCAACTACTGATCACCTACTAGGCCATGTTCAACATCATTTTAATGTACAAAGCCCTGAACAACTCAGCCATGTTACCTGAAAGACCACCTGCCTGTAAGAGCATTTATACCATATGGAGAAATTCTGCTTGTGCTATCACACCATACAGAGTCTCATAGGGCAGTGAACCAAAAACGGGCATTTTCTACTGTGGCCCCTGTACTGTAGAATGCTCTTCTCTCTCTGCCTTGTGTGAAGCAGCAATTGGGAATTGTTTCAAGCATCTTGTGAGGACTTATCTTTTTGCCCATGCATTCCTTGATCCACAAGAATGGACCCTGGTTTATGTGTCTGAATTTCTGATCCATTTGCTTCCATATTTCTGCATTATTGCTTCGAGGTTCTGTTTTTCCTTTAATGATTTATTGCTTATATTTTAGAATCTGCACCATTGAATATTTTTGAAAGATTAAGCAGTTTACTTAGCCTTTTAAAGTATCTGCTACAGAGGGGCTTTGGACATGATTCTACTGGGGAAGAGTCATTAGCTCAGTGGCAGAGCATCTGCTTTGCATGCAGAAGGTCCCACTCAATTCATGGCATCTCCAGGAAGGGCCAAGAGACACCGCTTTCTGAAACCCTGGAGAAGCACTGCCAGTGTGTAGACAATCCTGGGATAGGTGGACCAACAGTACTACTTAGTATAAGCATCCTGTGGTGGTTCATCCCACTCCTCCTCTCTAGACAAGTTATACCACAAAAAAATATACTTTCCCCCTCTCTCACTACCAGCATCATTTGATGTAGTTAGAAAAACTGAAGCCATGATTAAACCCATTTTCAACTGTCCACATCTACCTTCTGCATGCCTGGGCAATACCACATGAAAATTGCAAAACCATAGCTAGAGGTCATAGTTTGTTGAATCCAGCCTGAATTATTTGAGGAGGTAAGTGCCAGCAATAAAATTTAGGTCACGATTCATTCTAGCTGTATTGAACCCAATCCACTGCATTAACATATAGATTGTTAAAGATATGTATGGTCTAATATGAGCTACAAATAAAGCTTGGCATCAAAGCAGCTATTTAAAATGTATCTCCATCATCTTATGCTAGACATCGCTGCTGATTTTCAGGTCTTACATGTATATATCAGCCCTCAAAGTAGAATCCAACTGTTCAATTTTATTATCAAGTGTTTCCTGTAGAGAAACCATCCATTCCTCCAGGCTTAATTTCCACAGGCAATCAGATTTGAATTTGTATGCCAATTTAAGACTCCAAAGGGGCTCCGTGAAGGAAAAGTTCAAATACACTAACAGACTGAGTCCTCTGGCAATGTCTCACTTAGAAGAGGAAAAGAAACACTTTATTGTCAGATCTGTGTGCCCTTCCCTTTTCACACAAACTAACCAAGCCTTCAAGAAAAAGCCACTGATCAAAGCCATATAATAATTACACAAGTACACTAAGACAGGAAAGGAAACTATAACATTGGTGAAGTGATCACGAGAACGCATATCCATATAATCATATTTCTCAAAGAGGTTCAAGTGAACATAATCTAGAAAAAAAATAAAAAAATTCCTTCAGTAGCACCTTAAAGACCAACTAAGTTTATATTTTGGATCTACAGGTTTACCACTCCCATCAGCCCATCTCCCATTCCCACCCACCCCCACCACCCTCTGTATATATATAGGGTCTGACACTGTTTCTAGTGTATCTGAAGAAGTGTGCATGCACACGAAAGCTCATACCAAAATATAAACTTAGTTGGTCTTTAAGGTGCTACTGAAGGAATTTTTTTATTTTGCTTCGACTCAGACCAACACGGCTACCTACCTGTAACTATAATCTAGAAAAGAAACTCAATACATGCAATGTCATCCAGCCATTTTCCACCATCCACCCCCAGCTGCCTTGTATCCCTTGAATCACAATAATTCAAACTGTATCAGAGACAGTGAATCTGGGATTGCATATAAATTCAAAGTCTTTTACATTAATTTGACACTCAGGGTGTTTTCTTTCATCTAGTTCAGAGGGGTTTGCAAAGGAAAGAAACAAAAACCCATGATGTATGCCTTTAAAAAATGGGTAGAGAAACTTCTGCAGACTACACTAACCAGCAGTTTTTAATACTGTGGTCTTTGATGACATACCACTCTGTTTTCATCGTTCCAGATAGACAGCAAAAGGAGTTTTTCTACTAGATCAAGTATGGGAAACGTGTGGACTAAAACTCCCATCATCCTTGACTATTTGCCATGCTGGCTGGGAATGGTGGTAGTCCAACTATACCTGTTCCCCATTACTGTTCTAGATAAACCAGAAAGTATTGCCAGGTGAATTGCATTCAGTTTAAGGGGACAGATAAGTTATTACTCAAACCTAGTATAAGGAGGTTTTCAGTATCTGACTCATGTCTTCTGATGCCAGTAACTCTTCACTTTATTCAGCCGTGTAACCCACACCCACCCACACAATTTAAAATTAATAAATAAAATAGGATAACCACCAATGTACAATAGTAGGGATCATGTATGATTGTTAGAAAAGACAAATATCCCAGTGATGTTCTTTTCAGTTTTTAGAACAGTTCAAAATGGTCATTTCAAAATTTATTAGCATTGTACAAAATACAATGCATATTTTATGAAAGAGAAAATTGAGGGTTTTTTTTTGTTATATCATATTTTTTTTGCTGGACTGGAAATGACTTTGACTTCTATCAAAGTTTTGCTTAATGGGAAAGTAATGTATTACTTGTCTCCCCCTTTTTATTCCTTTCTTCCAAGATTTCTTTCAATATGGTCAGAAGTAATCTTACTTCAAGGTGTGTGTGTATTTCCACCGTGACAGAATATTCATTTTATATAGCACATAACTGAGGCCCTAGAAGTATTAACAAAATTGACTTTTCTTGTTGAAAAGCAGGGGTAAAAATGTTTTCCCCTTACTATTATTCTAATTCACTCTGTCCTATATCTGGTGCTCCTAGGTCAGTGAAATCCTATACAGATCTACTTAGTAAGCTCCACTGAATATAACTGAACTTACCAATGCTTTTTTTCTTAAAAAAATGTTTAGGGGTACTCTCATTTTGACTCAAGAAAATCACCATTTTATAGTTCAAATCAGGGAAAATAAATACAGTAAATGGACATAACATGTTTAGGGGTATGTGTACCCAGCATACCTCCAGGAAAAAAGCACTGGAACTTACGTCCTAGTAAGTGTACAAAGGATTGCAGCCTTTGGGATACAATTCCATACTGAGTTACCTGGAAGTCTATGATTTTGTTTTGTAAACCACATTGGGAGTTAGTTGAAAGATAGAATACACACACACACACACACGCACACGCACACGCACACACACACACATATATATATAGAGAGAGAGAGAGAGAGAGTATAGTTGTTTAACTAGGAAAAGCTATAAAATCAACACTGGAATTGAAGCTGTGTTCTTGGAAACTGTTTTTGTGTAAAGTTATACAGTGCAATCCAAACCCAAGGTCCACAGGGATGAGATAATTTTGATTTAGTGAATCTTGGGCATTCTCAGCTGAGCCAGGCTGTAAGTCTCTTACTCCAGCTCAGATCAAGATATTCTGAATGAGCAAGCTCCTTAAAATGGCATAATTTATGCCAGTGTAAACCCCAAAATGAATATTCAAGGGATGTGGTGGAGGCAGGACAGGGCAAGGAGAGACTTACACCTATTCCAAACCCTGTTCAGCTTGGTTGTGTCACCTAGGGCACAATCCTTGAAACCTAGGACCTATACTCACCTGCTGGCTCAACCTGGGGCTCCTAATGGTGTTTGGAATAAGGGTAACTTACACTGGCTTGAGTTACACCAGCTTCCTATAGTTAGGACTGCTGTTAGTCATGTTCAAACATTTTGTTGTTTAGTCGTTTAGTCGTGTCCGACTCTTCGTGACCCCATGGACCATAGCACGCCAAACATACCGCTGCACATTGGTAAAAGACCACCCCAATATAATCTTGATACAATAGCAGCCAATCACATCAAATTTGCTTTTTATTTTCTAGTCAATGCACACAAGCCCATATCACACACAAAAATGATGCAACCCTACATAACAGCATCAATATTTCTTCTTTTTCTTTTGCAGTTTATCATTGTGTATGTCTGCTTTGGTAATGTACTGGGGGAGGTTTGCAAAGGAAAAAAAAGGAACTGTAGCAAACTATGCATGCACAGTGGTTTCCACAAAAATTGGAAAACAACAAAGGATAATTGCTAATATTGCACTTCAGAAGCAAGGCCAGCTGAAACTCCAGAACACTGCAATAAATTTGGATCAGAATTTCAGGAGCATTCTTAGAGAAAGGAGCCACTAAATCACTGTATAATTTATATTAGGTGGGAAGTGTATTACCAGAACAGTTCAACTTCATATTTAAATTGTAAACGTAGTCGGCTGCTTAGATTTTACTGGGGATTTTATTTCAACTGATAAGCTCATTGCTCTGCTGAGACACATAGTATCAGGTTCTTATATAATTGCTTGAGATATTTTATCCATCACATATAAAAAAATCACCCTGTGGAAACAAAATCCCCTTCCTCAAATCACTGGCTGCTACTGAATGAGACCAGCAGTCTTTAGCTATCACAGCAAACCCTTTAAAGTTGCTCAGGTGTCTTTTTTTGTGTGTGGAAAGGCAAGCAGCATTCACGTTTTAGAGTAAGTAATTGCCAAGTATGGTAAATCCAATGAGGAAAGAACAAGGGCAAACCCACATGCGCCTGCATGTTCACTCCCATCTCAGAACAAAGAACATTTCCAGGCAACATGTGTATATAGCAGACATGGAACAAAGCAACACTGCCATTGAAGCCAATGCTGCCATTGTCAAGAAGGAAATGCCTACAGCATGTAATCTCCCAGAGAATCATAACTTCTTACTACAAAACCTTTAAAAATAGAAATTAAAGACAAAACAACGAATCAGCAAACATATGAATGAAGTTCAAGCATACAAAGAAAGGCAAGGTCTAGTGGAAATTCTAAAGCATTGATCCATTAAAATAAATAAACAAACACGTTTTTAAAAGAAGAAGAGGGGCTTCCACACTACCAGAAAACAATTTACCGGTAAAGGTATTCCCCAAAATGAGTGGCAAGCTCAGAGACAGCACAGATCCATTTTCCACTGTGAAATAGCTTGGCATTTCCCAGAGTTAATTAGAGCCTTCAAAATCCTTTTAGGGAAGTGTTTGCTTGAGCAGCAATTACCAACCAGAATAATGGATGGAAAATATATGAAGATATAAGTTAATAAGATATACTACAGTGAACTTTATAGATGAAATTTTGAATTCTAAGGGGCTTCTTAAGAATGTTCTGAGTCAAGCTGGGTGTGGAGTTAATACTAAAATTTACTTATTTAAAGCATTATTATTTTTATCTTGCTGTTCAGATGAAAATAGGTAGAGTGGCTCAAAAAATTAATATAGTAACCTTGCAGTTCAGATTGTCTGCCTTCAGGCTTGCAGTCTAAAAGGCATGGCACAAAAGGAAGAGTTTGGAAGGTGGGAAGAAACAAGCTCAAACACTAGCCTCTGTTACGAAGTGCCTGCAATGGCCAGCTGGGATGGAACAATTCTGAAAGAAGGAGCCAAAGGTTACTGGTCCTTCAGCAGTACCAATGGAAACTCATCACACTCTTCCAAATACCGTATCTTGATGTGCATTTGTGAAGCTGGTCTCTTAGCTGATCCAATAGAATTCACCCATGGCATTCAGGCAGCACCTCTGTGTGAACATCTTCATCATGAGCATAATTTGCTCCAGCTTCATGGCTTATTTTCAAAATTACAAATAGCCCTTCCTAATAGCTTATATTAGGATCAGAGCTGGATACTCTGCCCATTCGTAGCTCTCAGGCAGGCCTGAGCGGTAGGCTTCCCCACTCAGTAATGTCAGATGAACAGTAGCCTTGTCCAGCCAGCTAGCTAGGCCTGGTAGCTCCTGTCTGCCCCTCCCATCTCCTCTGCTCCTGTGTTTGATGGGGTGAGGCTCTCACAGCCAGAAGTGACCCCAGACTCATTGTGTAGAGACCTCTTGTCTTCCAGCTGGAATCTTGGGGCCCAAAAGTTCTGCAGGAATGAGATTCCTCTGTGTAGGTGGCTGTAGCATAGTGGGCTGCTTCCTGCACTCCCTTTCTAAGGAGACCCCTGGTTCAAAGTCAGGAGTGAACTGACACTATGTTGAAGATGCTGCACTCATAGCTGCCAAGTTTTCCCTTTTCTCGCGAGGAAGCCTATTCAGCATAAGGGAAAATCCCTTAAAAAAAGGGATAACTTGGCAGCTATGGCTGCACTTCCACAGTATAGTAGAAGGGTGTGTTCTGCACCTCTTCCATAACCTTGCTGCGTTTCCAGCCTGCTATTTTTATTCTTACCACTGTGCTTTAAAATTGTACAAGAGGGTGTCAACAGAGGGATGGAGGGCTCCATCCATCCTCCACTAGCCTCATTTAGGAGCAAAGCACAGGCTATACCGGTAATCTTGCCTTTTTAGAAGCAGACAGATAACATGGGGCTAATTTATAAGGCAGGCACAGTCAAATCCAACTGGCAATGTGAACAGATGATTGTTACTAGGAGGAACAAGAACCATTGCCAAAGCTGCAGACATTCACTGTTGCAAACAACAATGAACCAGTGTGTGTGGGGGGGGGATTAAGATTTTAGGGTTTTTTCTTTCAGGGAATATTCTCTGCCCAAATCCCTTTTCACATTAAAAATGCTTATTGGACAATATGAGGCCCAGGCATACACACAACTTAGCATACCAATTAGTTTCAGCTTCCTGACATATGACAGCTTTCCAGTCTGACTTGGGTCCTAAACTTGTTGCCCAAATACTTGCCAGCGAGGATGACTAAAAGAACAATAACACAATGACTCCTGCCCTTTCATAAGATGAGACATGTTATGCACCAGTCCTCAGCTTGGATCAAGATCAAATTAACAAGCTGCACCACAGTCTCCAAGTCCCTGCCCAGCAGCAGGTCAGGTTGACACTACCTCGCTTTCGTAAATACTTTTTGGAAGATAAACGTAATCTGCAAACACAGTCCAAAAATCTGAACATAGACTTTTTCCTGCTAATGCTCCAAGACTTCAAAACTCCCAGAGCATTCATTCACACACCGTGCCTTAAAAGCTCCAGAAAGAGCTGTTACAGTAAGCTGTATCATTGATCAGGAGATTAATGGCAGATTGGCATAACAGGCTACCCAGGCTCCAAAAGCAGCTGTTACAGACCACTGACATGATAGACTGTGGATAACAGGCCACCCAGAGTCTATTTTCTTTCCTCACTATAAAATTTCAAGCCATGGCAGAGCCCTTCAAGGATGCGTTGAGGCATAGAGACACTGGAAACACTTCGGTGCACTTCCAAGTATCCTTTCAAGCTCCTTAGCCCAGCACTTTAAGTGATCTCAGTGACATGGAAGCCATTCTGATGGGTCATTTTCACATATTTACCCACAGTGTTAGGCTTTATTTGGGACATTACCTAAAGCTAGCCACTTAATTCGAAAGAGTCCCAGTGACATTAACAGAGTTACTGGCATATTTTACAAACCTCAGCCCTCTCAAGTTGAATATGCTAAGCCACTTTAAATAATGCCAAATTGGCATTTGCAAAACCACAGAGAAGGGAGGGACCAGGGCAGTGGAAGGACACTCCATTCCTCTGCCACTCCACTCTGACCCACGCCTTTCAAAGTACAGAGAAAAGGAGAAGGAAAGTCTTCTTACCACCTGTCACCTGACCTTCTGCTATGACTGATGCCTCTAAGCAGACAGCAGGCACTTTGACCAGACAGTGGAGATAACATACAGTCATGGTCAGGTGGTCAGGAAGCTTGATGGGGAGGTTTGGACGAGTTGGCTGTCCTGCAATGCTTTTTCAGGAGAGGTAGATCCTGTCCCCCTGATCTACCATATGGGCAGCCAAATCCACCAATAAGCACACAATCTTAATGTACAACATAAATTGAGACGTAACCTAAATTCAGGTGCTCATATGGCGGAAGAGCAGCATGTCATCCTCTCCACCATGTAGATCAGGCATCCCCAAACTGCGGCCCTCCAGATGTTTTGGCCTACAACTCCCATGATCCCTAGCTAACAGGACCAGTGGTCAGGGATGATGGGAATTGTAGTCCAAAACACCTGGAGGCCCGAAGTTTGGGGATGCCTGATGTAGATGATAGCATACATGCCAGGGCCTCCACACAAATGTCTAATTGCATCATTATCCTATTCACACCATTTCTCTACCTCAAAAAGAAACAAAAAAGGAATTGTGAGGCAGAGAGGGGGAAGTACAGCAATGAAACCCTGCAAGATGTTCCCGAAGAATCCTTATCTCATATGCTGTACCATCTGTTTAAGGAAGGGGCACATTGTTTCACAAAGGACCATAGCTCAGTGGTAGAGCACCTGCCTTGTATGCGGAACGTTGTAACACTCAAGTCTCCAGATAAGGCTGGGAAGACCCCTGCCTGAAATCCCGGAGAGCTATTTAAAGTCCATAGAAAATACTGAGCTAGATAGACCAATGGTGTGATATGGCTGCTTCCTATGTTCTGGCTCTGTTTTCTTTCTTAAAAGTGCTAGGAGTGTTTTAACTTTTAGAACTAAGCAGCTGGAGCTCTCAGATTGGCAGGCTGCCTTCTCTATGTACCATCACCCTTTTAAACACGTGCTATGTTATGAGCCTCTTAAATCAGATACACCCAGCAGCAGCCTCCAGGATTACCGAAGCACTTCCCAAGAACCAAGTTAAGAGACGGGATCAAGAGCACGTTTAGATAATAATGTCATTTGCATGAGCCCAGAAATCCAGAATGTAACATTTTCTGACTGATCTGAACCCTGTATCTAATATTTTCCCACTGAGACTGGATAAATCTCTTAGCCTGATATATTCTCCAGTGCATCACAGTGGGTTGATGAGTCCCCTGCGGTTGAATTACTGCAGAGTGATTCTCAGCAAGGTCATAGTTCTGTCTCTTTGCTCACCTTCTCAAAAGTGTGACTCTGTAAGAGACTCTTGATGATGCTTTCATGCCGATCACAACTTGACTAAGGAAAAGAGACTACTTAATTGCCTGGCTCTTTAAAAATGAGACAGTAATATCCATTCATTTCACAATCAGGAAGGCTCTGCTCCCTTACATGACAATGCCTTTTAAAAATATTTTCCCATTACAAGTTTCAGAGTTGAAAAATTAGTACAGTGATGGTTTCCCCCAATGAACAATGCATGTAATAATATCGAACCCTTGAGGAGGAAGTACATATCCATTAGGCAATAGCAAGAAGATTTTATTTGAATCTGTCTACAGGAGGTCTTGCTTTGAAGAAACATATAATTGGTCACGATACAAATCATAGAAGCTACTACAGGCAGACCTCATTTTATTGTGCTTTACAGATATTGCTCCTTGTGGGGCAGCCTGTCCCCCACCCCTCTTCTGGCCATGGGCGTAGAGATGGCTAGGGCTGGAACCCAGTTTTTCCTCTCCAGCCCCTGCAGCCAGGGGAGCTGGTTTAATAGACTATAGTATATTGTAAACCTAACTTTGGTACGTATTTTTTTTTTTGGGGGGGAGAGAAATTTATTGGTTCAGAACCGATCCTGCAATATCTCTGAGGTATGCTTGTATTTCCTAAGGTGGGGTGGGGGGAGCCACCTGATCATATGCAAGTTCTCTACTGGAAATGGGCAAATCTGTCAATTTTTGTTTGTCTCAGACTCATATTTCCAGCTTAAAATTCTCCACATTCTCAACTCTGTTGGTGTTTTTTTGGGGGTGTGTGTGTGCGCGCGCAGATGTGATCAGCATTTAGTGCAAATTTCTTCTGATAAACACCTTTCTACAGATTTTGCACACATTTTACCCCGGTATATGCAATTGTGTACAGATTACTTGGCTTGGCTGAAGAACTGCATTGGAAACATTAATCAAATTTCATATTTCAAAGGATGGCTGGGTTTTGGTTATCAATCAGATAACACAATTTTCCAACATTTGATTAAAAATACATATAAATATGTGCATTTTATGCAGAGAATGAATTCAAAGGTAGCAGCATTTCTAATGACTAAGTCTGCACTATACTATTTCATGAAACACCAAAATCCTGAGGTAAAACTCTAATCATGTTGTCTAAGATCGCAATCTAGATATTTATAGTGCCCCTCATCAATTTAAGTGCTCAACAAGATAATACAAAACCTACCATCATAATACCCAGTGAAAATCCTACAGGATAAAGGTATCACATGTTCAGAAGATTATAGCAATTGGATTCTGGTTATCAGAACACAGGCAAGGGTATTCCCAGGGCTGAGAAATACCCAGATGTATCTTGGCTTCTAATCATAGATTAAAGTTAGAATTACAGTTAGAATTACATGATATAATCAAGGATTATCTTGGAGCAGGTTTTCCTCCCAAGTAAAAACTAGAATGCTGCAGGAAAAGGTGCAGGCAAGCTATCTGGCTTCATTCTCCATATCAGCCAGGACTGCACCCTGGAAGAAAGTATTCATAAGTATTTTCTTTCCAGTGATGGATCAAAAACAACTTTTAAACCTTTTTAGAGTAGTTATAAATCCCACCAGCTATCATGATTTTTTCAAGAGCAGAATTTATTTTAAAATAAAAAAATTCCTTCAGTAGCACCTTAAAGACCAACTAAGTTTTTATTTTGGTATGAGCTTTCGTGTGCATGCACACTTCTTCAGATACCATGCACACGAAAGCTCATACCAAAATAAAAACTTAGTTGGTCTTTAAGGTGCTACTGAAGGAATTTTTTTATTTTACTTCGATCCAGACCAACACGGCTACCTACCTGTAACCAGAATTTATTTTGTCTGCTTTTAATTATGCATGGTGCCAGGCCACATTACAAATGAAAGTCAGTGTTGCAATGATCATAGATGAGACTATAAATGCACACATAATCCAAAGTGATGTAGCCTGATGATTACATCATAATATGAAGAGTTTAGTAATCCATCAAATTACGCACCAGCGGTTGTATATTTCCTGTAAGTAAAAGGCACCCTAGAGGCAAGAAGAAGTGATTATCCCAAAAATGTATTAGAACTTGACTTGAAACAACATGTGACATCAGTCATGCTTCAGCACATATAGGAGAGGTTTGGTTAGGAGATAAGATTATATCTTAACACTCTTGAAAACTTTGGGGATTGGTCTGGTCTACTGTGAAAATATTCAAATATTATCAAATGTTATGTCTCTGAACATGAATGTTAATACTCAGAAAGGAAAGAGAGTTAGTGTGTGAATAATGTCATCATGTTTATTTTAGCCCTCCTGTGGGGGAAAAAATTAACAACTGCAATCTAACACAGTTATACATTCATAAAAGGTAAAGGTACCCCTAACCATTAGGTCCAGTCGCGGACGACTCTGGGGTTGCGGCACTAATCTCGCTTTATTTGCCGAGAGAGCCAACAGCTTCCGGGTCATGTAGCCAGCATGACAAAGCCGCTTCTGGCGAACCAGAGCAGTGCACGGAAACGCCATTTACCTTCCCGCTGTAGTGGTACCTATTTATCTACTTGCACTTTGACGTGATTTTGAACTGCTAGGTGGGCAGGAGCTGGGACTGAGCAATGGGAACTCACCCCGTCGCAGGGATTCAAACCGCCGACCTTCTGATTGGCAAGCCCTAGGCTCTGTGGTTTAGACCACAGCGCCCCACGCGTTCCATACATTCATAAGCTTAAGAAAATAAATGGGAAAGGTGCATAGTTCAACTGTGGCCATTAGCTATAAAACTGGCAAGCACGCAATATGCATAATTCCATGAAAATGAAAATTAGTTTGCTACAACAGGGTAAATTTGATTTTTACCAAGGCAGCAACACTAGCAGTAGGGATATGTGAAATCCCCATGACAAATGTTGCTACTCTCACATTCTCTTAGCTTCCCTCCTAATTCCACAGGTGTTTTGGTCCAAGAAGATGCCTCCAAATGCATTTCAAATGTCACTTCGGGGGGCGGGGGAGGACTGGTGGTGCTGCAGCTAAAAATCAACGACAAGATACAAATGACAAGTCAAAACAGCAGCATTTATTTGGGGAAGAGCTGACTTTCCATCATGTTGTTGGGCTAGAAGGATCATTTATAGTATTTAGATGTTCAAAGAGGCATTTATCTTATTTTTCAAGGGTCATTTTCATGCCACAGCAGTGATGTGACGATTCGGAGGCAGGTTGTAGACATGTTATGAGAACACACATGGGAAAACTCCTACCTCAACAGAGTTAACTTCTATGTCACTTTTAAAATGTTGATGTTATTTTTTTTCTGAATTGACGACCTTCATCAATCATAGTTATGTTAAAAATATACAATCTGAGAAAATTTAGTATTTCTGTTTAATTTCTCGATGTGAGACGTTGCTTTTTGACAGTCATTACATTTTGACAGTCTCTTACCGCTACTTCTCCACTGCAGTTTCTTGACTGGCAAATACCAGCTATTCTGTTTGGAATCAGAACATCTTCCCAGCAAGATGGACCCTTAAAAAGAAAAGAGATATATATTTTTAAAAATATATCAGAAGAAAAGTTTCACTTACTCTGCTTTGGAATTTCCCCAAAGAGACAGGAAAAGCAATAACAACACTGTTTAAAACAAGAAATAACAAAAGGAAAGAGGAAACACTATAAAAATAAAAAGGTAACGAATCCAGAACATGCAGTGAAATGTACATTAAATATAAAAGCACATTACAAAAAGATATGGGATTCAAAACTACAGAAATGTGAAATTAAATGCATTCATGTTGAGTTAGTTCCCACTGCCATAAATCAAATACACTGATGCAAATACACTTTAGATACTGTTACTTCTGGTACAGCAGCTGCCAGGGCTCACCACACTGAACATATTTCACCTGAGATAAAAGATCTTAAGCAGTTTCCACTTTCTGGGCACAATGCAAAATGCTCAGTTCTGACCAATGAAGCGCAAAAGAGCCTGAGTCTGAGAGATCCAAAGAACATCTTTATCCCATGTGAACCTGCCTGCCCATTGAGATCTTCATCAGAGACCTCACTGCCGCTGGAGGTCAGGCAGGCAGAAATCTGGAACAGGGTCTTTTCTGTGGCAGCTCCTCAACTGCCGAATCTCCTCCATATTCACTTGGCACTATTTATTTTGTCTTTCAGGTGAGCAAGAAAAACAGCTGAATTTGCCCAGTGCTTCAGGAAGCTAAGATGAGAACCTTTCTCATCTTTGCCGCTGCTCTTATGTATGTTGTTTTGCTTGGAGGGAATTAGTTGCTTTATGAGATCTTGCTGTAAGACAGTTTTCACTGTTTCTAAGACAATTTAAGCACTTGTTCTGATGAAAATATGAGGCATGGATTTTTTTAAAAAAAAATAAAGAAAAAGGGGAAAGTGTATGCAAGATATATGAGCCACCAAATAGGAAGACCATCCGGGTGAAGGTTCCCCTATCAGACCCTTAGTAAATACATGGTGGTTAGATATGGGGCATTCACGCACTCACTGAAAATGAGGAGCATAATTTCTGAAGAGCGCTAATGGTCAATCTTTACTTTTTAAACATCTGAGAAAGAATTATCTGTGTGACTGCAACAATTCTATTCTAACAAAGCAGTTCTTAGAAGCGGAATCTATTTAAATGGTATTTTGCATAAAGCAAATGCAATAAATAAATGAGGATTGCAGAAGGAAAACTGAATAATTAAAGCCCAAGTTTAATGCATCCATATGCAAGTTGTAAACTATGGTAATGGTCTTTTTGCAAGTTTCCAAAGTTTTAGAAGGTTCACAGACTTAAGTGATATTTTGCTGAGACTTTGCAATTGACAAGGAAGAGGTTGGTATAGATTTTGTATTTAAAATTTGGTCACAATTTTACTTATTACTTTCAAATAATTTACTATTAAAATGTGAACAACTGAATACAGATGAGGGAAGAATTATTTATCTTGGTCAGGCTACATATGCTGCAAATATCCTTCAGGTGCCATGCTTCAACTTGAGGTTTCTAGCTCTGGGGAAGGTTTGTGTTTAGTCTAACTGTGAGTGTAAGCGATGGTCCCTTCTCCAGTAGCTTCTCAGATCTGCTAACCAAGTCCCTGAACTGCTATAGTGCACAGATGCTATGTGTAGGTGCCTCCTCAATCTTACAAAGTATCCCAGTCCCTGTGATAAGAGTGCTAAAACAATGCACAGGAACACATGCATGTGTAGGTAAAACACCACACAAAAGGAATATTGAGGCAACATACAATTACATTAATATTGCTGATATTTACCAGATTGTTTTCAATGAATCCGGGCACTTTTCAACTTCAATGGATTTTGTATGGGGACTGATTTGTAAATCCGGGGACTGTCCCCAGGAAACGGGGACGTCTGGTAACCTCAGATTAAATTATCTGTAGCACGGGTGTCAAACACAAGGCCCGGGGGCCAAATCCGGCCCGCCAGACCTCGTCATGTGGCCCGCCGAGCACCCCAGCCAGCGGGACCCAGCAGCGGGACCTTGCTGCTGAAGCGCCGCGCCGACAAAGCGCCGACAAACTTTGAATCCTCCTCCTCCTGCCACGGCTCGGTGCCTGGAAACGGCTGCTGCTGCTGCTGCTGCTGAAGCACAGACAAAGCACCCAGCAGCGCCGCGTGGAGGAGGAGGAGGATTCAAAGTGCTACAGAGCACTGCTGCGTCCCAGAGGCTCGGCACTCTCCGCACGGTGCTGCCGGGCACCGACCCGGCAAGCCGCCTCCTCCTCCTCTTGCCTCACCTCCTCCTCCTCCTGCTGCGGCTCAGCCTCATGAGCGTGCAACTCTGAGGCTTTACGCACTTCTCCTAAAACGGACACCCGCTGCCTCACGCTGCACGGGAAATGCTTTTTGCCCCTGGGTCCCTTCGCGCTCTTTTCTGGCGTTGAATCAAGGCGGAGACCCCCCTTCCCTTTCTTTCTTTCTCTCTCTCGTTCTTATTCTTTCTTTCCCTCTACTTCCTTCCTTCTTTATCTCTGTCTTCTCTCCCTCTTTCTTTTTCTTTCCTTCTTAATCCCTTCCTTATTTCCTACTCTTCTTTCTCTCCCCTCTTTCCTTCCTTCCTCTCTCCCTCCTGCTCCCTCTTTTCTTCCTTTCTTCCTCCCTCCCTCCCCTCCCCTCCCCTGCCTCTCCCTCTCCTCAGAAACATAGGATGCTGCTTTATACTTCTGGCCCTTAAACCCTGGAACCAGGAGAGTCAACCTCAGCCAGTCCCTTTGGTGAAGGGTGGTGGCTCACTGGCAGAACATCTGTCCTGCATGCAGAAGGACCCCAGCATCTCCAGGTACTAGTAGCTCTGCAAAGGTCCTGCATGAAACCCTAGCGAGCCTCCACCACCCAGTGCAGTTACCAAAAATCATTTTTCAATAAATTGTACAATAATTGTACATTTGAATATCTACTTGCCATTATTCTGACTATGTTTCTGCTTTCAGAGCTAGTTATTACTTACATTATTACAAAAAAAAGTAATAATTGAATGCAGTGACAATAATTTATGATAATAAAGAGTGGACACATAGTCCTACATATACTCCGGCCCTTTGAGGGTGACCAAACTGCTGATGCGGCCCCCCGATGAATTTGAGTTTGACACCCCTGATCTGTAGATTAGAACCAATCCTTAACTTGCCTGAGCAGCATGGTTGCTACTTCTATGTGATCACATCCCATGGTACTCTAATAATATTTGAAACAGGAAAACTGCATAGGAGCGGCATATTACACACACACACACACACACACACACACACACACACACACACACTCCACACCAATGCTACTGACCTTCAGATGGCATAGAGTGAGTGACCACACCCCAAGCCCCACCCACATGATTTCTGTATTTCAAACTTCATCAGAGCAGCACACGAGAACCTATCCTTATTGTTTATATGCTATGGCAGCTCAAGTATCTGTGCAAATAAAGGGGTAGGACTCTGGAATGTTTCTACAATTTCAGTGTGGATTGGTATGAGGGCATTCGATCTACTCAGGTCTTGGGTGATAAAGGAGTTGTCACCTGCTTCCAGATCCTTTTCCTCAATCTTTGCACTTTTACTCCAGATGCCACTTGCTCTCTAGGGCACTGTTTCCCAACCAGTGTGCCTCCAGATGTTTTGGGACTACAACTCCCATCATTCCTGACCACTGGTCTTGCTAGCTAGGGATGATGGGAGTTGTAGTCCCAAAACATCTGGAGGCACACTGGTTGGGAAACACTGCTCTAGGGGAACCAACCTCACCATTTCGAGAACCTCTGACAGAAGTTGCACTGTTTTAACTGCAGCTGAAATGGGGAAGTTTCAGCCACCACCCCCCTTTTTTAAAAAAAAACAGGTCGAAAAATGTACTAGAGAAATTCAGTAAACTGACAAATTAATCAGAAGATCAGAAACACAAGTCAGTGATTCATAAAATAATTTGAACCATTTGGAAGGTATGAAATTATTATAATGCTTCATTGCCCAAACCCAAAGAGCACTCACTAATGGTTCCTCATTATGCCGGGAAAAAGTGACAAGTGGGGTGCCGGAGAGTTCTGTTCTGGGCTTGTTGTTGTTCTACATCTTTATAAATGGCTTGGATGAAGGAATTGAGGGGGGAGTCATCAATTTTGCAGATGACACCAACAGTGTCAATAGTGTGGTGCAGCAGCAAAAAAAATAATGCTATTAGTTGGATGGCCATCTGTCACAGATGCTTTAGTTGAGATTCCTGCATTGCAGGGGCTTGGACTAGATGACCCTTGAGTCCCTTCCAACTCTAAGATTCTGTTATTCTATTCTAGGCCACATAGTGTACTGCTCAAATGAAGTAATATTGCCACTCTATTCTGCCTTGGTCAGACCACACCTGGAGTATTGTGTCCAGTTCTGGGCACCACAATTTAAGGAGGATATTGACAAGCTGGAACATGTGCCGAGGATCAATCAAGATGATGGAGAGTCTGGAGACAAAGTCTTATGAGAAATAGTTGAGGGATTTGGGTATGTTTAGTCTGGAAAGGAGGAGACATGATAACCATCTTCAAATATCTCAAGGGCAGTCACATGGAGGAGGGAATATGCTTGTTTTCTCCTGCTCTGGAGGCTTGTTCCAGAACCAAGGGATTCAAATTACAAGAAGCATCAAGAATAGCCTTCTGACAGTAAGAACTGTTTGACAGTGCAACAGAATCCCTTGGAAGGTTGTGGGCTCTCCTTCCTTGGGGGTTTTGAAGCAGAGGTTGGATGGCCATCTGTCATGGATGCTTTAGTTGAGATTCCTGCATAGTAGGGGGTTGGACAAGATGAACCCTGGGGTCCCTTCCAACTCTGCAATTCTATGGCTCCATGAGCTTGTGTATAATATCATCACATATATTAATTAAGATTACCCAGAAAATCCAGCACAGGTGCATTTAATTTTAAATGGGAGAAATTACAAAAAATAAGAGGATTTGTTAAAAGGATGATTTTTTAAAAATAGTAAGAAGGGTCAGGTCTGTTTAGCAGGGTTATTTAAAACCAATATAATACTCATCCATTTAGCGCTTCTGCGCATGCATGCAGGCTACAGATGCGCCAAACCCGGAAGTAACCCGTTCCGGGACTTCCGGGTTCGGCGCATCCGTAACCTGAAAAGACGCGACATGAAGCGGACGTATCATTGAGGTATGACTGTACAATTCCCCCATTTTCAAGCTCTATGTCTAGTATAGGAATAGCATAGGAATAGCATATTCAAAAACAGCCCATCTTTTTTCTGATACAATACTATTATAGGAGGCAAATTAGGTTTCCAATTTTTAATGTACAGTAGTCTTAACAGGTTTAATTTATCATCATCTGTTCAAACACCCTTTCCTAGGAAAAAACTTGCTGCGGCACAAATGGGGCTTTCAACAACCTAGAGTCAACCAATGGCCACATGATATGCTAACTGTTGTGTGATAGGAGATCTCATTTCAATTCAGAACATGGAAATGTATTTGAATAGCAACAGATATTATCATGTAAAGCTTCATTTATTTCACCAGCCCTTATGTCTTGATAATTGCTAATCCAACTGGACTACATTTATTAAATGAGATAAGACACACATTACATTTCAAGTGAATGCTTGGGTATTATCATAATGTAAACATGATTACTTTGCTCCCAAATTTGCTTGAATTTTTTGGGGAATGTATCCCTTCTAGTCTGCAAAACCCATCCTACAATGTCACAGGCTATTCTGGGGGGAGTGGAAGGACAGTGGAGGTGTGGAAGCAGAAGCAAGAAAAGACACCTCTGCCGATTTTTAACGCAGTGTCCATGGAGGTTGGTCATTAACATAATTTCATGCTACATTTAAATATTAAAAGAGATTTGCAAAACTGACGCTTGTGGATTGAAGTCTTATATTGTAATTGTTTTGCTTTACTCACAGCAAAAAATGGGGCCAGGTAAAACTTCCACTGCCACCTCAGAAATGCCAGTGGCATGAATTTTATATAAATAAGAAGGTAATTGCTAACCCAGCAGTCCCATATCTGAGATGTGATATGTCTGATAGAATATGTCTGATAGATAGGCCCATCTCAACACTAAAATGTGTATCATTGTCATGGTGTTCCCACAAAGGGAAGCCTGAAAGCAGAACTTTTGTAACAGGTTTTGAAATTTCCACAACTATTTCCAAGAGCATTTGCCCAGGTTTAAAAAAATTGCTATTTTATCTGGCTCAATAGTTTTGGAATGTTACTCCTCACAATTTGTGTCTTGATATTTATTGTTCATTTTAATTTTGTATAGATATTTGTTATGTTTATGCACACTACTTTGGCCACCTCATGAGAAGAGAAGAATCCTTGGAAAAGACCCTGATGTTGGGAAAGATTGAGGGCACTAGGAGAAGGGGACGTCAGAGGACAAGATGGTTGGACAGTGTTCTCGAAGCTACGAACATGAGTTTGACCAAACTGCGGGAGGCAGTGCAAGACAGGAGTGCCTGGCGTGCTATGGTCCATGGGGTCACGAAGTGTCGGACACGACTAAACGACTAAACAACAACAACAACATGCACACTACCCTGGAATCCATGTTTGGAGGAAGCTTTGATATTAAAAGTTTCTAGAGAAAGAAATTTTGGTTGGCATCAAATGAAGTAGTTTGACCTCTCTCTGCTCTCCCTGCATACATTCTCCAAATCTGATCCAAAAGGTTTGCAAGAAAACCCAGAATAAATTTAGGATAAGAAGTTCTGTTGCACTAATGCAGGCACCCCCAAACTTTGGCCCTCCAGATGTTTTGGACTACAATTCCCATCTTCCCCAACCACTGGTCCTGTTAGCTAGGGATCATGGGAGTTGTAGGCCAAAACATCTGGAGGGCCGCAGTTTGGGGATGCCTGCACTAATGGAACTACATCATTTGATACCACTCCTTATAAATAACATGAGGAGCAAAACTGGCATCAAGTCAGGTGGCAGAGGAACCAACCCTCATGGCAGGTTGCCAGGAACAGGTAAGACAAGGAAAAGTCCTTACCACTTGCTTTTTATTCAATATTTACAGAGAGAGGCTTGGGAATGCAGCATCTTGGGAAAATGGTGTTGTCCTGAGTAAATCTCCATCCCCCCTTCCCTCCTGCTTCCTCATTCTTGAACAGTACCACCCACTCTACGGTTGCCGCTTAGGGCCATCTGTCTCTGAGCTCTTTGCTCTCCTACTTTTAAGGCTCATCAGATTCTTGGAGATGGTGGGTCTGGAATGCTTTCTAGTGATAATGTGTCAGCCAGCTGCTCCGGCTCTGCCTCCTCCTCCTCTCCCATTATTTCCCAACTTTCCCCCCTCATCTTCCTCTGAGCTGTGCTGTTCCTTAAACCTCTGTTGTAATTCTGAACTGTCTTCTTGTTCTCTGGAAGGGTCAGGCTGGGGAAGTGGTCTCCACCATTCCTCCCCTGCCCAGTCCCTGACACATCAAGGCTTAGCATTGCCAGGCAACTGCTAAGGTCCCAGCAGGGCCCGCTCTTGAAGAGTGATCTCCAGAGTGAAGAGCATCTCCAGAGTGATGAAGTGAACGGATTCCAGCAACATTGGTTCACTCAAGAGTTCATTCAAGGGCTAATGTAAGAAAGCTCAGGCAACAGACTAAGTTGGATTTCAAATAGTCATATATTGGCTTAAGAAACTGAAATATGAGTGAACCTTCTGAATGTGCTGGAGCAAATAAATCAGGACTTCTTCAAGTAACTAAGTTTTAAAAGTTTTGGAACAAGCCAGAATATTGTGTAAACTACAAACCTTGTATAAATATTCTGGCTCATTCCAGAGCTATGAATTATTTAGTTTCCCAGTTTGGACAAAACAAGAAAATATGGTTAACAGAATACTTCCTGGTTTGCTGATTCATAGTGTGTTGAGATGTGATTGTCTAAAAATGGTCTCAGTGTGACTTGGAACTGTGTTTAATTGAACCTGGTTTCTCATCCCATTTCACCTTTGGGTTGCAAGTTGGATGGCAGGACGAGCAAAAATCACATCATTTATTCATGAATAATGGCTACCTTTGAAGCATTAATCTGTGTGCAAATGTTTATTTTGGTACAAACTATAAATTTTGCTACTCATCTGGAACAAAATACACAGAAACCTAAAATATTAATATTAATGATTTTTTGTATTGTTGTGTGAATTGGCTTAAGCAACAACAAAATACCCTTTTTACTAAAGATTCTCCAACCCTGAGGGAGTCCTCTAATCTCTCCCTGCATGTGAATTCTCAGTTTTGAGCACATTTTTACTTAAAGCACTCATAATAAGGCATATCTGCATATAAGCTCACCAAGACAACTTAATATACAAATCAAGGACTTTGATTTGCATTTCTGCTATTAAGAACAATAATTAGCAACCTTGTCTGCTAAATAACAATTTGTGCTGCGCCACCATGTAAATAATTTGTGCCACACTGAAATATACACAAGAGGTAATAAATCAAAGATGTAGGGAAAGTAGATCCCCACAGCCTCTGTATGAATATTCCCAAATAATTAAAACTGGTTTAAATATGGTAACTGATATGCATGGCTTTATCTAAAACATTTTTTGTGGAACTAACACTGTAAGACGCCAATACATAAATAAAATTAAAGTCCCTTCTAAATGAACATGCAGAGAAGCAGCAGCTAAGAAACAAAATGTCTATACCACACTCCTTAATTTCATTCATATATATATATATATATATATATATATATATATATATATATATATATATATAAAATGCTATATTGGTAAATATTAGTTGCACGCTACACATTAGGTTAAAATCCATCCTGACCCCCAAAATGGTCCAGTTCTGGAAAATGCTCTATCACAGCTCCTCGGATACTGCACTTTAAAACCGTAAAATCAAGATTTCACACAATACCTGAAGAAAACAGATTGCTACCTAGTCCATTTTTTATTTTGCACAAAATCAGCATCCATGGGTGGGGGACTAAATATTATCAAGTGTGCCAGAGAGAAGCAAAGAATCTGTGTATCAATTCAAAAAGAAAAATATGTATCCAACAAGAACTTTCATTAACATACTAAAACCATAAAACATATTAGCATACATATTTGCTATTTATAAAGTTTACCAATTACACCTGGAATATTTTACTGAAATATTATTTTAGAGGAAATACATACATATAAGGAATATAACACCCAATTCATCCAAGAAAATATTTTGATAGATTTGCTCCAGAGCTGCAGTCAAAGACCCATAGATTATATTTACTTTGAACGCATAAGACAAATTGTTTACCTATATAAGGGTAGGGGGCAGGAGAGGGTTCCAACTCTATCTTTTTTAAAAAAACAACAACAACAACAATTTATTAAGTTTTCCAAATAAACACATTAAAAACAATAAACAAAACAAACATTCAAAAACAAATACATCACATACATTTATCTTTTAACAATTCTTTCCAAATCTCTCATTCTACTCTATCTTTACTTTGTAATAGTTTTGTAAGGGTGGGGAGGGGGCATTAACATGGCCAAAAATCAATGACTGAGAGGAGGTTCCAAATCTTTTTCCCGCCTGTCATTTATTCCCTTGAAATGATTCTCCCAGCTCATGTGCATTTGCTTGGGTTTGTCTATTATTATTATTATTATTATTATTATTATTATTATATCCTCCTTAGCTGATTTCTCAAAGCAGAAGAAGCTTTTTTCAAGGGAGAATCTGTAGGTGAGAGGAGGTGAAAGTCCCTTCCAGCATAACAGGAAGGGATGTTGCGGGCTCCCACGTACCCTCCACGTGCTGGGGGGATGGTTGCCATCCCTCCAGCCATAGGCTGGGCCCCGGGCGCGTTGCTCCCCAGCGCGTCCAATCCGGACGTCCCGGGGGCATGGCTTGCTGCCTTTAAGCAGGCGCGCGGCCGGGGTTCAGTCTCTTTGCTCCTGCCCCCAGCTGCTGTGCTTTGCCTGCTTTGCGCTGCTTTACCTGCTTCTTCCTGCTTCGCCGCGATCGGCCAGCCTCCCACATTTCACCAAAGTGTCATATGATTATCTGTTTCTTTAGGGAACCTTAACCCCTGTATATTTGTGTAGTGTGTAGTGGCAGGAAACTTACTTTACTATGAGAGGTAACCTATTCCCAGTGGATTTTTTATTTTTTATTTAATTTTTTTTTACTTTGCCTTTCCTATGTGCTCATTACTAACTTGTTATCTGCTTCCTTGGAATCTGGGCTTAAAACACGCTCATGAGAAACACAAACAGATTTTGAGCCAAGGATGAGAGCAAGCAGCTAGCAAAAAAATATGAAGTCAGGTGAATTGTCTCTCATCTTGGATCAATGTCAATAGCTTTCAAGCTAAGGACTAATGATGACAAGGGGCAACTAAATACCTGAATCTTAATTCTAGGAGATACTAGCACCTAATTTCCTACACCAGCATTCATGCACATGCATCCTTTCAAATCAGAGTATCCACACCAGCCAAAATATTTTGTGATTTATAGCTGGGAAGAGAGAAGGAAGTCAACAACATACTATATTATTTAACTCTGTTGGAACACAGTGTGTGTGTGTGTGTGTGTGTGTGTGTGTGTGTTACTTTATGAATCACTCTGCATACAGAACTGTTTATATCAGGCATCCCCAAACTGCGGCCCTCCAGATGTTTTGGCCTACAACTCCCATGATCCCTAGCTAAGAGAACCAGTGGTCAGGGATTATGGGAATTGTAGTCCAAAACATCTGGAGGGCCACAGTTTGGGGATGCCTGGTTTATATCGAACAACAATGGGCAAGTCTTTATCAATAAGAAGAGACCAGTAATAAGCATATGGCAAGCTAATTATTTCTCCTGAATTAGAACATCAGAAACAAACAAGGGCTAATCTTATTAATAATCCTGACAGCCAAAGCATGCTTATCTGAATTTATAAACCCCAGAAATCATCATGTTATTTTCTGAAGACATTTCTGTTTTGCCTGCTTATGTTTGGCTTGTTGCAGTGAAAATCTAGCTTTTAAAAATACAATAAAAGAGAAGGCAAATACTTCATGAAAATATAAAAGCCTATTTACATAATAAAAAGAACATTGTTCTAGCTAGTTTAACTGGCCTGTCTGAAGATTTATGTAAAGGAGGACAACAAAAGAATTGGGAGAGGGTTTAGCTGGTATAAATGTTGTTATATTGTCATTGTGCTGTTTCCAAAACAACCCTAGAGATTATTAAAGGGTTACTATATACAGTCATACCTTGGAAGCCGAACGGAATCTGTTCCGGAAGTCCCTTCGACTTCCAAAACTGTTGGAAACCAAGGCATGGCTTCTGATTGACTGCAGGAAGCTCCTGCAGCCAAATAGAAGCTGCGCTGGATGTTCGGCTTCCAAAGAACGTTTGGAAACTGGAACATTGGCGTTCGGGAGCCAAAACGTACAAGTTGCAAGGCATTGGGCTTCCCAGATACAACTGTATATGGCAATACTGCAGGAATCATCATCGGGTTTCGCTGCTGAAATCAGTATATGGTATAGCAGAATAAACTACAAAAACAAACATACAATACTTCTGCATCTTCCTCTGCAGAATCCCTGTCAGTAAGAGTTGGGCCACCCAGTGCTGGTGTGGCAGGCAGGTCCCTCTATCAAACCTGCACAACATGAGGCTGTGGGCCAGTCACAATATCTTCTCTGACAGTATCTTCATACTCCAAGAATCTCTGGGGGAATTCCAGTTGTTGTCAGGAGCAGGTCAGTAATAAAACACCCAGTGTCAGGGAAGTTAACTTTTTATTCAAAGAAACCAAAACACTGCATGCCTAGTGATCACAGCAACTCTTCCCAGTAGGCCTTTCTTCCAATGAGGCAACTGAGAGTGCTGAAATTCCCTGCCTTCCCACCACTCTCTAAGGCTTCTCTCCCCAGTAGCCTGAGGTCCTGCTGTCTTGTCTCTTTGCTCCACCCTCTTCATTTCTCTGCGTGTTCTGTGAGACCAGGGGGGAAGGGGAGCTGACTGTTGCAGCAGCAGGAGGAGAATCCATGGATTCTTCAGCAGCCTGCTTCATCTCTGTCTCCTGACTCAGCTCCTCTCCTGCTTCTGATTCTGAACTGCTCTCTGCCACAACCTCTTCTTGCTCCCTAAGCCCTGTTGCCTCTTCTGCTTCTGATACCTACTCCTTCCCAATCTGCCCCCTCTTCTCCCTCTCTCCACTCATTGCTGTCCCACCACCTATCCTCTGACTCTGAGCCTTCTTCCCCTGTGATATCCCTTTGGGGTTCCCCTGGGGGTTCCCTGGCTGGTGCTTCCTAGCCAGTCCTTGACAGTTGTTCAGAGCCCTTTCCCAGTGAGATTTTTATCCCAGTTTTTACCAGCATTGATCTGAAATTGTATTTACTGTATATAGGTTTTATTGTTAAATGGCTTCAGGATGTTTTATGAGAAGTGGGACATGGGTGGCACTGTGGGTCAAACCACAGAGCCTAGGGCTTGCCAATCAGAAGGTCATCGGTTCGAATCCCCGCAACGGGTGAGCTTCTGTTGCCCAGTCCCTGCTCCTGCCAACCTAGCAGTTCAAAAGCACATCAAAGTGCAAGTAGATAAATAGGTACCGCTCCTGCAGGAAGGTAAACGGCATTTCCATGCGCTGCTCTGGTTTGCCAGAAGCAGCTTAGTCATGCTGGCCACATGACCCGGAAGCTGTCTGCGGACAAACACCGGCTCCCTCGGCCAGTAAAGCGAGATGAGCGCCGCAACCCCAGAGTCATTTGCGACTGGATCTAATGGTGAGTGGTCCCTTTACCTTTTAAGAGGCCATTAGTGGGACCTGCCTAGCAAATGCCAGCAAGGAAGGACTTGCCTCACTTACAAGCTGAGTGAGTTCCATATGTTCAGCCTTACTCCCTTGTCCTTGAGGTCTAATGGCAGCAGGACAACAGCAGGGAAGACCAAGGATGAGGGCAGGATATGCTGCCTAAATAATCCTGGTTCCATGTGGACACAGCATGTTGTTAATATTTCCTATACTGCACTGGAAAGTGATGGCATTGTACAAATATTTTGTCAGCCACTTTGACAGCCTCTCGGGGTTATAAAGTGTTCTAAAGTACAGCAGTCCCACAACCTTCTTGGGATTGGGCCTAAAAAAAAAATGTGTATAGTCAAAACCCATTGGGGTCTCTGGTGGGTGGAATTGGCAATGTCATTTTTGCTGGAACCCTGCCACAAGTTTCGAGCTTACTGTATTACAAACACACACAAACAACACTCAAACTCCTCCGTAACAGTACAGAAGAAAGACGCTACATAAGTTATTACAGTGGAACATAATGTGGGATACAAGGTGCTCACTTCCCATTTTCAGAATCTGTTTAAGGGACCAGATTTCTCACCAGGTAAGCATGCAATCCCAATAATGAAGCAGATGCCTCTAGTAATTAACCCTGGCAGAATGATGCCATTTCCTCTCCATGACAAACTCAAGGCAAAGCTACCAGTTTCTGAGAATCGCAAGTGAGGAATGCACTGTCACAGTCAGGTCCTGCTTGTGGCTTCCCAGAGGTATCTGCCTAGCCACTGGGAGTCCAGGATGTGGGACAAGATAGGGCTTTGGTGTGATCCAGGAGGACCCGTCTTATCTTGGTAACTCTTGGTAGGGAAGCCAGGGAGCTTTAGAAGTCACACAGGCGACTGAAAAAAGAACCATAAGTGAGCTATTTGGTCACTGTAGGGAAACAAAGACTAGCTGAATATATGTTTGGATCAAGAGACAATATTTCCAACTATCAAGCAGTGAAGAAATTATGGCACAATTTGCAATGCTAAGTATTTCAGTAAGTTGGTTACTTCCTCACAGTTTTGGCAGTTAAAGCTAAAATAAAACTTTAAAATGTGTATGTTAACACCCTGCTTCTAAGATACAGATCTCCAGCACCGCAGGCCATGTGAAGAATAAAAGAAACTAAAAAAAAGAAATGCACCTTTAACAGATGGACCTAGGAGCTTCCATTACTGAAAGAAGGTGACAAGAATCTCCCTGGGGGGATCGCTCATCGAATGCATGAGGTTAAGGATGAATAATCAAGAACATGAAGGTTCCATGGTCTTATGTTATACAGACAGATCTGGGGAACATATTTCACCATAGTCTGTGAAAATGACAAGTACTCCCACATTATCCTTAGGTGCTTTTCTCAGCCAGCTGTTCTTCACAGAGCACCAAGACAAAAGGAAACATTTAATGAACCCGAGAACTATCCAAATTCCCCTGAGAAGGCAGTATCCTGTAACTCATGTTCATAGAAATTTGTTCACAGGTTGAAAAGAGACCAAACTAGAAAAGTGGGTTGTAAAGACTCTTTTTCAGTGTGCTCAGTTAGTAACTTCATACTCACTGTAGATCTCCTTTGGTTTACCCGAGTGTTCTGGAATAAGATATTTCTTAAGAGGGAAGATGTTGTGATAATAGCTTGAATTTAAAGAGGCACTTGTGCAGGACCTTTCGCTGGGGAGCAGCAAGAGGAGTCCTATTCAGAAGCTGAGAATATGTGAGTCAGCCATAATAATATAACCTATTCCATTTATTTATTAAGCATATGTATGCTTCGTACTTACTGAACACAACACTTAAGCAGCACACTCATAAAAACAAATATGCAGAGACAACACAGGAAGAGGTCACCCTTCTACAGTACTTTGTTTTAGGTATCACACTCTTACTTTACCACAACCAAATCCCTACTGGTATGAAAAACTTTGCCATTCCACTGTTCAAGCTACAGATACTAATCACATTTAGCTGTTGTTAATCTAACCACTGTTCCACTTTCACAACACGAATTATCTGCCACCATTCTGAGAGCTGTTTTTTCCCTTATTAAAATGAACTGAAAGGAAATAAGCCACCCAACACAGAAGACACTGGTTAAACAAACTTCACATGAGGGTGCAGTCAGTTAAACAAACAGCACACGCTAGCATAGCTGTGGTTGTAGCCTCCCAATGGAAATGTTTAAAATGCTAAATTTTGTAGTCCAGGGAAACAGAAAACACTTAAAACCCTCACTGTTTGCTAAGTGTTCACTCAGAGAAGGAGTTATGTGCTAGAGCATGTGTATTGCATATTGGTTCCAGATTTAATCCCCAGCAGCTGTAGTTAAAGCAAACTTGGCAGCTGGTCTGGGAAATAACTATGCTAATGCCGGTCAAAGAGGGCAATGCTGGGCTGGATGGACCAATGGTCTGATCCAGTATAAAGCTGGTTCATATGTTCAGATATCATTTTAAACCTTTCTATTGAAAAAATAGTCAACAGACCTTAACTATGTGGAGTTGAATTGTCACAGCTTGAATGTTTTAAAGCTATTTCAGATTGCAACTATGTTATCTCCAAGTGATAGGCATATGCCAGCCACATTCACAACTTGCCTGAGTCATTATAAAAGCATGGACATTTTAAACACCCCCCCCCAATCCTTCCTTTATAGGAGATAAGCATGTGAGTGGCAGTCAAGTGGAATATGAGCCTTCTTGAATGAAAAGTATTCACATTTTAAGAATAAAGCCACAAGACTGCATGATGATTTGTGTATGGCTGATTTTATTGTGTACTTTTTAAGAAAGTCCCTGACATTATCAATATTTGTCTATTGCAAAGACCCTAGAGCCAAAATTCCACCTGGAAGAGATTTGAACTGCTATCCAGGGGCATTTCAGGATATGAACCAAAAGGTTTACAGCATGCCAATCCAGCTAATTCTATTGCTTTTAATTCCAGCTGGACTTAAAGTCTTATCTCTGCTCTCCAGGCCTTCAGATATGGCCTATCACAGTAGCACCAATTCCCAGTGAATACTCAACTTCATGACCTGAGTGAGATTAAATCCCTCCAGATAGCCCAAGTAAATGGTTCATAACTTGTCCCTGTCACTTTCACTAATGCCTTTGTACCGCGAAAGAAACCAGCAGCGGTGTAAATATCTACCAATTATGAACTCTATTTCTCCCTCCCCACCAACATTCTCAACATCTATCAGTGGTTCTGTTTGTGTGCTTCCTGCTGAGAATACAACACAAACATGCAGGAATGGGCTTGTTGAAGCAAAATAACACTCTCCCTGCCACCCCCACAAATAAACCCTTGTTGTGTTAATCAACAGTTTGATGTTTGTACAAAAATTGTATGCTATATAATTTGAAGTTCTGATCCTTGGTTATACAGCAATATCAAGTGAAAGGACCATAGGTATATCACAGCAACAGAGTGAATCTTGCAAATCAAGCTATGCCACAGCACACTTCCACAGACAGAACAGGTTGTGTGCTTCTAAAAGGAGATAAACGGAACTGAAATGGATTGTGTTTTTTATCAGGACACAGGACACCACTAAGACCAGGTTTCTAAAAGCTGTCAACCTTTCCTTTAAAACAAGCACATGAGATAATCCAGTCCCTAGAAGATAAGTCAGCTTTGGGTGAGAAATAGTTGTGGGAATCAAATCAAGATAGCTGAATGCCCAGGACAAACTGGTTGGGTTTGGGGGGGGGATTTTTCTTCCTAACAAAGCAAAAAATGAACAATAGAGCAATTATATCTGCTTACCTGAGAAAACTGGCAAACCCGTGAACCAAAACTTTGCCTCGGGCCGGCTGGAAGCACGTGTAGAAGGCGGCCAGGCTAGCGGCCAGCTGTGCGCCCAGCCCAGCTCTGGCTGTGGCTCCTGCTGCGGCGGCGGCTCCGGCTGCGCTGCTGCCGGCACCGCAGTAGAGCCCCACGAGCGAGGCCACGGGCACCGCCGAGCCGTTGGGCGCCCTAGCGCCTCACCCAGCAGCTCGGCCAGCGGTGCCACGGCGGCAGCGCAAGGCGACGAAGACATCACCGCCAAGCCCCACGCAGCTCCCGTCGCCACCGCCAGTGGGGGGGCAACTCTGGGAAATGGGGGGGGCACTGGAGGGATCTTCGCACCAGGGCGCCGGGTATGCTTAAGACGGCCTTGTGTTGCTCTAATGTTTTCCCTGTCAAATTCTGTCTGCTATTATCCAATATTCCTTAGCTACAAGATTTTTTTTGGGGGGGGGAGATCAAGCCTTTATTATACATGTGTGCACATTAGCGGGCAGTTTAATGAATTCCTTAAATTTTTAAATATCAAGAGAAACTGTTTGGCTATCTTTGTCATGAGCTATAGAAATTGACCCGGGAGCTATTTTTTCCAGTATGTAATGACCCTTTAGATCCCAAACGCATTCTCAAAAAAGAAATCTGTGAGCAAATTGTGGTCTCAGTCAAGGTCTTGGACTGTCCTTGAGTAACATATACTGCTTAGGCACCAACTGAGGTCCTCTCAGCCTCCACTATATATTCTGTGTCAATGAGATTACCTATGGTAAACACAAATTATATTTAGCTTGACAAAGCATGGCCTTCAAGGGTTTGACCTATCAGAAGTGAGAAAATGTAGGCAACATTATAATGCGATCATGACAACATATTCCCACCAGATGCATTTGTTTTAAGATTTATAAATGGAATGCTTCAATAGGCATATCCAAAAACTACAGTTCAACTCCTACTAAGATTTTATTAGCATGGTTCAGACAAACCTCAGTAATTTCTATCCTGCAACAGTCCATCAGGATAGTTTTGTTGGTGTTGGCATACGTCTGTCTTGGGAGACAATAGAGAAGTGCACCTTTGGAGGTGAAGTCAAAATGTTGGAGAGTTACCGTACCTGCTGTGGCTGTAGAGACAGATATGGGAGAGACGTGTTTTATTGCCGTTGGGGCAGATGAAGGCACCTGGTTTTGCTGCTACAGATGCACCATGGAGTTTCTTCTCGCTGCACTCCTCATAACGGTCATTGCTCTATTGGTCACAACTGTGGATACACAACCTGAATATCTGTCTCCAGGCACTGTGATAGTCACCAAGCATGGTGATGTCAGCAAGCCAGCCAGCCTTCACATCGCATTTGCAGACATCTTTGCTGGTCTGCCAAAGGGCCTGGTCCCTGAAGTCAACTCCCTGTAGAGCACATCCTTGGGGATCTTGCCATCTTCCATTCTGTGGACATGACCAAGCCAGTGTTTATGTTGCTGTGACAAGAGTGCAAACATGCTGGAAATGTGGACTTGGGAGAGCACAGATTTGTTTGAGACTCTATCCTGCCATGTAATGCCCAAAATCTTCCTGACACAGTGCAGGTGGAAGACATTGAGGTGTCCCTCCTGCAAGTTGTAGGCACATCAGAGCATATCACAATACAGTAACATTTCTAGGAGCAGAATTTTTCTTAATTGTAGGCAGCTGGGCACCAACTGAATTGGTGTTTTAACTGAAGTTGTCAAATAAGTGTTTTGGATTGGTTAACTGATATAACCAATGAGTTGAATGAATTTAAACATATAAATGTATTTCTCAACCTCAAACAAGAAATGAGTTGGAAAGAAGCAGGGACAAAGTAGGACAAATTTTAATTTATAAATACTAACTTCAGTGCTTCCTGCTCTCCCTCATATTGGTTATCTTTTAATCAGGCCTGGTGTTGTAGTCTCATTGCAGAGCAACAATGTGCAGAGCTCAGTGGAGTGGGAGGCCAGAAGAATCTCTGAGGTGTACTTGCCTGGAGGCAGAGTCAGCATCCAAACGCAGGTCTAGTCCTCGGGTCAGACAAATGGGAATCTACATGGTCAGACTGTCCAGGGTTCAGGGAATCCAATTATCATTGGGTCAAGGGTCAAGATGGGCCGGAAGCAGCAAAGTAGAGCCAGGAACGACAAGCATTGCTACCAGCATCTGACTGCTGCTGGAAGCTCTGCTTAAGAAGACTAAAGCCAGCTGGTTCTCATCAGTGCCTCCTCTTCTGTGTCCTACAAGGCTGAGTGGCTGCAGGTGGAGCCATTCCGCTTTCTCCCCCTTCAAGCTGCTTTTCAGCACACCAAACTGATTCCTGACCTATAACCCTTGGACTGGAGAGCCCTTCAAATAGAGGACCATAAAATAGGACACATGGCCACCCTAATTTAGCCTGAGATAGAAGTATCTCCTTTGTCAGACTTCATTTTAACTTCTGTCTTCCTTGTCTTATCTTTAGTTATTTATTCTGTAAGCACAGCTCACTGAGCAACCAACTATGACCTGGTTTAGGGGAAGTTTAATCTGTTGGTGGTAGATGGTACTAGGTGTGGACAGAAGGTAGGAATAGATCCTGTTTGTCCTTTCCCAGCTCTAATTCTGTGACTGTGGAAGACATTGGCATTTTTGGTCTATGCTTTTAGCAGCAAGCTGCAAGCAAAGTCAGGCTGCATACTAATTGTACTAAGGGCTGAGACAAATTCAATGGCAAGTGTGTGTTTAGGGAGTGAATGCAAACTGAGCCCTTGGCTCACACTGCTAAATCTGATGAAGAAAGTATCAGCAAGGGTACAAGGAGAGGCAAACAAAAAGAAAAGCTTCATCTGAAAATAGAGGAACAACCCCCCCCCCAAAGTCCCAGAACTCCAACGCAACTTGTTTGATTAACTTCCAATTTGAAAAGAAGAAAAAATGGTACAAACAACAAAGACATTTCTTTTCTGGTCTGAGAATACACATCAGAAACTTCAAGCTCAAAGGATTCCTCCCTACCACCCTGCCTGAAAATGTTAGATGCTGGTCCAAAAACAATCATATAAAGGAAGTTACATTTCTACCTTATTATGTTATCAATGGTGCTGCCCCCACATTCTGCTTTTAATTATTGTCTTAGATTTCTGTTGGACAGCATCTTCTAGACTAGACAGCACAGTTGGACTGTGATCATCAGTAGCTTCTCCTGCCTAATTCGGTGTCTACCTTTGTGATAAGCCTCTGCTTTCTTTTTATTAAGTTTACTTCTGATTCAGAAAAAGAAGGGGCTGGTGAAAATCCCTGTCTCAAAATAGTCACAAACACTGGCAGCTCACTGTGAATTTTATTTTCTACCTTGTCATGCAGTTATTTTATGGCACCAGAAAAAAGATTAATTTGTGAGAGATTAAAGAAACAAGCAGACATTTTTCATATGATAACAAAAAATAGATATGTTAAGAGTAAAGTGAAAACCTATTCCTTCCTTCAATTGACATGCTGAAATATATCCAAGAAAATGTTTTATTTTCTATAAAGGTCTCATACTTGTTCTGCTTTAAAGTCAGTGGATCATATGTTTTCTGAAAAGATATCACTGAACAAAATTTTAAAAAAGGGTTAAGTATTTTATCATCATGTTCCAAAGTGCATACCCAACTGATTTAAATATACTATTGCCCTTCCTCTTTCTGGTTTTACAGAATGAAGCTGTCCAACAGTCTTTACTATGAATTAAACTCATTCCAAAGCACCCAGAGCCAACATTATAAACAGCACCTTGCAAAAGCTCCAAAATACAACTAAAGAAAAAACATGTATAGCAATGAGACGCATTTGCAAGGGAAGCAAATATCTAAAAACAAATATATAATACTGAAACACACAAACAAATCAGTCCAACTGGAATACATCTCATTCAAAAACACTACTCACAATAAACTGAAATACTTTAAGAGCTTTCAATCATGGTGGTGTATGACATGTAAGCCTTTCCTTATATATAGTTCAGTGGGGCTTACACCAAGGTAAATGAGTATAGGACTGCAACTTCAAACTCAACAAGGCATTTATATTCCCAATCCATCCACATACATACGTTACTTTAAAAAATGTCTCATTTCCCCTTCCCCTTAAAGAAAGAAAATTAGTTCTACTAACCAGGTTACTAATATGCTCTGCCAAAACCCTACAAAGGATCTCAAAAATTATCATCCTAATATGCTTTACAAACTCATGATATTTTACCCTCAGCTATCAGGATGTTTCACAATAGTTTAGTACCATCTTCTTTTTAAATCATACTTGGAGAATGGAACAGAATGCAGTCCTGTACATATCTACGCAGCAGTAAGGCAACTGAGCTCAATGGGACTTCCTCCCAGTCCCACGCAAGTGTATGTAAGGTTGCAGCCAAAATCCTTTTCAATAGAGGTAAAATAAGAAGCATGCTAATGTGAGACTATGCAGGTTTGTTAAATCAAAGGATATGAAATACCCCTTAAAATAGCTTTGTCTTTCAAAGTCCTGGATAAAAGAACATTTAGAGACCTTGTAGAGTACAGAATGCATTTTAAGATACCTGTAAGGAGTCCATAAAGGTCATCAAGCCTGATTACATTCTGTTCAGCATCATAAAATGCAGCCAAGCAAAAATTATTATTGAGCAAATTATGAATGATTCATGGTATATTTTTCATTAGATGGTAATGTATCCTTTGCTAGCAATGTAACATTATAGTTTAGATTTATATTTCTTTGAATCCTTACAATTAAATGTGAAGATAAAAAGTATTTTATTTGCTCTATCCGTTTTACACCCCAACCACTCAAATTCCTCAAGTTTAAAACCCATTTTAGAAGTACAAATAAGAGCTTTGGCAACACGAGTTCTTAAGGGAATTGTTCTCAGAATCGGGATTTAGAGGTTTAGATGACAACAACTCTGACCTACCCATAAAAAGAATGTCAAGGTTGTTCACGTTTTTTAATAGAACACCAAAGATGTTTCCACCAGACTGCTATTTACATGATCACTTATTTGGGGGATAAAAGAGAAGTGAGGCAAAATGTATCTCTATGGCTACAATCCTTTTGAACACAATGGGGCTTCCTTCTGAGTAGACACGTGTTGTTTTTTTACCCTTTTTGGCAAATGCAGTTTAGTAATTTTTTAACAAGCCTTAAAGAGTTTTTCTAAATCCCACTCTGCTTTCAGTTGCTGATGCTGATTTTTGTTGTTGTTTTTAATTGTTATTGCTCCATGTTTTATTCTTGCTGGTCTGGACTGGAATGTTTTCATATGTGATCTTATCTGAATGTTTTTGCACATGTTTTATATGTTTTAAACTGTTTTCATTATTGATTGATTGCATTACATTTACATTTGTTTCATTATATTCTAAGCTCATTTGTGGAGGGCTGGAATAAAAACATCAATAAATGAATAAAATAATTAAGGCATTCCCAGAAGTTCTTTGAAAATAATCTCAGGGGAAGAGGTGGTCTTTGTGTCATGCGGGGCCCAGATTTTTATTTCTGGCATCCTCAACTTAATAACTGCAGGCACTGCCATGGTTGTTCAGATGCAAAAGGGGGGGGGAGACTTGGTGTCATCTGTTCATTAATGGAATCCTGGTCACCAGATGATCCTATTTTCAATAGGAAGGGGACACAATAGAAACATTGGTCCCCTATGGGAGGTGTTGCAAAATAATCCATAGCATGGGATAGTCTGGTCATAGTTAGCCACACTCTATTAAGCCCCTTTTAAGGTTACTTTAATGCGCATGGCGCTGAGCCTAGGGCTTGCTGATCAGAAGGTCGGCGGTTCAAATCCCTGCAATGGGGTGAGCTCCTATTGCACGGTCCCTGCTCCTGCCAACCTAGCAGTTCGAAAGCATGTCAAAAAGTGCAAGTACCGTGTTTCTCATATTATAAGATATGTCTTATATTTATTTTTTCCTCAAAAAAACACACTATGGCTTATTTTCAAGGGATGTCTTATTTTTTTCCTCCTCCTCCTCCTGCCACGGCCGGCATTGCTGCTGCACCTATCACTATGTCTTATTTTCGGGGTATGGCTTATATTCCTCGAATGCTTAAAAATCCTGCTATGGCTTATTTTATGGGTATGTCTTAAAATATGAGAAACAGGGTAGATAAATAGGTACCGCTCCAGCGGGAAGCTAAACAGCATTTCCATGTACTGCTTGGGTTTTGCCAGAAGTGGCTTAGTCATGCTGGCCACATGACCCAGAAAAACTGTCTGCGGACGAACGTTGGCTCCCTTGGCCAGTAAAGCAAGATGAGCACCGCAATCCCAGAGTCGTTAGCGACTGGACTTAACTGTCAGGGGTCCTTTACCTTTTTTTAATGAACTCTAGGTGGTGCTGTCCTTGCAGATGGTTCTGAGTTTGCAGATAGGGCAAAATGCTGCCATTAGCATGCTGTTGGCTTGACCATGCCAGACCAATTTGCTACTACGTCCAATTCAAGGTTTTGGTTTTGACATATAAATAAAGCCCTGTTACCCAAAGGACCACCTCTCTCTGTACTGTTTGACCTATGCTTTGAGATTCCATCACATACTAAAGTTCAGGGTTCTCTGACTTTCCAAAGACCCTTCTAGGGAATGACACACAAAAAATGGAATATTATGAGGCATGGCATGCCAATATTAACCATCTTTTGGTGCCTTTTTGAATATTCAAGGGAAACTGGCCTGTACAGAAACGGTGGCAGATGGAAGAGTTTTTACTGTGTTTTAACCTCTGGGTGGTTTATACAGTATATTTGAATTACTGTTACCAACCCTCAGGTCTTGAAGTCTTGAAATTATATAATACAGTGGTTCCCATTTAGCTAAGTACTGTGGAGCGCCTATTTTTCAAAAGCCAAGCCACGGACCCCCTACTTTTGAAAATTTTGTGTTTCTATACTTGGATTTTTTTCAAAATGGACAAATTAGACAGGTTTGCCTCTAAATGCAACCTTAGTACTATTTCTGCTGTATCTTTACTGTGAAAGAGACTGGGGAAAGGGACTGAGAAAGAGGAAGGGGAAGAGGAGAAACCATAGGTCCCCTCCTCTCCTGGCTGCAGCCACAGCAACCATTGTGCAGGAGGAAATGGGATTTGTGGGCTCACAGTCATGGCAGACAGAAGCCTTGGCGGTAAAAGGAACTTTTTCTGCAAGTGTTTCTGTATTTTGCTCATAATTACCAATCTGAATCCAAATCAAGCTTGGGAGAGTTTGCCTATTTTTACTTACAACACAGATGAAAATTAAATTGTGTCAGTACTTTTTTTTATAGCCAGTTTGCTGCTCTGCATGCCCACCAATACATCTCTTTATAGTTCGCAAGAGTCCCAATTAAGCATCTTTGTGTGTTCTTTAAAAGATAGCCAGCTCTAAGTGTTCCCTTTGAGAATCAAGAGTCTTCAAATGCAGATGGGGGTGCAGAAAGTGTAATTTAGCATTGTGCCAGAAATATGTTTACCAGATTTGGCTGAGATTTATGCACCCCCTTCCCCCACCATCACAGTTATCCCTTTAATGAAGTACACAAGGCAATTAAATTTCCCCTGGGCAAGTGCCTTCAGCCAATGCTGCTGACTGTCGACAGCCATAAAACTTTGTCAATAGGAAAGCCTGGGCTCTGCACATTAGTGATGCCTGCTTTAGTGCCCAGACCTTCTGCTCTCTGGTGCCAAACACAGATTTAAGCTCATCAAGAGTTTCTGGATGTGACTCTTGGCAAATCTGAGGATGCTGAGTGTTTGCTTTCCAAAGATTAGGGGAGTATGAACATGCAGAAGAAAGAAAGCAGGAAGTGCCTGCTTCTTCCTGATCAAACTTTTTACCTATATAATATCTTGGCTATTTTTTTCTGAAAACAAAATATAATATATATTTAAAAATAAAAAGCCATGAAAACAAAATAAAATGCAATTTGTGTGTTAACAGAATCAATTATACACAAACAGAGTAGTATCAGTCCAAGCGTACGGAATGGCATGAGGAGGGGTCATGCATATTATATATGATTGGAAGGGACTGAAAACATTTGTTTCAGCTGAGAAATTAGCCTTGAAAATGTGATGAAGGGTAGCCCAACTCACATTGCACATCAGGACTTGAGATTGCAGTGAGCCCTGGACATCTGGCCTGTAGGATATCAGGTGAGGATCCAGCCCATATGCTGCCACCAAGCTCTTGCCCGGATGCAGAATATCAAGCCAAGTTAGCAAAGAAGCTTCTTTGACAGCAATAGGCCACATCATGCCATGTGATAAGATAAAATCCATATGAAAACTCCTAGGGGTCAGATTTGCTCTCTAGTCTAAGCAACAGAGGAACTGCTTGCTGCCATCCTCTACTGCAGACTTGCCTCTGCATCATTTCCACCTTTGCTTTTTTCTCACCCTTGCCATGCTCCCATGAACCTTGCCCTTTCTAAATGGGCAGTAGAGCATCTCACAGTGAGACCTGCGTTTAAGTCCCACTGAACCAAATAGGACTTTCTCCTGAGTTGACATGCATAGCTTTGCACTACCGTATTACAAAAAGTGAAGGGAAGCAGCAGTGCAGCCAGGAACTTTGGGGGAGTATTGCAGAGGTGCCTGAATATTCATTTTGATTTAAATGTGTCAATCCAGGACTCTCATTTTATCCATCTAAAAATAACCAGCACTTTCAAATGCCTCCCGATTAATTTGAAAACATAGCATAATATAGAAAATAAAATAAGAGAGATTCTTAGGATATGACTCTCAGTACACCTCAACAAATCAATGAGATTGCTCTCCAATTCTTTGGTTCTGATTTAACTCTTAATTGGGTCAAACTATACCTTGAGTAGATTTCTTTTTTTACTCAAAATGATCACATGAAACTATGACTATGAAGATCCATGAGTGGGTGAATGGCAACTTTAACGTCAGTTAGACCAAGGCTTCCCATCAGTCCTAATCAGGTGTGGCTTGTGAATGTGACCATGTTCCTGCGGTGACAAGCAGACCTTTTGTGACATCAGTGGCCATTATATCAATCTCAGACCTTTTTGTCTGTTTCTTTGGGTGATATCAATAGCTAGGCATTGACAGAGGTTTATGTTGCAGATTGATGGTTAGTTGAATGTCTACTAAATTCACATTTTCTTCTAAAGCAGGGGAAACAAATCCTATCCTCCTATGCAATCTTTAGGGAGCTCTCCTAGGTGAAATGCTACAGGATCCCCAAATACATTCTATTAACCTTTTCAGCAATACCTCTCTGGCCTGCGCTGGTGAAGGACTTCATGGGGGAGGAGTGGGCAGACTCGTGTACTCACAAAAATTTGCAACAACATGAACTATTAGAGTTGGCAGACAAATATCTGGAGCATAGGCAGTGAGTTGCCTTATACAAAATCAGACCACTGATCCATCTAGCTCATTACTGATGACAGCAACTATTATTTCTCAGCCTTATCTGCAGAGACCAGAGATTGAATTTTTGTGTGCATGAGCTAAGGCGCCTTCCTATTCTTGAGTAGACTGCTTAAGATGTGGCCATAGCACATGCTGATATGCGGCACAAGAAATAGTGGCTGTGACTTGTGCAGAGAGTGCAGAGAGAGCAAAGCAACCCAAAATGCCTCTGATGGGTCTCCTATGTAAAACAACAAACAAAACAAAGTCGGGGATTACTGTTTCACATGTCACTTATAAGCATTATTATTATTAATTCTAATTAGGGCTGTCAACAAATTAAATGTTTTTAGTTGATTAATACCTGGTTTTTAATCAATTAAATTTAAATAAATTAGCATACTTATGTAATCATAGAGATTTGCTTGTCTGCTCTATTTCTCGCATAACCTATTCATAAAAGTTTAATTGACATCAAAAGCCTCTTTTTGTGATACAAAAGAAGCTAAGGTGAAAAATAAATTAATGCTATAGGCTGCTTACTGGTTGCTGAGTGGAACTAGCTTATCTACTTGCAACTCCTGTCCTGACTTGTCCAGAAAAAAGACCGATATGGATCAAGCTCAGCTTAACATTTTGCTTGAACAAATAGGACCCTACCACAAAATGTTGGATTGTAGGATGCTCCAGTCCTGTTCAGGGATCCAATGCTTGTCTTCTTTCAGGATACTCCATTCCACTTAACTCACTCCTCCCAAGTGTCAGTCAACATTCCATGCCCACTGAGCATGCACAGTCCTCATTGATGTGCTTGTGGGTGGAGTTCACTCCACTCCTTTTAGGGATGATATTCATTTTAAAAAAATATGTGATTGCTCATTAGGTCGCTAATGTAATGTGCAATTACATAACCTGGGTAAAAAAAAATCATATAAAGAATACAAACTTATGGGATGTGAGCACATTACTTTTCCGTAAACTGCAGCATTATGCAACTGGAAATTAAATGCTTAAGTAACACATTATTTAGTTTGCTAATGAAAGTATAATTGGACAAGTGAAGAAGCAAACATATTAGATAAAATAGCAAGTTAATGTAGCTTTCAGAACAGCATTACCACTCATATTATCAAGTTTCCACTGTTCTTTGTCTTCTTTATTTAAATAGCTTCCCTGAGGAATCTGGGTACAATTAGGAACATCTCTACATAAAAAGACCAGTCTCCTCAGATACAGAGCCTTTTCAAAGCAGACACAAAAATCAGAATGATGACATTTCAGGGCACGGATTGACAATAAAGGGCATTGGTCTACTAACAAATCCCATCAGCACTAGGATTTCTGCTTATAGAAAGGGGCTTCCCTTTTCAACTCTTGTGTGTGCCCCACACCCACCAGAAATCTACTTCTGAGGACTGGGGGAGCCCTTGGAACAGATACAGTGGACACATCGGGGGATGTTCTGTGGTCAAGCCTTAGCTCTACACAGTATACAACCCAATAGTACTCAAAAAATAAATAAGTTTTCTTGAGCATTTCCATGTCTAGCTGTAAAGTTTCTAGATTGTGTGAAATGCAAGTGCAAGAAGGGATTTGGATTTAGGTGTTTATTTGGGTTGCACCTTGCACAGCCCTCGCTTTCAGTTCTCAAGTTAATTATTTTCCCTCTTTGACTGTGGGAAAGAAGAGGATTGGCAGAGGAACCAGCACTATTTTATTGTTCATAGAGATAAATCAAATATGACTGCCTGATTTGCTAAAGGTTCGTTTGCTATAGGGTGGAGAATATGCAGAGAACTCAATTTTTGAATAATGGTTTGATGGATACAGTTGCAAATGAAACTGTGGAAATTTTCTTTAATATGTTCTACCCTCCCATAAGCTTGGCTTTTGCCATTTGGTTTTTGCTACCTAGTAGCAATTGTCACAACTTTTGTGCGGTTAGGCATTGGGTAAGCCTTCATTTGGTTGGAGGGGAGGTTGTTACCTTTGCCTGCCCCTCTTCAGTACAGGTATCCTGTTAAAGGGATCTGGGGTGTGAATGCAGTCCAAAGCCTGGGCGTGGGCTGGGGCCATGTCACAGCCCCTGTGGGGACCCCTTAGGGTGTCACTATCTGATGGAAGTCATAGGGAACCCCCTATTGGTGGTTTACCCTTCCGTGGACTCCCTGCAGATGGGCAGGAGTCAAGATATAGCCTTGCTTCACCCCAATGCCTAAGCCAAACCACTCACATCTGTAACCAATAAAGCTGTGGCCTATTTGAACCCATAAACCAAAATACTCTTGTCAGTGTGTTTTACTGTTCTCCTGGGAACTTTGTGACTCGAGTGCCTTGGCATGCAACAATTTAGCAAATGTGACCCAAAAGGCTGGCAACCTGTGGCTGATATGTAACACTTAAGAAAGAATCTAAATTTCAGCATTCTTTAAGATAAAGCTATTAATTTTACCAAATTTCCAGCTAAGGGCTGGGATAGTATTTCCCAACATCTCCCAAACAACAGACTGCTTCAAGTTCCAAAGATTCTTCTCTTTTAGGTCATGTTTGAGCCCCCTTTATTTGTTTCCATTTCTCCTTGGGCTAGCCTAACCACGAACCTCTTTGAATTCTATTATTGCCCAAAGATATTCCATCCTATCCTCACTCATTTATATCATATGCAGAAAATGTCAACAGTGCTATCTTGACTATCTAATCAGCTAGGCTCCCCCTGAATTCCTTATCTGAAGCATATGTTATCTTTGCCTAAGTATAAGCATATGCCACAGGTGTATGTAGGCAAAGGTTCAGATACTCACTTGGCAAAACGAAAAGGGCAGAAATAATAATAAAAATCCCAAGAGACTGAATCAAAACTAAATCTATCCCATACATACTTTAACATTCTACTACAAGCAATAGGCAGCAATAATAAGGCAGGTTGTTTACACAGCAAGAGTCTTGGCAGGGTTCATGAAAGCACAACATGCCACAATTAGAATGCTTAAGCAACAGAGCAAAGGCTTCTGGGACAAATATGAATCTATTTTTCTCTAATATCTATGACAAGTAACCTGGATAGCATTAATCATGCTTAATGTCAGGGCACATGTAATACTAAACTAGGTTCACCGAGCAGAATGCACCAGCTGTAGGCAATTGTCTACCCAGCATTCAGGAAACTTCATGTTTCTTCCTACTTGCCCAGGAGTGCAAAAACAGGAGGGCCACTTGGAAGGCCACAAATGAAGGCTTGTGAACATCCCAAGTGATGAATGAAACATGCAGAGATAAACCTAAACAGTCAGTTACCTGAAAGGGAAGATTTAATACCAACCCATACCACTTGCCTCTAAGTTATAATGGAGTCACCTGTCCAGCAGGCAGGATAATGCATCTCACACTCAGGTGAATCAGACACTTCTGATTCAGCTGAGTGTGAGATGCATTATCTTCAAGATGGAAACATATTCTCACCTGCTATACTTGAAGTAATTACTAATTTCTCCAGTTCCACTGCGTATGATACTGATTTAATGTAAATGAGATCAGAATATGGGTCATTCCAAACTCCTGTATTGTTATTATGCACTTGTTTTCTAATGTCATCTAAGGCTAATTTGGTGTTATTTATAACAATTCACATAGTGAATACTCCCATTAATCCTTTAATATTTGTGTTGGCTAGGGATAATAAGCAGGAATCATAGCAAAATTTAATCCAAAATGAATTTCAGTTTTGTATTTCTGTTACCTGTCATTGCATGCAATAGCAAAATGGCAAGAATTTACATTTTTACATGGCAAAATGTCCATTTACATTTGACTGAAATATTTTGGAGTACAGGAACTTACTTCTATCTGGATGGTATTTTCACAGAACATATTTGTGCAAACATTCAGTCATGGTGTAAATAGCATAGTAAATAGCATAGTATGGTGGGAACAAACAAACAAAAAATAGGCATTGACACAATAAAGCTATATCAAGTAAATAGTTGAATACCATGTGAAGGAGCTCAAACCATATTGATTAGAATTATGAACACCTGTCCTGTTTGGTCCAATGCCATTTTCCAATTACACAGTTGCATTTGGAAGGCATACAGGCTTACTAGCCTCCAAATTTTTATAATGATTGTGAAAGACATCTTTCTGAGAGGAGCACAACAGTCATAGCACTTATCATTGGCATATAGCTGTGTGAGGTCAAGTCCTACTTCAAATGATCTCCCCAAAGTTGAAACGTATCTGGTAATTGGAATCACCATCTATATTGGTGATTAGCTTTCTTACTCCCTGTCATGAAATAATATTATTTTGTAAATTATAGCTCAAAGGAAGTGGCTTTGGGACAGAGGGCAAAGGGATGGGGCTTTGGTAGTTAGAAAGGCTAAAGGCAGAAGGTGTGTAGGTGTGTGTGTGTGTGTAAGCTAGAAGCTGGAAGCAAGGGGGGAGGCAAAGAATCAGACGCATGCCAGATTACTGCTGGAATCGAAGACTGTAACTACAGAAGAAGCAACAACTTATTAGGGTATTGATGCCGTGAGCCTGTCCATCTTAGGCTCAGCATGTATATATGTGTAAATAAACCACATATCCTAAAGACACCACAGTCTCTGCTGTCCAATATTCCAAGAAACTGAACCCTGGGTAAGTGCCTAGAATCCCTGGATTCTCACACTGTTTGGAGATTGGGGTGGCGTGCAACAATGTGCTATATAATTTCTACTAAAAAGCCATAGTTTCAAATTATTTTTCATATTTCTGTTTTCCGTATGATAGTCCTTTCTATCATATATATAAATATAAATATATAAACACTATGCTATTTCTAAAATTCACTAATAAACCATTTAGTAAAATACAATGCATGCTAATCCCTAAAAATGTTTCAGTAAAAATTCTTATGAAATATGAACATGGTTAAAATTGTGTTACTCATTTTCTTTTCAATCTTGTTAAAATGTAAATACCTGTTTATATTTCCCCTAATTGATTCCTGGATGCCAGAATTAAACTGCAATCAACAGACTCAATAATGGAAAAGGATAGACTCTCACTGTTATATACCAGTCTCAGAATACAGTAAAAGTTCTCCTGTGGGGTTTGTAGAACAAAATTACCAAAATTTCAGATTGTACAAATTTGCTCTATTATGTGAATTTGATCTTCCTGCAGAAAGCTCAAATAAATTATAACCTTGCCACCAACAGTAAAATAATATTGTGACCTTTATATCATTTAGGCCAGTATATATGCAGTTCTTAACCTAATTTAGATCTTATCAGTAAACTTTATTCGGTGGAATTAAGTCTCACTGATATAAATGAGATGTACTTACAACTCAGTGCATTCATGAAATTTGCCTTCTCTGTGGCTATCCAGCTGTTGTGACCTTATATAAACTTTTGTCCTGAATCAACAATTTCTTCTAGGTGTGGGATATCTGAAAGGCATGCAAGTCCTCATACGCACAATTGCTGCTTATTCATTCAAATGGAGAAAGCATATCTGTAGACAAGTTTCTTTGTCTGCTCTCTCCTTTATCATCAACTAGGCAATCTGAGCATAACCAGTTTGCTGAATTGTTATTATTATTAATTAAATTTGTATACTGCCCTAACCGTAGGTCTCAGGGTGGTTCCCAGGATAAAATCACGATATTAAAACACAGAATACATAATCAACATAAAAACAATTCATGAGCAATGCCAGGTATGAGGCTGCTAGTTTATCACATTTAAAGGTATGATGTAAAAAGTTTAGAGAAGGTATTTGTCCTAAAATACAGGGAGTCTATAAATAAATAAATAAATAAATAAATACATAAATACATAAATTCCTCAAAAAAAACCAGCAAGCTAACCTATTATCAGAATCAGTTTGCTTTGTTTTTCATAATAATCTGCAATATTTTTTAAAAAAATATTTTTACTACTCAACTGACAATGGACATTTGTTACAACAGAAAGAGAAAAACAGTGTTCTGCTTTAGCTTCAGTACAACCCATATCCCACTTCCTTCTATTCTTGTATTATCAAGTTATTAACCCTCAGCCATTTTGCCTGAACTGTTCCTTGTCAGCTGATGGCCTGCTCTCACACGTTCACTGCGTATTTCAGTTGCCGCTACTGACGAGAATGATTGATGGATCACTGTCTACATGATGCATCCCGTGGACCTCCCTAAGGCCCCCGCACATCAATTCTTCTTGATTGCTGGTATTCATTATGTATAATGATTATCCTGTGCATTGCATTAAGCTGCATGAAAAGCTTTTTGCCTGAATTGGAAAATTAGATGTTCTTGTGTGCTTGCCAGTGGAAGGCTTTTTTTCACTGTGAGTGCTGCACCTCCCCCCCCCCATTAATTTTTTATTCACTTTCCTTTTTCTCTCATTACATTGATTTCATATCAATAACATTTATATTACATCACCTCTCCCCTCCCCTCCTGGGCTTCCCCCAACTTCCATTTCTGGTTTGTTTCCCCCTTATTACATACTGCTGTTTCCTAAAAGTCCACTATATTATTTATTTATCATTTTAAATGTTTTTTGTTAGTAAAGATGTGAATGTTTATTTAAATCCTGCCATCAAGTCAACATTCTTCCTTTATTTCTGCAAGTATATTATAAATGGTTCCCACTCTTTTTCAAAGTCACTGTTGTCTTTTTCCCAAAGTCTGCCCATCATTTTTGCCAGTTCCGCATAGTTCATCAATTTCTCTTGCCATTGTTCTTTAGTTGGTATTTCTCCAGTCTTCCACTTTTGTGCTATCAGAATTCTCGCTGCCGTAGTAGCATACATAAATAGTGTCCTCTTCTCTTTTGGCAGATCTTGACCTAAAATGCCTAACAGGAAGGCTTCTGGTTGTTTAACAAATGTTATTTTCAACATTTTCTTCAATTGTTATATATCATTTCCCAATACAGTTTTACAATTTGGCAATCCCACCAATATGGTAAAAACACCTCACACCTCCAACACTCATTCTTTTTATTTTTATACATTTTTGCCAATTTGACCGGTGATATGTGCCATCTATACATCATCTTCATGTAATTCTCTCTCAACAATATACAATCCATAAATTTCAAGTTTACTTTCCACAATATTATCCAATCTTCAAATTGTATATTGTGGCTTATATATTGTGCCCATTTAATCATTACCGATTTTACTTCTTCATCTTTAGTTTCCCACTCCCAAAGGATATTGTATGGCTTTTAAAAAATAATTTCTCCTTTTCTTCTATCACTTCCTTTTGGAATTTGGAAACCAAATATGAAAAACCTTTCTTAATGTCTTCTTTAAAGATACCATTTAGCTGTCTGTGGTGCAACAAACTTTGAAGATGTTCCTTTATTTCTTCATATTATTTCAATTTTAATTTTCCTTCTTGTTCTACCAATAAGTCTCTAAAAGTTGGCCATTCTCCCTTTCCCCCCAATGTTTTAAGTGACAATGCCTCAATAGGTGATAACCACCAAGGTGTCTTAGGTTCTAATAAATCTTTATACTTTTCCCACATTCTGAACAGTGATTTCCTTATTATATGATTGTGAAACCCTTTATGTATTTTTGTTTTTCCATACCAAGGATAAGCATGCCATCCAAACCTATTGTCATGTCCTTCCAATTCTGTTATTTCCTCCCTATCTAACTTGATCCAATCCCAGATCCATATTAGGGATGCAGCTTCATAGTACAATTTTAAGTCTGGAAGTGAGAATCCGGCTCTTTCTTTCACATATGTTAATATCTTTTTTTTATCCTTGGCTTTTTCCCACTCCAGACAAATATTGAAAACTCTCTTTGCCATTCTTTGAAGCATGCATTCCCTGTTATTACTAGAATAGTTTGGAAGAGAAATAATGTCCTTGGAAGTACATTCATTTTTATAGTTGCAAATCTTCCCAATAAAGAGAGATTCATCCTATTCCATGTTTCCAAATTTCTTGCCAATTTTTTTCATAATTATCTTTTAAAATGTTTATATTTTTTGCTGTTATCCATACACCCAAATACTTTACTTTTTATATACTTCTATCCCTGTCATTTCTATTATTTCTTTCCTTTCAGATTCTTTAAGATTTTTTAGTAACAAGTTATTTTTGTTTTTATTTAATTTAAATCCTGCCACTTGACCCAACTCTTGTATTATATTCATTACTTTTGGAAGAGAATTCTTTGGATCTTCCATGGTTATTACCAAATCATCTGCAAATGCTTTCAGTTTGTGTTCATTTTTCTTTACTTTTATTCCTGACACTTCTTGATGTTCTCTAACCCTTCCAGTCAAAACTTCCAGTACCAGAATGAATAACAGTGGTGCACCTTGACACTAAAGGACTAAGAAGCATGTTCTCACGGAACTCACCAAAGGACTCATCATATACTAGCATGAAGAAACTTTTGACATAGTAGTTGAACACAGGGATTTGCCTCTAGCTGGAATGAGATGCTGCCGCAACAGGGAGAAATGGTATTACTGCTGCTATACAACTACTATTTATATAGAATGAAATGTGCAGAAGGCACAATGTATGTATGTATGTATGTATGTATGTATGTATTTACTTATTGCCCGCCCTTCACCCTAAACCACCCAGGGCAGATTACAACATGAAAACACAATTTCAAACAATTTGCAATCACAGGAAGGCTTTAGTTGTGGTTCCTGCATTGCTGGGGATTGGACGAGATGACTCTTGGGGGTCCCTTCCAACTCTACAATTTTAATTCTGTAATGGAATGGTCCGTGGGGCAAAAAGCAGGGGAGAAGTCATGAGACGCAGGAGGACTTACTAGTAGGATGCAGTAGGGTGTGGGTGGAGTGGACCTCCTGACACTACCACTGCTTACCAGGACAGGAGGGCCCTGGAGAGATTGGAGCTGCACAGGTGCGCCATCAGGAGTATCACAATGACACCCTGCCTCAACTCTCACTGCCCCCGGAAGTGGCAGCAACATCTTGGTGAGGAGGACAGCTCTCACTCTACCATGTTCCTAGTTTGATATAACCCTGGGAATGCGGCATAGCTTTGTGGCAAAGGGCATGGGGAGTGGCTGGGGTTCTAGCAAATTAGTAATCATACTCTTTTTGAAAGCTGTCTTTCAAGAATAATACTCTTTTTGAAAGCTGTCTTTCAAAAATCCTTCGGGTGGGGAAGCATTTCACTTTCCCCTATCGCCCACTGATATTGCATTTCAAATCTGAACAGGTGTTGAGAGAATTTGGCCTGAGCCATGATGGGTTGGCCCTGCAAAAACAACAAAATTAAAATTCTCATTCAGAAAAAGAATAATAATTCTGAATCCCAGTTGTCCTTCGAGTTTTAGTTTCTTCAAAGTTGCTCTTTTTAGAGTTAAATACTTGTTAAACTCTGCTCCCTGGATCAGGCATTTGTTTAGATCTAAGCATATATGGGGGAGATGGTGATTCTTTGAAGAAACACAATCTGATCTTAATCTGGAGATTCTACACCTATGCCTTCAGGCACCAGTTTTAGGTAAAGGTTACCCAGGCTAGATAAAGAGAGTAATACAGAGTTGCTCACAGTGGTGAATCATTCCTTAGTTCTTTTGATTTCACCATTCTTATTTTGGAATGAAATTATTTGACCTATTTCTTGTACCCTCAAGAAGTACAACACAAGACTTCAAACTCACTGGCATTAAATCTTGCTGCAAAAGGGCAAGGAGCCACCTTGTTCCCCTCTATGCAATCCAGTGTTTCAGTAATATAAAAATCCACACCAAAAAACATACGATGACAGCTAATCATTTGCAAACATACAACTCTTTCAACGTCTGCCATGACCCCTTCACTTTATAGCATCTGTCTTGGCAATATAAATTGAGCTTGGTTTCAGAGGAGCTCAGTGTGGTAGAAAGGAGAAAAACATTTGGCAAAGGAAGGAATAAAGATTGGTGTGGGGAGCAGAAAGGGAGTCAGACACAGGAACAAAGCTGTTTGCTTTCCCTGGCTCTTTCCTGAAAGAAGAATGGCTTTAGGTTTGCTTTCTTGCCATCTTTAAACAGCAATGCATTGCTACTGGAAGCAAAATGACAAATATCACTTTTATGAAAGGTGCCAAACAACCCGAAGTCCTCCTAAAAGAATCCCTTCAAACAGCTGCTCAGAAAGAAAGCAATTTAGTCTACCACACGGAGATGAAATATGTCACTTGAAATATATTGCTACAAGAAGTTAATTCCCTCCCCCCCCCCCCAAACCAAGAGCTCTGCTCCACATACAGGAAAATGCAGGAAGAAGTTACTGGGGAAAAGATAAATTCAAGTTTAGGCTAATTAATCAAAATACCTTCCTGGCTAATTAATCAAAATACCTCAATCACTCACATGTTTACTACAAAATCACCAACCTCACCATCAAAGCATGCATCTCTTAAAACAAACAACTTTCAATTTTGGCTACATTGCCGGTGTTTGACATTCCTTTCAGGTTGTCGTGTTTTAAAGTAATTTTTAAAGGGGCTGTCCTGGTTTTGGGTTTTTTTAGCTAGGAGAAAAAAGGATCTCACCACTATGGGGCACATGTTTTCAGTTGACAGAATGGAGTGCAATCGTCCATAGCCTCTTTGAACTACTGAAAAACTATATCCTCCAAAAACTGTATCTATATCTAGTATTTCATTCACACTCAGAGTAGTAGAATATCCAAGCAAATGCATTTATTCCGTTGATTTGAAATTTGTCACTTCTATTTATGTGGACAAAATTTCAGACATGAAGGCAGCAAATTAAATAACAAAAGCAATTGGATACCATGTCAGAATAAAAAGAAAGAAAGACAAAAATCTTTGTCAACTATTCAATATTAAGAGGTGGTGGAAAGCTAGACCAGACAGTAAGGCGGAGTTATTATCATTTTCTGTTTTTATTGTTAAGCATCACTCCATTGACCTTCTGATTCTGCTTTTATCATGTAGAAGGTTTCTTGTTCCATTTGTCACCCATGCCCTGCCTTCTCCATTTGCTCTGGAACATGTTTTCTGATCATTAATACTTCAATATAAACAAGTTTCATAAAATCTTATTTCTTTCTCACTGCCTTATCATCTTACTCTTTAAGCTGAGTGTTTTAGTTTTGTAACTGACACTGAATATTCATTTTATCCCAAATTGAAATATACATAACACTCGTGTGTGTGTGTGTGTTTATATATTCCTTTCCCTTTCCTCTTTTTCTTCTAATATATTTCTAGATTAAAGCCATTTTTGACAGGCACATGCATGCTTTTTATCATGAAGAAACACCGAACATAATGGTAAAGACCAAAAAATAAATAAACTGATAACAGCACTAATATTTTACTAAGTATTTTTAGTTGCAACAGAAGACATATTAGGGCAAATCAACTCCCTGCAGCAATTTGGCCCACAGTGTCTGCAGCAGGTTATTCAGAATGTGGATGGCCATTAACTGAACAGGTGCACCATGGCTTCCTTCTTCAGTACCCAAGGGCACCTTCCCAAAAGGGAAATTTCATGCTTAGTCAAACCTAGGAAGCATATGATGTAAACATATGTCAGCTCTCCTTCTATGTATTTGCTGCAGTCTCCCCCATCCTTCCCAGCTTCCCAAAATAACTTTCAGTTAAAGATAAATGATTTTCTACAGACGTTTTTCTCCAGTGACTGATAACTATAGAATGGTTTTCTCGGGAGTATTAGAAAAACCAACTGTTTTATACTGTAGGGGGTTTTGCTAACATGTCCCCCCCCCTTTTTTCCAACAACAACAACAACAACAACAACAACAACAACAACATTACACTTTCTTGAATATTTCTGTCTACAGCACAGGAATTGTTAAGCCCCTAATACTGGTCTTAATATAAAAGAGTTTGAGAATCCAGCTGATATGTTCTCTTATTTGTTCTCAGCCTGATAAAACCTATCTCCTGCACCAACTCACAGAAGTGACCTCCAGTGGGGTTCCAGTGAGAGAGAGAGCACAGCTGCATTCCCTCTGGCCAGTGCGATCCTCCCATCCCATATACCGTATTTACTCGAATCCAATGCTCACCATTTTTGGCCAAATTACGTTGCAAAAAATCAAGGTGTGCATTAGATTCAATGGCACATTTACATTCGCCAGCAAATACTTATTTTGGTTCTGAAAACTGAGGTGCACATTAGATTCGATGGCGCATTAGACTCGAGTAAATATGGTACTTAAAGGGCATCCTTGCCTCTGAGATATGCTGTAGGGGGCAGCATTAAATTGATGGGATGGGCATATAGTACCAGGCCACAAGCTATCCTGTCCAAACAAACCAAAAAGCCCTCTAGTAGATTGGGGCCAGGATTGCTTGAGCTTTCAGTCACTGCCAGCCCCAAGGCATCCAGCAGGTCTAGCTGAAGGTCACACAGTTGACCTCCCTCCCACTAACTGAAATCTACAGGGGTAGTAATATGTCTGCTGTGGGCCACCATAATCTCTTTCTGCCACACAGCAGGGAAGTGGGGTGAAGAATATAATGGAGAAAGAAAAGGGATAGAGAGATAAGAGTGTGCTAAAAGGGGTGAACAGAAAGGGATGAGAAGCTGAGGGAGATTGCAGAGGAAGAAGTGGGCCAATGGAAGAGAATGAGGAAGGATGCGAAAGGGGAATTCTCTCTGTGTGTGAGGGATTCTCTGCATCCCCTCAGAAAGCTTTGAAAAGGCACTGAAGCGGGGTTCTCTTAGGAATCAAGGAACTATGTTTGTCAAAAATCTTTATAAATTCCTCTAAGAGCCTCTCTTCCAAAGCTCTCAGAATGGGTTGGGAATGCTTCAACAATCATAACAGGGGCTGCAGAAGGCCACTGAGGCATGCCATTTTGTGGATGCACACCCTGCCATTTTTTTCTTCCCTGCTTCAGCAAGGTTATTTATATTTAGAGCTTCTCCTACCATAGAAGCCTCAAAGTGGATAACAGGAAGTCCCTTGAGGAAGAGTGGAATATCAGTAGTGCAATTGGCTGACCAAGGAGAATATGCTGGGGACAGATAATAGTTTCTGAGAGAGCTGAAAGTATTTTGAGAAAGGTTTTGCTTTCCACATTATATACGTGCATTTATTTTGTTCCACTATTGCTTTTGATTTGAAACATTGCTAAAACTCAGAAAAACTATTTATGAGAGGCAAGATTGGGATGAGTGTAAACATGATGAGCAGTAATCCCCTTTTCAAACTGCCTTCAAGCTTCAACTCTCTGAGAAAACTACCTTCTATCTTTAGCCCAAGCCTAATCCCCTCCAAACCATTCCTACCTGTCTACTACTGTCTTTGACTATCTGACGTTGGACATAAGCAAGCCTCGGATTCCAGCTTCCAGATTTCGGGCTTTCTGTCCTAAAGCTTCCCACCCCACAATTTCTTAAAGCTTTCCCTACATATAGTTTTGGGTTTTTAATGTTTTTTTTTTGTTATTGCATCTTTCCAGCTCTTCCTAGTTCCATATTCTGCAGTACCATTATCCATTCATCCCCATAACAGCTGTGGCCAAGCTATTCATTCATCTATTCATTCATTCATTCATTCAGTAAGACAGAGAGAGTGAAAGGGGGAAACTTAGCTGTGGTTGCTATTAGACTTCATCAAGAAGAGAGCAGCCTGAAAGGGTCTGTTGCAACTCATTTTTATGTCCTTGTGTCCAGCTACAACTGCTGATTCTATCTTCTAACCATCACACAAAACTTCAGAGGAAAAATAATACATGAAAAGAGGAAGTTGCCAGTGATGCTGGCTGAGAAAACACTAAGCATAGAGTCCCACTACTGAGCCTTAGATCTCTGAACCCAAGTTGCCTAAGACTGCACAAAGACTGCAACCCTTAAGCCCAAGCTTCATCAAGGGGCTAGCATACCTGTACCTCCAAAGGCCTCACACTGCATTGAGCTATTGTGCCACAGGTGGGCGGAGATCCTCACACTCCATTGAGCTATTGTGCCGCGTGGGCGGAGATCACCAGTATCCAGCCCGGGAAGGTGGTGCTGGCCTCCGAACTTCCAGGGCTGCCCCAGGGGGCTGCGCGCGACCGCGCAAAATGTGCCTCCCCTTTTATGTGGGGAATGGTCATTATTGGAGGGCACCTGCTGTACATGGCCCTGAAAGACCTCAGATTCCCTTCTTTTCAGGAATCTCAATATTTACTGCCTGTTTCCTGCTTACTTTACTAGGACAGGACATGGGACTTTGTTCATATGTGGGAGAGGGGGTGGCAGTGGAGGAGATTATGGGTCATTTGGCTACTTAGTTCATCAGATCAGGGATCAGAACCAGGGGTACTCTTCTTCCTCACAAATATGCATATTTCAGATATTTTCAATGGAGTCTGCTTAAGACGGTGAATATTTGGCATAACCCCTTTGTTAAGCTAAGAAAATATCCACAATAAATATTTCAAGCAGATGTTCTAAAAGCCCATGTATCTGAGCACACACCGAGTAATGCAGGAATTTTCTGAATCTGTATCATTGTTGCTTCAATACCATAGGATACATGATACTTGAAATCATTTTTGCACAGAGAAACTTCCACTGTACTAAGCTGCTCCCTTTGAATTCCTCTCCAGAACTCTGTGCACTATTTTCATCTGCCAGACACAGGACTATGCTGTGATGGTTTGATTACATGTAATAAACTATTATCTTATTCTTGACACAACTTAACATGAAGATATGCAACTTAGATGACTAACACAATGCATTATTGAACAGCCCAAATTAAAATGGAATACAATTAGAGAGGCCATCCATCCAGATGATGGATGCTCTTCGCCTTCCTGTTTTGTAAACATTATGCCAATGTTCTCTCTCTCTGTATGTTTGCCTCTTCTTCCCTTGCAAATATTTTGTTATGCTGTAGGTTGGATCCTAATGCTACCCTTTTGTTTGCGGAAGAGCTTTGGATTCAGTAGAGGCATCTGCTAAATGGAAAAGGAGGGTCAGGGGAGGCAGGTCTGAATTTCTTCAGATAGGAACTCACCCACTCTCATAAAGTACCTACTAGTTTGAAAGGGAATTATTTAAAACAAGACACTATATGCAAAGCCTATGATTTTGTTTGTTTCAAGATTATTTGTTGTTTACTTCAACATTATTAGTTTTAATTCCTAAGTCAACATAACTTTAAGCTATCACTGGGAAAACAAACACATCCCCTTGGGGGAGTTAGTAAAACTCATGTTTATCAACATGGGGTCACATCCAATTAAGTTCAACTACAATGGACACCCACTGAAATTAATGGACCTACATTTAGTCAAGTCAAATTAATTTCAATGGGTCTACTCTGTGTATGATTAATGCTGGCTACAACTCATAAGTTGCTATTCATGGAATTAAGTAAGGAAGACCAAATACAAATTCCCCATGAGTTGTATTTGTAAAACTAGGTCTGTAACGAGTGGTAGAGAACAAGCTTCACATGCAAAATGTCCCATGTTCAATCCCTGCAGTCTTAATGTAAAGCTTGCAAAGACTCCTGTCTGGAATCCTGGAGAGCCATTGCCAGTCACTGTCAACAATACTGAGCAAGATTCACCAACCATCTGACTTGGTATAAGACAGCTTCTTATATTCCTATGATCCTATGTTCCTAATTTAGAGGAGCTTGGTAATCGACTTTTGTGATATCACCTGAAAACTGGCTGCGGAAACCTAAGAAAACAACTGTGTTAAGAAACATAAACTCAAACAGTATTGAAATACCTTAAAGGAAATGTGCCAACTTTAAGTTTATACATTTTCTATTCTTTCTTCCAAAGAAAAAAATAAAATAAAGTTCTCAGTATAAAATCAGTGTCTGTGAATAATGAGACAATACAGAAAATAAAATAATTATTTTAAATTCCATTGCATTCATCATTAAGATCACTTAGATATGCAGAGACATATCACGGGAGGAAGAAATGGGACAGAGTTCCTTGGTCTACAAGAGGACAAATCAAATCAAAACAAAAAAATCAAGAGGAAATATCATATTTGAAAGGGCTATATCTTCCAGAGCATTGCTGGAGCCAATATCCTAATGAAAAACAAACAAACCAGCCGTAAAGCATTGTAGGAAGTTGGACCTAATTCTTCCATTATTACGTGATGTAAAAATAAACAGTTATTTTTTTAAAAAAAGAAGACGAAAGAACTGAGCAATTGCATATTAAAAATACTAAAATGTAGCCACCATCTGTTACCTTGTAAGTCAGCTTTCATTAAGGCCATCACCTCTTCATGAGCCACCACAGGGAGCTATCATTACCATTAGCTATGATTAATGAGAATGTTGCCAATTGCAATTATTCCACCCAAAAGCTTAGGGATATTTTGGCAGTATCACATAGCCTAACTACAACCTCCATTCTCCTAATAACCTCATTAAAACCACTGTTTCAATTAAGATTATGGCTGCAATCCTGAAACCACTTATGAGCAGTTTCAGTGGTTTAAACAAGGAATGATTCAGCATGATAGGGAAGTATCTTGCTAAGCAAAATAAATTTCTCTCATCAGATCTCAGGTATTTTACAATGGTTTCAGTCTAACTGGCTTCATTCAGTTACACATGTTTAAGTCCCACTGCAAGCAAATGGTAGTGAGTTTACATAATAACAGGCTGAACTTCAGTCAATATTTGTAAGTCACTTTCAAACAACCATTTTGTTCGTGATTTTGTTCCTGGTGGTTCCGCCACCCTCAGAGGTTCAGCTGTGTATGTGTGACCTGGGACAGGGCATTCCCTGTGAAAGCAGAGGTGTGTCTGGTATCTTCATTGGACAGCTAATGTCTGACGAAGGGCAAATAGTAATAAAAACAAACAAGAGGAGTGAATATCATTGCCATGTATCTACACTACTTTATTCCTTTTGGTACTAAATGCAACATTGCTGCTGGCATCTATCTGTCTCAAGAGACAATTGAGTGTGCTTCTGGGGATGAAGTCAAACCACATAGTGACCTATCTGGCACACAAGGAAGTCCCGGGCTGCCAATATGACAAGACCTGCCTCTCGGCCTCACCAGTGTGGTCCAAAGGAAAGCAGAGCAATACATTTGGCAGCAGCTTGGCTGCAGAAGTTAGGAAGTGTACAAGGTGTACACAAGCCATCCAATCATCTTAGGGACTGCACTCCAGATCTGTGTAGAGTTTACTCCTTAGTCTTTTCTTCTTCTGTAGTTACTTCTCCACCAGGTAGCGGGTACGGATTCTTCCTCAGAGAAAGTCAGATTTGCCCTAGTGTGTGTGAATGTGTGCGCACCACCAGGCCAATCAGAAGTTAAGATATATATAAAGAATCCAGACCATGTAAAATCTATTCTGTTGTTTTACACTCAGTATCACAAAACCACCTGGGCATGTTTATGAAAATTTCCTAAAAGAGATTTTTCAGATGTCTAGCTTGTCACCAGACCCATAAGGCAAAATTTGAAGTGAGCGTTTTTCCTCAGGCAAAACATCTGAGAAATTTTGAGGAAAGACAAAAAAGTTTTTCAGACAATTAACCCATTTTTCAGTGGGGAGGGCAATGCCTACTTCTAATAGCAGGAACATGCCCCTTCTATTTATTTTTAATCATCAGTAAAGTCCAAGTTGTGGGGCGGGGGGGGGGAGGGAAGAATCCTTGTATGAATAACCGTCAAGATCTAAATGAAAAGTGGATCTAATCAACTAAAGATGTCCTATTCTGTTATTGTGACAAGATTAAAATATTGACCTCTGACCATTGTATAGTAACTGTAGGATTGCATCCGAGTAATCATCCTGAACTACAGCATCATAATTTGAACAAAAGATTAAAACAGAAAATGTAACCCATATATCTCCTGAAATAACAGCTGTCAAACTACAAAACTGTCTACTGTATCCATGCGTCAGAGTGAAGGAGCTCTGATACTTAAAATGCATTTGATTTATATTAGATGCCATTTGAAGGCTCCAGCACACTTCCTCCCACATTTAATCCCCAGGAGTCACAGCCTAAAAAAAATGCCATTGGAACATCCATTATAATCCATTTTAATAGTTCGTCCTAAGGACCATAATCTATTTCCCTTTACATAAGCATCAGCTACAAAGCCTTGGACAATATACAAACATACTCTTGATGGTAAGAACAGAATACATACATACACAGACACACACACACACATAATAATATTTTCTTCAAAGGTGTTAAGGGAAAATGTACCTGCTTAAGTGATTCTGAGCGCACCCTTAAATTAAGAACTGGATTCCACATTTTATACAAATCACCAAAACAGGTATTGACATTTCTCGTGGCTTTCTCTGAAAATAGACTACACTTATTTATTGCATCCACAACACAGGAAATAAAGTATTACTTTCTTAAACTGATAATCTGTTTCCAACAACTTTCTTATTATTGTGGATGGGGATGCAGCAAACGAGGACAGGATGCACATAAGAGGAAACTCAATGTAAATGCTACTCCCTGTTTTGCTTTGCCTATAATTATCTGTAATGAAAATACATGCCAGTCATATGGCATTGTGATATACTAACCTCCTGGGCATTGTTTATAAATGTTCACATGCTCACACTTGCAATTTTCTTTTTCTATTCTGAAGAACTTCTTGCTAAACTTTAAGTTCACAGCACTGGTAGAAGCAGTGCCTTCACCTGGGATTCTTCACCTAGGATTATTCCTTTGTACGGTATGTACCAACACAGAAGCGATAGCACCAAAGTTTAGAATTGGGGTGAAATGTTGATACACACCAACATTTCAGAAATGTTTATAAATCAATTTATAAATAACTTTGGGGTGCCTCTCCAACATCAGGGTCTTTTCCTGGGAATCTTCTCTTCTCATGAGGTAGCCTCAGCTTCAGGAGTATTGGAGCCTCAGCTTCAGGATCTGTCCTCCCAGTGAGCACTCGGGGCTGATTTCCTTCAGAATGGTTAGGTTTGATCTTCTTGCAGTTCATAGGACTCTCAAGATTCTCCTCCAGCACCATAATTCAAGTGTATAAGATCCTAACAAGTGTATAATAACAAGTGTATAATTAAGTGTATAAGATCCTAACAAACCCATAAACCATAGCTGCCAAGTTTTCACTTTTCTCACGAGGAAGCCTATTCAGCATAAGGGAAAATCCCTGTAAAAAAGGGATAACTTGGCAGCTATGCCATAAACCCATATATAATATAAGTACTATATCATCCTTTTCCATCACACTAGATCCTCCCTTATAATATTTCAAAATATTCCCCACGTCAAAACTCATAAGCTTTCTTTCCTAATCAAATATGCAATCGGGGTTCACAGAGTCATATGCGCCCACTGCTTTTGAAGTTCAGAGGTGAGTGCTGCTCCTTAGCAAAACCAGTACCATCCCCACAGAAAAGCAAGGTATGATGAGGCTGGGTAGAACCTCAAGATTTGCAGAATTAAAAGAGAGAGAAAATATCCCTAAGTGGGGAACCCAAAAACAGTTCAGTGAAAATTGAATGTGCTCCGTGGTTACATAAACCATAGTTTATGTAAAGTTTATGTAACCATAGTTTATGTAAAGGAGAAAATTGTAAGGTGGAAGCTGAAAGGCAACTGTAAGGGGGAGGGAGTACAGAATACCCCCCCCCATCATTAAGAGTAGCTCCTCAGAGAGTAGTGAAGGAAACACAGACTCCGGGGAGGGAAGTCAGGACACGAAGAGTGCCCAGGCTCAGGCAGGATGAAAGAGCCCAGACTCCACAGATGGGAGGAGAGCGAAGGGGACCAGGGGGAGAGGGAAAACATGGAACGCAGACCCTTTCCGCTGGTACCGGAATTACGAAGGAGGAGAAAAGGAAAGAGATTCAGTGTCCCACGCCTTTTATGTTGGGGGCATTCGCGCCGAGGGGCACTTCCGGATTCTGCATCGGACTGAGACATGTTTCTGCACCTGCTTCACTGTACATATCAGCACTAATAAACACGTCATGGAAAAGTAACCTGAGGAGCGTCGTTACTCGAGAGTAGTCACAAGAAACCCCTGACAGCAACAATATGCAAAATTATTGTCTGTGAAATTACAGCTTAAATTAAGAGACGGGGGGGGGGGGGTTACACAATACAGTTGAGATATGATGGTTGAATTTTTAGCTTCTCCTGCCCTCAGACACTGGCTAACTTCTTAAATAATGAACCACTAGAGTGACTAGAATTGGGAAAAAGAAAATATAGAGCTGGGTGTTTTCAGTTTACTAATAGCAACTTGCTATTGAACTTAATCAATCTCATCTAGTGGCTTCATAGTGAAGGGGAAAGGACAAGACAGGACAGACTAGACTGTTGAACAAACACAGAAGTGCTAAACAATCACCCATCACTACCTTTAATCAGAAATAATTTCCCACTATTCCAAATGTTACAGACTTTTAAAATCTGGATGTAACAGAATAGTGTGTGGAATGATGATTGACAGCAGGGGAGTGTGATGGAACAGTAGGTGGAATCAGAATGAATGACAGGTGGGGAAAGTCAGCCGAGAAAGTCAGAAGAGGCATGCAAGGAAGAGCTGGAGATCTAAAATTCAGGAAAGAGATTGTTAAAAGGCGTTAATGGGTTAGGAGTGGAGAAAAGTAAAGAGTGAGAGGGATCAAAGACAGTGAGCCCATAGGCAGAGGGAAGTCACGCATGCTAGGTTAGGACATTAAAACTATTATTTGTTATTCTTTAATAATTGTTACTTCTTTTGGCTGTTATTTCCATAAGAAAATATGTTTACTGGTTTTGTAATTCATGAATGTGTGCCGCTCTGTTGTTGTTGTTTAGTCGTTTAGTCGTGTCCGACTCTTTGTGACCCCATGGACCAGAGCACGCCAGGCACTCCTGCCTTGCACTGCCTCCCGCAGTTTGGTCAAACTCATGTTCGTAGCTTTGAGAACACTGTCCAACCATCTTGTCCTCTGTCGTCCCCTTCTCCTAGTGCCCTCAATCTTTCCCAACATCAGGGTCTTTTCCAAGGATTCTTCTCTTCTCATGAGGTGGCCAAAGTATTGGAGCCTCAGCTTCACAATCTGTCCTTCCAGGGAGCACTCAGGGCTGATTTCCTTAAGAATGGATAGGTTTGATCTTCTTGCAGTCCATGGGACTCTCAAGAGTCTCTTCCAGCACCATAATTCAAAAGCATCAATTCTTCGGCGACCAGCCTTCTTTATGGTCCAGCTCTCACTTCCATACATCACTACTGAGAAAACCATAGCTTTAACTATATGGACCTTTGTCGGCAAGGTGATGTCTCTGCTTTTTAAGATGCTGTCTAGGTTTGTCATTGCTTTTCTCCCAAGAAGCAGGCGTCTTTTAGTTTCGTGACTGCTGTCACCATCTGCAGTGATCCTGGAACCCAAGAAAGTGAAATCTCTCACTGCCTCCATTTCTTCGTCTTCTATTTGCCAGGAGGTGATGGGACCAGTGGCCATGATCTTGGTTTTTTTGATGTTGAGCTTCAGACCATATTTTGCGCTCTCCTCTTTCACCCTCATTAAAAGGTTCTTCAATTCCTCCTCGCTTTCTGCCATCAAGGTTGTGTCATCTGCATATCTGAGGTTGTTGATATTTCTTCCGGCAATCTTAATTCCGGCTTGGGATTCATCTAGTCCAGCCTTTCGCATGATGAATTCTGCATATAAGTTAAATAAGCAGGGAGACAATATACAACCTTGTCGTACTCCTTTCCCAATTTTGAACCAATCAGTTGTTCCATATCCAGTTCTAACTGTAGCTTCTTGTCCCACATAGAGATTTCTCAGGAGACAGATGAGGTGATCAGGCACTCCCATTTCTTTAAGAACTTGCCAAAGTTTGCTGTGGTCGACACAGTCAAAGGCTTTTGCATAGTCAATGAAGCAGAAGTAGACGTTTTTCTGGAACTCTCTAGCTTTCTCCATAATCCAGCGCATGTTTGCTATTTGGTCTCTGGTTCCTGCTCTAGGGGATTCTAAGTTAGCAGATCTCACCACATGTGCTGGATTTGAATTACGTAACCAAGTAAATAAAATGAGAGTCTTACTGCTTAATGTAACTCAGTAGATGGTGGTAGCTGGGCTTTCATGGGATATTAAAGGAAATTTGGACTCAATGGACCATCTGAGTGACCTCTGAGGGACTGGGCTTTGTAGGGGACCGCTAGAACCATCAGAAGAATGTTGAGCCAAAATAAGAAGCCTGATAAAACATGTCCCCTGTGACACATGCTAGCTGCTCCAACACCCGGATCAGCACACATACTGTGCACCTGGGGTGGGGCTAGTTGCCCACAGGGGTGGGACTAGCATCCCCGGGGGGCGAGCGTCCCAGGGGGGTGGAGGCAATGTCACCCCCCCTCAGGGATGACACCCGGGGCAGCGTGCACCCCCTCCCTCTGCCAGTGGCTAATATACAAACTCTGGCTGTCAGAATTCCCTAGTGCCTAGTTTGTTATCAGCAAAGTTTGAGTGTATAGACAGTGTTTCTCAGACTGGTTGGTTGTCTGTGGCTGTTTGCTTTCTTGAGAACTAATGGCAGGTACCAAAATGAACTATTAGCAAAAGCAACTATTAAAAAATGACTCCAAACATAAGAGAATTCTCTCTTTTTTAAAAATGAAATGTGCAAGTGAACTGCTCAGCAAACTGTGGACAACATTTGTTAACTTATAAAGCAAGGCTATTAATTAGATGATGATGAAGATGGTAAAGTGCTGAAACCATGGCAAATGTTGCTCATCTTTACTGCTCATTAATCAAAATCAGTGTTTTAACTGTCAACAGCCCCCATAGCATCTTCCTAATGACTATACTGTTGGGCTACATATCCTGCTGTTTTTCTGTAGCCAAAATAACACTCAAAATCCATCACTACTCGCAAATATGCCGTCAACATTCGTGACATAGCTTCAGGGTGAAAAGAGTGGGGTGGAGGGGGAGAGGAAGCAAGCAAGAAAACTCTTCAGATGCTTACGCAAATAGTGCCAGGAAATTTTAAGAAATTGTTTTAAAGAGAGCAATGACCCCCCAAGAAGGATCATAGCACAAACAGCTATGCCAGGCTGCTCCACAACACAGTATGAGACTTTCGAAAACAAATCCAGACCAATAGGGTTGTCAGCACAGAGCACTCTATGAAGTAGAGAGAACACTGTTTTACATTATTATGTACCTTCTGCTTATTGTTTTTAGTCAGCCTGAACAGCGGGTCTTCTTGACCTTACCCAGCAAAAGCACCAGTTGCTTAATACATTTTCTATGTTAATAATGCAGAAAACAAGGAAGCATGAGATGTAAATAAATTATAGAAAACTGGGAGGTGAACATGTAAGGTAGTGTCAATCAAAGCACATGAAATGTGCCTTGAGTGCCACAAGCAGACACAGATAATTGGCACTGACTATATCTATAAATCCCTTTGTGCATCAGCAGGGGGCTGGGGAAGACTATGATCTTCAAAATGATCCTGAAAAACAAGTTGGTTTTGCAACAATGATGTCAGCCAATACTGTCCTGGGGAAGGACAACATCCAATTCACTCTCTGTCAATCTTTTCTTTTGTGGTGCAGTGAAACCTCAGACTGTATGGAAGAATTATGTTCATGGTCATTGTGCTTAAAGGAATATCTCTTCAGTTTAACAAGTCTGATATAGGAAATGGCGGCATTGAAAAATCCATGTCAACAGAGGAGAATCTTGGGTGGGCAGAGATGGGGAGGTCTGGTAATTGACACATGGACCTCTGCCACTGGGGGGCAGGGCATAAACTGTACCTGCTTTTATTTTATTTTTAAATTGGAAATAGTTTATTCTAAAAACTAGCTCTAATTGTTTAAATGGAAACTGTAATGTCACAAATTTAAAACACTAATTTTGTGACAGCAGAACGTGAGAAAAAAGCTAACTTTCTAAGCAGTATTACATTTAAGTGCTACTATAAGCATGCTCATCTTTTCCATCTAGTCCAGGCATAGGCAAACTCGGCCCTCCAGATGTTTTGGGACTATAACTCCCATCATCCCTGATCACTGGTCCTGTTAGCTAGGGATGGAGAGAGTTGTAGTCCCAAAACATCTGGAGGGCTGAATTTGCCTATGCCTGATCTAGTCAAAAGAAAGGAAATTGGTATATGGTCACTGACAGGAACTGAGCAAGGTTAATAAGCAGGTTCCCCAAGACTCCAAGAAACATTCAAAAAGCAAAGACATCCTGACACAGGAGCAATTGGATAAGTGAAAATGGCCTCCAAATTTAGTCTAAGAGAGGACTGCATCTACTGCTTCCTTCAATGACATTAAAATAACATCAAACAATTTTAATTGGGGCTCCTGGCTGCACCCAAAATTAATGGATGATGAAATGGGAGGGGCATTTTGTTGAATATTCTGGGGTGTGTGTGTGAATTTATCCAACAACAAGAGGAACTTGAAAACAGGAAATGATGTTCTGAGAAATTTCAGTTCCGCCCCACAATATAACAATCATGGACACTGGGTCACAAATAAAAGTATTTAGGAGTCCTCAACTAATCTTTGCTCACACATCAGAGGATAACACAGTCTTTGTGCATAAAGGAGCAAGGATTTATAGATCAGGACTGTGATGCTTTAGAAAAGCTGCAGAAGTCAAAGCACACCTGTCAAAGCAATTGAGCAATGTGCTGTGTAGGACTCCCCAGGGACCCCAACAATTCCAAGGGATGCTCTGTATAGCAGTTTGCCAGGCAGCATTCATAATTTCGGCCCCAGGGGGACCATGTGGCCTCATGCAGCCGAGAGGCAGGCATCGAGGCATTCTGAAATTTCTGGTGTCTCTTCAAGGTAGTCAACAGTCCCAAGGATATTATGGGAAACAGCTGGTCTCACAAGATGCTTTCTAAAAAAATATTGTGTAGCCCTAAAGGGACAGCTTGAAATGAAGCTGCCTATAAATCCCCAATGGGTATCTATGGAATAGGCTGGCGCCTAGCAAAGGGAAACAATTATTTTCAGGAAACTCAGCACTTACAGATAAGTCTCCAGAAGAAAACTCTTAGCCTTAAATCTATGCCATTTCACACATTACCCGAGGCAAAACCAAGTTTACTTAATATACTCTCAAAAGAGAGCTGTAGCCAATGCTGGTCATCACATGAGGGCATCTGTATTGTTGCCAGGCTTATCCATATGTCTAATCATACTTTACATGTTGTTGTTTAGTCGTTTAGTTGTGTCCGACTCTTCGTGACCCCATGGACCATAGCACGCCAGGCACTCCTCTCTTGCACTGCCTCCCGCAGTTTGGTCAAACTCAAGTTCGTAGCTTTGAGAACACTGCCCAACCATCTCGTCCTCTGTCGTCCCCTTCTCCTCGTGCCCTCAATCTTTCCCAACCTCAGGGTCTTTTCCAGGGAGTCTTCTCTTCTCATGAGGTGACCAAAGTATTGGAGCCTCAGCTTCACAATCTGTCCTTCCAGTGAGCACTCAGGGCTGATTTCCTTCAGAATGGATAGGTTTGATCTTCTTGCAGTCCATGGGACTCTCAAGAGTCTCCTCCAGCACCATAATTCAAAAGCATCAATTCTTCGGCGACCAGCCTTCTTTATGGTCCAGCTCTCACTTCCATACATCACTACTGGGAAAACCATAGCTTTAACTATACGGACCTTTGTAGGCAAGGTGATGTCTCTGCTTTTTAAGATGCTGTCTAGGTTTGTCATTGCTTTTCTCCCAAGAAGCAGGCGTCTTTTAATTTCGTGACTGCTGCCACCATCTGCAGTGATCAAGGAGCCCAAGAAAGTAAAATCTCTCACTGCCTCCATTTCTTCCCCTTCTATTTGCCAGGAGGTGATGGGACCAGTGGCCATGATCTTGGTTTTTTTTTATGTTGAGCTTCAGACCATATTTTGCGCTCTCCTCTTTCACCCTCATTAAAAGGTTATTTAATTCCTCCTCACTTTCTGCCATCAAGGTTGTGTCATCTGCATATCTGAGCATACCTATGCATACTTTACATAGAGTCACAAAATCATAGAATTGTAGAGTTGGAAGGGACCCTGTGGATCATGTCACGGGGGATGTTGCATTGTATATTATCACCATCATTTCACTTTATTCACTTATATTATTTGAGGGGAATTAGTTGAAAGCCACTGATTCCCAATTTGGATTTAATCAGAAGTCAATCAGTCTGTCTGTCTGTCTACTTACTTACTTACTTACTTAATTAATTAATTTACTTACTTACTTACTTACTTACTTACTCAACAAAAAAGGCAGGTAGCCGTGTTGGTCTGGATCGAAGTAAAATAAAAAAAAATTCCTTCAGTAGCACCTTAAAGACCAACTAAGTTTTTATTTTGGTATGAGCTTTCGTGTGCATGCACACTTCTTCAGATACAGTGAAATGGAAGTTTCCAGGCACTTATGTAGAGAAGGGGTGGGAAGGGGTGGGGATGGGGAGGGGGGATCACTCAGAAGGGTGGTGGAAATGGGTGATTGACTGACTGATAGCTGTTGATGACCGCAAACGACTGCAAATGGTTTTGCATGAAAAAGCAAGGGTTGAGATGGCTGAAGATCGCTTAGTTGGTCTTTAAGGTGCTACTGAAGGAATTTTTTTTATTTAACAAAAAAGGCAGTCAGAGAGTAAAATCGCTTTGTTGCTTGAAGCACCAAGTGCAATGTTATGGAATGACATAATGGTTAGTTACAGCAATGCACAGGCTACCCAAACCTGTACAGCCTGAACCAACAAGTGGAAGGAACTCTTCTGTCTGTGGAAGGGCAATTCTGGATTCAGCTACTAGAATCTGGTTTGCACATATGAAATCTGCAGCCTGGTCAGTCTGCACTACATGGGTGCACGGTGCCTTTAATGACGTTGTGTGATGCCTCCCAATAATGTTTCAGAGACAGCATTCAGAAGGCACAGCATTTACTTTTGCCCCACCTTGAGACAACTTTGAAGAAACATCCCTCATACAAGGAGTGCTAGACCTTTTATTTAAAACAACAACATTCTTCCAGGAAATGAGATTTGTAGAGCTTTCTACTCTGGAGGCACTCTTTTTCCTTTCGCAAAATGCATGCATGTTGGCAAGATGCATAATAATATACATAATTTAAATCTGCCCACACAATGAATGCTAGCTGGATGTTTAAAAATGCACCTCAATCTGTAATTTATTAAACGGGGGAGGAATGATATAAAAATTTGAAGCATAAATTTAGTTTAACTTAAATACTGAAAGCCAAATTCAGCTCTGCAGCCAGCACTGAAGACCTAATCCAGGGGTCTCCAAACTAAGGCCCGGGGGCCTGATGCGGCCCAATCGCCTTCTCAATCCGGCCCGCGGATGGTCCGGGAATCAGCATGTTTTTACATGAGTAGAATGTGTCCTTTTATTTAAAATGCATCTCTGGGTTATTTGTGGGGCCTGCCTGGTGTTTTTACATGAGTAGAATGTATCCTTTTATTCAAAATGCATCTCTGGGTTATTTGTGGGGCATAGGAATTCATTCACACACCCCCAAATATAGTCCGGCCCCCCACAAGGTCTGAGGGACAGTGGACTGGCCCCCTGCTGAAAAAGTTTGCTGACCCCTGACCTAATCTGTCCCATGCCCCTTCTCTTTGGCTCACCCCATATTAGTCTTGTAGAAACAGACAGCGCAGACACAGAGACTCTTGTTTTCCTGTCACTCAGTCCCATTCTGGAGATACTTAAGGCACTGAAATAGCAAATATATTTGGAAAGAGGCTGTTGATGTTCTTGTCTTGCAGGAACATGTCTAGTCCTTTTTAGAATTCATTTGGACAGGAAAATAAGAAGAGGTAAAATGGTACATTCCCCCCACCCCACCCAAAACAACTTCTCTCACATTTTATAAACATCTTTCACAGGATGTTCAAGTAAAGCCACTTTAATAAACACAGCAGATAATATTGCTTATGGGCAACTTTTTTCATTCTTTAGAAAGCCTTGAAAATTTATGACATTTGTCACAACATATCCCCATATATAGTGTTTCTCAAGCACTAGTTCTTCTTCCTTTTTAAAGGAGATTGAAGCAATATTTGAGAAGCTTACAGGGTGATAGAATAGCAATGAAAGGATTTCAGTGCTAATAGAACTGGCAAGATGGTGAATTAAAATGAACACCACCACTTTATCTCTGTTAATATTATGTGACTGTTACTCATGGTGCTATAGTCATCTATCTGTCAATATTTCCATAATTTTCAGTAGTTTGAAAATGGGCATCAGGTATGCTTTCAGTGAAGCCGAGGAAGTTCAGTTTAGATAATTTTTAGCAATGTTACAAGACCAACATGGCATTCAAGTTATATAATATTGTGAGAGCCAGAGATGAGAAATACCCATACTACCGGTACTAGCAACTGAAGCTTATTTTAACTCCATTTGTCTATTATCCATTATAGATGAGCTATAAAGTTGATTTTCCTCTTTAATTTTAGAGTGAAAATTGTAGGAAATAAATTTTTAAAAGGTCTGCTAGATTATTCTGAAGAGAGTAAACTCTAAAGGTGAAGTCTGGCTTTACACATGATTAGATGGTTATGCTGGAGAAACTATAGATACAGGACACAGATTCTCATAGTAATACTAAATACTAAATTTTTGTAACACTTTAGAATGTTCAAAGTGCATCACATACACAATTATATTTTCTTTACTTTAGCCCTGTAAGGTAGATCAGTGTTATCTACCCCAGATTTCAAATGGGTGTTGTGAGGGACAAGGGATACAGGGAAGTCCCTCCCATCTTAAGTTCCAGCCCATCCCCAAGCGCTGGAGAGAGTAAGGAGAGCTCTGCCTCCAGCGGAGAGTCAGGAAGTGGTGTCCGAGGCTCAGGCAAGGTTGTGGAGCCCATGCCTCAGGTGGGACAGGAAGTTGGGCGCACGGGGGGGGAGGCCAATCCCCCCAACTCCCGAATTGCGACGCAAACGTAGGGGGAAGAGGTTGGGTCTACCAAAGCTTTGGTGCTGGAAGAAAACGCGCCAATCGCCATTCGGAGGTTCTGACACCTCACCTTAAGGATGCATTTTTACCGCTCTGCACACTGTAAATAATCAGCACTTAATAAAAGCCTTAAAAGACCATGCTGGAGTCGTTACTCTAGAGTAGCCATATCAGGCCCTCTGACAGCAACCTCCGAATCTTTTTTTGGCTACTTTGGAGTGCAGCGATGAGCGCTCAAGAGGCTGAGCATTGGAGGCTGGAGGCCGAAGCAGCGAAGCAGGAGCTACGGAACCTCACAGCGCAGGCACAGCAGCAATTGCATGCCGCTCAGGAGGAAGCGCGAGGGGCTCAGGAGGAGCTGAACAAGCTGGTGGACCAGGTGAGGACAAAAGAGGAGACTGAGAAACAGCTAAGGGTGATGGTATTGGACCTGCAGAAAAAGTTGGAAGAGGAGAAAGCCGCTAGAGGTGGGGGGGCGCCCCAGCCGCAGCTAGTCCAAGTGAGAAGGGGACAGAGCCTAGTCACCAAGTTTAGCGGCGACCCTAGGGAGTACCTAGGATTCGAGACAGAAATAAATTATGCGCTGGAATTGCATGCAGCAGAATTCCCAGATGACGCGCACAGAGTCTCCTTTATCATAGAGCATTTGACGGGGGCCGCCCGAGAATGGGTAAGACCGCTCATCGCGCAAAAAAATCCTTGCATGAAGAACGCAAAATTATTTCTAGAAGCTTTAAAAATAATGTACGCTAGTGGCAGTGAAATGGAGGCCACTAAAGAGGAGCTTCATAACTTAACACAAGGAAAATGGACAGTTAGGGACTACTGGGCGAGATTCACCATGCTGGTGCACAAACTGGGGTGGGATCTACAAAGTGAGCCAGTGAAATCAGCCTTCTACCTGGGTTTGCACGCAGACGTTAAGGATGAGCTGGCAAGAGGTCCTAAACCGCGAACTATGGATGAGTTAAGCAAAGCGGCGCTAGCGGTGGGGGTGAGACAGGAATCCAGATGGAATGACAAACAAGCGACGCGCACAGCAAAACCTTGGTTCCCACGCTCCCAGGACAGACCACATCACCAAACCCCACCCCAGGGCCCGCCCCCAGACCCGCCCAGACCAAGCCCAGAGCCGGAACCGATGGAGATCGGTGGAGCGCGCGCGCGGACTTTTCAAACCCCGGCGGCGCCAAGACGCAAGGAGGGAAGAGGCGGGAATTGCTTTCTCTGCAACTCCCCCCGGCATCGCGTCAGAGACTGCCCTCATCGCAGGGAGTGGCAAGGAAAGGCGGGAACGGTTGTACCCTCCCCCACTGAAGCAGCACCACAGCAGGGAAACGAGACAGCCTGGCTGCAGGAGACAAGGGGCAGCAGCCAGGCACAGTCAGCAGACAACAGCCCCAGCCCGCCCACCCGCACAGAGAGGAGCAGAGCCAGCCCACCCCTCCCAGAGCAGGAGTGGTTGTAGAAGTCACGCTAACGCTCCCAAATGGCTATCCCCTGACGGTCCTCGCCCTAATTGACAGTGGTGCCTCGGCCAACTTCTTCTCGAGAAACTTTGCAGAAGAGCACCAGATCCAGCTTCTGCAGCTGGATTTTCCCCTGCACGTAGCCACCATTGACGGCAGGGAGTTGCTGGGAGGGGCCATCACTCATCAAACCCCCCCCCATGAGAATGACCCCTCCATAAGTTGGCACCAGAGATGCATCACATTTGGGTCGGACTTTTGTCTGGAACATTGCATGCAGCACCACCCAGGGGAGGGGCCTCCAATAGCCACGGTGGCCACCATGCATGTCAAAGGGGGTGAGGCGATACCCAAGCAGTACTGGGACCTGCAGGAGGTCTTCAGCGAAGCGGAGTCCGACCACCTACCCCCACACAGGTCTTTCGACTGCCAGATCAACCTGGTGCCAGGGGCAACGATACCCCCAGCCAAGCTGTACGCCATGTCAGATCAGGAACTGGAGGATTTGCGTGCGTTCATAGACAAGAACCTCAAACGGGGGTTCATCAGAGAAAGCAAGGCAGCAGGGGGCAGCCCGGTCTTCTGGGTGGACAAGAAAGACACGCAACAGCGCCGTCTTGTGGTGGATTTCAGACGGCTCAATTCAGTGACAGAGCCAGTGGCTTTCCCCATGCCCAGAGTGGACGATCTCCTGACAGCGGCACGCAGGGGCAAGATTTTCACCAAGCTAGACCTGAGGGGGGCGTACAACTTGATCAGGATCCGGGAAGGCGATGAGTGGAAAACCACGATGTTCACGCCTCTGGGCTCTTTTGAATATCTGGTGATGCCCTTCGGGTTGCAAGGGGGCTCAGCATGCTTCCAGGCCTTCATGCACCACGTCCTGGGGTCCCTTCTCTTCAAGAACTGCTTGGTCTTCCTGGATGACATCCTTATCTAGTCCGCTGACCCAGTGCAACATGTGAAGGATGTCAGGGAGGTGTTGCAGCGCCTGAAGGAGAACCACCTGTATGTGAAGCTGGAGAAGTGCAAGTTTCACACAAGGGAAGTGGACTTCCTGGGCTACAAACTGTCAGACAAGGGGCTGGCGATGGACAAGGACAAGGTGCAGGCCATCCTGGACTGGCACAGCCCCAGGACGCGCAAAGATGCCCAACGCCTCCTAGGATTCGCCAATTTCTACAGGAAATTCATCAAGAACTTCTCGCGGGTTACGGCTCCCATCACGGACTGCCTGAGAGGCAAGCAGAAGTTCAGGTGGACACCAGAGGCGCAAACAGCATTCGAAAGCCTCAAGAGGGTGTTCGCTTCTGACCAGAACCTTTTCCACGTGGTGCAGGATGCGCCCCTACGCGTGGAGACAGACGCTTCAGACCGGGCATTGGGAGCGATCCTGTTGCAACTGGACGCCAACAGAGAGTGGAGACCTTGTGCCTTCTTCTCCAGGAAGCTGACACAGCCTGAACGCAACTACACGGTCTTTGATAGGGAACTTCTTGCGATCCACGCTGCTTTCCAGCACTGGCGACACTTCCTGGTGGGCGCCAAGCACCCCATCCAGGTGTGCACAGACCACAAGAACCTGGAGTTCTGGAGAACGGCCAGGGTGCTCAACCAGCGACAGATACGGTGGGCAGAGTTCTTCTCAAACTTCAACTTCTCCATCCACTACATCCCGGGGGAGCAGAATGTCAGGGCGGATGCCCTCTCCCGCAAACCAGAGTACATGGAGCAGGAGTTGCCACCAGCACCCAGGCACATTTTCCCCCCATCAGCATGGTCCTGCGGAGCAGCAGTGGTGAGCGAGGCAGAACTCACAGCACTGACGGCAGCAGATGAGTTTGCCTCCTGCATCTTCGGAGAGCTGCGAGGGGGGAGGGAGCAGGCTAAAGACTTTGAGGAAAGGAGGGGTTTGCTTTTTTACAGGGGAGCCCTGTACCTGCCCACCAAACAGCTGAGAGGTAAGGTCCTCAAGCAGATGCACGACAACCCAACGGCGGGTCATTTCGGAAGGGACAAAACCACTCACCTAGTCATGAGACACTTCTGGTGGCCAGGGGTGCGGGAGGATGTTCGGGATTATGTAAGGGGATGTGACACCTGCCAGCGAGCAAAGGTGGTCAGAGCGCCACCAGCAGGTTTGCTGGAGCCATTAGCCACACCGCACAGGCCGTGGGAAGTAGTGTCCATGGACTTCATCACAGACCTGCCGTCGTCCAGGGGCAAAACCGCAGTGTTGGTGGTGGTGGACCTCATGTCCAAAATGTGCCACTTTATACCGTGTGCCAGGGCGGTCTCGGCAGAAGAGACGGCCAAACTGTTTGTTGACCATGTATTCAGACTGCATGGATTGCCTTTAAGAGTTATTTCGGATCGTGGCCACCAATTTGTTTCCAGGTTCTGGCGGCGGCTAATGAACCTCCTGCAGGTGGAGGTCAGTTTGTCTACGGCTCAGCACCCGCAGACCAATGGACAGGCGGAGCGGGTCAACGCCATTCTGCAGCAGTACCTGAGATGTTACGTCAGCCAGAGGCAAACGGACTGGGTGGATCGCCTGCCACTGGCAGAATTTGCCTACAACAATGCGGTGCACGTCTCCACAGGGGTGTCGCCCTTTAAGGCCAACTACGGGCGCGACCTCAGATCTTTCCCGGAGAGGGAGGGGGAGGAGGAGGAAGAGGGCCCACAGGCAGAGGATTGGGCAGAGGACCTGGAGACGGTGCACCAGCAGCTCAGAGAACACTTGGAGAGGGCCAAGGAAGCGTACAAGAAGGGGGCAGATCGCCACAGGCGACCGGGAGAGGTCATCAGGGTGGGGGACAAGGTTTGGTTATCCTCGGAAGGTCTTCCCACCAGGGGGCGATGCAAGAAGTTAGCACCCAGGAGGCTGGGCCCCTTCACGGTCACGCAACAGGTCAACCCGGTAGCCTTCAGGCTAGCACTGCCTGAGGACATGAGAGTGCACCCAGTGTTTCATAGATCGCTGCTGTTGCCGTACAGAGAAAGTACCAGGTTCAGGGACAGCGATCAGCCTCCAGAGGGAGGGGGGGGAGACGGGAGACGCCCGACAGCTCAATGAGGCAACTGAGATTTTAGACTCAAGGAGAGGGGTGAGAGGGCTGGAGTACCTGATAGCATGGGAGGACACTCCGCCGTCCCACAATGAGTGGATACCGGCCACGGAAGTACCTGAGGAATTTTTAGTGGAAGAGTTCCACGCCCTTTCCCCCCACAGGCCCAAGCCCTGGCACATGGAAAGGGAGGGAGAGGGGAGGGGCGGGAGGAAGGGATCGCAGGCAGCAGCTCTCCATGGAGATGGGAAGCGGAATTTGAGGATACGGAAGAAGAGGTGTGGGTTTCACCGAGGTCGACCACGTCAGAGGCAGGAGAGGACTGGCAGAACATTTTTACTCCCACCAGCTCTGACGCCACTGACTTTTTGGGATTCCCGTCTTCGCAGGGGGAAGGGGAAAGATCGCAGGATTGGGGGGGAAATTTTTACACCCACAGGCTCTGATGCCACAGACTTCTTGGGGTTTCACTCGTCCCCAGCAAGCAGAGAGCCCCTAGGGAGGGGGGGAGAGGAGCCTGGGAGGGGGGTGGATGTGAGGGACAAGGGATACAGGGAAGTCCCTCCCATCTTAAGTTCCAGCCCATCCCCAAGCGCTGGAGAGAGTAAGGAGAGCTCTGCCTCCAGCGGAGAGTCAGGAAGTGGTGTCCGAGGCTCAGGCAAGGTTGTGGAGCCCATGCCTCAGGTGGGACAGGAAGTTGGGCGCACGGGGGGGAGGCCAATCCCCCCAACTCCCGAATTGCGACGCAAACGTAGGGGGAAGAGGTTGGGTCTACCAAAGCTTTGGTGCTGGAAGAAAACGCGCCAATCGCCATTCGGAGGTTCTGACACCTCACCTTAAGGATGCATTTTTACCGCTCTGCACACTGTAAATAATCAGCACTTAATAAAAGCCTTAAAAGACCATGCTGGAGTCGTTACTCTAGAGTAGCCATATCAGGCCCTCTGACAGGTGTGCAGCTAAGAAATAGTGGCTTCATAGGTTTGTAGCAGGGACAAAGATTTAAACCAGGGACATCCTTGAACCAGAGAAGGACCAGTAGCCTCCACCCAATTTTCTGTAGTTCCAAAGTTCTTCTCTCCACTAGGAGCTCCCTATACCTCATCTCACATTGTTCAAGAGAGGCCCCTAATACACCAGGGATGCAGGGGTTTGTAGGGGGAAGAGGAGTTGGGGAAGCTTTTATTATGCTCACTCATTTTAGAGTCCTAGCCATTGCAAACAGACTTATAGGCTGAAGTAACAGAGGAAACAGCAAAGGCTAGTTCACCAGCAATAGCTAGTATTGGGTGAGTCTGTGAGAACCAGGAACAGAGCTTCCAGAGTGGCATTAACATAGTTCTGATAAGTTGCAATAGCCTATTCTATATTTTACAAAGTGGTTAATTTGTCTGTATGTCTGTTCTCTATGCATTCAGACACCTCTTGAGATATCACTTCCCAAGTTGGTGTGATGGTTCCTATGCTGGAGGAGCTGTCCTTGCTCACCTGTCAAATTTGGCATGCAGGATGTGGGGGAGATAAGGATCAAGCTCTTGGGCCTGATCTAGTTCACCACTCCTAATCTGCAGTCCTAACTGGAATACGGATCTATTAAAGGAGTCGTAAATTCAATAGATCTGTGGGCTGGGGCACTACATTTTGGGTAATTTAAAATGGGATGCAACCACTGCCAATGGGAGCTCAGCTGGATCCAATTCAAAACTGAGTTTTAATTGTTGTAGCCCACTGTTGTAAGTGGCACTGCCTCTCACATTTTAAAAGCATCCAGGTGAGGAGGGTAGTGAATTGTGGTATGGGCAGATCAGGCCTCCCAGGCAACTGCAACCCTTGGCTAGTGCTCAACCTGATCAACTGCAGGCGCCAGGCTTGATTTCATTTGTTCTCCATGCTTCCCACAATTGGCTTGAAGCACTTTACATTTTGTTCCTATGTGGCCTCTCATCCAACCTATGCTCAGGATTAGACCTGCTTATCTGTAGCATTAAAAGCAGTGTCGGGTATCTTTGCTCTTGGAATAACCGAGAACACATATATGTGCCTGACACAGCAAATGTCAACATGTTCATTATGTGGGTCTCTTAGAAAATGTGGCATCTGAAATTACCTTCACTTAATTTCCCAGCTTGCCCCCCAAAGGCTCTATTCACTTCCAGCATCTGCATTTAATTTTTTTTTTTGCATTATACATGTAGTTTATTTACTAATTATCTTCTATACAGAGAGAAAGGGCCTTCTGTTTTCAGAGTTTTCTATTAGTCTCACCTGATTTGAGGATTCAGAACTTCCACTGAATCCAGTACTGATATGGGAGTTCAAAGCATCAGAATCTTGCTTCCTACTTGAACTGAAATGTGAATACAAAGTGCAGCTTTCACCAGTGGCTTGTGTGTGCATGTTGAGATGAGGTAGTTTTTTTAAAAAAAAAAATGTTTTGTTTATTAATTATGCTGCTTTTTAAATGGGTGGCTATATTCAAGTGGGTAAGGATGACAAAAAAACTATAGCACATTAAATACTGACACAAAGAAATGGAAACAAACATTTCTCGGTTCTTATTGCTTTTTAATTAGTGCCTATGGGAAGATAGACTGCTATACCAAGGCCATTTATACTGATACTGTCCTGAAACATTGATGTGCAAAATCACTCTCATACCTCCCACTGTCTTCCGTAGCCCCAGAGCAGACATACATAAATAACTAATGGGAAGAGCTAGAAAACAGAATCAGTCATTTCTCTTTCGCCTTCTTTTAGACACACAAAGAAGGAAGAAAGGGAGAGAGACTGAGGGTACGCTGAAGGAGTGAGGAGACAAAAGTACCAGATGGATTCTCTCTAATGGCTGATTTATGAAACAGATATTTCATTATTTGGGACATATTTCATTGGATTAGGTTAGGTATATACAACAGCATGAGGCCTCTAGATCCACAGTGAGTTTTTGTTAAGACAGTGGCTTTTCTTCTTCTTACAAGCTTCTAGCCCTCATGGTTGCAAAGATAGATTTCAAAATGTGACAGTAGCAGCCATACAAAGGCACACCACTCAACTGCCCCAAATTAAGCAGCACGTCACGGATTCAAAGAAACTGACCCGCTTCTCTGCCATAGGTGCCACTGCCATATTCCTGGGAGCGGGTGTAGCGCATCCAGAAGCACACTTCTGGAAGAAGACACACCACTTCTGGTGGCTGTGGCAAGAGCGAGAAGGCCATGAGAAGGCCGAAGCCTAGCCGCCACTGCCGCGGCAGAGGAGAAAGAGCCAGCGAAGGGAAGGCTGTGGTGGGAAGGGGCAGCTGTGGCACGAGTATCAGGCAGGTGGAGAGAAAAAGAAGGCACTGATTGGGCGGGAGAAAGAGCACATGATGCTGTTACAAAACACGATATCTGAGCAGCTATTAATCAGTGGTTCTGCTGGAATATTTTCTTATATAACTGGTAGTCAGCCTGCTAGTCACCCTTTCCCTTGCTAACCTTAATTGAATATAATATCACAAGATGGGCAAAGATTCAAGTCATGGGATGCTGACTAGCAATGCACCTGCTGGACATGAGGGGCTGCATGTAGCTGGCAAGAAATGGGGGTGGGTGGTGGGGCACAGAATGAAAAGGGGAGCTGAGGACCAGAGAAATGACGGGATTGAGGTAAAGCCTGTAGTGGGGAGAGTGATCTCATAGAGGGCAGAAGAAGGGTGGGTGAGATTTTGGAGGGGGAAATGGGGGAAAGGGCTTCAATGACAAATTATTGGACATAACTAGTTAGAATGTTTTGGAAGCAGGCCCTCAATTATTGCATAGTATGTTAGAAGTATTTATTTGCTGATAACCTCCAAATCCTTTAGAAAGGTGACAGTAAAAGTACTGATATTTTATTAATATAATGTGTTGTCATGCTGCCTTAGTGTAAAAAGTTGCATGAAGTCTGTTTAGTTGGAAGGCAGATCATTTACTTGGGTCAGAAGCCACCCAATGCTCAACACAAGTGGCCATCTAGGCAATTCGGATGCAGCAGATTCAGGGGTGACTTTAGCACGGTCAGCTCTTGGCAATAGAGGACAGCATATGCTGTGAATACAGCACACACTTATTCTTGGGGGAGAAGAACAGATAGCACAGCAGCAACTTTTAACAGATGCACGCTGGTGAGGAATAATTTACCACTTCTCTGAATGTTATTTAGTAGTTCACCTCTCACTCCCAAGGTTGTAAAGCACTGCTGGCAACAATAAGGGAAAGCTGAAGTAGGACATTTGATGAGCGTAATAGAATCTGCATCATTTGATGAGTGTAAAAGAATCTGCCACTTGTTCTCCACCAGAGGAAAAAACCACAAACTTTTAAAAATCCCCCAAGTAAACCCAAACAGGTGACAAATTCTACATCCAAGAAGCTAGAAACTAAAAATTTTGGAACTTCTTTGCTAGTGTTTATTTTGATTGAGTTATTCAGGTTCCATCATGGTTCCTGGAATGAGCACGGTACACCAACAAAGATTACTTAAGAAAGAATGGACTTTTTTTTGGCTATAAAAAAATAAAAATTAAATCAAGTTCTGCATCAAAGAAGCATCCATCCATCACTCACATATGCAGCCCATCGGAAGGAAAACATACATGTACCAGGAATCAGAAATACTCAAAGAATCTCCAAGGAAAATCTGGGTAAGGGCAGTAACAAGTAGAAAGATAGTGTAAAACCTGGGGAGCCTCCTGACATAGTGAGCAGGGGAGGGAAGGCTATTCCTGACCTCAGAAGGAAAATCAGCTTCCTCTAGGAGAGTCTATATACTGTATGTAAAGCTGGACAACAGGTAGAATCAATCAAGCTGCATCAATAGCTTCAGTTGAACAGTGGAAACAAGTTGATTTGCTCATGTGTAGGCGGCACATTTGCCTACTACTTGAAACATCAGGCTATAATACATATTTTTGAAGAAATATTGCTCACAATTATACACCTCAAGCTGCTGTTTGGTATGAGAACACTGGAGAGAATTTATTCATGAGCAAACTGCATAGACTTTCTTTGCTACTTGTTGCTATCTCTTGCCCCAGAATTATTCCTATATGTCGTCTGTGCATATGCAGGCTGAAACTATGCAAAGAGGAGCACAGGGAAAAAGAGTTAGAAGTAACACATTCAAATACAGTAACAGAGATCAAGGGAGTAAATGTTACGAATGCACCATCAAAAGATGGGAAGAATTTATGTTTATTATTCTACTGCTAAAAGGCATCATTAGACAGAATGCCTGTTCCTTCTGCTCCATAGTTCCATTCTTAGACCCCCGGATAAGCAGGTGCTCTTTGATAGAAACAAATATGTATTACACATAAGTGAAGATTCTGTAGAGTGGTTAATTTGCTGTTGAGAACTGCCCTTGGATCAAAGTCAGATATACTTGTAAATTATATGTTTTACTGAAAACAATTTCCTAGGTTTCATTATTAATACGTGGAAGAAAACCAATTGATCCTATTGTTACATGAAAAGCTTGTTTAGCTACATCTCAACACGTTGGTTCTTTCACACTTTAAAACATTTTGATTATTTCTTAACCCCATCAAGATTGATTTAGACTACCTGGAGATAAAGCACTTGTGAAAACAGAGTGGAAAATGGAAATACCCTCCAATTCCCAAGTTTCTTTTTGGGCTGTATTATATTTACTTCTTTCCCTTTCTACCACTAGGTTTGGCAACCATATGGTCAGATGGAGGGGGGCGGGGGAGAGAGAGAGAGAGACTGTGACTAAGTGAGAGACTTGCAGCCTCAACAATCTGCACTTGAAAATGAGCAAATCCATATGGGCTTTGTTTTTAGGTCAAACTCAGTCACCATAACACTTCGTATATTTTTTGTACAAGATGTTCATTTGGAAGGTAAAGTTGTTCATTCTTGAAGCTCAACTATGGTGACAGCATTTAAGCAACCGTAATTTCAGTTTTAAAGCTTGCAAAACAAAGTGAACCCTCCCAAATATAGCCATACACACATACAGATAGAGAGAGTGCTAAGAATTGTCTCTTCATTTTTTGTAACATGTGTAACATTTTGTAACCTGTGCATATATCAAGCTTTAACCTTCGCTATATGGGAATCCCTTGCAAACAATTACAATGCCTGAAGACAGGTTGTGTATCCACAGCAGCGACCAGGAGAGGAACAACTGCTGGGATGAGCACAGAGAGAAGGAACGCCATGGTGCACTTGTAGCACAGAAACTGGGTGCCTTCATCTGCCCTACCTGCAATAAAACATGTCTCTCTCATATTGATCTCTATAGCCACAACAGGCACTGTAACTCTTCAGCAGTTTGAGATGATTCTACCCAGAATGGTGAATGATACAAGAAAGAGGTTCATAATTCCAAAGCCAGAATCATGGCAGGTGCTTTACAGGTACTATGACTGAAAGATAACCCTATGAATCACTCTGAGTGATTCTCTAATGGCTTCTGGTTTGACCTGCCTGCACTTATTAATCCCCCCCCCCGACCCGACCCCCCAAAAAAGTCTTTGGAGAACCCCTGTCCTAAGCATATGTATTCATTCATTCATTAACTTACAGTACCAAAAAGTTTAAAAGTTCTAAGTTTAATTTGTCTGGACCCACACGTTGTCCCATACAAACTTATTAAATCAGCCTCAGGTGAAACTGTGAGCTCTAGTTTGATACCAACACCTCTGTGTGGGTGAAGCTTCAAAAGAGGGTTTTAAAATGAAACATGATTCATCCCTTCCAAACAACTATGCCATGTAATTTACTGGGTTTTTCCATCTCAAGCTAGATTGTCCCTCAGGCCCTGACAATCATCAAGCAAAACAACCTTTCAAAAACCTCTCAAAATGACTGGCTATTTGCCTAAGGCCAGCACACATGACAACAGAGATGTTCATATGCTTTTGCACTGATTAACTGGAATTAATGCAAAGTGCTCTTTAAGTCAACAGTGTGCTTATTTTTAATTTTAGCCCCACTGTTACTTAAAACATAGACCACCTCCTGTTCTATAATGCGATTACATTCATAATTAAAATGCTGGTTCCCTTTTCCCCCATTACATAATAGATTTTCAGTGTCCAGAACCATCTAGGGAATATTGCCAATGAAACATCAATCTGTCTTTACTTTAATGAAGCAAACAAATTAGGCAATTAGTTTGCCCAGGGACATATGAACCTCAGCAGCAACTGTCATAAGTAAACTTTAGAAAGAAACAACTTTGGTAGTATTCAGACTTGGGTTATTAAACCCAAGGCTCACTTTCAGATGACTCACAGGCCATCTGACTCCCTTCTATACCAGCCTGAGGATGCGGATCTTTTGATGTCATCTTTAGATTCTGGGGGTGACTCCTTCATAGTGTCTTGTGCTTGCATAAGAACATAATCAGAGTCCTGCTGGATCAGACCAAAGATTCAACTAGCCTAGCATCCTGTTCTCACAGTGGCCAACAAGATATCTATGGAAAGTGTGCAAGCAGGACCAGAGTGCAACAGCACTCTCCACATTTCTTATTCCCTGTAACTGGTATTCCTACTGCCTCCATAGTGGAGGTAGAGCACAGCCATCAAGACCACTTGCCATTCACAACCTTGTCCTTCTTTGGTGAAACTTCCTGTACGTTCCCCTCTCTCAGGTTGTCCAGGGTTATTAAACCCATTACCTCTGTGAGCGCTTCAGCTGGCTCATGAGCTGACTGATGCTGCCTTGTGGGTGAGCCTCTCAATGGTATCCTGGAATGGCTTCTGAAGGAAACAGGAGAGGAGAAGCCATATCAGTTCCTGGTGGTTAGGGTTGCCAGACTCGATAGAGGACAGGACTTCTGTGCCTTCAATTGCCCTGCTCTCTTTTGAGTCTGGAAACCTTAAAGAGAAACCAGCAGACCCTTTGCTTGGAAATTAAACAAAGGGTCTGCTGGTTTCTCTTTAAGGTTTCCAGACTCAAAAGAGAGCAGGGCAATTAAAGGCACAAAAGTCCTGTTCTCTATTGAGTCTGGCAACTCTACTGGTGGTGTTGACTGCATCTATTGTAAAGAGGCAGACAGCCTCCAAATGGCTCATGATATGGTCAACCCTGATAGGTCCCTACAATCAGAGAAGTGAAACTTGCTCTAGCATGGAGAGTAAATGATGGGGGGAGCACAAAATGCTACTTTTCTGTATATTAAAGGTAGCCACTAAAGGCATGAGTCTAGTAACCCTAGGCTCCAGCAGAAGATGGTGGCTGTAGATTTTTGGCTCTCACACTAACTTACAGTGAATCAATACAAGTGCTACGGTACTTATTTCCTCCCTTAGAATAGAACGAAGTATTCTTTTAGAAATTAACTATCAGTGAAACTGGTGAGCTTTGGAACTATGATCTTAAACATTGGTAGCACGCTCTTTAGACAGTCATGAGAAAAAGGCAACACATCATTGTTCTTGGCTGTGCATTTATTTAAAAATATTTTTATTTATATAGCCAGTCATCTGGATCCAAAATGCTATTTGCTTCTGGAAAATTATTCTGCATGTAAATTAGCTACTTTAATTTTTCTCCTCTTCCATTTTGACAGTTCTCACCTAGCATAGAGAAACTTGCTCTAAGCTCCTTCCAATAAAGGTTTGCTTCACAGTATGTTATGATCTGGTGAAATACTAAATGCATTTTTCTCCCCTCTCTCTTTGCCTGAAAGAACTGGTATTTGTCCAAATTTTGAAACCTTTTAAAGTATATAATTTTGTTCACACCCAAGTGTTACACTCAGCTGCCTCATATGATAAATCATTCATAGGACTTGCTCACCCAACTCACTTAATGAATTACAAGCAAAAATATACAACTCTTGCTTTAAAAAATGATTTCCCCTCTGAGTAATTTTTGAATAGTTTACTTTGCAAGATTTATTGTACATAAATGTGCTTCATTTACATTTTAAGAGCCATGTGTTTTGAATGTATAGATAAATAGGCAGGCCTTTGTGGTGCTAGTTTACTCAGAAGCAACTTTCACTAAGTTCACCTGGACTAAAATTGTTGCATTATAGTCAAAACTTGGTTGTGTGAATTCATATTTTTTGGTTTCTACAAACTGAATAAATACACCATAACTGTGGTCCTCATAACCACTAAACAAATGTAAACTTCACTTAAGCAGAAACACTTTAGAGACTGTTGTGAAATCTACACACACATCAAAAACGCTGTGAAAATGCCTTTAAAAAAAATAAAATATGAATTTGCCGTAGCTCACCATCACCATCTAGTGTCACATTTGTATATTGCACTTTATGACACATTTAAAATGTTTTACAGTATTTGCAACTGTATAGCTGAGTCCTGTGTTTTACTGCAGCTTTTAAGATGAAGAGTAACAGTAACAGACAGTAGCAATGCACTGAGGCATGCAGGTGTTCTTGGTGGCTTTCCACTACTGAGGAAGAGCTCTCTGACCGTAGACACAAACTAAGTCATTGTTAATTTTTGTATTTCATTTTCTGGGAGGAGAGCATGTCTGGTATACAGAGGCATAGTGCCTCCAACAGTGGGTAGAACATAGCCATTGTGACCAGTAGCCACTGATAGTCTTATCCTCCATGAATTTGTTTAGTCCCCTTTTAAAGGCATCCACGTTGGCAATCACTGCATCTTGCAGTAGCAAATTCAACTGCTTAACTATGTGCTATGTGAACAAATTGTTCCTTTTGTATGTTCCAAATCTCCTGGACTTAACTGTCCAGGGGCCCTTTACCTTTTTTTTTAAACGTAGGGTGATACTAGGTTCTAGACTTATGAGAGAGAAAGACTGAGAGACTCTACACACCATGCATTGACTGGGACTGTGAATTAATCAGTTTATTCCTCAAGTTGTTACTTACAAAGTTATTACTTCAGCTCTTGGGGGGACGGGGTGTAAAAGGAGAGAGCAAGTGTCTTGGGGGATTTGCTCTCCTCTCCCAGGTGGTGCTGTGGTTAAACCACTGAGCCTAGGGCTTGCTGATCAGAAGGTCGGCGGTTCGAATCCCTGTGACGGGGTGAGCTCCTGTTGCTTGGTCCCAGCTCCTGCCAACCTAGCAGTTCGAAAGCACGTCAAAATGCAAGTAGATAAATAGGAACCGCTACAGCGGGAAGGTAAACGGCGTTTCCATGTGCTGCTCTGGTTTGCCAGAAGCAGCTTTTGTCATGCTGGCCACATGACCTGGAAGCTATACGCCGGCTCCCTCGGCCAATAATGCGAGATGAGCACGTAACCCCAGAGTCGGTCACGACTGGACCTAATGGTCAGGGGTCCCTTTACCTTTACCTTTACCCACTTGTTACTTATTATACTGCAGCTGCCCTGTTACTCTCAAAACTTCCATCACTCTTGGCATTGCCACCATAGTCCTGCAGGTTCCCTCCAGGAACATAAAAACACAAGAGGCCTGCTGATAAAAGTCCAAAGGCCTATCTAATCCATGTTCCTCTTTCCCACAGTGGCTAATCAAATTCCTATGTGCTTCCCCACAGTTAGTGTGAGAATCTAGTTCTGCATCTTTACCAACAGCCTTTACAAACAAAATATCCTGCTCTGTAGCACCAGGATTTCTTGTCCAACATTCTTCCATAGCTGCCAAGTTTTCCCTTTTCTCGCGAGGAAGCCTATTCAGCATAAGGGAAAATCCCTTAAAAAAGGGATAACTTGGCAGCTATGTATTCTTCCATTGCGTGTTCAGACCCAGAAATCTCCCCCCCTCAATAAATTCACACATGATTCAAATTTTGGTTTGGTTTTTGGCAGAATTTAGGCCACAACTTTATTGATTACAGAAAGTGAGTGGTTGCATAGGCTCTGGTTCGACTAGCTCCTTGCACCCTTGCAGGGAGCACTGACCCAGGCACCAGCATGGGTCAGCCAAGGGTGAACACCTGGATAGGTGGAAAGCCAGGGACAGGCTATGTCTGCCACCCAGATGTCCTCCTGGAATACCCCTTCACATAGGGATGGCAAGACCGTTCCCCCATCCCTATCACCTGAACCAGAGCCTATCCACCACACGAGCCCCACGCTCGCCGCCAACCACTCACACCTGTAACCAATCCCTTAACCCCGCTGACATGGAGGTCAGCCAAAAATCATTCCCAGTCACAGACAGATGAACCCTGCCAAGCCTGTATAGGGACGCATTGCGAAAGGTAATGCCCGGGTGACGGCCAAGGCCAGAACCTTATTGGCCACTGCGCTCTGGATGCGCCTCCTGGCCCTCTCAGTGGCAACTGGGCAACGACTTCCTCTCCATTCGCGTCACGGCAGCAGTTGTGACCAGAATATTTTGAGTCCAGGAAGAGCTGCTTTCAAGTTTTCCAAGTCCTCCTGCATGCAGGGGTACCTGTAGAAGAGGAGGAGTTGCCATCTCTGTGCCTCTTAGCCCTCCTCGGAAGACTGGATGCTGAGCGCCTCTCTTGAAGGAGCAGACCGGACCTGCACGGAACCAAAAGCAAGCGAGGAGCTTGGCTATGGAAAAGACCCCCCCACACGCTGTACAAATTGAGGCCCTGAACTCCCAGGCCCTGGGGGTGCTGACTGCAAACGAGGCAGTCCAGACTGAAGGCCCGCTGCATCATAGCACCTATACTCCTAGGACGACCCCTAGGATTAGCTGGGACTGGGATCGTGGAAGGTTGGAATTGGGAGAACAAGGCACCAGAAGAATCAAAAGCCTCGCTTGCTTCGCTCACATCCGAAGGACCATGGGCCTCAAAAACAGTAGAAGACATGGAAGGGCCAGGCTGAGACACAGGCTGCCTTCCACACTGCTGAGCCAAAGACTCCAGCTCAGTATTAAACCTTGACACGGCCACAGGATCTGATCCAATATTGGCCATAATTGCACCCAAACGATCCAGCGTATGCTGGGGGAACCACTAGGGGAGGCGCTGAACGCAGTGACTGAGACGGGCCTCTAATCACCCTTTTGGAAGGGAGAGCAGGACTGGGATTCCTCTTAATAGGCATCCTGAAACCTTCTCAATAAAACAAGGGGAATTACAGAAATACAAACAGGATTAAAAGGGGGCACCCCACAATCAAAATGGTGCTCCTGCCAAAGCAAGATGGCGTTCCCGCCAAAACAAGATGGTGCTCCCGCCAAATTAACTGGGTGAAGACCACCCCCTTGAAAGAAGGTAAAATTGTGATCATGTTAAAACTGGGGGGGGGGGTTTTACTGGCCCTGGGAAATTCCCCACCAGCCCCTTAAGCAGAAGAATAGCAAAAGCAACTCGCTCGGAGAGGGAACTCTCGGCAAAGCCTAAAGTGATCGGCTACCCAACAAATTTCCCAAGCCCCCAAGGCTGCAGCCGCAGCCGGGACCGTAAGGAAAAGTCGCTGCGTGAAAGCTGACAATTAACAGGCAGCGACAAGCTGCACAGGCCGGGAGCACTCAAGGGGCTGAAGCTTCGTGGGGCGAAAGCCCCTCTGGGGGGAATGGAAAGGCAAGGAAAGGAAGGGAATTAACCATGAGAGAATAATAACTATTGGGAAAATCAAGGGGAAGAAAGGAAAAAGATCACCAGGACAATCCATTGAAGAGGACACGCTGTTGCTGTTCCGAATGCACGCACCGAAAGAGTAGGCTTTGGGTCACGTGCATGGGCATATATAGGTCCCTCAATCCGTTTGGACTGCGCCCCATTGGCCAGATTGAACCCAACATCTAAAAGGTAAAGGTAAAGGGACCCCTGATCATTAGGTCCAGTCGTGACCGACTCTGGGGTTGCGGCGCTCATCTTGTATTATTGGCCGAGGGAGCCGGCGTACAGCTTCCGGGTCATGTGGCCAGCATGACAAAGCCGCTTCTGGCAAACCAGAGCAGCACACGGAAACGCCGTTTACCTTCCCGCTGTAGCGGTTCCTATTTATCTACTTGCACTTTGACGTGCTTTCGAACTGCTAGGTTGGCAGGAGCTGGGACCGAGCAACGGGAGCTCACCCCGTCACAGGGATTCGAACCACCGACCTTCTGATCAGCAAGCCCTAGGCTCAGTGGTTTAACCACAGCGCCACCTGGGTCCCTCAATCTAGGGACCTACTAATCGGGTGTTGTGGCTGACCAATCTTACCCACCCACAACACAGGGTGTCAGTTTCCAGGTCTCACCGCAACATGTGCCCTCTTTGAGGGAGGACCTGCTTTTTCATTTTTCATTTAACCCTTGCTGCTATATCATATGCAAAACAACTTGTCAATACTGCTCACACAGGCACACTTACACCTAAGAAGACTTTTGTCTATTCCTACTGATGCTGGTCACACTTTAACGGTAGTGACAGGCAAGTCAGCTTTTTCCAATCTATGTGTTTATGGCGTTGCAATTCGTAGTGTTATATAGAAACAAATCAGTGTGTGCTGTTGAAAAGGAAGTGTGAAAAGTCTATAAGCACAGGCTAAGTCATGTTGAGGAGCAGCTTAAAGGATCGTTTTCTATCAAGTTGATGAAAGTTGTGAAAACTTTCAAATCTGAAACAAATAAGCTTCTCTGGTTTAATTCCTTCTCTCACCCCAAATCTCTTAAAAGCATATTGGTACTGTATTTCAATTAAGAAAAACTATTTGGCTAAACAATCATGCTGCTAGCTAGCAATAGTTTTGGCGCAATTATGACTCTAAAGGGCACAACCCTATAAAATCACATCAACACAACAACACAAATAGAAGATTCTAGCCCTATCACAAATATCTGTTGCAGTTTAACATGCACACATTACATCTAACTATCTGTTATATCTGTTGGTGGCAGAGATATGCATGTCTGTTGCATTACAATATATGTAAAAAAAAAATGTATATTTCTGCACCAGTGGGTGGCAAAATGGAAGAAAGACATGTGCATGATAAACCAGTTGCAGAAGAATGGGGAAAAAAATCAGGTGGGAATTTGAATGAATGTCAGAATGGATTTAGGTGCTGCTATATGTAGCACTTGGTAGGAACTTATTCAGCCTGCAGTCTCTGACTGGGAACTGAACACATAACTGACCTAATGGCTACATCAGCCTATTTTTTCTATTTGTCTGCTTCCCACCCACGCCCATCTCCCTCCCCCCTTGCTTTGTGTAAAATCTTGCCAGATGAAGAGTTTTAGAAAACTCAATAGTTTGCCACACTTTTGTGACTTTTGGTTGATCCTAAAAAGGTATTACCCAACTGTAGATTGTTGAGGGTTTTTTTAGTTATGAAACAACATGTACGCCTCTGCTTTTTACACACCAGCGTTGTGATTAGTACAATACTCAACTGCCTTTAGATCACAACATCCCACCCACCTGCAAGTCAGGTATAGATTTACAACAGCATGGCTTGGAAAAGAGCACATGAGCAGCTTTAGGTGTTCTACATAGCATCAACACACAATTCACTCAAGCTTTGCAGGGAGATTTTCAATTTTGCAAATTATGTTTTGCATTGAGTTTTATGATGTTGAATTTTTTTAAGTGTTTAATCCTTTTCGAAGTGCATTACACATATACAAGATAGAGAGGGCAAGGAGCAAACTCACTTGCGCTTCCTGCTTCTGGGCTAACTTTGGATGTCTGAGGATACTCTTGGCAAGAATTGAATTATCAATATTTCTTGGTATAATCCAGTACTCTTAATGTGTCCCTTTCTTTGCACTGCTAGTGATGCTTCCTGATCATGAAACCCAGTTCCAAACAAATCTCTCATACAGCAGTAAGTCATGAAATACTCATAAAATTCAGCCTTCAAGTCATCAATAATTTTCTTGTATAAAAAAGAGATTCTTTAGCTTTCCTCTCATTCTGTAAATGCTAAATTCATTCCTAACATATTTTAAAATAATAATATGCAAATAGGCATGACAGTTAAAGAGGGTTTTAAAGTAAGGTTACTTATGAATGTTTAAAACGTCAGTCTTCCTGCCGGAAAAAGAGAGTGTTCGTGAAGTTCAATTCAATTAAGTTGTCTGTTCCCAGCTTACCAGCCCAAAAGGGATTAAGTTGCCTAAGAAAGTTAATGCTGCCCAACATTTTATGTGGATTTTACACAGGTTTTACTTTCATGCCAATAAAAGAGCATAATTGAAACAAATGCTGGCTTATGTTCTGCCATGTTACCTATGAAACAAGAAATGTGTGCTGTGGTGACATACATGAAGGTGAGCACAAGACACTGGTTGTTGTTGTACCAGTTTCATGTGTTTTCATAAGATCATTTTCATAAGATCATTTCACCCGGTTTCCGCATTAATCTGTCAACATTTTTATAATAATAATAATTGTATGGAAATGTGTACTTAAATTCTCATTTTATTTTAATGTACACACTGTAAGTATACTTTAGCCTAAAATACACATTGTAAAATATGTTTTAGTATATGTTTTGAGTCAAGAACTATATCAGAAAACTAAAAGGAACATGAAATTCAAAATTATATTCTGATCTGAGTATTATTCCAGGACATGTGGATCAGGCAAACAAGCTTAGAAAGGGAGGCCAGATAAAAATTTGCCTCCATCTCTGCTTAAAGGTCCCTTTCTTAAGAGGAAATATTTACATGTAGAGTTTAGGAATAATCAGCTTCACTAAAAAAGAAATTAAATGCCAATTTCAAAGTAAGCCAAGCCAATACTCAAATTGCAAAACTGCTGAGCAGATGGTTTTAGGCATGAAAACAGGCCAATAACAAAGGATTGCAGTAAATCTATAGATGTATTAGATGTTGTGGAAACCTCTAATTACCAAAACATACACAAAAGTTGAAACAGTCAATGAAAGCTATGAGAGAAACAGAAAATCAATGTAGACTGCATCTTTCAGTTTTACAGTCATAACTCAGTTTAAGTACGCCTCGGTTTGAGTATTTTCAGTTTAAGTACTCCACGGACCTGTCTGGAACGGATTAACCCACTTTCCATTACTTTCAATGGAAAAGTTCGCTTCAGGTTAAGTACGCTTCAGGTTAAGTACAGACTTCCGGAACCAATTGTGTTTGTAAACCGAGGTACCACTGTACTTTTATGTAAAGAACTGAATTTTGGCTTCTGAGTTGGAATTTAACCTTGCGCTACTACAATCTTTCTGTGCAAGCGTTGCAGCTCATTAGACAGAATGATCCCCTCTCCTCTTTCCTTACACACTGTTCTAGGGATTCTCCTACAACAGCCAATTTCAGGGGGAAGGAAGGATTGAGCAGGCAGAAGCACTTGTGCAAAGCTTCCACTGACGTGACTCAGTGGTTGAATCCCACCTGCTGCGTTTGTGAGCTTTAGCGATTCTAGTTCTGTTAATTCAGAGGGGAAATAGCTACAATTAATAGTAACATATTATTCCTTGTACTAGAAAAACAAACATAGAAACCAAACTTTTATATATTATATGTTCTGTTTTATCATTTGCATTGTAGATACTGCATTGAATTTTTATTATGTGAGCAACCTTGGATGAGCTGTACTTAGAAAGGTGCCCTAAAATATTTTCAAATGAAGGTATTTTGATTTCCAGTCCCTTTTCCTTTGCTGGAGTAGTAAGCAGGGCAGCTGCATTCCTCTCCCAAAGAGCAAAAGATTGGAAGCAGGTTGAAAATGACAAGGAGAAAGTATAAGTGTACAGTGGTACCTCTGGTTAAGAACTTATTTCGTTCCGGAGGTCTGTTCTTAACCTGAAACTGTTCTTAACCTGAGGCACCACTTTAGCTAATGGGGCCTCCTGCTGCCGCCACGCCACCGGAGCACAATTTCTGTTCTTATCCTGAAGCAAAGTTCTTAACCCGAGATACTATTTCTGGGTTAGCAGAGCCTGTAACCTGAAGCGTCTGTAACCTGAAGCATTTGTAACCCGAGGTACCACTGTATTTGGCCAAAAAGAAGTCCCTTAGCAGATCTTGAGAGGCATTTGTGCTTCAGACCAGTACCTTTTGCTTACAAAATTGCTGGCATCCAGGTCTGGTTGCAATGAACATGTACATAGTTTTCTCTTTTCCCCTCGAGCAGAAATAAGTCTTTAAAAAAATCCAAGTAGCTGGTCTGGCTGAAGAGGAGCAGTGTTCTTGAATTCTGCTTAAGAATGGGTATGGTTTTTTTCACTGGTGATCTTGACCTGTGTGCTATAAATCAGGTTGAGCCCTATTAAAATGCCTTAAATAAATTTTTGATGTTTATTTTTTCTGAAAACACTGTGGTGCTTAATTTTGAAAAATGATGCCAAGGCTTAAGCCCACTAGCTCCCCTGCTTCCCAAACCCAGTTCTGCAGGGGAAAGTTGTAAAATTTAGAGTTGATTTAATGGTGATGGAAATACACTCTGTGCACATACTCAGAGGATCTATTTCTTTATTATTGTGACACATATTCCATTGTAGTGAGATTTATTTTTGGAATAGGTGCGGAAAGGAAGAACTTTTATCATTTAAACATCTAATTAAAATTACTGGTTTGTAACTTATGTACCCTACTCTCAAACTTTAATTGTTTTCCAGGATTTTGTAGCGTATTGCATGATCACAAATTTCTTTGTGTTTTCATGGAAGAACAACCCACTGAGGTGTCATTATTACAATATTTATAGCCCCCTTCCCCCTAGCCTGCCCAGATGCTATAGCATGCTTCTTGATCACAAATCCCTTTTTATTTTCTCGGAAGCACACGCTCCACAAGAGCTGTTATCATTAAAACATTGTTTTATACCCCCTACCAAGAAATGGTTAGAATAGCTTACAACAAAATAACAACAGTCCAAATCACAATGTAGAACCAATAAGAGAAAATAAAACTCATCACAAAGACTGGAAACAAAATATGAGAAACTGAACAATCATCAACCAGAGCCGAACAAGCTAACTGAATCGGACAAGAGCACAAGAAAGAGTTTACAAAGAGTTTTGCTTGCTACTGAACACTAAAAGCAAAGGCACCAGGAGGACCTCCCTAGGAAGGGTGTTATAAATAGACAAATGATAGACAAAATGCTATATGCCATCAAATTCAGAGATTCTTCACAATATTTACTAGCCAGTCACTTCAAAGTCCTCAATATGCTTTTGAAAAATATAAAAATGCTTCCCTACCCTTGCCAGAGTCAGTGTCCCCTGCTTGCAAGTTTTGCAGCGGACTCGAAGCTTTCCAGGTTTCACAGCTTGGCAGAAACTTTTACAGAAAACATAAAACCTGTTGTAGTTAGCAGCACCTGTTGATAAGAAAGAAAAGCCAAAGCTTTAATTTGTCATAATATCAAGACAGAGAGAATTATAGTGCCCCAAATTTACCAGAATTAAAGTAGACAACTATTTAAGAAACTTATAAAACAGAATGATGAAATACATTCTTGTTCTGTATACCTGACAGTTGTTGTTGTTGTTGATTAAATTTCTATACTGCCCTTAATCCAAAGATCACATACATATAGATTACAACATCAAAAAACACAAAAAAAGATCTAGCATAACAAACAATAAAAATACCCCCTTCCACACACAGTTTAAAAGACCAACCTGATCGCCACAGCAACCCAGTCGTCGCATTCCACAGCCCCAGGTGCCACCCACACTGCCACGCCTTGCTACCAATCTGAAAGCAACATTTTGGGCCAACTGAGGATTCTGGATGGTCTTTAAGAATAGCCCTACATAGTAGTCCAACATGGAGGTAAAGAGGACATGAATGACAGTGGCCAGTTCCATCTTCCTTTTGGATGGACACAGTGGCGAACTAGCTTACAGAATTACCCTCTGTGTTGTTTTTGGTAGTACATGGATTGTTGGCTGAGATGCAAAGTGGCCCAATGGGGATGCCCAAAGGAGCTGGACAAAGCCATGCAAGGCTCTGCCCCTGGGCAGTACTATAATGGACAATGGTGAAGCTGGCTGCTTATTACACCATGGTAAGAGTTTGGAGGTGAATTTTTAAAAGTTAAAGTCAATAATTTTGCATGAAGCTAAGTTTGATCTCACAAGTCATGCTGGCGGGGGTGGCAGGGGGCAGCAGCACTATCTTAGTCTGCATGCCCCAATGGCTTAGCCTTTCGCTGATTAACATTGTATTCTTGCCCGATGGACAACCAAAATCCTGAGGCAGGCCCTGTTAATTCAGCACACCAAAATAAGCTAGAATCACATTTGTGTGCACTGAAAGCTGTCAGGCTATCAAATGTTAATTTACTGCTTCCTTAATGAAAAGGCAATCTTTCAACATTAGACATAGAATGAAACAAAAAAGTTGACAAGTTACAGGTTTTTCAATTTACTGCACTAATTTAAAACGTGATAGCATTAAATATATGACTGGTAAGCTCTTGTTGTGAGCCGGCTCAGAGTTACTGTAATTAATTTACCTGTAGCTCAGGGTGTAAACTACATTTACTGGTGCCATTAAGTTGAGCGAACAGTGGAATAAAAAGAGGGCATGAGAAGGGGCAACTGTGTTCATTTTATTTGGGAACCAGAATTTTTTTAATAAACCAAAAACTATTAATTGCAGTCTTTTAGAATTAAAAAAGTATTTGTCATACAATAAGGGTAGTATTATTGATGTTCAAGACATCCTTGCATGCAAAATACTGTCCATTTTTGTTCCCTCAAGTTAGGCTGCAATCCTAAACAAATTTACTAGGAACACAGCAGGACTTACTTCTGAGTAAACAATAGGATTGCACCATGAATTTTTTTAAGTCAATAGTGTACAAATTACATCTACGCTGTTATTTCTTTTTTTTGAGTAATTTCTATCCCGTCAGAACACCACTGTTTAATTGACACTGTCAATAAGCTGCAGAATTCTGACAAAAAAATAATGTGCAAGATAAGAGTGGTGTATATGTGAATTATGGCATATTTCCAATTTACTGTACGTAGTAAAATCCTACACAAAAACACTGGGCTACCACTGGGCTAAGCTCAAGCCCCAGCGCCATCAGTCTCTTTCATGAATACTATTAAAAAGAAATCACAAGCATTAAACTTAACACAGCAGAAATATGTCTGGAATAGAGGTAGATGAAGCCTGCAAACAAGCAGGACCTGTGCAGAGATCCGGAATAACGTGTCAATTGTCTTTCTCACAGCAAAGCTGCTAGATGGTGAGAGCACTACAGGAGGCACACTCAGGTCTTTGAGAAGGGAGTAAATGGACATTTCCAGCGACCCATCTGCTGTTTTATGCAGATGGACTGGTAGCAATCTCACACTTCTGTAGCCACGTTATTGGGCTTCTGTAGAGAGCAATATTTCCAGCAATGAGTACAAGAGCAATGAGAATAAATTAAAATAACATGAATGTACTATGCCGTAGAAGCTGCACAAATCCTAATCTAACATTAGCAGCCCCTGTTCCCCGAGAATCGTTAGGACTAATTTTTCACAAACAGCCTTGATTGAGATTATCTCTCTTTGTTTTCAGGGGCAAAGGGAGGTGAAAATAAATCTGCATCAAACACAACACCAACTCTGAAGTGGTATTAATGCAGAAAATTGCAATTATGGCATAGCACCAGCAATCACTATAACTGCTTCAGTATCAACCTTACAACCTTGTCTTTCCTCATTCAATCAGGCACTATAGGATTTTCATGCAGTTTTCCATTAATAATTTATAGTACTGGCACTCTGCTAAAATGTGCAAATATAGCAATGACCAATTAAAACTAAAAATCTGATTTTTACATGCAAACTCTGGTGCTAAATGTGTGTGCATGCACAGACACGTGCTATACACAATGTAGTATTTCATTTCACATGAGGGAGAGAGGGAGTCTGTGTTTTAAGGGAAAACAAGAAATTGTGGCTGTATCATTGATCATCCTCTCAGAGCGAAGGCTGTGACACTGAACCCTGTGTGTCTGGTATACAATCATATACAAGACTGGCCTTAAAGAACCACTGTGTTTGTTATTAAACACACCAGATTCATTTTAACCCAAAGCACACAGCCAATCCATTTGACAGCTTTTTTTTATAACCCAATGCCTTATAGTACATATAAAAGACAATCACCCATCCTGGCCACTAGACACTAAAAACCAATAGCACAAGTACAGAGAAATATTCATAGTGGACTGATGTAAAGGAGTGACAGTCCTAGACATAGGGATACTGGAGTACAGTAAAGGTAAAGGACCCCTGACAGTTAAGTTCAGTTGCGAACAACTCTGGGGTTGCGGCGCTCATCTCACTTTACTGGCCAAGGGAGCCGACATTTCGTTTGTCCGCAGACAGTTTTTCTGGGTCATGTGGCCAGCATGACTAAGCCGCTTCTGGCGAAACCAGAGCAGCGCACGGAAATGCCATTTACCTATTCCCTGGTTCTGAATGGGGTAACTGTGCCTCTGAAGGACCAGGTGCGCAGCCTGGGAGTCATTTTGGACTCACAGCTGTCCATGGAGGCGCAGGTCAATTCTGTGTCCAGGGCAGCTGTCTATCAGCTCCATCTGGTACGCAGGTTGAAACCCTACCTGCCTGCAGACTGTCTAGCCAGAGTGGTGCATGCTCTAGTTATCTCCCGCTTGAACTACTGCAATGCACTCTACATGGGGCTACCTTTGAAGGTGACTCGGAAACTACAACTAATCCAGAATGCGGCAGCTAGACTGGTGACTGGGAGCAGCCGCCGAGACCACATAACACCAGTCTTGAAAGATCTACATTGGCTCCCAGTACGTTTCCGAGCACAATTCAAAGTGTTGGTGCTGACCTTTAAAGCCCTAAATGGCCTCGGTCCAGTATACCTGAAGGAGCGTCTCTACCTCCATCATTCTGCCCGGACACTGAGGTCCAGCACCGAGGGCCTTCTGGCGGTTGCCTCGTTGCGAGAAGCCAAGTTGCAGGGAATCTATTAATGTTTAATAGATTATTGTGTTTTATTTTTCTGTTGGAAGCCACCCAGAGTGGCTGGGGAAGCCCGGCCAGATGGGTGGGGTATAAATAAATTATTATTATTATTATTATTATTATTATTATTATTATTATTATTATCTACTTGCACTTTGCCGTGCTTTCGAACTGCTAGGTTGGCAGGAGCTGGGACCGAGCAACGGGAGCTCACCCCATTGCAGGGATTCGAACCGCCAACCTTCCATCAGCAAGCCCTAAGCTAAGTGGTTTAGACCACAGTACAGTGGAAGCCCCTAAAGCCTTTTGTGGCTAAAGGAATATCTGACAAAAGAGAGCAATCCCCATCACTAGACAATTATGTGACAAGATCCCTCATGGAACTCTCTCACAGAAGAGCATACAGTCATGCCTGCTGCACATTTCTACCTAAACAGTATTTAGAACAACCCTGGTTTACATGCAATAGTAAGTACCCTATATTCATTTTTGTCTGGAATTTCAATGATCTTTTGCCGCACTCCATACTTACAGCTTTCCTGGTTTTGTGCAAGAAACAGGTGCCCCACAATTATCTGCTCAGAGCAGACCAGGAAGCCCTACCCTGACATGGAAAATGCAATAAACATTCACACCTTCTGGTGAGGCTCTGGCCACTCTCTGGGACAAATTACAGGTGACACTGCAGCTCCACATAGTAAAGCTTAGACCATGGGTAGGCAAACTAAGGCCCAGAGGCCGGATCTGGCCAATTGCCTTCTAAATCTGGCTCGCAGATGGTCCGGGAATCAGCATGTTTTTACCTGAGTAGAATGTGACATTTTATTTAAAAGACATCTCTGGGTTATTTGTGGGGCCTGCCTGGTGTTTTTTTACATGAGTAGAATGTGTGCTTTTATATACAGTGGTGCCTCGCTAGATGAATTTAATTCGTTCCAGGACTCAATTCATCCTACGAAAAATTCGTCTAGCGAGTCCCGGTTTCTCATAGGAATGCATTGAAACTTAATCAATGTGTTCCTATGGGCTCCGGGGGACTGGCGGCGGCATGGGACGGGGCTTCGGAGAAGGTCTCTGAAGCCCCGTCCGATGCCGGCTGTGTGCGAGGCAGCAGCAGGGAGAAGCGCTTCTCCCCGCCGCTGCCTCGTCTGCCTTCCCCGGCATGGGACGCAGCTTCGGAAGTCTCCGAAGCTGCGTCCCATGCCGGCTGTGCACGGCAAGGCAGCAGGGGGGAGAAGCGCTTCTCCCCGCTGCTGCCTCACCTGCTTTCCCCCCACCCCGCCTGTCACACAGTGGGGATCGGACAGGCGGCGGGGGAGAAAGCGGAGCAAGGAACGGATCTGTTCCTCCGCTTCTCCCCCCCCTTCTTCCCGTGCTAGTGTTCCACTGGTCTATGCCGGTTGCCCCTTACTACTCACGGCAACCGGCAGAGACCAGCAGAACACAAAGGGGAACCAGCTGCAGCATGGGAAGAAAGCAAAGGAAGATCTACTTGCACTTTGCCGTGCACAGAGTGCGTCGGCCGAACAAAGCAGCAGCACCGACCCGGACGGACTGTGCATGTGCAGACATGCGCAGTTCATCCCAGCACGTGCGTCGTGACGCACGCGTACTGTGGAGCGATGCCCCGCCCCCAGGGGGTGCCGCCCCGGGCAGCCAAGCGGCACAGTTCGCCACTGGCTACCAGATCATTCTCATACTTTCTACAGTGTAACATTCAATTTGTTCGTCAGTGCATTATTCGTCAGTACCTCATGATGATTAAAACAATTATTTATTAGGAAAAGCCCTCAATAAATTGCAGGTTTTCACTAACTTTCAAATGAGCTCCAGTTTGAGCTAGAATATATTATATATTATTCTATATAATAAGGATGTTATTTCCAAGCTGTCAAACTTTGGGAGTGGAGGAGTTGATTTAAAAATGAGTATTAAAATGGCAAAGGAAACTAATTTGATTCAATTGTTTAAACTAAAGAGTTCAAAACCAATCCTCCCTTGGCACATTAACATCCCTAGGTAAATCAGCCTGTCCATAGCAGATGATGGGTGAAAGCATCATTATATTAACAAACTTAACTTTTCATTGACTGAATTAATTAAATACAATGTACTGAAATGGACATCCCAATCCCAAAGAAGGGCAGTTCCAAAGAATGCTCCAACTACCACACAATTGCGCTCATTTCACACGCTAGCAAGGTTATGCTTAAAATTCTATGAGGCAGGCTTAAGCAGTATGTGGACCGAGAACTCCCAGAAGTGCAAGCCAGATTTCGAAGAGGCACAGGAACCAGAGACCAAATTGCAAACATGTGCTGGATTATGGAGAAAGCTAGAGAGTTCCAGAAAAAACATCTACTTCTGCTTCATTGACTACACAAAAGCATTTGATTATTTCAACCACAGCAAACTATGGCAAGTTCTTAAAGAAATGGGAGTGCCTGATCATCTCATCTGTCTCCTGAGAAATCTCTATGTGGGACAAGAAGCTACAGTTAGAATTGGACATGGAATAACTGATTGGTTCAAAATTGGGAAAGGAGTACGACAAGGCTGTATATTGTCTCCCTGCTTATTTAACTTATATGCAGAACTCATCATGTGAAAGGCTGAATTGGATGAATCCCAAGCCGGAATTAAGATTGCTGGAAGAAATATCAACAACCTCAGATATGCTGATGACACAAACTTGATGGCAGAAAGTGAGGAGGAATTAAAGAACCTTTTAATGAGGGTGAAAGAGGAGAGCACAAAATAAGGTCTGAAGCTCAACATCAAAAAAACCCAAGATCATGGCCACTGGTCCCATCACCTCCTGGCAAATAGAAGACGAAGAAATGGAGGCAGTGAGAGATTTCACTTTCTTGGGTTCCAGGATCACTGCAGATGGTGACAGCAGTCACGAAACTAAAAGACGCCTGCTTCTTGGGAGAAAAGCAATGACAAACCTAGACAGCATCTTAAAAAGCAGAGACATCACCTTGCCGACAAAGGTCCATATAGTTAAAGCTATGGTTTTCTCAGTAGTGATGTATGGAAGTGAGAGCTGGACCATAAAGAAGGCTAGTCGCCGAAGAATTGATGCTTTTGAATTATGGTGCTGGAGGAGACTCTTGAGAGTCCCATGGACTGCAAGAAGATCAAACCTATCCATTCTTAAGGAAATCAGCCCTGAGTGCTCACTGGAAGGACAGATCCTGAAGCTGAGGCTCCAATACTTTGGCTACCTCATGAGAAGAGAAGACTCCCTGGAAAAGACCTTGATGTTAGGAAAGATTGAGGGCACAAGGAGAAGGGGACGACAGAGGATGAGATGGTTGGACAGTGTCCTCAAAGCCACCAACATGAGTCTGACCAAGCTGTGGTAGACAGTGGAAGACAGGGGTGCCTGGCGTGCTCTGGTCCATGGGGTCACAAAGAGTCGGACACGACTAAACAACTAAACAACAACAACTGAAATGGAAGTAAAGTATTTTTATGTGTTTAAATAAAGAAGAAATTATTTGCCTTTAGAGCCAGAAGCAGCACTTATTTGTTTCATATGATTCCTTTTTCATACTTGCAAAAGGAAAAGATAGATACTTGGTTTTGTTTTTTTATTGAAATGCATAGTCCACCCTTCAATTCCTAGGGCAGTTTACAACACAGAATAAAACACATGCAATAAAAAGCATTTCAAAACATAAAAGCAGCAGGAACCAGAATCTAAGAAGAGCAGCATAAGAACCTCTTGGAGATAAAAGGAGTCGGTACTAAAGAATTGGGAAACTAAAAAGGGTCACACACTGAAATGTCATCAGCGTAGGCCTGGGTCAAGCCTCCCTAGAGAAAGCATTGCACAATCAATTGATAGCAAAGATGGATACCTTTCAATCGGCTTTGGATATACAAAGGAGCTAAAAAATACAACTGGATCAGAAGGAGATGAGGGCAAAACAGAAATGTATGTTGTAGATGCACCAATATCACTGTGTTTTGTTGATAATGTGCAGCATGGAATCTGGTAGAGAATTCCAGCTTCTGTTAAACAAGACTACCTTTGCAGACAAGCAAGTCTGTGAAAGATCACACAACCAAAGATGACCTCGTGCAGGTAAGGTCTCCTGTTGAAGCATTAGGTTTAGACCAGGCATCCCCAAACTGCGACCCTCCAGATGTTTTGGCCTACAACTCCCATGATCCCTAGCTAACAGGACCAGTGGTCAGGGATGATGGGAATTGTAGTCCAAAACATCTGGAGGGCCGAAGTTTGGGGATGCCTGGTTTAGACTCTGTTACCTCTATGTGTACTGCCCTACACCCTATACCTCCAGGTATAGGACAGTATATAAATTCAATAAATAATAAAAATATGTTCACACACTCATCTTTCTAGGATCATTTTGTGGTGAAGGGATCAAGCATGTACACTCCTGCGAATTGCTGGGAATTAGCAAGCATGAAGAGTGTGTTTCCTGCTTGAGGGCTCCCCTGAGGCATCTGGTTGGCCACTGTGAGAACAGGACGTTGGACTAAATGGTCCTCTGGCCTGATCCAGCAGGGATTTTTTTTATGTTCTCCCCACCACGTTGTATAAGGCATTGTGATAACAGGGATCCCTGGGGATGCCCAATTTGCACAATTCATCCAAATTAAATGGAGCAGGAGACTCCATGACTCAATGCTTTAAATGTGTGGCCAGAAGGAGCATAATGCCAACCCCATCCCTGTAGAAGAATTGTTGTCAACCCAGTGCAGACCTGGGTCTAGTTTCAGCCCTTTCCAAGGGACAAAATGGTGAGTCCCTTGCATTGCATTCTTCCTTGCCTTCCAACCATCCTTCAGACTTCACATATTTTATGCAAATATATCTAATATAATCTGAAGAAGTGTGCATGCACACGAAAGCTCATACCAATGACAAACTTAGTTGGTCTCTAAGGTGCTGCTGGAAGGAATTTCTTTTATTTTATTTCAAGTACGTCAGACCAACACGGCTACCTACCTGTAACTAATATAATCTGAACGCACAGAACTTGGCATCAAATTGGAATACTTTTCTTCTTTTTCTGTTTAGCACCCACTGAATCTGGTTTGGGGGTTGTTGTTTTTTGCACCCACAGAGTCTCCAAAGTTCTATTTTGTTTTTTAAATGTAACATTAAATATATACGAATGTATACTATTTTTTAATGGGTACCGTATATAATTAACTTAAGAAATTGTTGCAAACCATATGCTGAGACGGCTGTTAAATCGAAGTATCACATGATTCCAAGTTATTAACAGCACAATGACATTAAAATAATTCCAACATTCCTTTTGAATAAATTAACAATATTCTATTAATGATTACTGTTAAAAGTGGATATCATTTAAACAATCAACAAGCCTCAGCCAGCTTTTATTTGGTTCAAATGGTCAAAGCACGCATGTCATGAGAGAAAACACATCTCCAACTATTTGGTTTTTAAAACTTCTGAGAAAGAATTGTGCAAATACCTCAGTTACTGGCTAGAAAATGTTGAATCTCTGTTTGGGGCTATATTTATTCAGTCTGAAACTAACAGCTGGTTTCTGATGCACATGGCTAATTTCATTTTTGAATCCAGATTGTTCATCCCATTTACTTCCAACTGCTGTTGGCTACCTCCCCCCACCCCCAGCCATCGCCCATCCTTCGGCTGACTAAATTTGAATTTTACAGAGTTGCATAAATGCAAATCATTTCCTTCACAGCAATCCCTTTCTAACGTCTTTCAACAACAGAAAGAAAATTCCTTATTTTGTAAATATAATGATTTGGGTTAGGGTAAACACTGTTCTGCTGGCTTGGCTTCATTATTTGCATTATTTACCTGTTTGATCAAAACTGAAACCCACAGCCCAAAAAAGTAGGAGAAATGAATGTCAGAAAAGAGCTCACGTTCGGCGTGAGAAAGGAGGACACCATCTTTTACACGTAGCCTTGTCAGTTCTGAGTAAAAATCCACATTTGGATAAGTTGCTTAGTAGCGTATATCCCAGATGTAAATCTCTCTCTCTCTCTCTCTCTCTCTCTCTCTCTCTCTCTCTCTCTCTCTCTCTCTCTGTGTGTGTGTGTGTGTGGTACCTTCAGTCTCCCTCAGTACCAATGTCTCTTTAGATCAGTAACAAAACTCATAGCAACAGAGGCTCATTACTGAACTTCCAGGACTCTGTCAGTTACAACAGTAAACAGAATAAAATGATTTTTTTCCCCAAATGGTTTTTTCATCACATTTATACCCAATTTCTTCTTGAAGGAGCTCAGGGTGGTGTAAGTTCCCTCTCAACCCTGAGGTTGTCTGGGTGATCATGAGCTTGTCAGTGTCTCTCAGCCTAAATTACCTCACAGGTTCTTCTGAGGATAAAATAGGCAGGAATGTCTGCTGACCTGACCTGAGCTAAAGACCAACTCCAACTTTCAGAGGACAGTCAGCAATGAGCTCATTGGTAAGTTACTTTGTGGTAGTAGAAGGGAGCTACAAGATGCCATTTTAAATTTCCCATAGTGACCATGATGTAGCATAATTCACTACACAGCCTATATATCAGCACCAATGGGCTCTAATAAGGCCCTCGCCCTGTCTGTTTCTTGGTGGTGGAGCAGGATAAAAGTAACTAGATCAAATCAGAGAGATGTGCATATGTAAATGTTTCAATGTACACAGCTCACACAGATGTATTATTATTATTATTATTATTATTATTATTATTAATTACATACTACTGCTACTACTACTATTACTACTACTAACACACCCTTCACTCTAAGGCCTCAGAACAAGTCACAACTAAATACCAAAAGTGATGTACTCTTCAGCTTCCTGGTCAGTTTATTTCAGGTGCTGTTGCATTACTAAAATAGACTTTGAGCAGCTCAATCTTGTCAAATGCAACTTTGTTTAACTACTGCATCTCAGCATCACCAGGCCATGCTTTTATCTATAAAAATCAACACAAGTTTGTGCATAAACAAAAGAAAGTGTACTTATGGTAAGAGTAAGGGCATGCGATCTAGCGTGGAATAAACATAGCAGCACAAGAAAAGTATCTGCTGGTATTTTATTTAATCATAATGCTTGCCTCATCCAGAAAGGACTTGTTGACACGAAGCCAAAGTCATATATCTGTCTATGTAGCGCACCTAGCAGATGTCAGCATGTCAAATTCAGGGAGAAGAAAATGTTATTTCATTAATTTTAGAAATTTACTTTGAGCATATTAGTGCACCTCTGGCATGAATATAGAACTATTTGCATTCATTCATCACACTTAGAATGTATTCACAGGCCAGCATGCCACCTTCTGTCTTTTCAGATGCCTCCACAAAAAGCTTACCTTCTGGAATTAGGGTAATCAACTACCACCTATAAAATTCAAACATGATTCCTAGTTACTATTTACAGTATTTATTTTGGGGGTCTCACCAGCCAGAGGTTTCTTCCAATTAAGGAGGAAATCCATGGTGGCTCTCTGTATGCAAAAATGCAGTAGGGCTGCATACAGTCAGGAGAACATAAGCCTTTCTTTAGCTTTTGAGACCTGGTGGAACAGTAACAAGGCAAATGGAGATGAGCACCAATGGTAATGTCAGGCCTATACCAACTATCTATTGTCTATTTGTAACATTTATTGATATGGTTTTGTACTCAGATGGCACAGTCTAGATCAGGCCTCCTTTCTTAAATATGGAAATCAGAGATCAGCAGCAGCACCTTTCATAATATAGAAATAAACTGAGACAGAAATGCTTCAGTCTGCAATATCTGAATAGGATAGTGGAAGAAAAACATTGTAAAATAGTGTATTATGCAGGTGCTGTTCATAGCCAGAGGTGAGAACGATTAACCTGACCAAAGAGATGTACAGGGCTGAAGCAAACTTGGCATGAAGAAAGTTGTGTATATTTTAATATGGAACAACAAAGTGCAGAAATCACACTATTGACCAGGAAGAAAGAAAACTGTGTTGTTAATAAGTCAGTATCACAAAAGGTCAGTATCACAAATGCAGACAATACCACCAAGAAATAAAAGTGGGAGGTATCTAAGGAAACCGGTGTGGCTGCATAAGGAGCTTACAGATGAGCTGAGAGTTAAGAAGGGCATGTATAAGAAATGGGGAAGTCACAAAGCAGGAGTATACAGGAGTCTTCTTCTCTGGCGATCCCTCGTAGCCGAGTAAGATTGTCTTCCATAAACACGGTTTTAACATTGAGTCCGTAGTTGACTGTGGAGGCCAATTCTGGATCCACACATCAGTCCACAATGGGGACATTGGTTTCCGGGCAGGAGTTGATGATCACGGTGTGGCTTTGTCAAGCGTGCCTTCCTCTTAGCACATTTCCCCCTTGCGTCCTGAGTTCGAGTGTCTTCAAAGCCCATGACACCTTTGGTAAAAGCTGTTCTCCAATTGGAGCACTCGCAGGCCAGTGTTTCCCAATTGTTGGTGCTTATCTACATTTTTTAGATTTGCCTTGAGACAGTCTTTAAACCTCTTTTGTTGACCACCAGCATTACGCTTTCCATTTTTAAGTTCGGAATAGAGTAGTTGCTTTGGAAGACGCTAATCAGGCATCTGTACAACATGACCAGTCCAACATATACAGGAGTAGACAACAGTTGGGGGAGGGGGGGAGTCATGGTAGCTAAAGCTCAGAATGAGCTCAGGCTTCCAAGAGAGGTTAAAAATAATAATAAAGGTTTTTTCGGCTATGTCTGAAATATGAGGAAGAACAAGCAAGTGGGGAACACAGAGAAGTGCTATTGACTGACAGAGAAAAGGTGGAACTACTCAACACCCAATTTGCCTCTATCTTCCCCCCAAAGGAAAGTGATGCCCAACCTAGTGATAACAGAATATCTTGGAGCCCAAGATAGGAAAAGAGGTAGCAAGGGAACATCTAGCTACTTTAAATGAATTCAAATCTCCAGGGCATGATGAGCTAAAGGAGCTTGTGGGTGTACTGTATTTTTCTGTCTATGAGAAAATTGGGGGAGATCTATCCATGTATAAGACATCCCCAAATTTTGTACATTATTTTGAGGGGAGAAACCTAGTCTTATACATGGAAAAATATGGTAATTTCAGAGACTTTGTCTATTATCTTGGAGAATTCTTGGAGAACAGGTGAGGCAAATGTTATCCCCAGCTTCAAAAAGAGGGGAAAGGAAGACCCAGGCAACTTCCTTCACATCAATACCAGGGAAGGTCCTAGAACAGATAATTCAACAGTCGGTCTGTGAGCATTTAGAAAAGGATGCTGTGGTTACTAAGACCCAGCATGGGTTTCTCAAAAATAATTTTCCGATTTCTTTTTTTGATGGAATTGCAAACTTGGTGGATCAGGAAAATGCTGTGGACATAGTGTATCTTGATTTCAGTAAGGCTTTTGACAAAGTCCCCCATAATTAGTGAGGTGAGGTGAGAATATTCTCGAAAATATTCTCTGCTAGAAAATTCTCTGGAGAATATTCTCACAAACTGTAAATTCTAACATAAGAACCAGTTTTACAACCCACATTTAAAAAACCTAGTAAATAATAAGTCAAGCTGTGATATTGCCAGTGTAAGTAATGAATAATGATTTTTTTGATCCAGTTACATTACTAGATATTGTGTCATTCACCATTGGCAGTTTTGAAATATGAGCTATAGAAAACATTAGTTTTTTTTTAGTTTTAAAAATGCTATTCATTTAATCTGATGAATATTTGAAATCATATGTATTTCAACTACTGTATAGGCAATAGCCTTTTTCTGTTTTGGTGTGACCTTTTCTATACCCTTGGTCATAGAGTGTGATTTTTATTTTTTTTACAGAAAGTAGCTTTAATGCTTTATACACTTAAAGTACCTAGGCCTATACTTTAAGTGTATAATTACAGCATAATTCACTTTGCGGCAAATAAACTTGATCCCAAGTATAATGACATTCATTTATCACAAGATGAACAAATTCAAGGTATCGAGTTCATTGATCTCAAAATATCAGCATTTTCAATGCATTAAAATTGTATCATTTTCCATTCATTAAAATGAATATTCTCCTATTTTAAATGAAATTTCTCTAATATTCCCATTAATCGAGAATATTCTCAAGAATATTCTCAAGAATATTCTCCAAAAGATTATTCTTGAGAATTTAACATCACTACCCATGATATTCTTGTGAGGAAGCTGGTAAAATGTGGGTTGAACAAGGTAACTGTTAGGTGGATTTGTAGCTCATTGACTGACCAAACTCAAATAGTACTCATTAATGTTCCCTTGTCATGGTGGAAAAATGTGGGGTGCCACACTGCCACAGGGTTCTGTCCTGGGCCCGCTGTTGTTCAACGTCTTTATAAATGACTTGGATGAAGATACTGAGGGGATGCTCATCAAATTTGCAGGTGACACCAAACTGGGAGGGGTAGCTAGTGCCACAGAAGACAGAATCAGAATTCAAAATGACCTTAACAGATTGGAGAACTGCACACAAGCTAACAAAATGAATTTCAATAGGGACAAATGTAAGGTTCTGCACTTAGGCAGGAAGAACCAGATGCACATATATAGGAAGGCAGACATCTGGCTTATTAGCAGTACTTGTGAAAAGGATCTAGGGGTCGTGGTGGACCACAAGCTTAACATGAGTCAACAGTGTGATGCAGCAGCAGCAGCAAAAGAAAAAGAAAAAGAAGCTAACGCTACTCTAGGCTGTATCAACAGAAGAATAGTGTCCAGAAGAATTGAGTCATAGTACCACTCAATTCTGTGTTAGCCAGACCACACTTGGAATACTGTCTCCAATTCTGGGCACCACAATTTAAGATGGATGTTGACAAGCTAGAGCGTTTGCAGAGGGCAACCCAGATGATCAAGGGTCTGTAAGCCTTATGAGGAGTGCTTGAAGGAGCTACATATGTTTAGCCTGGAAAAGAGGAGACTGAGATGAGATATGATAGCCATCTTCACATATCTTAAGGGCTGTCACATGAAGAGTGAACATGCTTGTTTTCTCCTGCTCTGGAGGGTAGGACTCAAACTACAGTAATGGCTTCAAGTTGCAAGAAAGGAGATTCCGACTAAACATTCGGGAAAAACTTTCTGACAGTAGGAGCTGTTCTGCAGTGGAACAGACTCCCATGAGAGGTGGTGGACTCTCCTTCCTTGGAGGTTTTTAAGTAGAGGTAGGATGGTCATCTGTCATGGAAGCTTTAGCTGAGATTCCTGCACTGCAGGGGGTTGAAGTAGATGACCCTTGGGGTCCCTTCTAATGTATTTCCTTGCTCAATTATTTTAACAACAATAAAGAGGTTGTCCTTGATATTCTGTTTAAATACACATTGCTAAACATGGTCATAAACACATAAATGTGCACCTGGTGGGGAAAGACAATAAAAAATGAGCCTGTATTATCTAGGAATGCATGCACACACACTCACACACCTTGAAACAGTTACCCAAAGCATTTGAAGCAGCTGCACGTTCATTCCTCTTGTGAAGAGTGCTGTTCTTACATTTTTTTGCTGTAATCAAACAATAAAATATAAGGATTTTTAAAAATGTAACTTCTGTTTTTATAAATATTCAGTATCTCAGTAACTCTAGATGCTTATTTTAAAGCAAAGATAATATTCATCACTTGGAATACATCAAGCACATGTTTCCTTAGTGTATGATAGGACAAGTAACTTGTTTTTTCCATACCTGGATAAATCAGTCCCAGGACTGACCAAGGTTGTGCTGGTAAGACCCAAATAACTTCCAAGACCAGTGCCTGAAAAATGGTCTCTTAGCTGCCTTTTTAGAATAATTTAACTTTAATACAGACTACATTTAAATTTGTTTCTTCGCTACCATTAATTAAAGATGTCAAAAAGGATCAAGGGCAGCATAGCCCTTCATATCACCCTTACACCAAACACTGCAGATTACATTGCAACGTACCACAGAGTATACATAATTATGTTTGGTGCAGGCATGCATACAGCATGAATCATAGAATCACAGAGTTGGAAGGGACTGCAAGGGTCATCTAGTCCAACCCCTTGCAGTAGCCTGGGACTTTTTTTGTACTAGTACATATTTTAGGATAATCCCAAATCTGTTGATATATTTCTCTTGGGCAATCACTGCAGTTTTGGTGACAAAAGACAAAAACAGAAAGATGTCATTTCACACGCTAGCAAGGTTATGCTTAAAATTCTACAAGGCAGGCTTAGGCAGTATGTGGACTGAGAACTCCCAGAAGTGCAAGCTGGATTTCGAAAGGGCAGAGGAACCAGAGACCAAATAGCAAACATGCGCTGGATTATGGAGAAAGCTAGAGAGTTCCAGAAAAACGTCTACTTCTGCTTCATTGACTATGCAAAAGCCTTTGACTGTGTCGACCACAGCAAACTATGGCAAGTTCTTAAAGAAATGGGAGTGCCTGATCACCTCATCTGTCTCCTGAGAAATCTCTATGTGGGACAAGAAGCTACAGTTAGAACTGGATATGGAACAACTGAGTGGTTCAAAATTGGGAAAGGAGTACGACAAGGTTGTATATTGTCTCCCTGCTTATTTAACTTATATGCAGAATTCATCATGCGAAAGGCTGGACTAGATGAATCCCAAGCCGGAATTAAGATTGCTGGAAGAAATATCAACAACCTCAGATATGCAGATGACACAACCTTGATGGCAGAAAGCGAGGAGGAATTAAAGAACCTTTTAATGAGGGTGAAAGAAGAGAGCGCAAAATATGGTCTAAAGCTCAACATCAAAAAAACCAAGATCATGGCCACTGGTCCCATCACCTCCTGGCAAATAGAAGGGGAAGAAATGGAGGCAGTGAGAGATTTTACTTTCTTGGGCTCCTTGATCACTGCAGATGGTGACAGCAGTCACGAAATTAAAAGACGCCTGCTTCTTGGGAGAAAAGCAATGACAAACCTAGACAGCATCTTAAAAAGCAGAGACATCACCTTGCCGACAAAGGTCCGTATAGTTAAAGCTATGGTTTTCCCAATAGTGATGTATGGAAGTGAGAGTTGGACCATAAAGAAGGCTGATCGCCGAAGAATTGATGCTTTTGAATTATGGTGCTGGAGGAGACTCTTGAGAGTCCCATGGACTGCAAGAAGATCAAACCTATCCATTCTTAAGGAAATCAGCCCTGAGTGCTCCCTGGAAGGACAGATCGTGAAGCTGAGGCTCCAATACTTTGGCCACCTCATGAGAAGAGAAGAATCCTTGGAAAAGACCCTGATGTTGGGAAAGATTGAGGGCACTAGGAGAAGGGGACGACAGAGGACAAGATGGTTGGACAGTGTTCTCGAAGCTACGAACATGAGTTTGACCAAACTGCGGGAGGCAGTGCAAGACAGGAGTGCCTGGCGTGCTCTGGTCCATGGGGTCACGAAGAGTCGGACACGACTAAACGACTAAACAACAACAACATATGCACACACAGTTAAATAATGATTTTTTCCCCCTTACATCCTGGCCCAATTTTGACTCCCGTTAAGGATGCAGGAGAATTCTGATGGAAACTGGGGAAGAAATTCCCAATGTCCAGGTCTTCATCCCATGTCCAGAAATGAATTATGCTGTGTCAGGATGTACTGTCATTTCAGAGGCATTATTTGGGTGAGAGTGGGTAAATACAGCAGCTCCCAATTGGGCAGGAGCAACTTCATGTAGCTTCATACAAACAGAAACTTTGTATTTAAAAAGTTTGGGTGTGGTGGGCCACAGCTGCCAATAACTGTTAATGAAACAGAGAAGCCTCCATATTTTTTTAAAAAATTATCCTGTCCCCCAAGTACTAGACCAAAAATGTTGCTACACTTTCACAGTGTAAGAGAGCTCCTGAAAGTAAAGTGGTGTATTTCCACGTGATTCAACTGCCTGAAATACAGCGGGTGACTATAAGACTTAGAGTCTTCTTGGTGATAGGCCCCACTCACCCCATCCCTTATGGAACTCGCTATCCAAGGAAGTGAGATTTTCCACCTTCCAAATGGCCCTTTGTTGTTGTTGTTGTTTAGTCGTTCAGTCGTGTCCGACTCTTAGTGACCCCATGGACCAGAGCACGGCAGGCACTCCTGTCTTCCACTGCCTCCTGCAGTTTGGTCAGACTCATGTTGGTGGCTTTGAGAACACTATCCAACAATCTCGTCCTCTGTCGTCCCCTTCTCCTTTTGCCCTCAATCTTTCCCAACATCAGGGTCTTTTCCAGGGAGTCTTCTCTTCTAATGAGGTGGCCAAAGTATTGGAGCCTCAGCTTCCCGATCTGTCCTTCCAGTGAGCACTCTGGAAGGACAGATCCTGAAGCTGAGGCTCCAAATGGCCCTTATAGAGCAGCTAAATGCAATCCTTTTTCTGATATCCTTTGCTCAACGTAGAAGTGTATTGAGAGTGTTTGTTGGACTGCTTGTAAATACTTGCCAGATGAATTGGTTGTATAGTGTTAATGGCTTCTTGATTTTATATAAGTTATTTTGCATTGTTATTACATGGCAATTTAACTTGATTTAACACTGTCTACAAAGCACTTTTTATTAAGAAGTGGTGGTACACAAATGGAATGCAACAGCTTTCCCTCCAGCAACAGGTTTATGCCTCTTGAATGGCAGGGGTGGGAATAAGTGGTTTGAGGAGTCACTTACATCAGCATAGCACCATCTAGTTGGCTTAAACCTAACCTTGTATGTATTGCAACACATCATTAGTGAATATTGTACAAGAAAAATTATGCAGATGTCCTAAAAGGGGAAGGAACTTTAAAGGGAATCAAATTGTGGCAAACCACCCAGCAAATTATTGGAAGGGGGATAACGATCAAAACTGATCTAAGTGAGTTTTAAATATTCCTTACCCTGAATAACTCATATGGGGAAGAAAATAAATTCCATAAAGTCTAATGTAGCTACGGCAGAAATCCGGAGCATTAAATTTTATATTAAACATATAAATTATTCAGAAAAATCTGTAACACTTCCTCGTACGGGTCAGTGATAAATACTTGATAGAACATAAAAGCCACAGACATGCTTATAAATTAGTTAGTATGTTATGAATGGTATTATAAACTCTTAATAAGCCGTAACTGACAGCATTAACTATTCATGGCAACTGTCATAAAAAAGGACATCTGCATATCAATATATTTGAATTGCACACTAGACTAGATATAGATGTATTTATAGGGCAACACCAAGAGACAAACTGAGCATTTGGCTTCTTTGTCTTTTGATGTTATTATTAGTAGATAGCAAGATGTCCATCAACTGTTAGGTATGTTTATGCAAATATGGCATAGGAATGGATGAGTCTTTTCTTTTTCATTTAAATCACTTTTTTCAAAACAATTGCTATCACACATGCATGTCAGAGAAGCGCATGAGAAAAATCTATAATTCAGCTTCAACACACTCATGTACATGGCCCTACTGGGCAACACTAGACAGGAAAATCTTCTCTGAAATATTTTATGGAGTGTATGCATGACACATTACTCCTCACTCACACCTGAAGTGGGAGGAAAGTTGGCAGGGAACAGAAAACGGCAAAGGGACTGTGTTGTTTGTACAAACAGCAGCAGTTGGAGAAGCCTTTAGACCTGGACCTGGGGAGATTTCACTAGAAGCAGTCAAGAAAAGTGGTACTTGGGGCCACCAGATCACAGAGGAGGGAATTGGTTGGCACACACATTGTGGCTGGAGGCGGGGAGGGGGTGCATTTGGAGTGCTGATTGGACTGTTTGCAAGGCAGTACACATGTTCTGAAGAATTCCAAATGCTGCCCCTTACCACCTCCAGCCACAATGTGTGTGTCGCCACACTCCACTAAGACAAGTAGAAACCAAAATCAACTGTAAGTTTTCTTGCTTATATATAGGATTTGACTATGTCTCACTCCAGATAACATTCATCATGGTAGCTAAGATTACAATTCTATGCACACTTTCCTAACTTTGAGTAATAGGATAATTACACTATATGACAACAGAGACTGTATCCCACCCTTTCAGCAGCGTGATTGGAGGAGGAGCTGTGACTGCATAATAAAGTAGCAACCAATTCCCAAGAGGTGCTCAAGAAAACAACAACAGGGGTTCCATGTCTCCTCAATTACTTCTCTCTCCTGCACATCAGATGCTTTCCCATTTCTCTCCGTAGATTGCCACTGGCCTCTTGGCCTATTGAAAAATAATATATGAATGCACTTCTATATGTGAACTGTGCCTTTCCTTGAAGTATTAACAGAAATTCAGTGGCAGGGGGTGGGGGTGGGGGTAAGCTCCTTGTTTGAGGAGAGGGACACTTTCTGTTACAGGAGCATCCTACACATGAGTAGGACCTTGGTAAAGACACATGCCCGACTGGCATGTTCTCTCCCTCCTGGTCGATCGTTCAGGAGCTTCAAAAGCTTTCTCCAACCTGAACATCACAGCGACTGATGCCTTGGAGATATCAGCACACTTAGGGATCCGCAGAGACTTCACAGTTGCGTAACAGACCTCAGCGACGCAGTATTTGGCTAATCTACGTTTATTTACATATACGGTAGTACACTCGGAGCACTGCAACATGGCTCCCTCTCTCTCTAGCACCAGACAGCAAAGAGAAAGGACAAAGGACAATAGTCCCACTTCACGGAACACAGCAACACAAACATCCTGTCTCCGTCACTTCCCACTCTGTGGAATGAAAACCTATATCGTCATGTGATAGACAACAATCCCATGACTGCAGACACGGGGAATGAATCTCCAACACTCCCCCCACCTTGCCCTCTCTGACATCACCCACTCCCACCAGTATCAGTACCGAAGAGCAGCTGTTCTTCAAAGAAAAACTATTTTTTCCTAAATTGATTTTGCGCCTAGTTGCACTGCAGTCACATGAACTGGTTATATTAATTGTGCACCTGAGGCACACGTGGCCACACTGAAGTAATTTGAGCTTTTCTCTTTCCCAAAAAGAATCACATCATTATGTGGGCAAGGGTGGAAATGACCATTGATAAGAGGGCTCCCCATCAGAGAACTACAGAATTTCCTGGTACCTCAGCTAGGCAAAAACATTTCATTACCTTCTATGTTAGCATAAGTCTAGACAATAACAGGCATTTTACACTGATCTGCTGCATTTCTTTCCATCCAGGGTGCCCTGTTAGCACAGAACCTCTCTTAAATGAGAGGCTTTTAAAGATGATTTACTTTTCAAGAAAATAATGAGGCTCAGAAAAATGGACCAAGAGAGATTTAACTATAATTCATTTGGATGTCACATTTTGTACTATAATATAGAAAGAAAGAAAGAAAGAAAGAAAGAAAGAAAGAAAGAAAGAGAAAGAAAGAGAAAGAAAGAAAGACTACGCTGTATCAATAAGAGAGACACAGTTTCGTCATTTTTTAAAAAAAAGATCTGCTTGTTCTATAAAAATCCCTCTTATAGCCATCAATATCTCTTTCATTTATTTAGACTGACACTTTAATAGATGTCCAGCAAGACAGAAATTATTATCTATGTCATGGCAATTTGTCATAGTACATCTTCACAGTATGTCAATGCTGTCTTACTTTGTTGCAATGCAAAATCACCATGTTGGCTAAATAGACAGACAAATACAATTATACTATTGAAAGCTACTACCAAATGGAGTTTTTATTTATTTATTTTTAACTGTGATATTGGGTTAGAAGGATCCTGTCACAGTGGCCGGAGTGGGCTACTTCAGAGTAACGACGCTACGCAGCTCTGCATTTTATTCTTTTATTGGTGCTGCGTATTTACAGTGTTGAAGTCATTGCTATTTACACGGAGTGATGTGGTCAGTCGGTTTCAGAACCTCCGAATGGCTTTTGGCGCGTCTTTCTCCAACACAAAAGCTTTGGCAGACCCATCCTCTTTCCCCTCCTCTTTCTGCGTAATTCCGGAGTTGGGGGGATGGGTCTCCCCCCCTTATTCGCCCCTTCCTGTCCCACCTGGGACCCTGGCTCCTCTACCTTGCCTGAGCCTCGGACACGACTTCCTGCTTCCCCACTGGCATCGGAACTCTCTCTGCTTTCCCCTGTGCTCGGGGATGGGCTTGAACTCAGGAGGGGAGGGACTTCGCGATATCCCCTGTCCCTCACATCCACCCCCCTCCCAAGCTCTCCTTCACCCCTCCCCAGGTCCCCCCCAGGTGTCGGTGACGACTGGAAGCCTAAGAACTCAGTGCTTTCCGAGCCCGTTGGTGTGAACACCTCCCCCCAGTCCTGCGAGCCCCCCCCTTCCGCCTGGGAGGACGGGAATCCCAAAAAGTCCGTGGCATCAGAGCTGGTAGGGGTAAAAATGTTCTGCCAATCTGCTCCTTCCTCTGACTGGGTGGATCTCGGTGACACCCATACCTCATCCTCTGGTTCCTCAAACTCCGCTTCCCAGCGCCATGGTGAACTGCTCTCCCGTGCTTCCTCCCCCTCCCCCTCCCTTTCCATGTGCCAGGGCTTGGGTCTGTGGGGAAAGAGGGCGTGAAATTCTTCTACCAGGAATTCCTCCTGTATCTGAGTGGCTGGGACCCATTCATTCTGGGACGGTGGAGCATCCTCCCATGCCATGAGGTACTCCAGGCCCCCCACCCCTCTCCGTGAATCAAGGATGGCCGTGGCCTCATTGAGTTGCTCCCTGCCTTCCCTCTGCCCCCCTCCCTCGGGGGTTTGTTCGCTGTCTCGGAGCCTGCTGCTTTCCCTGTACGGCGACAGCAGCGATCTATGAAACACTGGATGCACCCGCATGTCCTCTGGCAGTGCCAGCCTGTATGCCACCGGGTTTACCTGCTGCGTGACCGTGAAAGGGCCCAACCTTCTGGGTGCCAGCTTCTTGCACCTCCCTCTGGTGGGAAGGCCCTCCGAGGACAACCAAACCTTGTCCCCCACCCTGATGACCTCCCCCGGTCGCCTGTGGCGATCTGCCCCCTTTTTGTACGCTTCCTTGGCCCTCTCCAAGTGTTCTCTGAGCTGCTGGTGCACCGTCTCCAGCTCCTCTGCCCAATCCTCTGCCTGCGGGCCCTCCTCCTCCTCCTCCCCCTCCCTCTCCGGGAAAGATCTGAGGTCGCGCCCGTAGTTGGCCTTAAAGGGCGACACCCCTGTGGAGACGTGCACTGCATTATTGTAGGAAAATTCTGCCAGTGGCAGGCGATCCACCCAGTCCGTTTGCCTCTGGCTGACGTAGCATCTCAGGTACTGCTGCAGAATGGCGTTGACCCTCTCTGCCTGTCCATTGGTCTGCGGGTGCCGAGCCGTCGACAAGCTGACCTCCACCTGCAGGAGGTTCATGAGCCGCCTCCAGAACCTGGAAACAAATTGGCGGCCACGATCCGAAATAACCCTTAAAGGTAATCCATGCAGTCTGAATACGTGATCCACAAACAGTTTGGCTGTCTCTTCTGCAGAGACCGCCCTGGCACACGGTATAAAGTGGCACATTTTGGACATGAGGTCCACCACCACCAACACTGCGGTCTTGCCCCTGGAAGAAGGCAGATCTGTGATGAAGTCCATGGACACCACTTCCCACGGCCTGTGTGGCGTGGCTAAGGGCTCCAGCAATCCCGGTGGCGCTGCTCTGACCACCTTTGCCCGCTGGCAGGTGTCACAGCCCCGTACATAGTCTCGAACATCTTCCCGCACCCCCGGCCACCAGAAGTGTCTCATGACTAAGTGTGTGGTCTTGTCCCTCCCAAAATGACCCGCCGTTGGGTTGTCGTGCATCTGCTTGAGGACCGTACGTCGAAGCTGGGTGGTGGGCAGGTACAGTGCACCCTTGTAGAAAAGCAGCCCCCTGCGTTCTGCAAAGTCTTTTGCGTGCTCCCCCCCCTCTCAGTTCTCTGAAGATGCGGTTGGCAAATTCATCCGCTGCCGTCAGTGCTGTGAGTTCTGCCTCGCTCACCACTGCTGCTCCGCAGGACCATGCTGACGGGGGGGAAATGTGCCTGGGTGCCGGTGGCGCCTCCTCCTCCATATACTCTGGCTTGCGGGATAGGGCATCCGCCCTGACATTCTGCTCTCCCGGGATGTAGTGTATGGAGAAGTTGAAGTTCGAGAAGAACTCTGCCCACCGTATCTGCCGCTGGTTGAGCACCCTGGCAGTTCTCCAGAACTCCAGGTTCTTGTGGTCTGTGCACACCTGGATGGGGTGCCTGGCGCCCACCAGGAAGTGTCTCCAGTGCTGGAACGCAGCGTGGATCGCAAGAAGTTCCCGATCAAACACCGTGTAGTTTCGCTCTGGCTGGGTCAACTTCCTGGAGAAGAAGGCACAGGGTCTCCACTCTCTGTTGGCGTCCAGTTGCAACAAAATGGCGCCCACAGCTTTATCAGAAGCATCTGTCTCCACGCGTAGGGGCGCGTCCTGAACCACGTGGAACAGGTTCTGGTCTGAGGCGAACACCCTCTTGAGGCTTTCGAACGCTGCTTGCGCCTCTGGTGTCCACCTGAACTTCTGCTTGCCTCTCAGGCAGTCAGTGATGGGAGCCGTAACGCGAGAGAAGTTCTTGATGAACTTCCTGTAGAAGTTGGCGAAGCCTAGTAGGCGTTGGGCATCTTTGCGCGTCCTGGGGCTGTGCCAGTCCAGGATGGCCTGCACCTTGTCCTTGTCCATTGCCAGCCCCTTGTCTGACAGCTTGTAGCCCAGGAAGTCCACCTCCTTGGTGTGAAACTTGCACTTCTCCAGCTTCACATACAGGTGGTTCTCCTTCAGGCGCTGCAACACCTCCCTGACATCTTTCACATGCTGCACTGGGTCATCGGAATAGATAAGGATGTCATCCAGGAAGACCAAGCATTTCCTGAAGAGGAGGGACCCCAGGACGTGGTGCATGAAGGCCTGGAAGCATGCTGAGCCCCCTTGCAACCCGAAGGGCATCACCAGATATTCAAAAGAGCCCAGAGGCGTGAACATCGTGGTTTTCCATTCATCGCCTTCCCGGATCCTGATCAAGTTGTACGCCCCCCTCAGGTCTAGCTTGGTGAAAATCTTGCCCCTGCGTGCCGCTGTCAGGAGATCATCCACTCTGGGCATGGGGAAAGCCACTGGCTCTGTCACTGAATTCAGCCGTCTAAAATCCACCACAAGACGGCGCTGTTGCGTGTCTTTCTTGTCCACCCAGAAGACCGGGCTGCCCCCTGCTGCCTTGCTTTCTCTGATGAACCCCCGCTTGAGGTTCTTGTCGATGAAAGCGCGCAGATCCTCCAGTTCCTGGTCTGACATGGCGTACAGCTTGGCTGGGGGTATAGTTGCCCCTGGCACCAGGTTGATCTGGCAGTCAAAAGGCCTGTGTGGGGGTAGGTGGTCGGACTCCGCTTCGCTGAAGACCTCCTGCAGGTCCCAGTACGGCTTGGGTATCGCCTCACCCCCTTTGATGTGCATGGTGGCCACCGTGGCTATTGGAGGCCCCTCCCCTGGTTGGTGCTGCATGCAGTGTTCCAGGCAAAAGTCCGATCCAAAAGTGATGCATCTCTGGTGCCAACTGATGGAGGGGTCGTGGCGCGCCAGCCAGCTCATGCCCAAGACGATGGGGGGGTCTGAGATGGTGGTGACGTTGAATGCCAGTGTCTCTGAGTGCCTTCCCACCGTCATTCTCATGGGGGGGGTTTGATGGGTGATGGCCCCTCCCAGCAACTCTCTGCCGTCAATGGTTGCCACGTGCAGAGGAAAATCCAGCTGCAGAAGCTGGATCTGGTGCTGTTCTGCAAAGTTCCTCGAGAAGAAGTTCGCTGACGCCCCACTGTCAATTAGGGCGAGGACCGTCAGGGGATAGCCATTTGGGAGCGTGAGCGTCACTTCTAGAACCACTCCTGCTCTGGGAGGGGTGGGCTGGCTCTGCTCCTCTCTGTGCGGGTGGGTGGGCTGGGGCTGTTGTCTGCTGACTGTGCCTGGCTGCTGCCCCTTGTCTCCTGCAGCCAGGCTTTCCCGTTTCCCTGCTGTGGTGCTGCTTCAGTGGGGGAGGGCACAACCGTTCCCGCCTTTCCTTGCCACTCTCTGCGATGAGGGCAGTCTCTGACGAGATGCTGGGGGGAGTTGCAGAGAAAGCAATTCCCACCCCTTCCCTCCTTGCGTCTTGGCGCCGCTGGGGTTTGAAAAGCCCGCGCACGCGCGCGCTATCAATCTGCATGGGTTCCTGGTCCTGGCTGGCCCCAGGCGTGGCTTGAAAGGGTTGTTGGGGGAGTGGCTTCTCCTGCGACCGTGGGAACCAAGCCCGCTTTGCGCGCGTTGCTTGCTTGTCGCTCCACCGGGATTCCTGTCTCACCCCCACCGCCAGAGCCGCTTTGCTCAGCTGATCCATATTACTGGGCTTTGGACCTCTCGAGAGCTCATCCTTCACCTCCTCATGCAACCCCAAGTAGAACGCCGCTTGCATTGGGGGTGACTCTAGTTCCCACCCCAATCTGTGCACCAGCATGGTGAATTTCGCCCAATACGCGCGAACTGTCATATTTCCTTGGCGTAAATTATGAAGTTCCTCCTTAGTCTGGTCCATATGACTATCGGACGAATACATCGTTTTCAAACCTTCTAGAAATAGTTTGACATTCTTCATGCAAGGATTCTTTGTTGCGATTAACGGTCTTAGCCACTCCCTGGCTGCCCCGGTAAGGTGCTCCACAATAAACGCTACCCTGTGCTCATCATCAGGGAACTCATCGTGGTGCAGCTCAAGAGCATACACAATCTCAGTCTCAAAGCCCTGATATTCCCTCGGGTCTCCATTGAACTTGCTTACTAGGGTCCCGGCTCTCCTTCCTGGCAGCACTTGGACTTGGGGTGCCCCTCCCGCCTTGTTTTTCTCTGCATCCAGCTTGTTTTGGAGGTCTACCGCCACCGCCCTTAATTCCTGCTCTCTTTCCTGTAGCGCTCTCACCTGTTCCGCAAGTTGTAGCCGGTCGTCCTGGACCTTCTTAGTCTCTTCTTTAGCTGCCTTCAATTCCCCCTGCGCCTGCAGCGACAGCTGCTGCAGTTCTTGCTGGGCTTGCTCCGCGATCTGCCGCCATCTCTCCGCCTCTGACACGCTCATCCCGGCAACTCCAAAGTAGCCCAAAAAGGATTCGGAGGTTGCTGTCACAGTGGCCGGAGTGGGCTACTTCAGAGTAACGACGCTACGCAGCTCTGCATTTTATTCTTTTATTGGTGCTGCGTATTTACAGTGCTGAAGTCATTGCTATTTACACGGAGTGATGTGGTCAGTCGGTTTCAGAACCTCCGAATGGCTTTTGGCGCGTCTTTCTCCAACACAAAAGCTTTGGCAGACCCATCCTCTTTCCCCTCCTCTTTCTGCGTAATTCCGGAGTTGGGGGGATGGGTCTCCCCCCCTTATTCGCCCCTTCCTGTCCCACCTGGGACCCTGGCTCCTCTACCTTGCCTGAGCCTCGGACACGACTTCCTGCTTCCCCACTGGCATCGGAACTCTCTCTGCTTTCCCCTGTGCTCGGGGATGGGCTTGAACTCAGGAGGGGAGGGACTTCGCGATATCCCCTGTCCCTCACAGATCCACTTTTTTGCCATGACAACAAACAACCTGAGATTCCTCATTTGAAAACGGCAGTCCACAAATCTTTGTAATGGGACAACTTACTCTAATAGAAGAAAATATGCCATCTTTAAAAAAGAAATTCACATTAGTATCATTCTGAAAGGGGGAAAATTAACATAGAGAGAATTAAGCAAAAAAAAACCAACACATTAAGAGGGAAATGCTTCTGTATTGTATTGTAAATAAGAGTCTTAGGAAAGATTCAGTGGCTTCCATAAACCTATTTTTTGAAGAAATGCATCAACAGTATACTGTATATGCAGCAAAGTGGTACCTCAGTTTATGAACACAATTGGTTCCGGAAGTCTGTTCATAAACTGAAGCGTTCATAAACTGAAGAGAACTTTCCCATTGAAAGTAATGGAAAGTGAATTAATCCGTTCCAGATGGGTCCGCGGCGTTCGTAAACCGAAAATTCGTAAACCGAGGTGTTCGTAAACCGAGGTTCCACTGTACAGCAAATCATCACACCTACTCAGCAGTTGTTCATGCACAGCAGCTATTTCAGATGCAGGCATTATAGTGTTATTTCATTTTGCAAGACTGTGTCACTAATTCAAGGCAGTACACATATGAGAAAACCAAGAGATTTCCTACTTCTTGGAAATGGCACCCTCCCCTTCCAACCCTTGCATTACACCACTGAAAGAAAACAGAGGTGCACAGGGAGACTGTATTGTCCCATGAATATGCATGTGAAGCCTGCCTTTGCAATGCCTCACAGGAAAAATAGGCTAGAACCATCGTTTGAAGATTAAAGACAAGGGAGACATCATTGAGATAGTTCAAAAAAAAAGTTAATGTGTTCACTCTTACATATTTAAGTTATTAAAACTGTTTTGTCACACCTTTGTGATATTCCTTGTTATCACAGCATGACATTCTTTAATATATACTATTAGAAAGCGGCAGACCTCCCTTTCAATTTGAGCAATTAGCCACAGGCAATGTGGAATCCCACCTTGCTTGCCACAAGGAATACAATCTGCTACAAGAGCTGCTTGTTCACTCACATTTTGCGGTGGCTCCACACATCACTGCCATCTAACTGTAATCTTCACATGTTTTTTTCCAGCAATTGTTCTATTATTCCCCACCACAAAAAATCCAGCCCCCCCCCCCAAAAAGAGTAAAGCAGCAGCTTAATCGTCACAAGCATAGACAGTTTTTAGCATCTCCCCTTTTCTTCATGATGGTTTCCATTTGATTCATTACTTCCTCGTTCCACCAATAACTGATTGGTCCCCTAATTAGAGAGTTTCTCTCAACTGTTGGCTGCAAAGAGGGAATCCTGGTTGCAGTGTGTGTGGTACTGGGTGTGTGTTAGAGAAATACTGTGCTTGGTTGAAGAAAAACAGCTGCAAGAGGCAGCCTGCTATAGAGATCTTGTTCAGTCCATTGGGGAATGGAGGATCACAAGGGCAGGAGTATTGTTCAGCATCAAACATTTGCTCCCTTGTGAAAGTTAAGGTAGGTGGGAGGGGTAGTTCAGCACTTGACAGACTCAGTTTTCTTTTTTGAGTGCAGGGAATGCACAGACAAAAGGAAAGTTGCTGCATACACACCTTTACATTTCCACACTAGATGGAGGAAACAAACTTCCAGAACTGGTTAACCAACCATGAGGGATGGGAAGAAAGCAGGCATTCCCACAGTATGGACAGAACATAATGAAACCTGTTGCAATTATGGATAGAACAAAAATTGGGAAACAGACCATTAGTATACCATTTAGATATTGTCTGGCTCTAAATGGGTCAGGGCTTGAGTGCTGACATGCTGCTTACTAGAGTAATTGCTCTTGTAGTCAGTACGTTCTCTGACATTTCAAAATTACCTTTCCTGGCAAAATTATTTCCCTTCCAATGTGTGTTATTGCACCAAATACCTAGCTGAGTGGCTGAATCACTGGCATGACTGAGGAATTGTTTATGGGTGGTACCGGTTGACTGTCTAAGCAGTGGAAGAAAATACACTGATTTCTAAACCTTTGCTATAAGAAAGAAAGAAAGAAAGAAAGAAAGAAAGAAAGAAAGAAAGAAAGAAAGAAAGAAAGAAAGAAAGAAAGAAAGAAAGAAAGAAAGAAAGAAGCATCACAGTGCTGTGCCGCTTACTGAGATGGGACAGGGTGGTGAGAGTGAGGTTGGGGCAGTGCAAGTGCACCAGCAGGAGCACCAGATTAGCTCTAGTGTGCTTACATGGCTCTGGCCTTGCTGCCACCCTGCCTTGATCCCGCACCACCCCAGTAAGGGACAATGACTGGAGGGCAACAGCATAACTCCACTCTTTTGCACCAGCCTCTCCTGAATGAAAGAAAGAGTGGGAAATTTAGGCAAATGATAACTAACCTAATGCAAACTGACTCTCAAACTAAACATCTGTTTCTGTTTACACCTTATAATTGGTTTTCTGCTTTTTTTATTTAAAAAAAATCTATATAAATTCATGATCCCCGTTGTGTATTGGCACAAAGGTGTTCTCAGATTAATTAATTTTATTTATTTATTTTAGAGCAATATTGACAACAATTTTATGCAAATATTTTTTCTCCCAAGAGCACAAATTCATGGCTTTCTCTTAAACAGGGAAGTAGCTTATTCACAAGCCACAGTAGTTGCAATCCACCACCAATCAACAGCTGTGTTCTAAACTCTGGCTTTCATTGGCTTAGATGCTCTGATGAATAGCTGTCAACTTTCGGATTTGAAAATAAGGGATCAGCAGCCTCACCTGTCCCGGGGACAGCCTACGGTATATCTAACAATCCGGGATAGCAGCAGGAAACAGCACTGGAATAAGGGAATTTCCAGCCAAAAAAAAGGGAAGGCTGGCAGCTGTGGCTTGGAATAAGGGAGTTTGCAGCAAAAAGGGAGGGTTGACAGCTATGCTCTGATGCCACACAGCTTTTCAGCCATCTTGAGTCAACCCCCTGAGCATAGCTGCCAGGTTATCCCTTTTTTTAAGGGATTTTCCCTTATGCTGAATAGGCTTCCTCGCGAGAAAAGGGAAAACTTGGCAGCTATGCCCCTGAGTGATAAGGAGAGCAGGAGAAACTTTGGCTGTGCATTCTAAGGTCAGTGAGCAACCTTTATTAAATCATATTATATATGTTTTTGCTATAGACCCTGAGTTTCCATGAAAATTTATGGGTGCAAACTGGTTAAGCAGTTTTGAGGTCTTGCCATGAACCGTTATCAGCATCAACTGTGGTCTCTCTGTGGCTAATGTATACAATAGTTTTTTTCCCCACCTTCTTAAGTATTTTTTAGGGTATTAATTAGATACACTGTGGGCTCCCAGGTCCCATAATTTCAAGTGGCAGAAAATAAGAACAAACAGAAGAGTTAGTTAGTCAGAACCGTTGTCACTAATTTGCATGGCAAAGAACCCAAGACTTTATTTCCCTGGCCATGATTACATTTATCATTTAGTACAATCTCTACTATGGTCTGCTCACACAACTAACTGAAGTTGTGCAGGAGAATTAAAAACAACAAACCCCCATGAACCTCACTCTCATGAATGAAAATATAGCTGTGTCCTTCTTCCATAAACTCTCTCACTGCAAACATTCTTATGGAAGAAACAAGAAAATTCAATGAAAACAAAACATTGCTTAAAATGACCAGAGATGTTTGGTGCATTGCCATGATGCAATGAATTTCCCATGGCATCTCAGGTTACACTCAAAAGAATGCTACTCTCCTTGGCAAATATGAAAGAAGTGAAGCAAGTAGGGAAATGGCACCATACTCATTAGAACTAAAAGCATATGATATGAATGAGGTTCCCATCATTGGCAAAGACTGCAATAAATTACCAAGTATGCATTCTGTTTGCTGAAATGGGCTCAATTTATCATTTTACTGAAAAGGTTCCATTATGTTAATGTCTTAGAAAAGCACTTTCTGCTGTTTTTAGAAGGTCAAGGGGGAGATACAAATTTTTATATTTAGAATTATGTCAGTGAGGAAGACTGACATACTAATCATCACTAAGGCCAGCAGGAGATACCGTGTATATAGCCAACTTTCAAACTTTTTTGGGGGGGGGGGGCATTGTTTTTGCTATCTTAGCTACAGAAAAGTAAGGTGTGTTTTAGTTTGTATGTTTAGCATTAGACAGGGGATTTGGTAAGTGCACCATAGTCAATTGTTCCTTGATGATAACAGAAGTAATGACTTAATTAAAAGTGAATGTTATTTAGAAAGCCTTGCTTCAAACAACACCAAATTAAAGAGTGTGATATGTCCGTGGCACATTGCCCAGATATGCACACAGAAGGTAATCAAATACATTTCCTTGCAATGCAAACAGACTACTTAAGAGGGTCAGAAAGAAACATTCCATCCAAAGATAGAACTGTGTAGTGCATTTAAGCAAATGTTATTTTCCCTGAAATATATAATCTTGTACATCGTTACCACGGCAAGAGGAAATAACTTGAGTTTGTGCAATGGGTTTTTTAATCCAATAAGATCTGTTTGTGGAATGCTTTCGCCGGGGAGGTTTGGCTGGCGCCTTCATTGTACACTTTCAGGCACCAGACGAAAATGTTCCTCTTTAACCAGGCCTTTGGCTGATTGACATCTGATGCCCTTTTAGGGTGGTATACAAATTTAATAATATGACAGTTCCTGGTCTTTGAAGCAGCTGTCCTATTAAAGTAGATAGCACTCTACTAAATTTTTCCTCTATGCAACAACTGGGGCGAGGATTCTCCTTACAAGATTGTGGAAACAGAATCATCTCCCAACAATAGAGGAATGGCAACAGAAAATGATAGAATACCTCGAAATAGCTAAATTAACGGCAAGGATCAGATACCAGAGCAATGAAACCCACCTGAAAGAATGGAGTAAATTTATGAAATACATTGATAAAATATGTGACTAATTCAATTAGAAGTAAAATAGAAATTAACCGCACCACGGAACATAAAGGGTTAGTTCAAGAACAAGAACAATATATGATGTATGACTAAATCAATATCAAGTGCCCAAAGGATGATAAGAAAATAAGTGATAAAATATTGTAAATATTCAGCTTTGATATATTTATAAAATAAGAACAAAAACTGTATATGGAAAATGATAGAAACAACGCCAATGAGAAGGATGACTGTAGGAAACAGAAGAAGAAGAAGGGAAGTCGTAGAATTAGAGCATTCTTTCTCTTTTTTTTCTCTCCTTTTTGAATTTTTCTCTTTTTTTAGCCCCCCCCCCCCCCGCCCGTGGAATTTATTTGTTGACCTTAACATATGTGATCTATTCTGTCATATTATTTATAAGGTTGTGAAATATATTTGATATCAACTGTACTATAAGGAAACAACTGGAAATGTTAAGAAAAGAACTGTTGTGTATCAGTGTTTATTTCAAAAATTTAATGAAGATTATGTTAAAAAAAAAGATCACACTCTCTGAGTTTATGCTCATTATGGATGCTTTACTCAATCCAAAAAAGGAACTGGATTAACATCAGGACCACTCTGAGTCAAGTGTCATGCAAGGTGCCATAAATATGTGTTGCAGTAGTAATAATGAAAAATGACAACAATAATAATCATTTGTTTTGCTTTATTAATGCGCCTCGCAGAAGAGTAATAAAAGAAGAGTTTATAATCCAAATTTCAACAGAGAAGGAAAAGAGGAGAGAGTGACAGGTAACGTATGTGCTTATGGCAGTAATGTGCACCCCACCTTTTGCCACTGCTGTGGGGAAGAGCACTGCAGGATTGTGATTTGCCATAGCACATGATATTCTGTGTGTGGAACCACAATTTTACCGTAATTCAAATCCCACTTGACTACAGAAGAGCAATACCTCAGCAGTGCTAAAGGGCCGCAGCAACCTTTATCATGCTTCACCTCCTGTGGAAGAAGGCCACCAAGCACCAGTAACAACTGAAGGGCTTTTAAAGTTTAATGGTTTATGACAAGGAAAGAAAAATGTCTATCACAGTGGCAATACCCTCACCACAAAGAATATTCTGCCCGAGTGTCTACTTTCTCACCCCTGCCCTGACCAGTTTTTTCTTCTCAGTCCCCTTCAGTTACTCTGTTAGGATAATAGAGAGGGCGCTATTCCTTCCCTGCAGAGAAACATGGCTCCCCAAGAGCTACACTTATAGGTATCACAGGAATCTATTGTGTACTGGATTAATTAATCTCTTTATTTGGAGAGCAATAGGTCCCCTACTAAGTGAGTACTTCATACTTCCAAATCTGTATCACATTACTACAAACAAATATATATATAAATAGATACCTATATTTATCTAGTCTTGTAGGGGAAAAACCAAGATTGACCTATGATAAATGCTTTGTTGCAGCTCCTCCTTATGCCATAAAACGTGAGAAGCTTTGAAAAGATAAACTAATTAATGTGTGCAAATTGAAGAAGATACCGCTTCTGCCATACATTTGACTGATTAACGGGGTAAAAGTAGATTTATCTGCAAAATGCATTATAACGTTAAGGTATCCAAGACTGCTACTGTGCTAATAGGGACAACGTGTGTGTGGTCACAAAACAAACAAACAAAGACCTGTGTTGAACATAAAGGCTTGGTTTTTGTATATAAAATGGTAAATTCTTAGACATTCAGGGTTTGTTTTTGTTTTTTATGGAGGAGGCTGAAAATGGGTCATAAGCAGTAATAACTTTGCTGTTGTACTTGTTTTAGATTTAGCTGGTTCACTTGTTGAGTGTTTATGCAGGTTCATGTTCCACGATAGCAATATAGATGTGCATGCTATGTTGGAGACCATTTTGGATGGATCAATGCTCACATTAGATGGTGTTCTCAAGAATATGATGAAAGAAATAAAAAAGCAGTTTATTTTAGGACTAAGAGTTCTCAGCGTAATCCTACATTAAAGTAGGGAAGAGGGGATGCACATCACACTGTTACTTGACCTGAAACTAATTTGACAGTATAAGTTTTAGAAATGTGACAAGCAACTTGGGTTTCTCATTTGCCTCAGGCAAAAGTGGAACACAAAACACTTTATAAAATGCTCTCTAATAATCCACAACTAAACAACATAAAGATCTAGTCAGCCCTTTTAAAGAGCCTTCATTCTTATCATTTCAGGAAGGGGCTACAGAAAATTTGTTTATTTCACTCCTGGATTAGAGTCTTGACCTTCCTTTATTTGCACTTGCTCCTTCTCCAACTAAGGGAGACTCACACCTCTTATACTTCCCCATTTTTTTACTATCTGGGGCTCCTGGGTTCCCTCTGTGCTCAGATAGCTAGCTGTCTCCATTTGCTCCTGCCCTTTGTGAAGCAAACAGAACAAATAGAAAAATACTTCCATCTTCCCATGCACTTTACCTGGCCCTTGCCCTCCGTTCTGTTCTGGATACAGCGACTGGTTTGTCAAGCAACGAAGGAGAACCATCTTCTTTTTTATCTAACCACCCTATGCCTATTACACTACTCTAAGTATCATGGTTTCCAGAGACAGACACCTTCTGCCCTATCAGATTACATTGGACTACAACTCCATGGACATTGCCCATGCTGGCTGGAGTTGATGGAACTAGTGCCCAACAGCATCTGCAAGGCCAAGGATCCCCTGTCCCTCATGTATACCGATAAAGTAACATCAAATCAAATATATTTGGTGGTTCTTTGCCTATTAGACAAAGTATTAAATCTGCCATCTACTCTGCAGTCATACATTACAAAAAGCAACAAGTAACAATGCCAAAAGAACAAATATATAAGTATCCAACAATCATTCAAAATACTCAAAATCAGAGTGCATAGCTTTCTCCGCCCTTACATATAGATACTGTGGAAATGAGAGTGCCCCTCCCTTCTCCCTACAATTAAACAACACAAGATGTTATCTGTTCTGGAGGTAAATCAATCAAATGTCCTATCCCTGTCAGTTTTGCATCTTCCTCCATAAACTACCTCAAAGAACACGGAAACTATGTGTCACAATTATCACTAGTACAGATGGCTGTGCTTACATCATCATCAACACCCTAAATTAAAACAATGTTTTTTGCCTCCCTTTAGTCATAGCAAAACTTGGAATATCCTGGGGAAAAGAAAACATCCCACCAGAGACTCCTTGTCATTAACCACCAGTCAAGCAGAAATGTCACTCAGCCAGGCTGTCTTACTCATGACAAGTAAGATATAGTTGAGCTGAATCATAAAATGAAGTAGTTGGAAAGACAGGGGCCATCTGCATCTGCTGTGCTGTCAGCCTGCCATCAGGAGTCTTTGCTAAGTTTTGGTTTGTCAAAGTGGGATTCGTTATGGCTGGGGGATTTATGAGTAGCAGACAGCAGAACCAAATACTAATGCACTGTGGGAAACCTAAGCAGATGTGATAGCTATTCCAACACAAGCATCAGCCTGCAAATAATAATAAGAAATCAAATACTGAATACAGGTGTACGTACACCTGAAGAAAGGAACAATATAAAATGTGGACTACATCCACCTGAGCTGATCAGATTGAAATGACAAGGCACCCCTCTTGCCACATTATTCATTCAGAGTGTGATGTGTGGAACATTGTGAGGCACTAATTCAGTCCTAAACTGCACTCATTCATCATTAGTTGGCAGCATGAGGTTGATCAAGTCAATGGTAGAAGTTGGGAACCCTCTTGCAATTTGCACAGTTTCTACAGTTCTTTAAAAATCACATAAACCTATTTTAGAATCATCGGTTTTAGTTTGTAAAAAAAGCAAATAAGTGAGGGGGGAATATGATAGAAATGGATAAAATGATGTGTGGTGTTGTGAATTTTCCACCCTCTCTTTCATAATGCTAGAACTTGAGGCCATCTACTGAAGCTGAGTGGTGGAAAATTCAGATCTGAGAAAAGAAAGTACTATTTGCTCCCACAAGATGTAGCGATGGCCACCAACTTCAAAAAGGGAATTAGACAAAGTCATGGAAAATAAGATTATCAATGGCTACTAGCCACAATGGCTATGCTCTAGTTCTACTCTCGGAGGAAGGATGCTGCCGAAAGCCGGTTGCTGAGAATCCCAAGGGAGGGGAGCACTATTCCACTCAGGTCCAGCTTGGCGCTTCCTAAAGGCTTGGCCCCTATAAAAACAGGATAGAAGACTAGATGAGTCTTTCACCTGATTCAGTGGGGCTTTTCTTATGGTCTTATATGTGTATTTGCAAAATTAATGGATCCTGCAGAATTCACTACCAACTTCAGTACAGAACCACTCCTTCAGGACAGGGGAAGGAATCCTGTAAATGCAGTCCACATTCATAGTTCAGATGAGGGAAATGATAATACCAAACAATGACATATTGACATTTATTTCTAAATATTAGGTGGTGATATTTGGGGGAAAGTAAGCGCTGAACTTATATTTTCTTTCCTGGGTCTACCACTTAATGGTGATGGTAGCTTATTGCATGCTTGAGTGGTTTAAAGAGCCTTGCCCATAGAAAATGAGCTTATCAAAGTGAAAGCTATGCTACAGCCCTTTTCTCAGATATGCTAGCTTTCTACCTACAGGGGGTTGTATCCAACTAAGTCAGGCATTCGCAAACTGCGGCCCTCCAGATGTTTTGGCCTACAACTCCCATGATCCCTAGCTAAGAGGACCAGTGGTCAGGGATGATGGGAATTGTAGTCCAAAACATCTGGAGGGCCGAAGTTTGGGGATGCCTGAACTAAGTCATACTCGGAGTGGACCCATTGAAATCATGAAACCATTGAAGTTATGACTACCTTAAGTCAGCTGATTTCAATGAGTCTGCTCTGAGTATGACATAAGATGGATATAATCCAGGGAGTTGTTGTTGAGGGTTTTCTTTTTCTTTTTTGTAGAAGAGTGTTCAGACACTCAAGTCTCCCCCAGCCATGTAGTCTGAGAGTCTTCCTCAAGTATTGTCCCAGAAGGGATGTGCCACTAGATATTCAAAACATGTATAGAACCATAGAATCATATAGAGGGTCATCTAGTCCAACCCCCTGCAATACAAGAATCTCCACTAGATCATACATGAGACATGGCCATCCAACCTCTGCTTAAAAACCTCCATCACCTCTTGTGGGAGTTGGCTCCACTGTTGAACAACTCTTTCACTTCACTGCTTGAAAGGAACCTAATTATCCACATCACAACTCTTAAATCCCCTTTCCAAATTATTGCAAGAGTTGGAAAACCAGGATACGGATGTCAGGTGAAGGTGTCAGATAACCAGTTCCCTGACAGCCAAGAGAAGGAAAGCTTCAACCAACATAGTACTATGACTGTGGTCCTCAGCCTGTTCCACTGCTGGCCACATACTTTAGCCCTTAAACTCTAGTGATCCTTAAACTCTCCATCATATAGAATGCTACAAAGGGATGAAGGGAGCTGTGTTCTTGCTCCCTAAATCCAAATATCCCTCTTTATCAACAAGATCATCCCTCCATGCCTCTAGATCCCTGGCAAGTGTTGAATGACATTGTGTCTCGGAGCTGAATGACCACCTCTCTGGGAGGTAAGAAACTTATTAACATTTAAATAGAGATTCCCAGGAGGGCTGGCAGACTAAACAGAATACACAATGTGCTTCTTGTCTAGGACAGTGAGGATTAAACAAAGAAACATGCACACCAGCATGACTGGCTGCTGATTCCCAAATGGATTTGGGGAACTATAAAATGGCAGCAGCCTTGTCAAGCGAACTCAGGATAATCACAGCATGCATTCCTTGAATATAAGCAACAGGGCTCAAAGAACACTGAAAACAGTGCTCCAGCCTCCGAGGTTTTTATATATGGTTCACCAAAAAGACAGGGGGAAGTTGTGATTTCCCTACTGCACAATCAGCTTTAAAAGAAACCCTCTGTATTTTGGATTGTATGGGTTCAGCAACTTACCAGAATTGCCAGATAGAGGGGAGATGCCGTCATCCACAGTGTCTAAAATCACAGCAAGCCCAGCTGAGTGAGAAGGCAGCAAGTTGGTATTGAGATCCACCCGAGTGAGGCTTTCAGCTTCTCTTCCATTGCTTGTTAGAATGCCAGAGACATTTTTGCTTTCCGTCTCAACCTCTTCATCCTTTTTCTGTGGATTCTGAACAATATGAACGATACTCTGCTGGGGCAGGTCACAGCTCTGAAAAAACAAGAATAAAGTCTCCATCAATATTCAAGTCTGAAATAAAAGAAGCATTTCCCATCTCCAGTTTGGTGGGGTTTTTATACAGAGTGATTCCCTTATCTATTTCATGTAGCATTTCAATGAATAATAATGGGGCTGAAGAAAAAGTGACAAAAAGCAAACTGCTAAAATTAGGATTGCTTATGTTCTCTACGGGGTCACAATGCTTAGACAGTTCTAAACATTGAACAAGAAAACCGTGGAACAGTCAGTAGCAGCTCTGAACAACATTTTGTGAAAAAGTGTATGCTCTCTGAAATCTTATAAAGATTGCAAAGAGATTTAGAAACCCACATTTACTTATTCAAAACATTTATAATTGGTCTTTCCAAAAAGTTCAAGGTGACTAACAACAAAGTGGGTGGGAGAAATACCCCCCCCCACAAATTGTTGTTGTTGTTGTTGTTGTTGTTTTTGTTGTTGTTGTTAATTTACTTTATAGACTGTCCTTTGTCCTCAGGGCAGCAGGGGAGCCAACTTTTATAAAATAGGTAAGTCCCACCCCACATAACTGATCACAAGATGTGGCACGCACACCCATTTGAATGGAAATGCTAATCAACTTCGGGGGGGCCCCAGCCCCATCAAATATTTTTTTTGGGGGGAGTTCATCCTCTAGGAGCTGGTTCTTATGCAGAGTAGTATACACTACATAAAACAATAATAAACAATATGCATTAATTTTTTTAAAAAAAACAATTATTTGACAATATGGCAGCATACAAATTGGAACAAATAACCTAGCACAGGCTCAAATGGCTACGGCAGAGCTTTCCAATCTGTGTTGTGACACGTTAGCGTGTTGGCTGCAGTGGGCAGAGGTGTCTCGTAAATGCTCCCCATGCTCTTCCCGGGGCTGGAAAAGGGTTAGTTTAACTTTGGGTTAGCTAGAAAAACTGATTTACTGTGTCACGAAATGATGCATGTCTAAAACGTGTGTTACCAACATGAAAAGTTTGGAAAGATCTGGGCTGGGGTGATGCATGTCTTAAATATATTTGGGGGTGTTCCCACTCCAGCTCTGTCACTGGAGGTTCAGGAAGTCTCAGTGACTAGAAATGCCTTTGACCAACTTCCATGGCTACGACCATTTGTTGACCGGGAAAGCCTTGTCAACAATTTTGCTGCAGCATTCTGTACTACCGGTAACTGCAGCAAAGGAAGCCCCACCATAGAGTGCATTGCAGTAATCCAGTATTGAAGTAACCAGCACAGGAACTAATGTGACACGGCTGACCACATCTCTGGGAGCTAAGAAACTTATTAACATTTAAATAGAGATTCCCATAAAATAAAATAGATAATGAAATCTTTGCATCAAGGATGTGTAACACATCTTGAAAGGCAGGGAGTTCTCCAAGTGAGGTGCCACCACTGGAAAAGATGTCTTCCAGACCGCTGCACAAGAAGCAGTATCTATCAACAGGGCCATTAGAAGAACCTCCCCTGCAGATCTTAAAAACTGGGTTAGCAGATTCTGAAAGATGTTCTCTTTCAAATATTTGGGCACCAGGTCATTTGCAGGGATGGAGTAGGAATATTTGTACTTTAATGTGTTCTGCTTTCCTCCATCCACCCCCACATCAGGCATTTGTTTATAATGTGTCTTGTCCAGGGGGCGGGAGGACAACCACCACCCTTGGATCATTTTTAGAAAGGCAATATTTCTATTGATTTCTTACATAAAGTTCTAAAATGTGAAAAATGCATTTGATTCTTGAAATTGATTTTAAGAACCCTTTCCCCAAGGAAGTAATAATCCAGTCAACAGAGACTTGTCAGAGCAATGGCTTTACTGGCTTATTAATCAAAGAATGCTAACATTAAGCTTTAACTTTCAACTCCATGCTAACATTAAATAGCCTTTTTTAACATTATAGTTAAATAGTTTAATATAAGTTCACTCATTAACACAAATTCACTGTTACTCTATGAGTGCAAAATGCATATTAATGATTATGCTGAAACTACAGTGGTCCCTCCGGTTGCACACGGGATCCGTTCCGGAGCTCTGGTCGGATCCTGAGGAATTAGCAACCGGAGGTGCCTCTTCTGCGCATGTGTGCTTGGCAAAACCCGGAAAAATACTTCTGGTTTTGCCGCATTCACATCCTGAAGGATACGCAACCAGAGGCGTGTGTATCCAGAAGTACCACTGTACTCTTAAATCAATGGTACTGGGCACAATCCCCCAGGAATATCTTTCCTAAACCCCATTCACTTCAAGGAGGCTTACACAACAGTTTATTGTGGACAGGACGCATCACAAGCACATTAATGCTATCTAGTGGCATTCCAATTCTGGAATGCGCCCTCCTGCCAGGTGCAATTAGCAACAGCATTAACAGAGTTTCAACACTAGTTGGAAATGTTGCTATTCACTAAAACATGTTGTTAAAGTAGTACCCGCACTTGGCTGATGTAGCTATGATGTTACCATATTGTTTGAATTTATGTTCAGTTGTATTTAAATGAATTATGGGTTTACTGCATATTAATGCTGTTCCTCCCTCTGGGATTATGTGGCCAATGAAGAGCGGATTATTAATAATTTAAGTAAAACAAACAAACAAACAAATATCTATTTCTGGAGTAGGGGGGCTATGGCATTCCAGCTGTTATTGGATTCCAACTCCCAAAAACCCCAACAAGCATGGCCAATGATCAGAGATTATGAGAGTTGCAGTCCAACAACCTTTGAAGGTCCACCAGACCTAATAGAGCAGAAAATTTGTGCTAGAAACTAACTTTCTTTTGAGGGTTCCCCATAGATACTAATAGGAATAATGACATATTAATGATGAGTACTAGATTGTTGAGACTGTAACACTAGAGAAAGCTGTGATATACAAAATGGTTTTTTTGTCTCAATAGAAACTACATTAAATTATTTGTACAGTATACAATTCAATACATACCCAGGCACCAAAGTAACAATGGTCAATTTATTGTTAAATAAATTCCCAAAGTGGAACCTTGTGTAGTAAAGAGAAATAATTGTGGCTTAGCTTAGTATTTTTAACAAAATAAAACAATAACATAAAGTTGTAGGAAACATGGCAGTATATTTGTATGCGATTTCTCATTGGATATTCTTTCCCAATTCTGTAACTCTATTTATTTTAAATATGGGCTAGAAAGTTTTTATATGTGTGCAATATCTATGAGTGGGAATTAGTCATTGCTTTTTCAAACTCAAAATGCCACTACAATTTTATAGCGGGGATGCATCTTTACTCATTGCACCAGAATTCATTGCATTAAATCTGTGGTGCATATTTGTATCCACAGCGCAGTGCTTTAAATGTGTGTGTTCAGATGTACATCCTTATCCTTATCCGTATCCTTGACAGGCTTCAGCTAGAAGTCGGGCATTTAGTGTGGCTGATTCTATACTGTGGAATACTCTTCCATTCAACATTTGATCATCATCATTATCATCATCATTTTATTTGTATGCCGCCTTTCCACAGTTAAAAACAATGCTCAAGGCGGCTTACAACATGACAAGATTTCCATAATTACAAAATTAGCATCCTCGCTAACTCACACATCTTTTGAAGACCTTTTTATGCTGGTAGGCCTATTCAGTTGTTTCATTTTTTTCATGGCCAGCCAGTCATTTTTTAGATTATGTTGTATTGCTTTTATGGGTATCATGTTTTATTGCACCTGTAGATGCTGTTGTACATTGCTTTGATTTTTTGTATTAGTTTATATTTTTATTTTTTAAAAAATTTTTTTGAGAAGATCTTGAAAATTAACCTCCTTTTGAAGAATTGTCAAAACCACCACCATCACTCATCTACGAATATTTTTTATCACACAGTGGCTCTTCCTTGCACCACAACTTTGAGAAAATGGATGGAATGCCAGTGTGGGAGGAGCCACAGCATGGGCTCTTCCCATATTGCCAAGGCTTCTGATATTATTTTCATAGAGCAACAAAAATGTATTTTAATGGCTCCCACAGCACAAATTATTATTATTATTATTATTATTATTATTATTATTATTATTATTATTTATACCCCGCCCATCTGGCTGGGTTTCCCCGGACACTCTGGGCGGCTTCCAACAAATATAAAAATACATTAATATATCACAGATTAAAAACTTCCCTAAGCAGGGCTGCCTTTAGGTGTTTTCTAAATGTCAGGTAGTTGTTCATCTCCCTGACCTCTAATGGAAAGGCGTTCCACAGGGTGGGCACCACTACCAAGAAGGCCCTCTGCCTGGTTCCCCGTAGCTTTGCTTCTCGCAGTGAGGGAACCGCCAGAAGGCCCTCGGCGCTGGATCTCAGTGTCCAGCGCCGAGGGAAAGGTCCTTATGCTACGGTTTATATACCTCCTACTGTATTCTGTTATCTCCTGGTGAAACTAATGGAACTGAGCACTGAATTCTGAGATTTGTTTGTACCATGCATACAGGAAAGTGTTGTTGATGGCATCAGATCAGAGAGGTCCTCAACCTACCTTTGGCCACCACTCCAAACACAATCAATACTATTAACATTCCACTCAATATAATGGGACACACAATATGGAAACCATCAAGAGAAAGTATATTCTCATATACAGTCTGTGATAACATTTGCTATGTCTTTGGAGAATACAGATGTGGAGTGAAATTTATGTCAGTGGTCCTGACAAGACATTAGTGCCCTTCATTCAACATTCATGCTGACATAATTGTCCACCCTTGTGATATAATAACCTATGGGATTAATGCAGATAGATGAACAAAATGAGCTACAAAAATCTAATCTACTACGCGATGCCGAAGGTAACATATTACAAAGGTTTTGCATGAATGCTGCTCATTAAGTACATGTGCTGCTCTCCTGGCTTGCTGATGATGGCTGCCTTCGTAATGAGATAATCATTTACTGGAGATAACAAATATACCCAACTGGCAGTACCTGAACTTCCTTCATCTGAGTTTCAGCTCAACCAAAACACACTCCCATTTCATAAATTCAGTTTAGAGCCTATTTTCATACTAATACTAACCTCTTCTTTTTCTCTATTTGTTCCCTAGTTATCTTTCACCTTGTTTAAGCAGCATGTTCCTTCATCTAATTCTCTTGTCCCTTTTCTCTGGAACTCACTCTTGCCATCCACATCTCTCCCTCTTTACAGCATTACTGTACAGAAAACAGCTCTTTCACTTTCTACTCTGCCTCTCCTCCTTTCTTCCTTTTTTGTCTCTTCCCCTTTCATTGTACTCTTATGCTTTTTGATCATGCAAATATATGGCTAGGTGTTTCCTCTTTTCAATGTAACCAGTATACAGTGCTTCATTTTGAGAAACTTTCTAATTTTTTTATGATAATGATGATTGACAGGATATGCAACCATTATTATCTTGCCATCACATATTCCCATCCGTTCTTCCTCCAATGAGCTTATGGCCTCTTAAACAGGATTTTATTATTTTATTTTTACCACAACTGTGAGAGAAGTTGCAACTGGCTCAGAGTCATGAACCCAGATCTCCTCATTCCAAGTGGTTACTGGGTAGTTTGGTCCAACTGGAACTCTATAAATGGCCCAAGATTGTGTGTGTAATTTGGCTTAGCTTCGAGCAATGGAAGTTTTGTTGTAATCAAGAAAAGTTCTATGGTGCAAACCATCACTGATTATAGCACGTGGCAGACAAAAGCAGTATGTTGCGACTGTCTAATTGATCCCCTGGAATTCAGTGATATATTTAATGCAATCAACAACTACAACTTGGCCATTAATCACACCTTGCAAATGAATGGGAGCCAGCCAGAAAATATAACCTGACGTACCGTATTTTTCCGTGTATAAACTAGGGGGTTTTTTTTACGCAAAAAAGGTTTAAAATTGGGGCTCGTCTTATACACTGGTAGTGCTGAGGGGTGTTTTCTTAATTTGGAGTCCCCCAAAATAGGGGGCGTCTTATACATGGGGGCATCTTTTACATGGAAAAATACGGGTAATTAATGTCCAGATCAAGAGGCAAGTAATAGTACCACTCTCTTCTGCCTTGGTCAGACCACCCTTGGAGTATTGTGTCCAGTTCTGGACACCACAGTTTAAGAAGGAAATTGAGAAGCTGGAATGTGCACAGAGAAGGGCAACCGATATGATAAAGGATCCTGAAACCAAGCTTTACAATGAACAGTTCAGGGAGTTGGGTATGTTTAGCCTGGAGAAGAGAAGGCTGAGAGATGAAATGACAGCCATCTCCAAATATCTGAAAGGCTGTCACATGGAAGATGGAGCAAGCTTGTTCTCTGCTGCTCCAGAGGGAGTAGGACCTGAACCAATGGATTCAAGTTATAAGAAAGGCGATTCCGACTAAACCTTAAGAAAAACTTTCTGGCAGTAAGAGCTGTTCATCAGTGCAACAAACTACCTCAGAAGGTGGTGGACTCTCCTTCACTGGAGCTTTTCAGACAGAGGTTGGGTGGCCATCTGTTAGGAATTATTTAGCTGTCACTCATTCGCAGAGCAAAGAATAGTGATTTTCTCCGTAACTGGGTGCACACTGTATCCCCAATTTTTCCAGTTTTGGGGACCATTCCAGAAGGCTGTTCCACTACTTTCCCCCAGATACCCTGGGCAATATCCAACTCATTTCATTAATGCAAGGATGCACTAATGCACCCCCCCTCCTCCATGTTCACCTCACACCCTCCCAAAATCTGCTCCAGAGGGTTTGGTGAACCCCCAAAACTGATTTAGAGCACAACTGGGAAGAGGAGAGTGAGAACATTCTGATGCATATGTAGAAATCCTTGCATTGTTGGAACGAAGTAGTTGCATTATCCCCCTATTCACATAGATTTCTGTAGGAGCTTATATCTCTCTCTTCAACTTTCCTTTCCACCCACGCCCTGTTATGCCTTGCCTCTTAACTGCGTTAGTCGGGAATTCTCTGCAGAGAGACATCCGCCAATATATTTGCAAAGCTTTATTATATTTTTGAACTATATTGATGGGTTCACGAGGGCCCTCGCAGGTGATGGTTGGGGAGAAGGGGTATTGTCCCTGGGTCAAATGACCTGCTACTCCAGCTGGAGCCTACCATTTGTAACGTAACCCCCTGAAGTCACTGTTGACTCCCAACCTCATGTTACAACACTTAGTCAGGATATTGCAATCCCAAGTGTTCTAGCTGTTCTTTTAATGCTAAGAAAGGTAACTGCATTTCACCTGCATTTTAACTTCTGTATTCCTCTTATCTCTCCCAGAAAGCAAGTACTTTGCATGTGAATTCCCCCCTTTCCTCGTTCTGTTTATCTGAGCCTTTAAGGTCAGCCTCTGCTCCACTTCCACAAAAGGTATCTTTCTCTCCACCCATAGTTTCTGTAGAATAGTGGGTAAGAAGGATGAAGACACAGCTCTTAAAACAACCAGCTCTTTATTCTAGCTCTCAGTCAAGACTGAACAGCAGCTTAGCCGACTGGCTTATATAGTACTCAGTAACTTGCAACAGTAACAAACTTCCCCTAGCTACCCAATCTGTGAACAGCACTCTCAATCCTTCATTTGCATGTTGTGGACCTGAGTGAGAACTGCAGCCACAGTGGGCAGGGTAAGAACTGCAGCCACGTTGGCCAGAAGGAGTACTGCAGTTAACTTTATACATAACACCCATTGTGGACCTGAGTGAGAACTGCAGCCACAGTGGGCAGGGTGAGAACTGCAGCCACATTGGCCAGAAGGAGTACTGCAGTTAACTTAATACATAACAGTTTCTGCCCACCATCACCACTCCATTGAAAACAGTAAGTGAAATGCAGGAAACATGAGCGGGTAGCTTGTGTAATCTCATATGAGTCCTTTCTACTTTGCATATTTCTGTAATTGCATGGCATATACTACAACAGTCATTTTTTTTTACTCTTAAACCATTATTTATTTTCATAAAATAAAATTATAATTGCAACCCTGGTGTGATTATTACTCGTTCTCTGGAGTTGACACACTAATATTATTATTCTTTAATCAGTGGCAAATCCTGCCAAGTAAGCAAAATACTTATGGCCAATGGGAGCCTGACTACAGCAGGCATCCCCAAACTGCGGCCCTCCAGATGTTTTGGCCTACAACTCCCATGATCCCTAGCTAACAGGACCAGGGGTCAGGGATGATGGGAATTGTAGTCCAAAACATCTGGAGGGCCGAAGTTTGGGGATGCCTGGTCTACAGCATGTAATTGTCTTGAAAGTAAAGATTCCAAGAAGAATACTGCCAATTCGCACCACCCCACATAAGCCTTTTTCCGTGGTTACATCTGTAAGAGGTGTGCTTATGTGCATCTGTGCTTAGGTTCACAAGCAGATATATTAACAAAGTCCAACACTTTCTCAACTATACTACATTCGGTCTCTATTTAGTTGGAGCACTTTATCTGTACTTTTTAAAAAAGGGGTGGAAAGAAGCAAAGTCATTATTTTTTTCTTCTAAAAACTATTTTCATTTTAAAGTTCTCCCCACTAGAATGTAATCATGTTATAAATGTCCAAGCAATTATTGATGGCATTTTCAAGGCACAAAATTAATATTTGCAAAATAAAAAATTAAATCTTTAAGAATTTTTAAGATAATTTTATATTAAGAACATTTCTGGCAATTTGCAGCTTTAAAACCAAGCTCTTGCTAGGACTATCCACCCACCCCATTCTGCCACTAGATTTAAAGAATGATGGCAGCTATTAGTGTTTTCACAATGACATTAATAACTTATCAAGCTGATAGTAAAAGGAACAGAACAACTGTAAAATGAGTACTAAATTCACTTGAAACCTATAAGCAGAGTTAGCAAACTTATTATTTCCCTTTCCAATAGAAGTATTATGCACTGCATGCTGCAGAACAGCCCATAAGACCTTAACTCATTTCAATATTTATGCAGAAGGCTACCGATCAATGACAGTTTTATAGGTCTAAATTAAAAATGAACACAGTTGCAATGCTATGATGTATGCTGTCTTCATCAAGGCAGTTTCCTTTGTGAATTTGATTGAACACAACTATCACTTTTATTTCACTACTGTATGCCCTGATACAACTTAAATCATCTAAACGTATTAACTACAGCAGTTAATACAGAAAAAGAACTGCCATAAACCTAGACAAAGACTATGGACCAAGCTTTCTGCTATTTTGCATTGTCCATGAGTTATGCTACCGATTCTTTATCCTACAAGAAGTGGATGTAAAACATGTCATTTGATGCAGTGGGAGTTTGTCCTCATTGTACCACTGTGAATTATAACAAAAGGTTACAACAGAGGACAACAAAGGATCAAGTCTTATGAGCATCTATAATTTAAGTTCAGAAAGGGATCTAGTGAGTATTCTGTGCTAGAGCTATCTATGGCTTTTGCCTTAATGAACCTTGCTTACTGCTGGGCCTTTGCTTATGCCACACCAGATTATATGGGTTAATTTACTAGAGGTACTGTATGGGAAGAGCAATCATAGGGGTCTGCATCCCCCTCCCAATCATACAATTGCACAACTGAATAGGGGAGGTCGTGCAAAACATAGTCATGCCAAAGGAAATCTGCCTACCTAACCTTTTCCAGCTGAGTCAGCATATAATATAATAATACCCTTATTTGTATCCCATTTCTGCAACCTGGGTACAAATTTGGGATAACTGAATGTCAGCAAATAAGAGGCATTTGGCATTGGACATATATATCAAAGGTGATCCCAGGGAGGAAAAAGACGTAAAGCTGTAGTTATTCAAGTCCCAACACAAAATTGTACCCAGTACACAAACTTAACTGATTGCAAATCCGCAGAGTAGGCTGCAGAAGCAAATGACAGACTGGGCTCCAGACAGACCAAAAGGATGCCAATTTTCCATCTATGTTATGTCAGCATATCAAAGGGACACAAACCAGCATATGTTTGGGAGAATCATTAAAACCTGATTTTTTTAAAAAAATCCATTTTTTTTGTTTGGTTTTGCTATTGGAAGGGAGTGTTATACAGTACAACAATATTTTTAGGGGGGGGGGATACTATTGTTTACTACCCCATTATGTTATGCTTCCCGTGTATGAAATAAAGTTGACTTGAAAAATCAAAGTAAATCCAATTTCAGAGTGCTTCCCATTATGCATACCTGCCTTAATTTTTCATAATTCTACATTTTCAAAGCAGGTATGAATTTTTTACATTATGCTGGAAATATAAAATGCAGTTCCCTGCCATGCAATACTTCCACAAGAGTGCCTACAAAAGCCATTTACTCCATTGATTCCAGTACTTAAACTCTATTTCACATACAATACAAAATACACGTAGGGCAGGCTACCCTAGCACTAGTCACATTTGTTTAATAAAAATCTATGGGAGGTGACTGATCTTATTGAGCTTTATCCTCTAATGTGGTTTACAAACACTGATTCATAGGCCTCAATTCTGACACCACTCTATGCTTTCGCAAGGTTAACAATGGGTTGTCTTAAAAAGCAGAGACATCACCTTGCCGACAAAGGTCTGTATAGTTAAAGCTATGGTTTTCCCAGTAGTGATGAATGGAAGTGAGAGCTGGACCATAAAGAAGGCTGATCGCCAAAGAATTGATGCTTTTGAATTATGGTGCTGAAGGATACTCTTGAGAGTCCCATGGACTGCAAGAAGATCAAACCTATCCATTCTGAAGGAAATCAGCCCTGAGTGCTCACTGGAAGGACAAATCCTGAAGCTGAGGCTCCAATACTTTGGCCACCTCATGAGAAGAGAAGACTCCCTGGAAAAGACGATGATGTTGGGAAAGATGGAGGGCACAAGGAGAAGGGGACGACAGAGGACGAGATGGCTGGACAGTGTTCTTGAAGCTACAAACATGAGTCTGACCAAACTGCGGGAGGCAGTGGAAGACAGGAGTGCCTGGCGTGCTTTGGTCCATGGGGTCACGAAGAGTCGGACACGACTAAATGACAAGAACAGGTTGGCATACTACAATGGTACCTCGGTTTTTCAACATGTGTTCCAGAAGACCGTTCGAGTTCTGAAACGTTCAAAAACTGAAAACTCAATAGCCAACAGCCAGGCCTCAGGATCCTGCACTCAGTGGAAGCTGCATGGCATGTTTGACTTGCGAGGTGTGTTTGAAAACCAAAGCATTTACTTCTGGGTTTACAGCGTTCGAAAACTGAGGTACCACTGTATCTGAATGACAAACCAAAGTTTGTTATCAGTAAGCAAACCAAAATTTAGATAATAGTTTGGAATTGGTTTTCAAACCATAGCTTGTCTTGTGCTAAGTGTTTTGGCATAATATAACAATTAATAAACCATAGTTTGAACTATTGTCCTACATGTGCACTAATAAAAATAAACACTGATGAAAAATAAAAGCAAGGGACTAATGTATTGATGTTGCTGAGGTTTAAAAATAATGGACTCAGAATATCACTATCCCAGGTTGTTAATGCCCAAGTGTATTCTTATCTGAGGCTCATTTGCCCAAAATTCTTACTCTGCTTGGAATGCAAAACAAAACAATTGTGCTAGATTTACATGCCGTGGAGATCAGGTGAGGTTGCTCTGTGGATAGCAAATTAGTTATAAAGTCTGGAAAAGGTTTTTCCACATCATCAAGCCAACATACATATGGAGACAGCATGTGGCCTACCAGATAACTGAGCCATCTTAGCTCCATGTATTTTGGAAAAGCCTACCTGTGGTTATTTACACATCACTTTTTCTGTGCAGTAATGCTAGAATGCTAATCAATCTTCAAAATAAAGTGCACATGCACCAATAAGCTATAACACCTAGCCAATTTACTTTTTGAGCATTCTCCAATAAGGCTTGTAGTTGACAATGCAATTTGTAATTGAGCCAATGGGGAGACTCATTGCTATTCTAAACAATACTGCTCTAAACAATAGTCTCCGTATTGTATATTTATAAATTTAAATCATGGTTTGGGTTCAAACCTATGGTTAGTGCAAGCCGTGGTTTAACATGGTATCTGAAGTGAGATACGGCATTTTAGCTGAGGCCTGTTTCAGTCAAGAAGCTACTTCCTGTCTCCTTATGTATTAGGGAGGTGCCTAACTATTTTGTGGGCTGGCAAAAAAATACATTATAAAAAGGGGGGATAGGATGGCAATCTAATATCAAAACAGAGAAAACAATGGACAGGAATAATGAATTTTCCTGAACCAATCTCCCCTTTCACGACCTCATCATGCAGCAGCTGCCTATCAATTTCCAAACAAGCAATAAATATTAAAATGAATTTTTTTGCATGTCTTATCAAAGCTCCTGACATCAATTGTTTTCACCAATGTTTTCTCCTGCAAGCTCTGAACGCCTCTTCATCAATCTTTTATCAAAAGCAATCTTGTTCTGATTTCTCTCTTATCACAAAAGCTCCTTCTTCACATCTCCCTGTCTTTCTAGGCGAAAGATACATGAATATCATTTTACACTCCACTGTGGCTGCATCTCCATCGATCAGCAAAATAAAAAAAGATTTGAAGGATGTGTCGTGACCCTGCAGAGCTCCAAACAACAGAAACACATGTAATGATTCCACTGTGCCTGATACGCTGACAAAAGAGGGAAGCATGTGAGCATGTCTCCACAAATGTGTTCGGGCTGCTTTTCTCCTTTTCTTTCCAAGGGATGCTTCCACGGCAAAACATCTCCAAGCAAGGACACAGAAGAAGATTTTACTGTGCACTTAATTTCTTGATACCTTCCTGACATGCCCATTGAGCTTGAAAGAAAACAAACATCTATCAAAGTTGTCGTACTGAGAAACCCCAGAACTGTCAACCTAGCTTGCCTGGCCTCAAAGTCATAATATGTTTCATCAAACCTATAATGTGTCGAAAGTTGTTATATTTGTTATATTTACAAAAGTGTTTACTATTTTAGCTGATTTAATTGTTTTATACTATTTTAATTTGTTAGTCACCCTGTGACCATTTGGTAAAGGGCAGCACAGAAGTACCAAAGTTAATACACTATAATGAGGGTGGTACAGAAAAGGCTATTACATCAGCATTGTAGTACCATTTGCAACATACATTTAAAGTAGATCATACCACTTTAAACAGCTATGGCTTCCCCCAAAGAGTGCTGGAATTGTAGTTTTTAAGGGTGCTGAGAGTTGCTAGAAAATCCCTATTCCCCTTACAGAGCTACAATTCCCAGCATTCCCTGGGAAGAAGACTATTAAACCACTTTTGGAATTGTAGCTCTGTGCAGAGAATACGGGTCTCCTAACAACTCTCAGCACTTTACATACATCACATTTCCCATAATTATTTGGGCGAGTCACACCTGTCTAAAGTGGAGCCGTAGGGATGGGATTTATTTTATTTTTTTGTAGTATGCTAACCACAGCCAATAAAGAATCCATTGAGAGTCCTCCTTAAAAATAAAATATACCTGCAAAGACCTTTACAGCTCCCAAATGCATTTTGTATCCTCATCCCTTTCATTCAGGACACATAGGGACCCCACTTTCACTTTGTACTCACATTGTCCTTCTCTCCACACCATAGGCTGGAGTGAGGGAGGGAGCTGTTCACACACCTGTAATACAGATCAGCACTGCCTACATTTTACAGGTATCTGATTTATTCATTCATTTTGGTTGTTTGAACATAATATTGAATAAGATCAAGCACCTGCTTACCTGTGCTGATCCAGATATATCATAAGTTGCAAGCACATCAGTCTCCCCTCAAAAAAAGGGATATGGGACATTATTGGAAGGAAATATGTGTTCTGCACTGTTTAACTGAGCCTGTCCCCCAATTGTTATACCATTTGCCGTATATTGAGATTTATGTTAAGTCTAGACTTGCAATAAAGCATTAGATGTCTCTCCCTTTGGGAAGATAAAATAAAATCATGGTATTCAACTCTGAAGCTCCCTTTAATTCCTTCCGAAGGCAAACAAAATTTGTAATCCCTCCATTTGATTTTCTTTTAACCACTTGACTTCAATGGCATTCCCTCCTGTGAATGTGGAAGAGCTCCAGGATCTGACCGTAGGCAGTTTGCATTGGCAGGATTTAGAAAATCCGCGTCTTGGGATACCTGAAGGAAGTAGAATTAGCTACTGAAAAACTGCTCTCTCTTCTTCTCTTTAAGAAAAAAATATTACTTGCCATGTTCATCCCGAAAAATAAATAACAAAAACAATGATTTTTCCCTTACATCAAAATCTATTTATTGTCTTCTTTTGACACTGCACTAACCCCTTCCCTGCAACAAAACTAGTAAATTACTTAGTAACACGTAATGTTATTCAGAGATTAACTAAGCCATATGAACTTGCCCTGGGACAGCCAAAATCAGATGAAGCACACCCTGGCCCATGGGGGCATGCTATCCACCAACAGTTAATACTAATTTAGTTATTTTGAAACAAACAATCCACAATGATAATTGAAAGGTGGATAAAACAGCATCTCTAAAATTCAGCTTAAAAAATTTCGCGCCTCACAGTTAGTGAGTTGCAGAGGTCTAGAAAGTCTATACTGTACTGTATAGGCTTTTGTTCCAAAAATCATAGCACCAGTCCAATACTTATTGGTGGATTAAGACTTTTATTTTAGTTAGCTTTCAATGTCTGATCTGTCTTTTATTAATTGTGATCTGTCTTCTGCTCTTAAATATTTCAGTTCTTTAAAACGACTTTCTCTCATCTGACGTTCAATGTTTGATGGTGATTTAATTTTATGACTTTGTATTTGATTTTTTTTTACATACAAAGGTTTTCTCTAATCCAAGAAGGACAGCAGAGTAAAATAAGTAAACTAAACTAAAAAATAAGTAAACTAAACTAAAAGGATACATATTATCTTGTAATAGCTCAGGTTAAGAGACTATTTTAATAACTAAAAGCATGGCAACACACACACACACACACACACACACACGTACGTATAAAACCCAAATACACCCAGTATTTGCATTTCCTATGGAAAATTAAAGCAACAAACACAATTGCACATACAGTGACTTGATTTTTCTGTTTCTCCTCTTTCATCAGGGTCAAGTAGGAATTATTTCTCATTCCTGTCGTTAATGCCTTATTTATTACTTCAGTGTAAAAGGGTAAACCCTTTGAGGGACCACATTCCCATCTGAGAAAGGCCCTTGGATCACAGGCAAACTCAATTACACATTGTGTCATTCTCAGAAAGCCTCCTGGAATCTCTGTTTCTGGGGTGCTGTCATAATTACAGAGCTATGAGCCCCATAACATGACAAATTAATACACCCAGCTGTTATGATGCAAAGTTCAGTCCGCAACTTGAGTCCCTAGAAATAACATTCAAACATCTGGCCCTCCACATTATCTACATGGAGGATAAGAATATATACACACACACACACACACACACACACACACACACTGATTTGGCTGATTAGTAATTAACTGATCAGTGTATATCAGTTAATTCCTGGGCGAGCAGAATCTGAAGCTTTGGAAGGTGGGGGGGGGGGATCTCATTGTGTGGAAGCAAAGACAAGTTTGCTGGCACTATGATGGAAAGTGACATTTTTTTGCTTGGAATGATGAGGCAATGTTTCAGCTATTATTTCTATGCTGAATACAAACACTTCCCAAATACCATGCATGATCATACCTCTTCTTCTGACAGCATTGTCATGTGAATGGCAAAGCATGACCTCTGTGCTTCTGTTTCTTAAGACATGATTGAAGCCTCACCATCTTAAGTTCTCACATTGTGATTTAATGGTGGAGGAGGAGGGAAACCCAGAAAAATAGACGCAAAGAACTACTGTCGTCTTGATCAGATAATTTAGGAAGAGTAAAATGGATAAGTCAATTTGGGTTTGTTTATAGGCACTAAGAAAACTCATCTGGGGCAGTCCTGTGGTTACAGCACCACAGAGGCTGTAATGTACCGTATATCCTTACAGGATTATGCAGAATCTGGGCTGCTTACACACATACATACATCCAAAAAGTAGGACAAAAGAAGACACAAATTTGTGGAAGAATTCCATGTATGTATTTGACTAGGTGCAAATTTAGGCAAAAAGATAGAACTACAGTGCAACTCACCATAGTGCGGAAGACCAGATGATTGGTGTGCCTTGCTCTCCTTCTTATGGTTCTTTATATTTAAACCTTTCAAACAAAATACTCCTTCAAGTAGAGGTCTGTCCTTTGCAAAATATGATGCATGGACACCCTAACATTAGAACACATTTCTCCTTATTGTACCCATCTGAATCACCTCTAGGAAGATGATCTCATTGGCTCTTAGAGGTTTAGACCAAAGAAGACCCATACACCCTTAACAACAACAACAACAACAATAATAATAACAATAACAACAACAACAGAAGCAAGGTGAGTATTAAAATACAAACAAATTGGAAGGAAGGTTAACCAAGGACACCAGAAAATTACAGTTGTGTGTGAGAGGTGGGATAGGAGCAACTAGTTACAGTTTCAATACATTTTTTTGGTCAAATCAATTTCCTTTTTGTTTGCAAGACGTAAATCATGAAGTGTGCTGAAGCAGTGCAAATTATTGCTAATATTAGCAGGAACAACTTTTATGTGTAAACTTGTGCAGAGAAACACAGGCATCAGAGCTGTTTAACTACGTAAGGTTGTGCTTTCAAAAAAATCTTTCAACTAAATTTAATATCCAAATGCTAAAACTTAAAGCACTCAGATATATCATGAAGATTTATAGCACTTTCTGGAGAACTTTAATTCCCCAAGCCAACAAATTGATTTCACTCATCCATACACCAAGATTCTTTCTACTGTGACAGTATGGTCATTTCCAGTTTAATATGACTTGCCCATTTAATAATCAAGCTAAATGGGTGGGGATTTTTTTGTGGGGTGTCTAAAAAAATATCAAAATATAGGACCTATTTTTATTGTGAAAAAAAGAATTGATTAATCCATCAGCAGCTGACATCAGCTAACATGATAGAAAGAAAACAACCTATGCTTGCAATCTGCTTCCTTTAAAAGGTTTGAGACTGATGACAATACTTAACATACAAACCATGAATATAATATGATCACACTCATTTATTTATGGCCTATCTCACCCAAGTTCTCATAGACTGCAACAGCATGGAAGAAAATTTTACAAAAATACACGATGTGCTAAATTCATATACAAAAGGCTTCATGACAGCCTACAAAAGACAAGCCTGTGGAAAAGGAAAGAATAGGAGGCTTCATAATTGTGGAATAATTGTGGTTCGCTGCAATGGGGAGGAAACTCTATATTTTGCTTTTTAGAAACCAGTTTATCAAGGACAAGCCCTTCCTCCCCATCACAGTGCTGCACCCTGTACCGCTATGGGGCAGAAGACAACTTTCAAAGGCAACTTGCATCATGACCTTGCAAAGGCACCTCTCCTTCCTCTTGTGCACCCCCCTTACTAGCAGGGTGCAGGTGCTCAGGAAACAGGAAGGAGCATTCCTCCCCGTTTCCTGCATATCTCCAACCTGCTAGCAATGGCGGTGCTCTACTCTAGAGGAAGTAGCAGCACTTTTGTAAGGTCAGGAAGAGGCACCTTTACTAAGTACAGATTTAGATGTGGGCTCTATGGACTTGATCTGGCCTGGGGGTTCAACAGCCTGCACTGATCTTGAACAAGACAAAAGCTTGACTACAGTTCATAGTTAATAAGGAGAGAGCTTAAACATGAGTCCTGGGTTCAGATGGCATGCTAAGTCAAACCTTGATTTAGCGCAGTGCAGCGCAACAGTAAAACAGATCAGGGAGGAACAAAGCAGCAGACAACGTTGTTCTTGTGGATTCCATTTGCTGGTGCAGCCTCAACAGTCAGTAACTCATAATCTCAGACAAACACTTTTAGCAGTATTTTGAGAGACTGAAAGTGGCAATAAAGTGGCTTTATTGGTAGCTAGAGAGCTTCAATAAAATATCATTTGTTTAAAATAATATCTAAGGTTTCGTTTGTACTTCTATTATTTTAATAATGCAAAGTGTTTTTTTAAAAAACAACAACAAAAAACACCAAACTAATTAATACAAATGCTAGATCTTCTGTATCAGTCGTTGTGTAGAATAGATTAAGGAAGAATTTCCCATGAGCAATTCAACTATTTTTGGCTCCTAGCCACAAGGGACTGACTTCCTAATCTGTCTCTGGACTCTGCCCCCCTCCCAATCAAATCTACACATTTATAGAGTACTGAAAACTATGTTTTGGTTTTTATCATATAAATAGATCATTGCAAATGAGAACCATTTCCACACTGGTGGAATAATCCCTCGACATTTGCGCTCAGCATGACTCAACAGCAGGAGATAATATCTACCTTCCATTTTCTTCCAGTACTTTAGCAATTTCACACTGTGAGAGAAAATGTTCCCAGGAGACCAACTGGAGTTCTGTGCCACCCTGCCCATTCAAGCTGAGTACAGCGTGGAAGAGAGTTCTTATCTGCATATCAATGCAATCCCTATATTTTCTGATTGCTCCCTCCAGGATCCAAGTTATGGGAAAAACAAAGGTCACATAATGATGGCTAAATAGTGTATATAATTCACATGAAAGGGGGGGGGCATTGCAAAGCAGCATGAACATGTGTATTAAATACTATGCTGAGGGCCTCTTCACAGCATGTACAGGTAGTTTGCTTTAACTCCATAATCCATTATATCTTCCACCACATAATATTGTAGGGCCCATGCAAAATGTCTGAGAGGATAAGAAAGGCTTCCACTTGCTGAACTCACAGGCAGCAAAAATGGAGATGAGAAGCATATCTAGAGATTTCTCTCCCTTCATTTGAACCGCAACAGGAAAACTGCAAGTGGTTGCTTGTCTGCCAGGATAAGACACAGAAGCCACAACCCAGGGAAGAGGCGAAATCAAGGCTTCCTCCTTGGTTAGCAGCATTCAAACACAGGATGGGGCTGGCAAGGGAATATTGATGCCTTCTACTGGGCCCAAATGTTGTCTTTAGGCAGAGGGTTGCCTAAAGAGTTGGAATAACCACAGCCTTCCAGCCACCACTACAAAATAAAGCTGTCAGTCTGGTGAATTGATTCCACCCGGCTTTGTCATGCTGGCCACATGACCTGGAAGCTGCACGCCAACTCCCTCTGCCAATAAAGTGACATGAGCGCCGCAACCCCAGAGTCAGTAATGACTGGACCTAATGGTCAGGGGTCCATTTACCTTTAAATAACCTGAACATGTGCCTTACAGACAAAAGTTGCACCATTTATTTATTTAAAAACTTATATACCACTTTCTCAAGTTGTTAACAGAGAGAGAGATTGAGGGGGGGCGCGGAAGAGAAGGAGGAAGGTAGAGAGAAATTTAATATCAGAGACTGTTCTGCTCTCACAGGGTTCAGTTATTTAGTGATAGCAAATCTGTGTATTAGTATTAGGTAGAAGGAATAACAATGCTAACCCTTTAAGAAAAGAGAGTGCCTTTCCCCCTTTTCAGACCTCAAGGCGGGTTGGGAAATGTAGGCATAATAATAATAATAATAATAATAATAATAATAATAATAATAATAATTTATTATTTATACCCCACCCATCTAGCTGAGTTTCCCTAGCCACTCTGGGCAGCTTCCAACAGAATACAGTGGTACCTCGGTTTACAAACACAATTGGTTCTGGAAGTCTGTACTTGACCTGAAGCATACTTAACCTGAAGCGAACTTTCCCATTAAAAGTAATGGAAAGTGGATTAATCCGTTCCAGACGGTCTGTGGAGTACTTAAACTGAAGCGTACTTAACCTGAAGTGAACTTTCCCATTGAAAGCAATGGAAAGTGGATTAATCTATTCCAGACAGGTCCGCGGAGTACTCAACCTGAAGCATACTTAACCCAAGGTATGAGTGCAATTGGTTCCGGAAGTCCGAACTTAACCTGAAGCGTACTTAACCTGAAGTGAATTTTCCCATTGAAAGTAATGGAAAGTGGATTAATCCGTTCCAGACAGGTCCGCGGAGTACTTAAACTGAAAATACTCAAACCGAGGCGTACTTAAACCGAGGTATGACTGTATTAAAATACAATAATCTATTAAACATTAAAGGCTTCCCTAAACAGGGCTGCCTTCAGATGTCTTCTAAAAGTCTGGTATTCTACTTTCTATTGGCTCTGCCAGAGAGCAGGAAAATACCTCCCTTCTATTGGTATCTGAAGAAGTGTGCATGCACACGAAAGCTCATTCCAATGACAAACTTAGTTGGTCTCTAAGGTGCTACTGGAAGGAATTTTTTTATTTTGTTTTGACTAAGGCAGACCAACATGGCTGGTACCAGAGCCTGCAATAAACCCAGATGCCAACTTTGCTGCCACATACACCCAGACACCACCGTTACTGGCCCCAACAACATCAAACATACCATCTCAGGACTATTTAATTGCTCATCTTTTAACATTGTGTATACCATCAAATGCCAACAGTGCGTTTCAGCTCTCTATATTGGACAAACAGGTCAAACCCTACGCCGAAGGATAAATGGAAATAAATCTGACATCAGGAATCACAAGACAGAGAAACCCCAGGAGAACACTTCAGTCTCCCAGGACATTCTATACAAGATCTCAAAGTAGCTGTCTTGTTACAAAAGAATTTCAGAAATAGACTGAAAAGAGAAGTTGCTGAATTGCAACTTATTACCAAACTTAAAACCATGGAGAGACCTGGTCTGAATAGAGACATTGGATTCTTATCTCATTATACATGATAATTAGCCATCTTGCCCCTTGCTTTTTCCTGTAAGACCAATTGCACTCGTTGAGAGTCATCAACAGATTTACCACACCTATCAGCCAATCACCCATTCCCACCACCCTTCTGAGTAATACTCCTCCCCACCCTCTCACTACAATATATATAAGGGTCTGGTGACTTCTGTTTCAATGTATCTGAAGAAGTGTGCATGCACATGAATGCTCATACCAATGACAAACATAGTTGGTCTCTAAGGTGCTACTGGAAGGAATATTTTTATTTTGTTTTGACTAGTGGCAAATCCAAGAAGGGTAAACTCACTTCATGCTTACAGAGCTCCACAGAGAACTTAATAAAAAGCTTCTAACCATCTTCATACAGAGCCATAGAACAGCCTATTGGAATGTGAGTAATATTTCTATGTGGGCCTTAGTAAAATAAAAAAATTCCTTCAGTAGCACCTTAAAGACCAACTAAGTTTTTATTTTGGTATGAGCTTTCGTGTGCATGCACACTTCTTCAGATACAGAAGAAGTGTGCATGCACACGAAAGCTCATACCAAAATAAAAACTTAGTTGGTCTTTAAGGTGCTACTGAAGGAATTTTTTTATTTTACTTCGATCCAGACCAACACGGCTACCTACCTGTAACCAGAACTATGTGGGCCTTGATTATCTTCAATAAATCTATGTATGGGAGCTTTGTGGAGCTTTGTTAATACTATCCAGAACGAGAGAGAAATCTCCAGACGGAACAAAGACTATCAGCTAACCATAATGGAAAGATGTCCTTAATAGCCAGCCTTAACTACGGCACCAGCCTTAACTATGGCACCATCTGTTTTTCAGCAGATGTTTCAAGGTTGAAACAGAAGGTGCCTGCTGAATCTCTAGTGGCTGAATATTCCACAGGAGTAAGCTGATAACACTCAAGGTTCTGTTCTGTGCTGATGTCAAATGAGTTTTTCCCCAAAAAACATCCCTGCACATTACCTCGAGGATCTAGATGGGATATAAGGGTTTAGGTGGTCCCGAAGGAGCAGTAGCTGAGCAGCCAGTTTCAACAATGTTGAACAATGTTTAGCAGACGTTTTAACAATGATGTAGCATGTTGTTGGGCCTGTGACCCCCACCAGCAATATGGCTCCTGCATTCTAGACCACCTGGAGCTTCCGAACCAGACTCAAGGGCAGCTCCACATAGAGCACATTGCAGAAATGCAGCCTCGAGGTTACCAACTCATGGACTATAGTGGCCAGGCTATCCCTAACCAAGTACTGTATGGATATATCTGGTGAGCCAGACAAAGCTAGTAAAATGCATTCCTAGCAACTGGGGCTTCTAATGACAAAGCTATGCACTTGTTGCTCCTTCTGGGGTAATGCAACCCCAAACAGAGTGGGTAATTCGCCAATGTCACAGACACAGGAACCACCCACCTAAAGAGCCTCCATTTTCCCAGGGCTCAAGCACAGTTTATTTGCCCTCATCCAGTCCATGCAGAGCTGGCAAAACCGTCCAGATTGTGCCCCCTAGCGAATCAGCTCTTCATTCTGCCTCTCCTCCACCCATTCAATTAACCCTCTATTTAAAACCATTTCTTATGAGGCAATAATCAATATTTATATTTATGGACATATTTTTAGCCGATTTTGCGCCCCCCCCCAATCGCCTGTGCCCCTGGCAGTGGGCCACCTCGCCACCCCTTAGCTACAGCCATGAGTCCACCACCTGATAATACACACATTAGATTAAAGGCAAGGCATATGGAGTAACAAGGAAGCATTGTGGAGGTCTGAGCGCTGCTTGGAAACTGAGACTTTATAGCTAGCTGGATAAGGCCCCTTCAGGAAGGGAATGTCCCCTCCCCACAAGCAGGGAACATGAGTTACATCTAATTAAACAAATAAAATTTTTAGGCTTTGTTGTGTTAAAAGATATTACCTAAAGGCTAATCTCAAAGCAGACTATTTCTTTCCTTTTGTATTAATTGCCTAAGGACAGAAAACGATCAATATTACTTACAAAGAGCTACAATTTTTACGCTATGCAAATCTCAGACCTGAGCTCTAATCGTCTAGATAAATAGGGAGAATCGTTTTTGCCTGAGGTCACTAGAATGAAACTTCAAGAGATTAGAAATAACTGCCTTACCCACAATGCTCTCCTCTCCTTTGAAATCGAAATAACCCTTTATTAAAAGGAAAGATAAAAAGGAGCCAAATGAGAGGGTGGCAAATGCTTCTTTTGTATTTGTAATGTGCTTTAGGCTGTGATCCCAGATACACTTACCCAGAAGAAAAATTCTCTAAAATCACTGGGACACATGGGCAGTGCAGAAAATATACTTGACAAGTGGAGGCCATTTTAAATAGCTCCGTGTGGCAACTGTACTCAACCCATGATGTGCAATCTGTGTGCAGCAGCTCATCAGGCAGGGCATATGATTTTCTCCACACCACTGCAGACTTGTCTCTTTTGTTACATTACTCCAGTCATCAACTAATTGACGTGATGAGCCACACTCCCTGGAAAGTCCTGCCCTCGGGTCCTGCATGCTTCCCATTGGCACACCCTGGAGTAAGGTCATTTGCTCATTTTTTTACTTTTGCAGTGCTGTCAGTGAGTTTATGTACAATGTAAATAACTTCTTGCAGTTGTAGCTGACGGGAGTTGTAGTCTAAGAGATCTGGAGGGCACCAGGTAAGGAGTTCATAGCAACACTGTCCCCTTTTGAAATTTTACTCATCTAAGGAATTGTACTGGCAACCAACCAAAAGTAAATAAATCTTGTGTGCATCCGGTTCTGCTATCACTTTGCTCCAAGGAAAAATTCAGGACAAAATTATATATGTCCTGATTTTTTTTCCTTGGAGCAAAGTGATAGCAGAACCGTATATATGTTAGCTTCTACGGAAATACGAAATTAATTCTCAAACATCAATTCTAGATTTAAAAAGAAGATATGGGCTGGGAAACCTTTTTGCCTGTCCCAGTACACTTTCATAGCCCATTGTAGCATATTTAAAATGAGATGCTTATGGGTAAGGCTAAAGTATTATCTCCAAACAGCCTTTCCTGTCCTTAAAACTTCAAGTTACCCATCTGGTAATCATTTTTCTGCCAACTGTTAAGCACTAAATTGACAGACATTCACAACAAAATGCTAATTCTCTTTCATTCTTTGTTTTTTGTGGGGTTTTTTTTAAATGAATCTACAGGCTGTTAAAAATGGGAATGATTGATGTGTGCTATTTCATCAGTAGTGTCTTCTGCTTTTCATTCCAGTTCATTATTCATATATTGCCAAGCCAAATATTTCAGCAACTAGTTAGACAGCCAGCTCAGATTCCCTGCCCAGTGTGACAGAAGTTCTATTAGAGAAAATATCTCCTTTTGAATATGTTACATGGCATGATATCTGGACACTGATTATTTAAATATTCTTTTAAGAGAAACAGTTTGGGTATCAAAAGGCAAAGACTTCACTAACTCCTTTGGCATACTGCTCAATCCCCTAGCAGTTCTCAAGCCCAAGGATGTCAACAGGCCTGGAGAATGCCAAAATTCAAAGCCACAATGATCGATGGTGCAGGAGGGAGGAGCAATCATTTTTGGTGTGCAAAAAAGCTTGATTAACAAAGCAGCTTGGGCAGATGACATGACAAGTAAATAGAAAATGGTGCTCCTGCTTAACTCAGTTGTCCACTTTAGCAACCAAAGAAGAATCTGCATTCAGTGAACCCAATTAAGTCAAAACGCCCCTTGTGAAGACCCCATTCCCCCTCAGGGGGAAGGGAATAAAGAAGAAACAAAACATACACAGGGAAAACGAAGGAGTAATGTTCTGAGGATTTTTTTTAAAAAAACACCACTCAATTCAAGAAATTGTAGTACAGAGAGGAAGAAGCACAGTAAAAACAAAAACAAAACACCAGCTCACAAAATACACAATAGGAAGAGCACAGACCAAGAAAAGGCAAATACCTGAGACAGAATAAGAGGACCCAATTTCACCAACCACAGGCAAGCTTGGTCTGGTCTGACAAGAGGGATGACTCCTTCCCCTTGAGAGGAGGCAAAATGCTTCAGGGGATCCTGCCTGTTTCTTCTAGTAGGAGGCGACATCCCTATGAAGAATGTTATCCACCATTCCCTGGTAAAGCCTAATTTCATGTATATGCTAACAGCATCTGAACTGCTGTTGACCTATCAGGAACAATACATTGGGGATACAGTGGTACCTTGCTTTAAGAACAGCTTTGTTTATGAACAACTTGGATTAAGAACGCTGCAAACCTGGAAGTAGGTGTTTTGGTTTGTGAACTTTGCCTTGGAAGCAGAACATGTTTTGTCCTGTTGAGTGTGTTCCATTCGTAAATTGAGTCCCCTGCTGCTATGGGAAAGCACGCTTTGATTTAAGAACGCTTTGGTTTAAGAACAGACTTCCAGAATGGATTAAGTTCATAAACCAAGGTACCACTGTATAGTAGACAGCTTGGTGATGATGTCAACCCAATGTGTGGCATCTGTCAAAAACGTGAAATCTATACAGTACTGTATTAGGGATTGTTAGAAAAGGGAATGAAAATAAATCTGTCAACATCATAATGCCATTATACGACTCTATGATGAAATACGCATGGAATACTGTCTACAGTTCTGGTTGCTTCACCTCAGAAAAGATATTGTAGAGCTGGAAAAGTTGCGAAAAAGGGAAACCAACATGATCAAGGCGATGGAGCAATTCCGTTGTGATGAATTGTTACAACAACATATGCACTTTTTAGTTTAGACAAAAAGGTAAGAACTGAGGAAAGTGATAGAGGTGTATAAAATTATGCACAATGTGAAGAAAGTGGCTAGGGGGATGTTTAGAACTTGGGGACATTCAATGAAGCTGAATGTTGGACGATCTGGAACAGACAAAATGGAGTAAAGTACTTTTACACACCGGGCATAGTTAAAACTATGGAATTCACTTTCATGGGATGTTCATCAACTTGGATGGTTTTAGAAGAGGACGGGACAATTTCATAGAGGCTAAAGCTATCCATGGATACTAGCCATTACAACATTGTGTTCTGCATTCGCTGTTAGAGGCAGTATACCTCTGGATACCAGTTAATGGGAATTACAAGAAGGTAAAGGGCTCCTGCACCCAAGTCCTATTTGTGAGCTTTCTAGAAGCATTTTGTTGGCTAATGTGAGAACAGGATGCTTAACTACATGAGCCTTATCTGGCAGAGCTCTTCTTAAGCTCTTATTCATATCTTGAACTTCTTTTTACAGCTTCTTCATACTTGCTTTATATAATATTTATATCCATACAAATCCTTATTTTATTTTATTTTTAATTTCTGCATATTCGGTTAGGAGCTTTTTTGCATCCATTCAAGAAATGGTGCATTGCAGGACTGGCTATCTCGTGGACCTGCAGGTGCTGTTGGACTACAAGTCCAGAGAGCCCCAGCCAGCATGGCTAGTGGTCCGCGATGCTATGAGTTATATCCCAACAACTTCTGGAGGGCCACCCTTGCATTAGAGAAGTAACTGGTAGGTGGCAGGCAAACACACTACAAATGCTATCATTTGTAGCAAGACGGTGTTAGCAGACAGTCATCCTAGGCTTTAAAAAGCATCAGGTAGCAGTAGTTCCAGCTTGCCTGAGGAGAGGTGAAACTTGTATTTGAGAGAATGTTTAGATGCCCCTTTCTAGTCAAGGAAGCAAACAACACTTTCCCCATTAAAGTGGCTGGGAATGTCCTCACATGTAGGCTAGTCTCTCTATTGCCTATGGGTATATAGCACATGTGGAAAGAGAGGATTGACCAGTTTCTCTCTCCTTCAGGTGGGCAGCAGTGGCCTGAGGTAACTTAATCACACTTACAAATTTCAGTGGGTCTGCTCTGAGGAAAAATTAGTTGAATAGCACTCAGGGAATTAGGAGCGGGTATAATTTGGGAGGGTGTGGGGAGGATATGCCTGCCACTCTGCAGTGCACACAGAATTAGCAGCAGACTAGAGCTCAAAGCAAGTGTCTCCTGCACTAAAAGCTTTTACCCTGCCTTTCCTCCTCCTCCTCTGCACTGGGCCTGGATTGGATCATGACAAATTGTGAAACACAAAACAAGGCTAGTTGGGCTGAGGGGTGAGAGACGAGAGCACTACCTGGTGCATTTGTAAAGCCAAAGGCTATCTATCACTCAAACAAAAGCCCACTGAATTTTTATTTATTTATTATTTGGAGTACTTTTAGCTCTGCTCTTTCTAACGTTTTAAAAATGTACATAGGAGTATTTCAGATATCATGTCCATGGCATGGGCAATATGAAACTGGTACAAGATTTTTGTAATTTGTGATAGAAATCTTAGTCTTATCGCATTTCCTTTTTAAGTCCAGAAACCAAAGTTGTCAATATCTGCATATGCATGAGAAACCTCCAACTTCAAACTCCTAGGATACCATACTAAAAGGACATCTGAAAGACAACCACAAGCCATGAATCAGTGGCTGACGCCATTAGAATGCTGAGATGATTTGTCACATGTTGCTATGAGGCGAAAAACAAACACCTGAAATCAGCCAGTGGGGCAATGTGTTAAAAGCCAGCTGAACTATGTAGCATGGTTGTTGTTAGTTCAATAAAAAAACTTTCTAGGCTTTTCAAAATTTCAGCTGCACTATGAAAAATTGAACGGCCAAGAACCAGGAAATGTGTGTTACTTTTCACATAACACAGTTTATAGGGGCATTTTCAAACAAATTGCTCCATTATATCTAAAGGGGATGAGGATAGAAGGGAAGATTCAAAAATAGTATTTTCCACAGGAGCATCAAATACGCCCTTGAGAAATTAGTCATAGCTGAGCTACCATAGTATCTATCTATCACATCCTCTCTGGCAGCTGGAAGATCAGCAGGTGTGGATCTATTATCATTACTTGCTGGGCTTGACATTGACCGCTGCAACATTTGAAATCTAGGACCACATAATTACTGGTTTCTGGTGCTGCAATCCACATCACAGACTGCAGCTTTGATAATTCCAGTGTAAGGAACAAACATGCCCTGTGCTATTACTGAGTGTAGGAGGGACTTTGCTCTGGGAACACAGATGGAAGGCCAAGTTAGGTTCTCAAACACAGGGAGCTGAGTTTACATATGCCAGGGTAGCAGCTGGCAGGAAATGATTCTTAATGCTGTGTTCTGTACACTTCACATTGAATTTCAATTAACTCACCAAAGTATCCTCATCCAAACTACGGCATGGCAGAAACTGATCATAAACTCAAATATAACATGCAGTTTAGATGTGTTTTTCTTATTATTTTTATTACTATTATTTTAAGATTCAGTACTGATGAGTAAAAGTAAAAACAAAAAAACCACATTTATAAACCTTCATTACTGCCTTCTCTGCCACAGAAATGGCACCCAAAGTGATGTACCTCATAATACAATCATACGGATCAGAATAACAATGTAGAAAGCACACAAGCACAGTAAGCACCTAAGCAAAGCATCAAAAAGAAAAGGAGAAAAAAGGAAGGGGGCATCAGGAAAGATTTCTTAGCTGTGGTTCCTGCATTCCGGGGACTTAAGAGTTGATGACCCTTCAGGGTCCTTTCCAACTCTGCAATTCTATTATGATTCTCACACATGCCTCTGTGTGCTTCAAATGGCAGGGTGTTCCACTTTCAGCATACCATCATCACCCTCCACATAGATTATGCAAAAATGAACACAATATAGTTGCTTCTCAAAGTATAGGTTCTGCAATCTGATTAATAATTCATCTCCCCAAAATAAATTATTCAGATCTTTAAGCATCCCCACTTTAGGGCATTAATAAAAGGAGTATCAAATCTTTTCAATCATATACAATTAGGTTCTTCTAAATCTTAATTATCTGCTTTGCGCAGAAGGCAGAAAGTAGTCTTCTCAAGCAAACATGGCATTCCTTTTATCCACTCTTCAGATAATTACTATAATTTTGCAATTATAAAACACAATATTGTGGAATCCTCCCCTGGTGACCAAAGATAAATGTTTGACTAATATAGCAACCTTATCACACAATTTCTAGAATGAAGACCTAAGCTTTATCTATTGGACTTGCAACACCAGTTTAAATACACACTCTGAAGCCTCTTTCCATGTCATCTAGGAAGATAAACAATATTCACAGCAGCCTTCTGAGGTTGCCATGCACCTCCATGTTCAGATCTTTTATTCCCAGTACTGTGGAGCAGGAATGATATATTTAAAGGAATCTGCCAAAGTAAGCTGACAAATGAATATCTACTGTGGAGTGTGTGCATAAAAAAGCACTTTTCCATCAATGCCAACAGTTGAAATTCACATCTTGAAGATAATAAGTTAATGGCAGGTATAATTATACCTACAGAACCACCCATCCATGATGATTTAGTTTGATGAATAAGTGTACTATGCTGAATATATACTATATAAGGTCAGGTTCACATTCCTAGTCGCGTTTATGAACTTCTCAGACTGGCTTTTGACAAGCCACTATCTCTCAACCTAAACTACCTTGCAGAATTGTGAAAGGCATTGTGACTTGCTACAGAGTACGCAGGTGGCACTGTGGGTTAAACCACAGAGCCTAGGGCTTGCTGATCAGAAGGTTGGTGGTTCGAATCCCTGCGACGGGATGAGCTCCCATTGCTCGATCCCAGCTCCTGCCAACCTAGCAGTTCGAAAGCACGTCAAAGTGCAAGTGGATAAATAGGTACCGCTACAGCGGGAAGGTAAATGGTGTTTCTGTGTGTTGTTCTGGTTCGCCAGAAGCGGCTTTGTCATGCTGGCCACATGACCTGGAAGCTGTACGCCGGCTCCCTCGGCCAATAACGCGAGATGAGCGCCGCAACCCCAGAGTCGGTCACGACTGGACCTAATGGTCAGGGGTCCCTTTACCTTTACCTTACAGAGTAATATATAGAAAATTAAAAGGACCTATAAGGGACACACTTGCATTTAAAAAAATTGTGTGGTCTCACATGAAACAACTCAAGCAATCCTCTAATTAAGGCATGAGGAATCTGTGACTAGCCAGATGTTGCCAAACACACATTATCACTGACCATGTTGGCTAAGGCTGATGGGAATAGCAGTTTGCCACCACCTGGAAAGTCGCAAGTTTCTCATTCCTGTTCTAATTCCCTTTCACTGCCTTGAAAGTACTAGAACGTAGCCAAACATTCCACAGGTAAATTTGCATCCCAATTTAGAGGCAGACAGGGGCTTCACTTTACTGCTGCATACACCATACTGACTACTTCAGAAGAAGAGCATGATTAAAATAGCAAATAACACATACATGCATATGCATACACACTGATGCCCCTTACTGCAGAGATTGTGGTTATTTTAAAACTATTACAAAAGTGGATTTTGAAAGCTCTCTGTGTCATAATCCAAAACAAACAGAACACAATTCCCCTGGGTTTGGATGAGAGTATAAGCAACAATACTCCAAGTTTGTAAAGTCACCTCTGAGTTTATTCAGCGGCCAACTGTTTAATGAAGCCATCACTACACATTCTTTCCACCCAGTCTGACAGGCCCAGGTACATTTGCTTAAGGGAAGGTGTAGGAGAAGATTGCATGTGCCACACTGAACACATCTCACAAGTTTTTCAATAATATGAAATATTATTGTTGTGAGAGCCCACAACAAAATGTTGCAGTACATCTCCAGTTCATTTGTCTAGAGCTCTAGCTAGTCTGGAATTGGAGTTTGTAGTGGTGTTTGGGGCTTACAGGGGACACCTTTCTTTCTTTCTTTCTTTCTTTCTTTCTTTCTTTCTTTCTTTCTTTCTTTCTTTCTTTCTTTCTTTCTTTCTTTCTTTCTTTCTTTCTGTGCTATATTAGTGCTAAAAGTTCAGGGCTGCTTGCCTGTATGGGCAAGCAGGTAAAAACAGTAAAAGTAAAAAAGATGTTCCCACCCTCATTCTAAGGTACCCTCATTCTAATATTTACCTACAGAATACATATAGCTGTTAAGAGCTTAAACAGGCAATTTCTCTCTCTCAATTCAGCGAATTTTTGTGCTTTTAACACACAGTTTCAACATTCTCCCCGGTACATAAATCATCATAGGACTGGGTTGGAGAGAGGTAAAAGTGATGCACTTTCACAGAATGGAAACTGTCTGGGTGGGCTGTTCAGAGGGAAGAGGGCAAGGGAAAGTATGCTGTCAGAAATGGGACAGGCTGTTCCAAGGGATGGAGAGAAGAGCCTTAATGCACCATTTATATGCTTTTTGGTATGTGAACAAATATATATATGTGAGAGTTTAACACTTCTCTTAAACTGAAGAGATTTTTGGGACGGGGGTGTTAAATCCTAAAATGTATTTTAAGTGTGAAGAGCCGTAGCTGCATTTAAGTTATTTTTTCCTGAAGGATAAGCCAAGTGATGCTGCTGAAAATGTCCCAGCCAGACACCACTAAGCAATTTTGATTTTTTAAAAAAGAACAAGAACAAGAAGAAAAGAAGCCTAATCACCTTTTGACGGAGAGTAACTATGATAGATTTCAGCTTGAAGGATAATTTTTCAAAAAGCCATGTGCATCAGAAATGCAGCTTATAATGAAAGTGTTTTCTCAACCATTAACAATAGCGATACTAGCACAGCACTTTAATTATGAGTGGGTACTTAAACGGACCCTTTCTTTTTATTTGATTCAAAGCCAATATCCTGATGCAAAACAAACACGCTTCCCAGATTTCCCTTCAATGAAACTATTTTTTGGTGTTTTTGATTGATGTAAAAAAAAAAAGGATATGTGACAAGTCTGATAAAACGACCAATACAACAGGAAAACTGTGCCAGCCTAGGTCTATATCCTGTTTATACAGCCCCATGGTAACTGCCAAGCAAGCTGGCAGAGCTGCAAGGAAGATTCTCTATAGTTCAACCATATATTAAAAGAGCTCACTAGATGAAATCAGCTCATATTGGCAGAACTACTGAAAATGGCATGAAGGCTTAGTAGCTTCAAAGCCAAGTTGTTGAGCAATTTATAGTTTGAAGTACTAAAGTGGAAAAGAGTGCAAAATCCAAAGTTCTAATTACAAAAAGTCATGTGGAATCATTTCCATGTAGTACTCAACACCACGGAGGCTTGTTTTCAAATTAATATCTACTTATTAACCAAGTATTAAACCAGACACTTAAATTTCAATAAACAATTTTTATTAAATTTTCCAAATAAACAAAACAAAAAACCAAAAAAATTTAAAAGACATTTCCTCTTATATTCACCAATCTCAAATCATTTTGCTCTGCCGAGCTGTGACTTTCCTCCCTCCCATCATTCAGTTTTGTTTCCCACTCTTATCTCGCAGTTCCTTTTTGCTCACCTAGTTAAAACCAATTCATAGGATTTATTTCAGTCCTGCAAGTGTCTTTAAACTTCTACAGTTTTTCTCCATATAATCAATGAATTTACTCTATTCCTTTTGGAACTTTGTCTCTCCCTGGTTTCGGATCCCACAGGTCAACTTTGCTAACTCTGCATAGTCAATCATTTTCGTCTGCCACTCCTCAATCGTTGGTATCTCTTGTGATTTCCATATTTGGGCTAATAAAGTCCTCACCGTGGTTGTAGCATACATAAATAGTCTCTGATCTCCTTTTGCTATTTCCTCTCCCATCAATCCCAATAGAAAAGCTTCATATTTTTTTGGAAAGGTATACCTAAACATCTTTTTCAATTCATTATATATCATTTCCCAAAATCTTTTTACTTTTTTGCATGTCCACCACATATGATAAAATTCACCATCTTTATCTTGACACTTAAATTTCAGTCAGGAAGCAGCAGCACAGCAAAACAAGCATGAATACAAAATTTACTGTCCATGGTACTGAAAGGCATAATGAACACGAAAATCAGGTACTGTATACTGATGTAATTAGACATATTCATTTTCTTTCTGAACTTCATGACACTCCTATCAGGATGTTTCCACACGGGAGCTTTTTTCTCTGGCATCAACACAGTTTGCTCTCTGCAAGACTGCAGATGATGTTCCTCCCAAACTGTTGCCTTACTGTCCCCATGCCTCCTGAGTGCTGAACCAATCTTAAAGTGCCGTTCCGTAGTGATATTTGGACCTTTTCCAACTGAAGTGCAATCCCTTGAGGTGTGATCTGACAAGCTACGATTATCTCAGCTTGCCCAGAGATGTGGTCTGCAGCATGTTTGGTGATTGTGTGTGTATCCCTGCCTCTCTGTCTCACTTTTTCCACAGGAATGGTGGGTGGCAAGCCATCAATCAATCTGAAGTTCTTGGAGTTTCCGAATTCCTGGAGTTAGAAGTGTAATGAGAGCTGTTATACTTAATGACAGAAATGACTTGAAATTGACATATTGTTTTTCAAGTTCACCTTCAATTTGCCTTGAAATGATAGGACTGCAGAGATGGTGTGTGTGGCCACCTTGCCTAATAATAATAATTATAATTATACCCCACCCATCTGGCTTGGTTTCCCCAGCTACTATTACATTTTAATAGTAAAATATTTAGCTTTTTTTAAAAAAAAATTAAGTACCAGTAAGTGAAATTGACAAGGCTTTCCTATCTTGACTGAGCACATCCACAAAGTGTAAGAAAATTTGCTGAAACATATTATTTTTGTTTTTAAGAGTCATGAAAACACAGGCATACTATCCATTCCATTAAGCCTATTCATCTAATGTGTTGCCTATTGCCTCTAAATAAAATGTTTACAAATTTGATGAGTCTACTATCATTTAGGATCAGGCCCAGACTGATTCAAAACAGCTCCCTCTGAGCCCTTTTGCCAATCTGCTTTCCTTTTCCAAACTCATTGAAGAAGAGAGGTGGTGACAGAATGGGGGTGGAGAAATCCAGAGGCAGCAGGATCTCTGATGCAAGCATGAATGGCAGCATCCATGGACATTGGGAATGAAGGGAAATCATATTTCTGTAAAACAATCCGTTAGCACATAAAGAAGAATAAACAAATAGCTTTACTAAATTTTGTACTGGCATGAAATGTGGCAATCTCAGTGTCTGTTGTCTCTGAATCTCCCATAAAATGTGTATTCCCTTCCCCCTCAAATGAGTGCTCCAGTTTGTGTTGCTTTCCTTTAGAAGTCATCAGTTGCTGCTGGGAAGGGCAGTGCTATTTTGACAACCATTCTCTACAGACAAAACAAAATGAGGCTGGAAAAGCAAACAAGTATTTTGGACATACTGTCTGTACAGTTTCACATCACACAAAGCATTATTATCTTTTCAAAAGCTGTTTGCCTGATTTTTCTTGCTCTCGCTAAGAAAAACTACTGAGCTGCTTTGAAATTTCTCCATATAATGTAACCTTCCTATAAAGAAAAGAGTATTCACTCATTGTAGGCACTGTAATGAATGCCACCACTATTTACAAGCATAGAAAACACCACTTGATGTTCTTTCAGCAGCTTTCTTTTACCAGATTTTTCTTGGAATAACTGACTTCTTGCAAAAATGTAAAAGTATAAATTCAAGCAAACAGTCTTCCTGAGCTGCTGATTTCTCAGCAACAATTAATATGTCAACTAAGGAGATAATTCACAGGCAGTTGTATTGTTTTCTCCAAGCATTAATGATGGAGGGATCTTTTGTGGTGCATTTATTATAAAAGTTCCTATTTCATATGCAACTTAACATAAACAGTTAAAATTATATAAACAGTATCTGGTTGACCACTGTGGAAAACAGGCCTGTGGTCTAATTATCACAAAAACAAGTTTCAGGTTGTAGACAATAAATCCCCCTGATCTTGCATTGGCTTGGGCTGCTTTTCATGAACATTGGCTAAAGTTGACCAGAGCAAATAGTGCAATTGCATGCATGCAAAATACATGTATGAAAGATTGTGTAAACAGATCTGACTACAATGCAGAACTGAGCCTTAACATTCCTTTAAAGGAAGGTTGATGAAATGAACTGATCGGGCCCAAAAGAAACCAAGAGAGGATAAATTACCCATGTAGCATTATTACAGAGGCCAACAGGTAACCTAACTAACTGATCTAGCAGCTGAGAATTTTGATATTGCTATTTTACAACTCATCGTTGCAATTAACATGATTGCTAATTAATTAATACCCCATCTTTCAGGGTAAGCTCTACTAAGGTGGTTTACAAAAAAAAAAAAAGATAAATGTCCATTTAAAATACAGTTAAAACAAAGCAGCTACAACAACTTACCAAGGCTGACAAAAAAAAAGTCAACAGAGGTTTGTTTGTTTTAAAATATACACCTTACATCATGTTTCTTCAAAACATAGCCTTAAGGACACATCACTATATGCCTATTTCACAGGACAGGGATTTGAGGCGAGACTTAACAACTCACATGTAGAATGTATTCCTACCTGAACAAAAGTCCCAGCAGTGGCTTTTCATATTAAGAATACTCCTTCAACCTTAAAAACACTTTTTTACAAGTACCGGAAAGTATAATAGCGGAAAGCAGGATTTTTCAAGCCATGCAGAGTTATCCAACTCAGACCTCATTGGCATAGAGCAGGGATGAACTTGTTGCCCTCCATATATTGTTGGGCTACAGTCCCCAGCATCCTTGGCCATTGGCAGTGACAGCTGGGCCTGATGGGAGCTGGAGTTCAACAACATCTGACAAGTCACAGGTTACCCACTCCTGGCTCAGAGAATAGAAACCTACTGTATTTACTTTAATTTAATGCACACATTTTTTTGGCCAAATGATGTCGCAAAAAATAGGGTGCTCATTAGATTTGATGGCACCAGCAAATACTTTGTTGGTTTCAAGGTTTTGAAAATTGAGGTGTGCATTAAATTTGATGGTGCATTAGATTTCGTAAATATAGTATTCATAGCTGCCAAGTATCCCGTATCCGCCGGGAAAACCCCTTTTTTCTTACTGTTTCCCGGCGGTCTCCCGTTTGGTGATAAATCCCGGCATTCTCCCTTAAATTCGCTTCTTCCCGGCGGCCATTTTTCTGGTGCCGCTTTGCCCTTCTATGGGCACCAGAAAATGGCGCCGGCGGCGCCGGAAGTCGCTTCCGCGCATGACCGGAAGTTGCGTGACGTGACTTCCGGTGGCGCTTCGCCCTTCTATGGGCATCAGAAAATGGCGGCGGCGGAAGTCGCTTTTACGTGTTTCCGGTCATGCGTGGAAGCAACTTCCGGCACTGGCGCCGCCATTTTCTGATGCCCATAGAAGGGCGAAGCGCCACCGGAAGTTGCGTCACGCATCTTCCGGTCATGCGCGCGCTGCCGATCCCGGATCTTTACGACCCGGCAGCTATGATAGTATTACAGTATTTCTATAAGCCTCCCCAATTCACTTTTCAGAATTAGGTCTCTTGCAATCCTGAATGATTCAATGGCATCCTTTGGCGAGCGCTGACAGATTCTCCCTAGGACAAGATTCAAGAGATACTGATGCCAAAGAGATGCAGTGAAAAGTTTGTTTTGGAGTCAATAACAATGGGTTATCTGTCTTTATGTACTTGGGCCTCATGCAGATAGCTTGTTTTCTAGGTCTAGCTTTGGAAAATGGATATTTGCCTCCTGGAATTCCACAGCTAAGCAAACATGTGGTTTCTCACTTTCTATTTGGGGTGAGGAACCTGTGGCCCTCCAGATGTTGTTGGACTCCAGCTCCCATCAGCCTCAGCCAGTATGGCCAGTAGGCATGGATGGTAACATTAGGAGAACCACAGGTTCCCCACACACTGCCTTATACACCAGGAGGACAAAGGAAGCTTTCTTTTTAGTCATATTTGGTATACCTTATTTTCTATTATGCTTCAATGTCTATTTAAATAACCTCTTTTATCTTTTCTACTGCATAATGTGACGATGGTTTTAAACCTTCAGTGCCTGCCTATGAACTTAAATGTTCTTGCTTTACTACCATGCCGTGATACAAAGGTATTTTGGTTTGTAAGAGAAATGGAAGCCTTTTCAAAAGCCTGAAGGGCTAAAAAGAAAGCTCATTTTGGGTGATGATAAGTGGTAACAGCTATTTAGGATATTTAAAATTATTTCAATATTTTAAAGCAGGAAACATCTGAGACTGTACTTGCATTGCAGAGCAAATGCTGTGCATGAGGAAGGTTTCAGGCACAATCCCCAGCAACGCCAGACAGGGCTGGAAAGACTAATGCAAAACCCTGGACAGCTGTTGTCAGGAAGTATGGACAGGACTGAGCTGGTTGGAGCAATGGTCTGACTCAGTACAAAGCAAATTCTTATGAATGAGGTTAGGAGAAATCCTTGCTTGACCTACAGTCAGCAACTGAATGGATAAGAATGCCCTTCACACTACCGTGTTTCTCCGAAAAAAAGCCATACCCCAAAATAAGCCACACCCCAAAAATAAGCCATAGTGATAGGCAGTTTAACCTTGTAGGTTAAATTGTACCATACTTAATTTTAAAAAAATAAGACATCCCCTGAAAATAAGCCACCGTGTTGTTGTTTTTCAGGAAAAATGAATATAAGACGGTGTCTTATTTTTGGAGAAACACGGTAGCTCCCCAGGTTGCTTTAATAAATCTTCAAGCAGTTAGGAAATAAACAAACAATACTGATTGAATCAGGGTCCACAGTCCATAAAGAATCTAAGCTGAGGAAACAGATCTCACTTGGTATTTAATCTGCAAAGGCTCTTGCTAACACCCTGGTGTAGAACTGAAGAATTAACATCTTAACATAAAGGTGAATTTTTGCAACCCACTTTTATTTCTCTGAGAATAATATGAGAACTCAAAAGTATTAACGTACAATCAAGTAAATTGTTGCCCTTGTCCTCATTACTCAAAGTAAAATACTGCCTGCATAAATTTGTTGCATTTCTGATTGAAAATAAGAAAGCTATCACATCATAGCAAATTCCTGTAAATCCAATTCAGAAGCCACTGAGCTGACATCAAAATGCTCTGATTAGAAATTGCTTACTGTAGAACTAAGTACGCTCTGCGGATTTGCCAGTAGTTTGGTTATGTACAGATAAAAATTTCCAGTTATATTAATCCTCCCAGACAGAATTCAATATTACATTTACAAAGCAAAGAATAAACTTCAGCTAGGATACAAGCAATATTGTAAGTCCATCAGTATTTTTCATGCTAAACTTAAGGAAGCAACTTTATTTTACAGCAGCCACATGACTAGTTCAAGCTCCAAAATCTTGAATCACTTAAGCATCACCAGGAGTATAACTATTCCAGTATTGGGAAGAAAAGCATTAATCCATAAAATTGGCATGATAATTGTTTATTTCATCCAATGGAGATTATTTGTCTACTGCGTGGCATACTGGAGGCCTTACAGCAGAGGAAAAGAGGACTAGTAAAGGCCAGTGGAGGATGTTTAGGTTGACCCAGGCCTTCTGTTATCTGCTCTAATGCATCTGATGCACAGAGAAAGTGATGATATTGTCATTTCTGTTGGGCATGCCATGCCATAATCTACTGGTGTGTTTTTTATGTTTATTAAGACCAGGGTGCAAAGGGTCACACATTGTCTTTCTGCTGCAGTTCTCCACCCCATCTTGCAGCCAATTAAAGCCACCCAGGTGGTGAGGAGACCATCCAAAAGAGGCACAAAAGGAAAAATAATTCAGAAATAACCACCACCACCCTGTATGAATGCACTCTTATAATTTTACCAGCTCATTGTATTGATCAATGAGTGATATTCACTTTGTGACCCTTTGATAAAGGAAGGCATCTGCTGGTAGAAAAAGGAGGAGGCATTTTCTGCCACCACCCCTCACAGTCAGGGCCGGCTCTAGGTAGATCCCCTGCGAGGGCGTGGGCGCCGGAGCGATCTCCGCCTCTCAGCACCAGGGCGCTACCTGCTCGAGACTGCCCTGCTCACAGTCCCCCATCCTTCTCCTATATTTGCTCCAGAGGGTTCCCCAATCCTCCAGAACAGATTTTGGGAGGCAAGGGAAGGGAGATTGTTACAACTTGCCTCTCTCCCTATTCCACTGACAGGTACCTTCCATCTGTGGAGGTACACCAGCGAGATATGACCTTCCATCTTAAAATCAAGATAGCAAACTTACTAGGGCTACAATTCTATGCACACTGAACTGGGAGTAGCCTCCATTGAACTCAATGTGGCTTACTTCCGAGTGGGCATATACAGAATTGTAAATACCATTAAGCTGTTGGGAGGGGGACATTAAAACTGACGCAATGAGTAGCTTTACTGCTTTACAAACAACTGAAAATGGGTTTGGAAAAAATGAATAATTATAGATCAGCAATATCTAGTTTGAAAAAAGCTTGTTGTTTTATGCAGTACAGTTCCCCAAAAGCATGCCGCTGATTTGAATGTGACCTTACCATAATTTATCATTTGTAACAGCATCCTGAATGAAAAAGATAACCAACCTTATTTTACAAGTAATGGAAATGTGTGTTTATAACATGTCAGCACCTGAAAGGGAAAATATTAACAGCATTCAAAATATTTATATTTCAGCAGCTTCCAAGCTGTATGATATGGATTAGTCATGGCGCTTTACTTTAATCACAAAACTTCTCAGGCCTCTCTTCAGCACAGCATTTCAGTGAGTCTGAATGTGGCCCTCACCCCTCCCCTCCCAACACTTACTGCAACTGCTTGACCCTGCAGTAATGTAAATAACTCTGGTTGGTCAAAAGTCCCATCACTTATATATTTATTACTATGTCTCTTTGTCTTCCAGGAGTGAGAGGCCTGAATTCATCTTCATATCAAATTTCAAAAGGGTAGAGGTCATACATTCTATTAAGGTTTTATTTTCAAAAAGAGAGGTCCTGTTTTAAAAGGTAATCCTTGGTAAATAATATTTTAGCTACCATGCATATGGTATGCAAGCAAGCCTGCACGAGTCTCTCTTATTTATTTTACTTCTAAAAGTGCTTCATCATGTTTTTGCCACAAGGCACCAACACCAAATATACAATTTCTAAAATCTAAATCAAGCACACATGGCAGGCAGGAAAACGGCATATAGAATAATTTAAACAACAACAAGCAATAGAACCACCCATTTCAGCACTTTAGTTCTAAATGACTGATAAAATTAGATAAGTCTCTATCCTGCTTGTGACCAGTGGGAAACAAGATGCTGGATTAGACAGGTCTTTGGTTTAATACTCCCCTTTTATTTCCACACAGCACCTGAATTCTTATAACAAGGTGGTGTGATGGACTTCCCTTGTTCCAAACCTGCATTGCCACCACTGAGTAGGTCCTGCTTGAAGCTCCACAAGGTTTTGCAACATACAGTGGGACCTCGACTTACGAGCTATTAGACATCCGACGTTTTCGAGTTACAAGCGGAAAAAGTGGCCGTGCGCTTACGTTTTTTCCGACATCCGAAAGGAAAACCTGTTCGCGGCTAGATGCGGTTTCCTCGACTTACGAATTTTTCCATTTCCAATGCATTCCTATGGGAAACTGTGTTTCCTATGCGAAAGTCGACTTACGAAGTTTTTGACCTACGAGTGTGCATTCGGAACGGATTAAATTCATAAGTCGAGGTCCCACTGTACAGTGAAATAACTATTCACACAGCCTATGAATGATAAGCAACTCCATTTGGTTACATTTTGAGACCCCACATTTCTATAAATGAACAAGTGGCTCCAAGATTCCTATGAGAACAGACTGATGAAACATCTTCCAGGAAACAATAGCAGTCTAAGAGTTCTGTGGCAGCTACTTTCCCTGCAACTGCAACTGACTTCCTTTCAGATAAGTAAATGGTGATCATGAAGGAATGCCAAAACATTTTAAAGGCCAATTTCGATGCTACTTTACATAGTGGCTGGTTCCAAATCCTGTGCAAGATGCTGTCTCAGTAGATGTAATTTTGAAACATGCTACACATGAGAAGCAGGGGATTACATCTAGGAGATGTGCTGCCTAAGATGTTTCTGATCTAGATGAAGTCTAGTATGGAGGACATGCAGTGGCCAAAAGGAGGATCTTTGTTAGATTATTTCTTGGTTTTAAAATAATGCATTGGTAATGGTAAAATTCTCCTCACCATTTAGCAGTTTGATACAGAAGTTGACCAGTTGTCTGAGTAGCTGCAAGTGCACCAAAATATTTATGTATGGTCACCCAATGAGTGACTGCAAGAGGAGCCATCTGACTCCAATGAGTTACACTGCTAAGAGGCACTGTAAGGGTATTTGAACCCCTGTACCAGACCCATCAGACAAATTGTATTCCCAATTAGTATGGGACAATAACCATATACAATGATTTGCAATTTTTATTTGGTAAAAAACAGCACACTATAAAAACGGCATGTACTTTTTATCTCAGTTGCATTTTCTATTAATACAGAAATAGGAATAAAAGACATCCCCACCCTTAAAAAAGGTAGTGACAATAATCCCCAGGTATTCATCCCTGTCATTATTGCAATCCCAAAATTCACAGTTTGCAAAATGACCAGCCAAACATTCCCAGAGAGGCAATTCTCACACTGCAGCTGACAGCTCAACTTGCTGCTTCTACACTTTAGAATATATAGCCAGGGCTATTTTCTTATATTTGTAAGATAAGAGTGGTATCAACTCCATTTATGAATGAGATTGAAAATAGTCCCATGGGAACTGAAATATTTGAAGATGCAGACCAAACAAGGAAAACAAATAAAGAGATAAGTCACACTATTGAATATGATGAACTGCATGCAGAGGAGATACGGCTGAGAAAATAAGTGAACTGGGCAAGGAAAACACAACAGGCAAATTAATATGTGGGTATCTGAGTATTGGGTTTATGTTTAGGATAACATAAGCCTAACACATAAGTAGAGGAAAGAAGCACTGTGCTGTTCCTTTTACATCTATGTTAACTGATACCTAGCTTGTTTTCCAAATGATATACCTTTCCTCTATCCCATTCCTCTGTGAAAATAAAACAGGGAGAATTTCAGATATATGGTTTCCCATCCACAATTCATTGACTATGCAAAAGCCTTTGACTGTGTCGACCACAGCAAACTATGGCAAGTTCTTAAAGAAATGGGAGTGCCTGATCACCTCATCTGTCTCCTGAGAAATCTCTATGTGGGACAAGAAGCTATAGTTAGAACTGGATATGGAACAACTGAGTGGTTCAAAATTGGGAAAGGAGTACGACAAGGTTGTATATTGTCTCCCTGCTTATTTAACTTATATGCAGAATTCATCATGCGAAAGGCTGGACTAGATGAATCCCAAGCCGGAATTAAGATTGCCGGAAGAAATATCAACAACCTCAGATATGCAGATGACACAACCTTGATGGCAGAAAGCGAGGAGGAATTAAAGAACCTTTTAATGAGGGTGAAAGAGGAGAGCACAAAATAAGGTCTGAAGCTCAACATCAAAAAAACCAAGATCATGGCCACTGGTCCCATCACCTCCTGGCAAATAGAAGGGGAAGAAATGGAGGCAGTGAGAGATTTCACCTTCTTGGGCTCCTTGATCACTGCAGATGGTGACAGCAGTCACGAAATTAAAAGACGCCTGCTTCTTGGGAGAAAAGCAATGACAAACCTAGACAGCATCTTAAAAAGCAGAGACATCACCTTGCCGACAAAGGTCCATATAGTTAAAGCTATGGTTTTCCCAGTAGTGATGTATGGAAGTGAGAGCTGGACCATAGAAGGCTGATCGCCGAAGAATTGATGCTTTTGAATTGTGGTGCTGGAGGAGACTCTTGAGAGTCCCATGGACTGCAAGAAGATCAAACCTATCCATTCTTAAGGAAATCAGCCCTGAGTGCTCCCTGGAAGGACAGATCGTAAAGCTGAGGCTCCAATACTTTGGCCACCTCATGAGAAGAGAAGAATCCTTGGAAAAGACCCTGATGTTGGGAAAGATTGAGGGCACTAGGAGAAGGGGACATCAGAGGACAAGATGGTTGGACAGTGTTCTCGAAGCTACGAACATGAGTTTGACCAAACTGCGGGAGGCAGTGGAAGACAGGGGTGCCTGGCGTGCTCTGGTCCTTGGGGTCACAAAGAGTCGGACACGACTAAACGACTAAACAACAACAATCCACAATTCAGCCCACTCTTACATACCACATACCCTCCCATCATATCCCAAATTCCGAAATAGCCAGAAAGGTATAGGCTACCTGTGTGAACTGGGGGTGGGATGGGGTGAGCTAATTTAATCTCCACATTTCCTGTGCGCCAGGTAGAGAAATAAAAGTTCCAGGCAGTGGATGAATTGTGGTGGGTTTTTTTGTTTTTTGCCTGTCTGCTTTTTTAGTGGTCTCAGGGTGGCATCAGGGGAAAGGAATCTCCAGTCCTTGGGTCAATTGTGACATTCTCCCCAGGCCATACCCTCTCTCTATAGACTCAATCCACACACAACTCAGTTGGTTTTACAGGGTTGGAATCTGTCCTTGAACTCTTGATATTCCTCTTGCTTTGTCTGGATGGCGGGTGGAGAGGTGTGGATGTATGTATGTAGAAGTGTCTGCTGATCTACCTACAATTTTACCTCTGGCCCCAGTCCCTGCTGGCAGGCAGCTCCAGGAAGGATTGCCCACCGGAGAATGTGGCCACTGGGTGGGAAAAGGCCCCCCACTCCTGCTTTGCATGACTGGAGAAAAAGTAAACTTGCCTGTGGAGCAGGTGCAGCATTTTTACCATAAAGTAAAAATAAATACCATAAAGCCAAAACTAGTTTCCAGTGCCTGAAGTACTGTTGCTGGGGAAATAAGCATATCCTCAACAAGTGCTGTTGCTTTTGCTGCCACTATATAGCTCTATACCTGCCCAATTCATATCTCTGACCCAGCTGTAGCACACATTCCTCCTTCCATCTCCACCACCTCCCAGTGGAAAAGTTACCCACAACAATGTAGGAAAAGGGAGAAAGTTGCCCCTGTGTGCAGAAAACAATACATGCATGGGTGTTCTAGGGGCTGTTGCTCAGGTGGCACGTGGTGCCATTCTGAAGATGCCCTCTCCTCCTGCTGCTTCTTTTTACACCAACAGTTAGGATGTGCAGCCATTCCTCCCCAGCAAAACAGTCACCCCTGAAAGAGAAATATGTGGAGAATGTGTGCTTAACTTACATTTGCATTGCATTCTCTACTCTGCATCTCAATACAAGGTGGAATCCCTGTTATCTCCTGAACACAGGCTGCTTCACTGTTTTGGAGGGCAAAATAGAGCATTGACACTAACTGACAGTTGGTTCCTATCGCATACACCGCCTGTCCATATTAACTTAGTATTCTTAGTCTGGAGTTCAAAGGTTCTCAGGAATGGGGAGAGGTAAACATTTCCTGTCTTTGTTCTCCTGAGGCTTCTCTACAAGAACCCCTAACCCCTGGAGATCTCCCATGACTGTACATCTGCTGGTGTAGCTATAAGGCATCCAAAGCTCTGAAGCCCAGGGCTAATAGTCAACTCACATGGTCTCTAGAGAACTAATACCTTTCATCATTAATCTGAAGCTGCCTAGCAAAAGGGCTACGTTTGGGTGCAGAGAGTTAATACCCAAATGCTACTGCATATAGCTGGCTTTTTAAAAGTGTACACCTCTCTTACTCTTTCTTTATGAAAGTGCACTTGTACTTCTCAGCAGCTTATATTATCACCTCCTCTTAGGGAAAAAGTTTCAGTGATTAACTTTCCATATCCAGTACTGTACATCGAACCAGCTTCTGCTAAGTACGTATCACTTGCATTGGTTTTCTCCACCGTCCACAAAATGGAAAGCTGGGCCTTCGTGAGAAAATTGATAAATGCCAGCTTTTAAAATGTAATAGCCTGACAACCTTGAGCTTAGATGAAAATTAAAAAAAAATAAGCAGCTAACATTGTAAAAGTACTTTTCATCACAAGTGAAATATTCTCATCAGAAACTTTGGCATGCCATCCGATTCTTTAGATACCAGCTTTAAAATAAAACCATTTGTCTTTTTAGCTGGACAGGAATGCCCTTCAGAGAATGGCAAAACTATTGCTTATAAACATTACTCATACACCTTAATGTTATTTTCTTAATATCTGCTGTTTTTGTGCTCGGTATGTCTAAAGGGGAGGGGAACCCAGAACTCCAGCTTGTTTCTATAAAAGCAAATATTTAAGACCATTCTTACCTTATTTGTCTGAACACCATATTCCAACCCACTGAAAGCCCCACTGATTTTAATGGAATTCTTTCAAGAACATGCTTTTGATTGAGCTATCACTCAAACGTTTGTGCCTCTCATATAAAAAAGTGACAAATTATCAATATTAAGATAAGAAATATTAGTATATAAGGATAAATTACTATATATTGATAAAAATCCAGTCTGTCTTGGTAGCAAATATATTTACATGTCAAGAGAAAATGTCAGCTATATTCATGTTTGGAGAAATATATTATTTCTAGACTGGCTGGACATATTACTGCACTCCTCCAAGTATAGCTACAAAGTCTACTACCCTACCCTGATAAGCTCCTTTTAATACCCAGGAATTATAGTAAAATGAGACAAAGTGAATCTGATTTCTGTAAAGGAATTGATACTAAATATTCCCATTTTTCTTTGTACTAGGATTTTGTGTTAGTAATGCCAAAAGTCTGCCAGGCTCTGCAGTTTCACATTTTCATTTCTTTCCTCAAACACTTACAGTTTTAATAAGGTTTCATTTTTATTGCAGTGCCACTTATTAGCCATGATGGGAATAACTGTAAGGAGATTTCCCTCCTAATTCCTTGTTTAATGGGCTGTGTGGTTGGGATTGGGGTGGGAGACTGACTGGATGAGTCAGAGGATCAGGGATGGTTTACAGAAAAGCTTTTTATCCATCCCACTGGCTCAAAGACCTTCTACAAGGGTAATAATCACCTCAGTCATATGGGTAACAATCATCACTGAGTAATATTATGAAGCTCTGCATGCCTAAAGAGATCTGCATTCCATGTGGCCAGACAATTAAAATCTGTGAAATCTTGTAACACCCTCCAGACACAGGTTCAGCCAAACCCAATCCAGAGAAAAGGATATAGAAACACCTTCCTGTTTCATTACATTCGCTTTTCAGTGGTGTGTATTGTTTTACTGTCATAATTTATATCATGCAATTATGATGAGGGATTTTAAAGGCTGTAATATGTTGCTGTTATGGTCAGCCGTTTGCAGACCAAACTTTTTTTATAAGCATTTAAAATATTTTTCTGCTTATTGGATATAAATGTGTTTGGTGCCATTAGAAACGCTTCTACTTACATGTATTTATAACACAAGCTTCTGGATATGAATGGCAAAGACAGACATAAAATAATTGTTTATACCCCTGTAACTTCTATGTTTCAGTTTTGATCATTATAATTTCCTTGCCATTAATTGTCAGTAGAATCCTTCATTTTAGCTTTGTGTTAGTGCAAATCTTTTCAACTCTTACTTTTCAGAAATGCTGATTTTCTGGGGGGGGGGACCCTGACTATATTGTTAGCATTCCTGTTCAATATGGAACAAAATAGTAAAAGGTACAGGAGAAGGTTTAACAAATCAGGTTCATTCAGCTTATTAGTACAGGGAACAAACACTTTAAAGTGCCCACACTTTAAGATCTGCTCTGAAGGTTCTTCTGGTGTGCCCACCTATTAAGTCAGTAATGTGGGTGGTGGCTGCGCACATATGGAACTCCCTGCAACTGGACTTGTATCAAATTTCTACCTTGCAAACCTTTGGGAAGAAGAAGAGGAGGAGTTTGGATTTGATATCCCACTTTATCACTACGCGAAGGAGTCTCAAAGCGGCTAACAATCTCCTTTCCCCTCCTCCCCCACAACACTCTCTCTGTGAGGTGAGTGGGGCTGAGAGACTTCAAAGAAGTGTGACTAGCCCAAGGTCACCCAGCAGCTGCATGTGGAGGAGCGGAGACGCGAACCCGGTTCACCAGATCACGAATCCACCGCTCTTACACTACACCACAAAGACCACAAAGAAGTATTTACCTCCCCCCCTGGTCTTCCAAGATTGATGTTTATTAGTGGGGTGATGGTAACTGAATTATGTTCCTTTTTTAGGTGTATGTGTGTAATGCTGTTACATGGTAGTTTATAGTTTTACATTTTGGTACTATTCTTTTTATATTTCATTATTTTTGAATGTAAGCCACCTTGCACAGGCACCTTCCCAGAAATACACCCCCAAAATGCAGTGTTGCATCTTATTGGTAGTGGTAGTAATGACTGCTGCAAAGCACACATTCAGGAAGCGATGGTGAATGCTTGGCCTCCATCTGTCCAAAGTATACTGTTGCCATGGCCACCACATCCCTCCACATGCTTCTTTTAATCCAGGTTGACAACTGGTAGGCCAACAACTCAGAGGGACCTGATTTGCTCCTATTGCCTCTACTAATCCTCACAATATTAGCTCTTCTTAGCAACTTAGGCATAGAAGGTCATTTTTGAAACAGTCTTCTCCATCTGATTCATATTTGCTGTGCTTTAATGGAAACATGTTACAAGAACTCATACTTGATTCTACAACAGCAGAACAGACGTTCCACACTAATGCATCTAAAAGCATGTTTACTCAGCTGTCGATATGGTAGTCTGATCCTTATCCATTAAATTTATTTACTTTGTCCTCAAACTCAGTTCCATTCATATCCAGCCAATCATAAACTCTAAAAGGCTTGGTTTTGTGCCAATGGAACACGAACAGGTACATGTCTCACCAAAAACCATTAATAAGTCAGCATTTGCAAACTGGGAACCAGCAGGCAAGGACTTGAGACTTCAAAGTGAGCTCTCAAAATATCCTATCGCATAATAACACACAAGGAAAAGAAATACCCACTCTCAGCACCTTATCTTGGAAGTTCACATTGGTTAGACGGTGACCTTTAAAGGATTACCTTAACACACAGGGAAATCAGCCCCTCTCTGATGTGTTCTGAAATTTGTAATAAAAAAACCGTGCATGACTGATGTTTAAGTTAGGAAGGGGGAAAGGCGAGGAAGGAAGGGGAAGAATAAGAAAGGCAGCTTAAATTTCTCCTAACATAAGCTGAAGCTCAGATATAAAGCCATTTGACTTTCAAAGGCCACAACTATGATAGCTGACTGCCAATTTGCAGTTTCCAATGTAACGCTCTTACTCCATAAACTAGGGCAACAGAGAATACATCTTTCAAGTCCTAAGTCATTTCCGCCCCCGCCCCCCATGTATTCATTTGTTTTGCTAGCATGAAAAAGCAGAGATGGGATTCACATTCATCCTCTTCTCCTCCCCACAAATGTACATTTATATTGTTGGCAAAAAGGAACATAAAGGAAATAATGATTTAAATGATACATTTAGAAGCAATCACTGACACTTTCTCCTCCCTGCCATGCACAGGTGTGAAGCGTGGGGGTTGATCTGTGATGCAGGCTGTCTTTCTTTTCACAAAAGGGAAATGTTTCTCATCATAAAGACATCTCTACCTCTCCATCAGTCATTTATGCATTATTTTCCATGCTACATTATTTGAGAAACAGGGAGAAGTGAATCTAAAGCTATTTTTGTGTGTGCCCATTAAACAAAAAGATTTCATTTTCCATTTCTTTTGTGAAGTTGGTTTTTTTCCTCCCATCTTGTTTTGTTCCAGATATCTTTGTTTATTGTTATGGTACTGGCTACCAACTTTTTCATTAAAGGTGAACCAAAAACTACCTTTCTCAAGACTGCCACCCATCCTCTGTCACAGTTCAAGCTGTCAGATTGTCCCCTCATAGGTAACACAGAATAGCACCTTAGTGCTTTCTGATGGCTACTATACAAAATAAGAATTCTCATCAAAACTAGAAAGAAGTATAACATAAGCAAAGTGAGTAGGAGTCTTTGTCAACTGATATTCTGCTAGAGTCCTTACTGGGCTTGAAGAAAAGAGGTCTTTGTTTATTCAAGGTGTTCATACCATGGTGTTGTCTAGAATTCCAGTACCTAAAATTTATGGTCAGAAACTAAGTTTAAGTGGGTCCAACATATTCTGACCATTATTCCTCATTCTTAATTGGTGTTGCAGGCTATGTGCAACTTTCTAGCTCTTGCCAAGCATTTTGGCTGGTTTCTATTCCAGACTTGGTTTTGTGTCTTTATTTCTCACATCTAACCACTATTGCAATTATTCCTTGTGCTTTTTAAGGAAGTGAAGTATCCATGCAGTAGAAGATCTTGGGGTCTTAAATTTCAATGATGCCCTGTGCAATGCCAAAATTTGACACACACACCCCTCACCTTCCATTCTACATAATAGTTGTGGTGGACCCTGTAGTGCTCCATGCCCAAACTGGCCACGCACCCCTAAATCCACCTATGATCCAGGAAGTGACTGGAGATCTAGATATTTGCAATACTGGACTGGTCTGATCCAAGTATGAACCTATTTGTTTACAAATCTCTGAATTTCACGTGTCTCACACTTTCCTTTCCTTCTCAGTCTTTGACATCCCACTCCAGCCCATCTTGTCCGCCTATTGCAAAACTTTTTTAAAAAACTGGTTTAGATCTTAAACTAGGGATGGGTAAACTTCCCCCAATTTCTCTCAAAAAGAAATGTCGACGCCACCCCACACAGAGCATTTGATTTTGTGAGAATTCAACAGGAACGTTCCCAAAATGTGTCACAAGCTAAGAGAAAGAGAGAGGAGAAAATAAGACAGACATACACACCCCTTTGCTTGTAGGTGTGTGCGCAACCAGCAGTAGAAGTCCATCTCACTAGCTAGCTGCTTATGCTTTGAACATGCTCATAAATGTAATTTTCTGCCAAGATTATTTCTAAACAACAACTCCCACAATCCTGGAAGGAAAAGACATTCCTGATCATGTTCAAAGCATCATTTCTACTTCAGCAGCTTTAGGCAGGATAGATCTGCTGGGCTAATGAATCAAACTCCCTTCAGCCACTGGTTACCTCTCCACCCCACTTTGCAAGCAACATTAAGGGGGTTTGTGCATTTTCAGTCTCTCCTCCGTTTAGCTTGGACAGGAAGGTGGACTGACACAGGAGGACTAGGGCAGACCCCCAGGATGTAGTCAGCAGCATGGCCAGTGGTTGGGGATGATGTGAGCTGCAGTCCAGGAACATCTGGAGGGTCACAGGTTCTCCAGCCCTAGGCTGGGGATTGAAGTGGAAAGCAACAGTGGGTCTGGACCAGACTTGAAACAAGCATTTGAGGGAAGGGCTCACATTTTCAAACAGATGAAAACGGTCTTTCCCCGTGCTAGTGAGCACTGTTGAACCTGGCAAGGAAAGTTACATTCCTGCACAGATTTTGGAAAAGGGGAATGTGACATAGAGATCCTGATTCATGTTGCAAATGTAATGAGTTGTATTAAACTAAGTCCTGTTCACAGTATATCCATTGAACCTACCTTGATCATGGCTATTAACATCAATGGGCTTACTCTGAGTAGGACTAGAGTTGAATACCACCCAATGTCTATAACTCTGAAATTTCTGTGTCAGGTTTCAGTCTGTGAGGTCTAATACTCATACACTCCATTTATGGCATGAATGAATATTAAAGAGGAGTAGAGTTCCAAGCAAAATAAAAATATTGGGGAAGCCTCAATTCTCTTCACATTCAGCATGAGGCAGGAAGGCCACACGGAGGCAGAAGTCGGTGTTTAAAATGTGTGTGTGAGAGAGGGAGGGCGGGTATTCAGCCAGCTGCCATGTCTTAAATGTTGGTATCCAAGCAATTCTGGAAGATTTCCATTTCCCTTGTTTTGATTCATACATTTAACATCAAAATTCCCACACGGCATTTAGCATGCACAACTGTCTCTGACTTCAGATAGGATTTCAGAATATACAGTAGATGCCTATAAAATATTCTGCATTACTTTCACAGTCATCCGGGGTGACATTTATTTATGGTATTTTGTTGCTGCTCCGAATAACTAGATAGAGACGGCCTATTTATTTTTGATCGATGAGATATGAACCCAGCTTCTGGGAATCTTTGGCACTTCATGACCAATTTGCAGTGAGGGTAAGAGGTAACTGTTGCTCGTCTACAACAATGAAAGTGGGGGCAGGCCATGGAAAGGAGCATTGCTGGAACACTGTATTGTCTCCTAATGTTTATTCCATCTTATATTATGCCATCTTATTTCACAGCTTGCTGGAAGGGGGGGAGATACAGAAATAAGACAAGCATTTTTAAAGTACTTTTTATATTAAAAAAGCACTGACCCAGGCGTAAATATAGGGAAATCTGTAAGTATCTCATTTGCCTAAACATACAGACAGATCAAGGACTGGCAACCTGCAGGTAAAGGTAAAGGGACCCCTGACCATTAGGTCCAGTCGTGACCGACTCTGGGGTTGCGCGCTCATCTCGCATTATTGGCCGAGGGAGCCGGCGTATAGCTTCCAGGTCATGTGGCCAGCATGACTAAGCCGCTTCTGGCAAACCAGAGCAGCACATGGAAACGCCGTTTACATTCCCGCTGTAGCGGTTCCTATTTATCTACTTGCATTTTGACGTGCTTTTGAACTGCTAGGTTGGCAGGAGCTGGGACCAAGCAACGGGAGCTCACCCCGTCACAGGGATTCGAACCGCCGACCTTCTGATCAGCAAGCCCTAGGCTCAGTGGTTTAACCACAGCGCCACCTGGGTCCCTTGCCCTAATTTCAAGTGATGAAGACAGGGGAAAACGAGGGGAAAGGGGGTGGCAAAATGAGAAAGAGAGGAAGGGAGTGGATGATCGAGAGAGGAAGGGTGGTTCTTTGTCTACCACTCACTTCAGATCTGTCAATTACTGGCTTTGCCCCTCCTCTCAGTGGCATGCAATCCCTAATGATGACTCCCATGGGAAAATAAGATTCCCCATTTCGGCTGTAGATGTTTACTCATACTTAAATACTATTGATTACTGCGCACCTTACTTCCAAATAAGTGTGCTCAATAATACAAGCCCTGTAATTCCGTTCATTGTTGTTTCATGAAGGTCTGTAGCATTAAGGTATGTAACATACTCTGCCACCAATGCTCACACACACACACACACACGTACAAACAAAAGCCCTTCTCTTTCACAAGCACTGTTTTAATGTCCTTATTCCAATAGGATCTACCGTATATGCAATATAATGAAAGGGTGTGTGTGTGTGTGTGTGTGTGTGTGAGAGAGAGAGAGAGAGAGAGAGAGAGAGGAGAGAGAGAGAGAGAGAGAGAGAGAGAGAGAGAGAGAGAGAGAGAGAGAGAGAGTGTTACCTGTTAGCAACTGGTAACAGAAACGTGTGGGTGGTATTCAACTAACACATACTGCAAGGGTTCATGCTTTTGCCATAGAACTAACACCTCCTCCCCCTGCACAAAGTTCAACTGCACAAGCCTAAATCCTTGCACCAACAGGACATGTTACTTGACTGCCAGCCTAGGATAGGTTGAACTGTTGAAGGAGAAAAGATCTAGGACTAGGTAAACAGGAAGTTGGAGTAGATGACCCTTGTTGTCCCTTCCAACCCTACAATTCAGGTTCAAGTTCAGCCATTGATTTCCTAAGGAAAATCACTGGCCACCGATCCTAATCTGCCTTTGCTCCCTGCAAAAAATTCCCCTACATTCTTGAGGAGGATTTTCCACATCATTTTCCTTTCATTTTATAATCTGGTAAGAGCCCAGGGAAGTGCTGAACACCCCTGATTTAAAAAAATGGTTTGCCTTATTTTAAAAAATAGGGCTTCCCTTTAAGTTCCTCAGATGTTTCACCTACAGATTTGCATTGCACAATATGTTGGTGGAACCTCTTGTTATAGCTGAAAGCAGCATTTAGCTAAAGCACACATTTATAATTGGATATAAAACTTTTATGGGGATGAGAAGATAAAATTTCACACACAAAAAGGATGGCATAAGCTGAACAGATAAAGCAAAAGCATTTGACATTTTAACTAGACAAAAATCCAGTCCTCACCACATATATACACATAAGGGGGGAAAGGAGATCAATCAATAAAAAATAGCAAATAATACACAGTGGCAGAACTAAGAAAAGTGAAAAATGTTAACTTATGTAGAACTATATATACAGGGGGGGGGACTGCCAAAAAGACATAAACTCGGTCCCATAGATAGGATAAAATTATACCTTTGTCAATATCTGCTTACAACAGCCTCCTGTGTTTTAGAAACTATTCTCCATATATGCTTTGCTATAGGACACTATAATATACTGAAGCATGAAGCAAGCTTTCACAGAACAGCACACAGATTTTCCCCTCATATCTATTTACATTTTAAATAGCCTGGTATAAACTCCTTATTCGATAGCTGTCAAATCAGAACAATCTATTATGAATGAATGTGAAATTTTATAAAAGCACCCACGTCCCCCCTAAAAATCACTTCAAAGAAAGATTTAGTTAAATCCAATAAGCAGGATTGCATGAAGATGTCAATCAATAGGTGGTCCAATGTATCTATCCACATTTTTCAAATACTGAAGTGTCCTTGTAATGGATGGAGTCTCCTCCCACTCCTTCCCCCCCCCCCAAAAAAATGCTCTTATCTAACAAGAGTCTGGGTGGCTTTGTGTAGAAACATTTTCAAAGTCTGTACATAGCAGCTTCATAGTAACACTTAAATACTAAATTCAATTCCACACCATATTTGTTAACTGCACCTCTTTTTGCCTACAAATCACACTGTCTCATGCATGAAAACATATGGGATAGAAAACAAAAAGAGTCCAAACAAAGCCAGTTAGAAAAGATATCTATGTATAAATGTACTATTCTATTTCATTAACAACAACGAAAACAACAACAGTGGGAATTGTATTGACAGAAGCCTCTTTTGGGAACAAACTGTATAAAAGGAGAGGGCTAGTCATTCTTAAATGTTTAGAAGTTGAAAAATGGGTTGGATATTTTTTTCTCAACAGTGTTTGGAATTAAAACAGTACTGAAACTCGGTTCAGTTGGTACTCTGCATATGCCTTAAAACAATGCCTTTATTCTGGTTTTGGTCTGAGCGAGGACTGCAGTTTCGTTGAAAAGAATAAGTAGAAGCTATGGTAATTTAAGTTACGCTTCGCACAGTGGATGAAGCTCAAGAGGTGGTTGAGGTTCAGGGTTGCCAATATGTTTGATTTCCCATCTAACTCTTGGGTTATGCCCATAAAGGTAGCACTCTTGTCAACAGAATTTGCCCTCAGAGTCTAATGCAAATGGTAAACACCGTGCCCTTTCTGCAGTTATTTTGTCTTTGTTTTCCTTCACTGCAGGAAGGAGCTTCACTTAGTTAAATGCATAATCCAACATGGACTCATTTAATCCATGTGAAACCTGAGTATTAAGCAGTAATTATTTTTGACAACGACACACATGTTTAACATTTCATCATGGTGGCTGGTACCTAAAGACACATTTGAGCAAATGTAAAGGCAACCTTCCATTTCCATCCATCTCCTCTATTCACTGAAGCCCCCACACCTTCGCAAAGCTGCTCCTGAGGATTGGTGGAACAATATAGGATGCGGTGCAGGAGAGTTGCAAGTGGGTGGGGGATTGGCAAAGACTGGGGGCTCACCTTGCACAAGTAGCAGTGCTTTTTGCTTTGCAAAACAGTTTTGGAGACAAGCAATTATCAAAAGTGCTGACTTTCATACTAAGTGAGCAAAATGCTGTACTCATCTGTACTAACTTAACACTTTCTCACACATACAGAACCATTTTCCTGTGGTACCACAGCCAGTGTGGTGTAGTGGTTAAGAGCGGTAGACTCATAATCTGGGGAACCAGGTTCGCGTCTCCACTCCTCCACATGCAGCTGCTGGGTGACCTTGGGCTAGTCACACTTCTCTGAAGTCTCTCAGCTCTACTCACCTCACAGAGGGTTTGTTGTGGGGGAGGAAGGGAAAGGAGAATGTTAGCCGCTTTGAGACTCCTTCAGGTAGTGATAAAGAGGGATATCAAATCGAAACTACTACTACTACTACTCCTCTTCTCTGTGGTTGTGATGTGTATAAGAATATCATAACCAGGCTGGGATGCAGAATTGCATGGTGGTTTATCACTTGATTTGTACCAATCCAACAGATTCTGCCCACACGTTTGCAATATCCAAACACCACAGCCAAATGAAGTATCCAAAGGATTCCTATGTGGCTTAGGGTGTCCATAAAGGTGTCTTTAGTTGTTGGAAGAAATTTACTATTTCACTCACTGTTACTCTCAGGATTCCAAGAACTAAAAGTTCCATACTGTGCCCAAGCCTGCAGGGAGTTTGGCCTTACCATCAGCCTGACAAAGATCAACATCCTAGGTTAGGACGTCGCCAGCATTCCACACATCAGCACTGGTGATCATACACTTATGGTGGTAGATGACTTTATCTACCTGGGTTCCACCATAACTAGGAACCTCTCCATCAATGCTGAACTGGACAAGCATATTGATATGACAGCTATGGCAATGGCTTGCCTCTCCGAAAGGGTTTGGGAGAATGTGAGGCTAACATCCAATATCAAGGTGAAGGTCTACCAGGCTTGCATGCTGAGCACATTGCTTTATGGAAGTGAGTCATGGGAAACTTACAACCACCAGGAGTGATGCCTCAGCATCTTCAACATGCAGTGCAGCAGGAAGATTTTGGGTATCACATGGCAGGACAGAGTCTGAAACATGTGCTTTCCCAAGCCCACATTCCCAGCATGTTCGCACTTTTTTCTCAGCAACATCCACGCTGGCTTGGTCATATACACAGAATGGGAGATTGCAGGATCCTCAAGGGAGTTGGCTTCAGCCACCAGGCTTGTGGGCAGACTAACTCTGCATTACAAAGATGTCTGCTAATGTGGCTGGCAGTATGGGAATCCCTTGCAGAAGATCACAGTACCTGGAGACAGACAGTTAGATCGTGTATCCACAGCAGTGACCAGTGGAAGAATGACTACTGGGAGGAGCACAGAGAGAAGAAATGTTGTGGTGCACCTGAAGCAGCACAACTGGAGGCCTTCATCTGCCCCAGCTGCAAGAAAACAAGTCTCTCCCATACTGGTCTCTACAAGCACAGCAGATGTGCCATCGTCCAACAGTTTGACTTCACCCCCAAAAGCACACTCCTCTATTGTCTCCCAAGACAGACAGAATCTCAGGATTCTAATAATTAAAATTCCATACTGTGTAGTGGGGGAGTGATAACCATCAACAATAACTAAAATTTTATATTAACATATTGACAGGCCTTGCTTCAACTTGGCATTAGCCAGAAGTTTTGAAACGATACTTTTCCCTGTTCCTTCTTATCTGTATCTAAGAAGTAAACATCAAGAATTTCCGTTGAATTCCCATTCATTAAGCCACTCAACTGTGCAGTGTCTGGTAGTGTAAAAATATAACACTGCAAAAAATGATGTTCTTATAACAACAGTAGAAAGAAAGGAATTATCACACCGATTTTTATAGCAAGATAACATGGATTCTGGGTTTTGGCGCAAAATAATAATCATGCATGTACCTCCCATAGGGGTTGTTCTGTGAGGAGAAAGTTTAGAAATGGGATCAGCCCAAAGAACCAGGGAAATAGATGCTAGGAAAATAGCACATACCCCAAATTAACTCTAGTGTTCCTCCCATTTTTCAGTTTGAAATTTAAAGGTAAATTAAGTATGAATAAGGAGAATGCAAATAAAGATTGTTTCAGATATTGCTGCCATGTTACTATTATTTGTTAAGATAAAAAACCATATAGAAAAATAAGTAGGTCAAGGAAACTGGACTACTAGGGGTCAGAATCTGCAAGAATGCGAGATATTCAGAGTACTGTACTTCAAACCATATTACAGAACTTTAAAATATAATATGCCAATTCTCATTTTCTGATAAACGTTTTGGAAAGCCATAAAATCCCTGAGGAACATTCAACTTTTCATCATATAAAATACTTCATACTTTAACTTCTGCTGCATTTTTAGGAACATACTGAGTATAATTTATAGGTATCTTTTTAATCAGCTAAGTACACTTGGTTGTCTTTCATTTTTACAGCTTTCATTGTTCTAGCTTAAAACATGAACATTGAGAGCAATAAAAATAGAAGAAAAGCCATTAATGAAATTGATTTCTTTTTGCTGCAGCTTCTCTTCTCATATTAGTTCAGTTTCTTAATATCTTCTTTGATTTCTTAGGCCTCCCTGTCAAATAGATGTCTGAATGTTAATGAGAGAAAGTAACTGCATTTTTTTGCTTTTGCCAACCTAACCCTTAGCACTTTATTTGCTTTCTGGCCCACCATAAAGGGATGGGCTTTTTATTGCAAAAGAATGGAAGCAACCCCTAATATAGATTTTGTTATTAATAGTTTATTAAAATTTTCTTCCTCTCGGTTACACCCTTTACCACCCCATGTCAAATCCAACAACCCCTTTTCTGCAACAATGACCATATATATACCTGCCATTCTTCCACTCATCTAACCATGTAACCAAATAGTTAAATAATGGTTGACTAGTTATATCAGTCAGTCAGTCAATTTTATTGCTTATAGCCAAAGGCTGCTGCAATGTATACAATGTCATTACTAGTTACAGGTAGGTAGCCATGTTGGTCTGAGTCGAAGCAAAATAAAAAAATTCCTTCAGTAGCACCTTAAAGACCAACTAAGTTTTTATTTTGGTATGAGCTTTCGTGCGCATGCACACTTCTTCAGATACAATGTCATTACTAGTTATATAAAGAATTAAGTAAACAACAATTAAAAATTAGAAAAATCATTGCAAATAAATAAACAAATTGTTTGATTATATGTCTTCGGTCCTCGTTTACATTAGGTATTACCAAATTTTTCACTCCATAAGAGGCACTTTTTTCCTCCTAAAAAGTAAGGTGAAATGTGTGTGTGTCTTATGAAGTGAATGCTGCGCGGAGGAGGGATGGACAGGAGCCATGGCTCCCATCCTTCCCTCCTCTGTGGCTTGCTTTAAAGCAGCAAAGCTGGGCAGGAGCCGCTTACATGGGTGTAAAGCAAGCACAGTGGGAGCCATGTACTCCCTCCACCCCCACGCTCGGCCGCCCCATTGGGATGGGTGTGTGTGCGCGCGCACCACCCCCTTGGAACGACGCTCGCATGGGTGACGTCCCACATCCCCCACAGGCAATGTGCCACCATGCAAGACCCTCCCTCTGCCACTGGTCTTGCCGGGACAGTAGTGCCTTCCTTTGCATGTGTTAAATTTGAAGGGCGGCTGTGGTTTGGTCTTGTGTTGTGTATGAAGGTGTGAATTAGGTAGGTTTGACTTTAAATGGGAATTGACTCAGATTTCTCCCTCGTTCCTCCCTCATATGAAAGCCCCCAGGGCTCTCTGCAATGAACAAAAAGGAAGAAAGTCCCACTTCTTTCAGCTTTATTAAAATAATTGTGTACAGCCAAACCACACAGTCCTTAGATCTAAAGGACTCAATGTGGGAAGCTCATATATTTCCATTGCCTGCCCCCCCCCTTACTAGGGGATGAAGTCTCTCTTCATTTGTTAATGACAATGATGATGGTTCTTAATGCCACTGTTGACTGCTGTTCACTTTACATGGTTGAAATATTATCCTGCTATACCGGTAGTTTATTAAATAGTTTAGTACAACATTTGATGATTCATAATATTTTTTTTCTTGTTTTCCTCCTCTAAAAACTAGGTGCGTCTTGTGGTCAGGTGAAAAACCACGGCAATTGGCAAAGAGCTCCAAGAATTCACTCCAAGTCTCCTGGAAGTTTTTTTTTAATTTTGAAGTTTGTTAAACAGGAGTTTCTCAAGGGCTGCCAATTGTAGAAGGTCCTGCATCCAACCTTCAGTAGCTAGTGTCTCTAAAAAGCTCAACAACTTTGTGGGTGTTTTTGAAATATAGAATCCCTAACTGACTAAACTTTCCAAACCATATTCAAGGGCAGCCTGACATACCATGCACTGCAGTGTTCTAACAGGGATGGTATCCAAGCATGGATCACTGTTGCCAGACTCTCCCTGTGCAAATGTTACATGCAATATGCAATGTTATGTGTAAGTGCTAATCAAATGTCTAAGGTGTGGTTGGATTAAAACCTGGGAGACCCAAGTAAAAATCCACTTTAGCCACAAACTCAAGAAGCAGCCTTGGAAAACTCACTCTCAGCCTTTAGCCCTTCTTCTGTAAAACAACAGCCTCTACAAAGGGTTTGTTGTGAGGATGAGTAAGAAGCATTTTGTGCAATGAAAGCATTGAGGAATGGATCAACTACTTTTTAAAAAAATTAAAACCTAGCATTTGCTTCAGATAGTTTTAGTCTCTTCTTCTGCTGTGGTACAGTGTAAACTAATTGGAGTCTGCTGCCTTAATCTTTTATGTTATTGATTCCAAATTTTTTACTGCCCCTTTAAATAAAACCTAGTAGCACTCTAGGGAAAAGAGAGGGAAAGCAGATTCCAGAACTGTGGTGTTAAGAGATGAGAATGATTGTGGCAGTGTATGCCGGCCTTTGGTAAGCTTGAGAATGTTCTCAACAATACAAGTGACATTTTCAAAATCTCACTAGTGGGGAGAATAACAAGAGTATGGCAATAAAATTCTTTTTGAACACACAGTAGGAATGAAATGAATGTAGTACTATTTTACACAAAGATCCCTACCACATTACTACACTTTTAAAAGATGAATACCAATTGCAAATCAGATAGCAAGGTTAAATATGACTATAGATGTGTAGACTTGCTACACTATCAATTATCTGTCTTATTAGCTGAGTGCTTGGACCAGATGCCTTGTTTGAAGTCTTAAAACTATCACACAGGCAGTTATACCCTAAGAAAAGCTAGATAAGCACCAAGATCCTGCGCCCACTTTCAACCACTTTAAATATACTAAAGATCCTTCCTTAAGGAGGAGGATGGGCCATTCATATGACTGACATATTCATCAGCTCCAACAGAGAATATCTGCTGATCTGAAAAAAGGAAAGCTTTATGAAAGGGGGCAAGGAATCAATCCCAACACATTCTCTCATATCCACAAGCTCCTACCTTATGGCATATTCAATCACCCAGAAAATTGAGAGATTGCATTTAGTATATATTTGCATGCAGATATTAGCATAAATCCACTCTGGCTAAAATAATCGCCTTTTAGCTGGCTAAAAGTGTTATTTGAGAAATTGTTAGTTGAGCTAAAAATATATTTGCTAGCCTATGCACAAGGTTGCCAATATTATGTTCTCTACAATTACAAAATCTCTCTGCAACTTCCAAGCAATCAAACTGATGTCACAATGAAGGCTTATTTGTTTTTTCTCCTTGCCTCATCACATCTTGTTATGTTGCAATGCTTTATGTTCTTCTGCACTGCAATATGAAAACATGATGCAACTATGATTTTTTTAAAAAAGCAAAACAGGCTATCATTTCGCATTCAGCACTCTCTGCTCTGAACCTTTACTCTCAAACAGTCAAACGATTTGGTTCAGTAGCCAAGAAAAATGAACATTTTCTGTTGCTGCTGTTCTTTCCAATGCAGATGCACCTAAACACTATGTTTCCATATAGAAAACTTGCAAATAATATAGCAGGCAGGCAGTTCTTCTGTCAATGTAATATTCAACTGCATATCTTTATTGAGTCCCTGAAGGTAAAATTTAGCAGATGTGTCTAGAGATTGAGATTTTTTTGGTATGCACACATAAAAATAAAGGGCACAATCCAGCCAAAGTGAGGGACATTTAAATGTCATTATTCCAATGGAAGAAATTTCAACAAGTTTCAGAACATAAGATAATCTTTGCTGGATGTGAACAAGGATTCAGCCTTGTATTCTCAATGGTGGCAAGCAACTTGCATCTAGGCAGGGCAAGAAGGCAACAAGCTCCCCCTATCTTTGTCTAGTCTGTAACATTCAGATATATACTATTTCTGAACATGGAATCTTGACTTAGCTATTACAACAAATACAATAGTTTAACTTTTCCAGTAAAATCAATGAGTGCTTAACTGTCAGTTGACAGTGCCAAAGTTATTATCCAGAATAGTTCGGACTCTGGCTCCTGGCCTTGGTAAAGAAGGCTTTTCTCTTTTGGTTAACAATGTTATCTTCTCTTCCATATCTCATTAAAAAAGAAATCAATCAAGAGCAGTAGGGGTTTGAGTCTGTCTTCATCAGTTGCTTCCATGCACTGCTTCACTCTTGAGTGTGTTGGTCTTGCGCTTCAAGACCAAATCTAGCATGTTTCACTTTGGACAGCCCTGCATGGATAAATGCAGAACATTTCCTGTTCTTATTTCCCAAAGCAACAACATGTGTTTTCTAAAAAACAGCAGCAAATTTGCCCTCGCCTTTGACAAAAGGACAACTCTTTGGGGAAGCAAATTTAATGCAGGACATTAAGTAAACTGATGCTGTCATTAGTGCAAATGTCAAGTTCATTATAGCAGATGTTTCAGCTGAAGATCACTACACATTAAAATCACACGGCAAATGTGTGGTGCAGCCACCATTTTATTTAATGTCTACTTCAATGCCCCAAAGAGTCAATCAGAATCATCTGTTCATGTAATTACCACATTGTTATGTAACAAAGCAAGTTGTTTGGTTGAAACGTTCACAACAAGCCCTGAATCCAGATTACTGCTGATCATTTTTCATAAACTGTTTGGAAAGTAAAAATGCTTATGAACCACAAATAGAATTTAACTGCAAATTGGTTAGGACCCACCAAACAGTAGCAATCGCCGTCTGTACTGTCCACGTGGCAACATGAATATTCAGTTTCAAAACAGTAAGACAGTATGACTGAGTAATTAGATTAATGTGCAATGGTGCCGGGCTTTCCATACATTTTGTCTCTCAGCTTCTCATTTTCACAGATGAGTTGTCCATTATAGAATGCAAGTCATTTGTCTATATGTGTGAACATGGGTGCTTTTAAGATTTGAAGTCAGCTGCTTTGATAACGGATGGCAGAAGTAATTAATGCACATTCCACCAGGAAAAACACCACTTGAGCCAGTGATGAGCTTCTCACAACTATAAAGCCTATGTGATTTATGTAACTGATATTCCACAACATCATCAATGGTGTATTCACAGATAAGATAAAAATTGTTCCATCTGGAACGGACCACACCAACATAAAAGAGCTTTAAATTTGCATTCTGGGCTGCCATGAGCCCCATGGTGTTGCCTGGATCGGGCCTGTGCTGGCAGGCTCTGATGGAGGAGGAGGAGGAGGAGGAGGAGGAGGAGGAGGAGGAGGAAGAAGAAGAAGAAGAAGAAGAAGAAGAAGAAGAAGAAGAAGAAGAAGAAGAAGAAGAAGAAGAAGAAGAAGAAGAAGAAGAAGAAACAGAGAGAGGGGCGACTTGTGGAAACCTGGGTTGGAGGAAGTGGGATCAGTCACTTTGGAAGAGAAAGCGAAGAGGCATCTCTCCCTTCTGACCTTCCTGCAGAACAAAGAGCCTCAGTGGAGCCTAGGGAGGGGTTTGATAAATCAAGGTGGGATGGAGGGGACACTGAACAGCAGGCATCAGTGACTGAACAGAAGCCTGAACCAATTTCCCCCACCCACTCCTGAGAAAAGTTTCCGACTGAGCAACTAACACTGACTCAGCATGTCTAACCAAATATAATCACCGACGGAAATAAAACAGATTAGCTGCATTTTTTCCTGCAGAATGGCAGCTCTAGCATGTCTTCTTTTGTAGTAGCATGAATACAGACTTCCTATGAAAGAAATACTCCCCACTGTTTACTTCTGCTCCTGCTGAGATGACTGAGCAGAATGTAGACTTTTTTGCTAATAGAGATGGACTGGTTTCAAAACTTCACCAATAATAATAATAATAATCATTATTATTTTTCAAACAGACAGGAGAAAACATTCCTTTCTGCTGCTCAATCCAATGCCTACATAAGGTACACAAGTCCTCTAACATGAGGGATGGGGAACCTGTAGCCCTCCAAATGGCCAATTGTCAGAGAAGATGGGAAAGTAATGCTGTAACTCTCCTCTCCAATAGTTTCACTTCACCCCAAAGGCACTCTTCCATAGTCTCCCTATACAGAAGTATGCCAACCATTTATAAACTAGGAAAGAGAGCTATGATTTCTATTACTGAACCTACATGTTTAATTCTACATGCTTAAGCCCCTATTATACTATGATCACCCATCACACAGATATTAGGTGGACAAGGAGACAGGGCAAGAAGCCCACCTGTCTCCATTCATTTATTTATTTGCAAAAAAAAAAACCAACCTATATCAACAACACAAAAATATCATGGTGGCGAACATCATAAAACCAAACATAAAATTTCAATCATAAAACAAACACAAATGCATCACAGTTGATCAGATCAATATATCAATAAAGATGGATTACCCTTCAGGGAAAGTCTGGATGAATGAGCAAATTCTAATCAGGTACCTAAAGGCCAATACGGTAGGTGCCAGCCTGGCATTCATTAAAAGTGTATTCCAAAGGACACAAAGCATCACACTAAAGGCTCCATACAGCACTACAACACAGTATCAGTACACAGAAAAAGGGACATTTTGGAATGGTTATACTCAGTGCTATCTTTCTAGAAAAAGAGGTGCTGGAACTCACCGTGAACACCTCCCTCGTTGTCTTATAATGGCAATGGCCCTACCTGAGAGGTACCGAAACCGAGTTCCAGGGAGTTCCAGCTGAAAAAAAAGCCCTAACCATTTCCTAGTTTTAAAAATCAAATCCCAACTAGAAGGTAGCAGGCCAATTGCCTGGTCTTCATGGATGTGACCAAAAAAAATATCTGACATGCCCAGTCTTCAGATTTTAAATGTCTGAAACTCCAGCATCTCAAAAGTTTAAAAGTTTAAAAGTCAATGTTTTGTTGCTAATTCCAACTTGCAAGTCAGTTTGGTTGATGAAGATACTGATCGATTTTTAGAACAAATACCTCTGAAATTTACAGAAGTAATAAGAACAAGATCCTGTTTTCCTTATTCTTTATCCAAGCTAATGTATGAAAAGAAGCCAAAAGGAAAGCTAGACAATAATTGGTGCTAGACAATAATGAATCTGAAACCAATAGATCATAGACTGATAATGAGAAAAAGAAGGAACATGAAAAATTTAAATAGAATATTTTATGCAAAATGCCATTGAATTATTGAATTATTACAGCAATATCAGCTGAGTTCATTAGTTCAAGAATAAGTGGGTCAAATGTATAACCAATTATACATTCTGAGATGAGGGTAATTTGTCTGGCTGAAGTTTATCAGAACAAGACTTCAGTAGCCCTCTCCTTGCTTCTTCTTTTTCTAAAAGCGGATTTTCTTACAGCTAATAACAATATCCTAACAATTTCATGGAAGACTACTCATTTGTTTATCCTGCATGGTCTGTTTATACTGTTTAAGAGAAAAGAACGAAGGCACAGATGCTTAGGAAATTAACAGCAACAGCCAAATAGAAGCATATTATATCCATTGAGTTGGCATATCTATTTCTATAACACAGCAAGTCGGTATGGTCCAGAATGGACACAAGGAACTCTTGCTCAAATGGTGGTCTTGGGCACGCACGTCACTGTGCTTCACAGAGTGGTCGTTTAGGTTTAATACGCTTCCTAATTGAGGGCTACTGTAATACAGTATACTTTTTATGACACAGTGGTACACAAATATTTTTATAAACAAACAATATAAATATAACACACACTACTTTCTAGCTCAGGTTTTGCTTATTTATTATACTTATTTGTACTGCCTGGTAGCTTTGTCACATATCTTAGGAGCCAGGCAGAAGCATTCCTCATGCCCCAGGACTTTGCCTAATTAGGCAATCTATGGCCTTTTAAAACTGTATGTGTTCAGAGGGGTACTGTTTTTGTTTGTTACTAAGTTATTTATTTTTTGGGTTTTATATTGTAAACTGCTGTGTGATCCACGGGTGAAGGGCGATATAGAAATGTAATAAGTAAAATAAAAATAAAAATACTTTATCCAAAAGGTTCACAGCAATAAAAACATAAAATCATCTGTGAAATGCTCTCCTCAGGGAGGCTCACCTGGTGCCTTCATTAAACATTTTTAGGCACTTGGCAAAAACATTCCTCTTCAACCAGGCCTTTAGCTGATTAGCATTCTATGCTCCTTTAACTATGTTTATGGGAGGAAGGGGTTATTGGTTTGTTTTGCCTTTCTTCTTGTTTTTATTATGTATGTTTTTTATATTGTATTTCTATGCTATGAACCACCCTGAAATCTCCGGATGAAGAGTGGCATACATTTTTTTAAAAAAACAACAACAAAAATTAAAAACAGACATAAATAAACCATTATTAACCTGTACTCTGGGCCTGTTTCTATAAATAGAAGCATCAGGATCATGCAAATATTTCACTCACTGAGAGATTGTAATTTTTAAGAATAAAAAGCAGCTACTAGCCATTAGGTTGCCTACCCGATCAAGATTGTTGACTGACAGATGACTCTCTTGTTGTTGTTTTTGTTTAGTCATTTAGTCACTCTTCGTGACCCCATGGACCAGAGCACACCAGGCACTCCTGTCTTTCACTGCCTGCCGCAGTTTGGTTAGACTCATGTTGGTAGCTTCAAGAACACTGTCCAAGTATCTCATCCTCTGTTGTCCCCTCCTCCTTGTACCCTCAATCTTTCCCAACATCAGGGTCTTTTCCAGGGAGTCTTCTCATCTCATGAGGTGGCCAAAGTATTGGAGCCTCACTGCCTTGTTGTGGCGAAGGAGCTTGAATAACCCAGAGAAGCTATGAGCTATGCCGTGCAGTACCACCCAAGATGGACAGGTCATAGTGGAGAGTTTTGACTAAATGTGATCCACCTGGAGCAGGAACTGGCAAGCCACTCCAGTATCCCTGCCAAGAAAACTCCATGGACAAAGACAACAGGCATATAAAAGTTATGACGCTGGAAGATGAGCCCCTCAGGTCGGAAGGCGTCCAACATGCTACTGAGGAAGAGCGGAGGACAAGTACAAGTAGATTCAGAGCTGATGAAGCGGCTGGGCCAAAGCCGAAAGGTCGCTCAGTTGCGGATATGCCTGGAAGCGAAAGGAAAGTCCGATGCTGTAAAGAAAAATATTGCATAGGAACCTGGAATGTAAGAACCATGTATAATGGTAAGCTGGATGTGGTCAAAAATGAGATGGCAAGAATAAATACTGACATCCTGGGCATCAGTGAACTAAAATGGATGGGAAAGGGCGAATTCAGTTCAGCTGACCATCATATCTACTACTGTGGGCAAGAATCCTGTAGAAGAAATGGAGTGGCCCTCATAGTCAACAAAAGAGTGGCGAAAGCTATACTGGGATGCAATCTCAAAAAAAACCCCAAACTTTTAACATTACAGTAATCCAAGTTTATGCACCAACTACCGGTGCTGAAGAAAGTGAAATTGACCAATTCTATGAAGACCTACAACACCTTCTAGAAATGACACCAAAGAAGGATGTTCTTCTCATTACAGGGGATTGGAATGCTAAAGTAGGGAATCAAGAGATAAAAGGAACAACTGGCAAGTTTGGCCTTGGAGTTCAAAATGAAGCAGGGCAAAGGCTAATAGAGTTCTGTCAAGAGAACAAGCTGGTCATCACAAACACTCTCTTCCAACAACACAAGAGACGACTCTACACATGGATATCACCAAATGGGCAGCATCGAAATCAGATTGATTATATTCTCTGCAGCCAAAGATGGAGAAGCTCTATACAGTCAGCAAAAACAAGACCTGGAGCTGACTGTAACTCAGATCATCAGCTTCTTATAGCAAAATTCCAGCTTAAACTGAAGAAAGTAGGAAAAACCACTGGGCCAGTAAGATACAATCTGAATCAAATCCCTTATGAAAACACAGTGGAAGTGAGGAACAGGTTTAAGGATTTAGATTTGGTGGACAGAGTGCCTGAAGAACTATGGATGGAGGCTCGTAACATTATACAGGAGGCAGCAACGAAAAACATCCCAAGGAAAAGGAAATGCAAGAAAGCAAAATGGCTGTCCAACGAGGCCTTACAAATTTATGCACCAGCTACCAGTGCTGAAGAAACTGAAATTGACCAATTCTATGAAGACTTACAACACCTTCTAAAAATGACACCAATTCTCATTATAGGGGATTGGAATCTAAAGTAGGGAGTTATAGCTTCCATAATTCTGCTGAGTGAATTCTTCCTGTTACTCACAGGAAGTCCACTTATGTTAACGCTACGCTGCAAAAGTGAGGGATGTGAGCAGAAGGTCTAAGCTAATTTCAAGAGCAAAAAATAATAATAAATGCATAATATAGCTTAGACATCCCCAAACTTCGGCCCTCCAGATGTTTTGGACTACAATTCCCATCTTCCCCGACCACTGGTGCTGTTAGCTAGGGATCATGGGAGCTGTAGGCAAAAACATGTGGAGGGCCGCAGTTTGGGGATGCCTGATATAGCTGGTCTGATTCTCTTGGTTTGTAATTATCAATGTACAGTACCTAGCTGTTTTCAAAGCAGTCTTCTGACACTGAAAGGAAAGAGTAGCTGAATAAAGAGCTGTAGCATATGCTTCTGAAACTTTTTGCACTGAAGTAAAGCCTGAAAGTGTCTGGGGGATTCTTAGGGCTCTATCCAAAGAATCAGACCAAAAGAATAAAAAGTTCCCTGTGTTCAAGGAAGCTTTGGACATGTGTTTCTCCAAGAGCAGCTGCAGTCAAGCATATTTGATTGAAATAAGGAGGCTGTTTGTGATTTGGACATGGAGATCTGTTGTTCAAAAGAAATAATAGTTTTTCTTTTTTTAAAAAAAAATCTACTGGAGTTTTCTAAGCCCCAGGGCTGACACTTGTATTGGGCAGAGCAGGACAGCCACCTCAGGTGGACAGAGCTGTGAGTGTCATGCAACCTACCCTGTTTAATATAAACTAGTCTTATATTGCTGTCCTGGAGAACACTGACCCATCACCAGTGTTGGAAAGAGATTCAGCTGCATATGGAAAGAGGGACTGTCATCCTGCCCTTTATTTCAAACAGCAAAAATATTTGTGGTCAGTGCTGCCAGGGCCAGCACCTCCATTTAGGCAAAGTAGGCCATGGCCTAGGGCGCCGAAATGGAGGGGGCGCTGTCGAGCCTGCCCGCTGCCCACCACCTGCCCGCCGACGCCTCCACGCACGTCGCTGGAGCCTGGTGGGCGGCTGCTCGGCTGCTCCTCTGAAATGGAGGGGACGCTGACGAGCCTGCCTGCTGCCGGCCGGCTGCCCACACCAGGAGCAACGAGCGAGCGGTGGCGGTGGCGGCGCCCGTAGTTGAAGCCTTCAGCTATGGGTGCTGTTGCTGCTGCCGCCACCGCTGCCGCCGCTGAAGGGCTCACAGCATCCCCTCCATAGGCAGGAGGCGCGCGAGCCAAAATGAGATCTCAGCGCCCTCCCGCCTATGGATGGGACGCAGCGGTATCAGCGGCGTTGTGCACGCGTCATGACGCATGTGCCGGGGGGAGGTGCCAGAAGGTGATTTAGCCTAGGGCGCAAAAAGCCCTAGCACCGGCGCTGAGTGCTACCAAGCCCTTCATGGCCACTGTATTTTCCCAGTATGATGAGTAACATATATATTAAAGTACATTTGTGCAACTGTTGCACAAAAAACTGGATATTATTATATGCAGGGAAGGGGTAATCACACTTATTTGGACTCCCTTTTCAGGTGATGAAGCTGTGAAAAAGATCTACTTACAGGAAACATTAACAAAAAGTATGAACTTCCCAAATAAACTTTCTAAATTACTTAATCATGTTAATTTCAACTCATAGCAGACGCTCACACTGCCTCCTACTGTTTAAACCCAACAGTTTTCTCATCAGAAGGAGTCCAATTGAATTACGGCACATGGAGTCAGTCAGACCTTATTTATATCACTTCTCACATTAAAATCAAGATGAAGGTGAATTAGTGAATGTGAATTATGTGCTAGGCAATTCCTAGCATATAATTCACATTCACACACACACACACACACACCCCAGAAAAATGATCAGTTACATAGAAGGACAGAAGTCTAAACCTTCAGCCCGTAAATCATGGTAATTTACAGTTCCTCTTAGGATTGTATAAAGTATACAGTAAAAATAGCACAACTATCTGTATCACTAATTATATCTGGTACAAGTTAAAAGCAGTGAGATTTACTTCACATTCTGCTCCTGATATGTTCCTTTAAACAGTAATATGTCAGAGGAAATAAGATAATTATTTTAAATTTTACACTGTGTTATTTATTTATTTATTTAATAGACCTATGTATCACCCTCCATCCATGGATCTCAGGGCAGCTCACAACATAAAAATACAAGATAAAAACATAATTTTAAAAGAACAAAAAAACACAAACCAATAAACACCCCACAACCACCCCACCCCACCCCACCCCATTCTCCTCCCAACAAACACCTTTAAAAGGACATAGAAGGCCTGGTTGAGGAGAAACATCTTTGCCGCGCATCTAAAGCTGTATAATGAAGGTGCCTGGTGAGCCTGTCTGGGGAGCAAATTCCACAAAAGGGGAGCCACTACAGAAAAGTCCTGTTCATGTGTTGTCACCCTCCAGATCTCTCATGGACGAGCCACACGAAGAAGGGCCTCAGATTATGATCATAGGGTTCATTTGGAGAGACACAATCCTTGAAGGTTGTGAATCTCATAATTTTCTCACCAACCATTCTGATTCCTCAAAACTTGTTTGTTTGTTTGTTTGTTTGTAAAGTCTCTATAAAGAGCACATGAAAATGGAGTACTCTCTTGCCCCCAAAAGAGGTAGTGGCAACTGGGTGGTAATTATTGTAAACTTCTGAGTCCAAGGAGGACTATTTAAAGGAAAGGCTAAACCAGGCATCCCCAAACTTCGGCCCTCCAGGTGTTTTGAACTACAATTCCCATCTCCCCTGACCATGGGTCCTGTTAGCTAGGGATCATGGGAGTTGTAGGCCAAAACATCTGGAGGGCCGCAGTTTGGGGATGCCTGAACTAAACCTTAAAGGCATCTCCCATAAATACACATTCACCACTCTCTGGACCCATCCTATCAACCCACCCCCCGCTAGCTCAAGCCACAATGGACAAGAGTCAAACTCTTAGAAGCAATATGGTTTCTAAATACCAGCAGCTTTCAAAATTGGACAGGATGGTGCACTGGACATCTCATTTGGACCTGTACTATCAGTGGTGTTCACACCCCTGTGGAGACCATTAGAGAATAGTGATTTTACGCTGAAAGTACTGAGCAAAATTGTCACAGCAGATCTCAGAATCTCCCATACGCACCCCTCTTCTTCATACCTGTGCCAAAAAACTTTTCCAGCCCACTCCTTCCCTTCCTTTCTATACTCAACTATCAAGTGGAGAAAGTCTTCAGTTCTCCTGCTGAAGCCAAGAGAAAGAGAGCATCTTTGAGCAAATATGGCCACACTGGCAACAAAACAAGCAATAGATGTAACTAGAAAATAATGGGAGTTGCATACGGTATATTAATTGTATAATGGCCAGACACATTTCTGACTAGAGAATACTGTGTGATAACTTCCCCTGTGTTGTTCTCCCATGGCTCTTGTGTGAGAGAAAGGGAAGTTAGGCGGAATAACAGGTTACCTAAACTTATTCACATCCTGATATGGGGTCATATGTCCACAGAAAATTTTCTGTTCCTTTAGCAGCAATGAACAGATGGCGACAGCAGATACAATATTAGGCAAGGCTGACAGTGTCAATGTTTGTTTACTAAATGTTGGAGAATGTTTACTAAATGTAAGGATGTTGGAGGAATCTGTTGACAACAGGCTATCAAGCAGATTTCCTTCCACTCGCCCGTTCAACCAACCCGATTCCTGCTATGCTATGGATTCTTTTTGCCCGGACAATGAATGCCAAAGTGTACACATTGCCCTCAACATGCTCTTTCCCATCCTCTCTCTCACACATCCGTGGACTTAACTCTCTATAAACTGAAAGTGAAATGTTCACTACAAAAGTTGGAAAGAAGAGCAGCTGAAATGTTCTCCCTTCCGCAAGAGGCAGGGCTAGTTTTTGCTGTGAACAATTGCTAATATGTGTGCTCAGCGCATTGTCAACAAAGCAGCAAGCTCATGACTGAAGAGAAAACTGTGAATAAATGTGAGGAACTAAACACAGGCATGAGAAGCCTCTCTTTTTTACTATGAAAAAAACAGATAAACCTTCCATTTTACATTCATTGTTTCACACCACAGGAAGCTATGTTTCCCTATTTGAAGTAAACTGAAGTCACAGTTTGCATTTCACCCAGAAACAGCCTGACACAATTAAACAACAATTATAACACTTTGATGCCAGAATTAGACAGCAATGCAGACAGGTGTAAGAAACATATGAACAGTTAACAAAACCTTACTATCCTAACATTTGTCAACAAAAAGCTTCCCATATAAATAGTTTATTGCATTTTAATAAACAGCATCCTATATAAGATAGGGATGCAACAGCAAGGAAGGCCCTCTTTTTCCAGAAAGACATCAGAAAGGGAAAGGAGACACTTGACACAGAAGCAACTGTATGCTTCGGCAGCAGAAGATGCACTGAGGAATGACACAAGCAATTTGCATTTCTATAGTTTCTTTTGTGTGCCTAAACTCCCTAAAGCATTTTGCAAAGCGATAAGCATCATACCTGGCTAGGAGAAGTGATAGGATGTCAATACAGTAGCAGCTCTCTGTGCAACCAGACACAGCAGCTATTCAATGCATAGCAATGCTCCCACACAGCTGTAAACATGAGGGCCAATTAATCTGTGCTGGTTAGAAAACAGGAAGTGTTTGCCTTTGGGTAAACTTTCCCCTTTTAGATAGTTACCTGGGTGACCACAGGAAGGTGCCTGGTTCTCTGATGATGATGCTGTATACAGTAGGAATACATGACTCACACCCCCTCAGAACTTCACCTTTTCATGCAGGGCACGTAGAAGAAATGGAATAGGGGAGAAATCATGAAGGACGAGTATACACGAGTAGCCAGCAGTTGTAGGGAGCAGGTCCAGTGGGCCAAAGCTCATAATGATCTCAGGTTTAATGTAATAATAAAGGTAAAGGTAAAGGGACCCCTGACCATTAGGTCCAGTCGTGACCGACTCTGGGGTTGCGCGCTCATCTCGCATTATTGGCCGAGGGAGCCAGCGTATAGCTTCCAGGTCATGTGGCCAGCTTGACAAAGCCGCTTCTGGCAAACCAGAGCAGCACATGGAAACGCCGTTTACCTTCCCGCTGTAGCGGTTCCTATTTATCTACTTGCATTTTGACGTGCTTTCGAACTGCCAGGTTGGCAGGAGCTGGGACCAAGCAACGGGAGCTCACCCCGTCACAGGGATTCGAACCGCCGACCTTCTGATCAGCAAGCCCTAGGCTCAGTGGTTTAACCACAGCGCCACCTGGGTCCCTAATGTAATAATAATACAGGTTTATTCTGCTATGTTCAAAGCATCAGAAAGAACAAGCAAGAAGTAGGTCCTCTGCATGGAGAAGATTGAGAAATGCTATTGGGTGATGAAGAGAAGGTGGAACTGCTCAACACCTACTTTGCCTCTGTTCACCCAAAAGGAAAGCAAGGCTAAACCTGATAATAACAGAATAAACAATGTGAGGAAGATGCAGCCCAAGAGGTGGTAAGGGAATACCTAGCTGCAGGGTTCTGTCCTGCGCCTTTTGTTATGTGTGCGTTAGTTGAGATCCCTGCATTGCAGGGAGTTGGAATTGATGACTCTGGGGTCCCTTCCAACTCAGGAATTCTATGATTTGATGATTCTATGAAGTGTTCCCTGTAACACCTTAATCATTTTACCCTACTGCAAACCCGAATGGAACCTAACCTAATGTTTTAATGGCATTTTCTCACATTTATCTCTTGCTGCCTTTGTCTCTTGTTTTCCCCTCCCTTTATTGCATTTCCCCCCTTACCATATTTAGACTGTGAATTTCCGGGGGTGCAGAGGCTGAATTTTTTGGCTTATGAAACTGTAAAGCACCACGTACTGATGGTGTGACGACAGCAGCAGCAGGAACACAATAATGCTGCTAGTAACAGAGCAATTTATCCTCTCTGGCAAATTCAAGGTTTCCGGAATGCAACCTCGTTACATGCAATCTTTTGTTCAGATCAAAAGGAAACTCCCAATTGAACAAAGTATCAGACACGCTGGTAACAACCAAGGCACCGGGGAAGATCATAGCTGTAAGGAGCCTTACAAAAATATATATTCATTCTACACCTTTCCTGTCAAGCTGTTTTCCCTCTCGGTGTAATAATACTTAGTTCTGATACAGCACTCTGTGCACATTGTGTCAGTGATCCTTACAACAGCCCTGAGAGCCCAGCCAGTATCATTATCCCCATTCTGCAAGAAGGGGAGGACAGACATTGGCTGAAAGAATAGGGGCTTCCCTAGGGCTACTTTCTTCTCCATTTTACATCTTAACACAACCGTTAGCTAAACCATGAGGATGTGATGAACTCAGCAACTTCTAAATCTCCCATCCCCTATCAGCTAATTTTTTTCTCCCCTCCCTCCCCTCACAAGTAAATCATCACTTTGGTGCCTTTGGGGGAACCTTACTGGCTCCTGCGATCAGGCCTTCAAAAGGACTCTATTTCACTTACACACTCTCACACAGCAGCAACAGCAGCCTTACATCTATCCTCCAGGGGTCACAATTGGGTTACAAATTTCATATAACGTGATGACTGAGCAGCCTGATTTAGAACAATTTATTCACATCCTTCTTCATTAAGATTCAAATGGAATAAGTAATGTAGAAATTGAACAGATACAGAAAATGTGCATAGCTTGCTCCTGTAGTCAGTAAACATTTATTCACTAAGCAAAGATCTCTTCTCCTCCCCCTCTCGTATTCCTTCTTCCTCCCCTCCCCATCCTTTTGCCTTGCTGTTTTAATGCATAATTAAGAAGGTCAGAATTAATGAAGCAGTGTGGAGTAAAGTTCAAGGAATCCCCAGGCACTATTTATTCTATTAGATCTCAGGAGTGAATGTCAGATTGGCAATGTTAGAGGCAGAAGCAGTTAGGCTGGCAGCATCCCAGAAAGGAAACTACCAAGGGAGACTTACCTGCAGTGTCAAGTCATTCCTGAGCTCCTTCCCTGCAAAAATCACATGCAGCTGGTCAGCTGGAACTCCCTGTCGCTTAGCAACCACCTCCTTGAGCTGGAAGATGCTGGTGTCTGAATCAACCTCCACTGGGAAACCATGGCTGGAGTTGAACCTGACAAATACTGACCAAGAACAAGACATATTTTAAATGTGTGTGTGTGTGTGTATATGTGTGTGTGTATATATATATATATATATATATATATATATATGCCTGAATATTTTGAAGTCTAAAGCATCTGAGAATGGCACAAGAAACAGCTCTTTAAGAAAAACGGACAACGGGCAAAATGGTACTGTAAAATGTTAGTGTGTTTTATCATTTTAAAAGGAGCAACAGTGTTATATTGCAGTTTATTATTTTGACAGATAATTCCAAGTAAGACATCCCACCATGTAATTTTCTTAACTAATTAAACATGCATTATGCTTCAGATGTCACCCTAAATTACATTTACTATATGGAATGAAATGCAGACTTTATTAGCAATATGTACAATAAACACTAATTTCAGTTTGGCCTTGCCCTTGGGACAGACCTAAATATATGCTCAGCAAATATATTTTCTCTCTCTCTCTCCAAACAAATGCAAACAAACACATGTGTGCTGTGTGCAAGCTGCTTTTAAAGGAAAGCTTTTAAAATAGTATGTAATACTGATTCATACACACTGGCCTCCCAGAGATATAATTGTCTAGAAAATAATGATGGAGAGAAAATTGTGTATTTTATGCAGAGTCTTAAGTCTTTTTCTAGAGCAGTGTGGTCTTTCTCAGAGTTTATTTTAATAATTGCAATGCATAACTTCTGTTGACTGACTTGTGAAGTGCCAAAAATTACTCCAAAATTCAGAGCTATGGCAACCAGTCAAATCATACACCAACATTTGGCATGTAAAATACAAACTACCACCATTCACAACTCAGGGTTGCTTTTTCATTATTTCAGAAATATTACATTATTATTATTACACGGAGGTCTCAGGGTGGTTCACAGAATAAAATCAAAATATAAAACCACAAAATACATAATCAAAGCAAAAACAACAACCCAATAACCACGCGCCCCCCCAAAACCCCACATTTTAAAAAGGCATATGGTGTCAATCAAATCAACCATATCAAATCAATCATATACTTTGTGACTGATAGTAATCATAAAAAGGTATGGGGGCAAACTGGAAAGGCATGGAAACTCTTTTCCTAATCCCTGAGTATTTATTTACACAACAAATATCCAGAAACACAGATGTTCACAAAGACACAGATTCATTCATTTGCACTAGCAGTTCAAAAGCACATCAAAGTACAAGTAGATAAATAGGGACCACTCTGGCGGGAAGGTAAACGGCGTTTCCGTGCGCTGCTCTGGTTCACCAGAAGCAGCTTTGTCATGCTGGCCACATGAACCAGAAGCTGTCTGCGGACAAACGCCGGCTCCCTCGGCCTATAGAGCAAGATGAGCGCCGCAACCCCAGAGTCGGACACGACTGGACCTGATGGTCAGGAGCCCCTTTGCCTTTACCCTTTAATCTCACAATGGCTATCTCTTCTTTCTCACATCTGGTTTCAGTTGCTATCTTCGTACGCTATAAAACATGGAACAAGATACACGGAAGGGAGACTCACATAGTTCTCATTCCTTCTTTTTTTTAGGGAAATCCAGGATGCACACACTTTCCTTTGAGCTGGAGACAACAAAAGAGAAGGAAACTGATGGAGGTCATTGTCCTGTCAGGTTCTCCCCACCACACCACCCCTGGTTTATGAAAGCCCATCCATGGCAGCAGAGATTGGTTGGGTAGCAATAGAAAATGATGCCAGCAATTATCTGCTGGATGTACTAAACCCTGCCTCCACCTCAGGGGTGCTGAATATATGGGGTGCAAAGGACTCCACCCCCCCCAATAGTTTGGGGAAGAGGACTATACACCCTGTATTTAGGTGGCTGCCACCCCCTGCCACTGCTGAGTGCCCTCCGTGTGCCCCAGCCCCCGCTTAGCAGTCAAGGAACCAGGTCGGAGTTGAGGCAAGCAAAGGCGAAGATCACTCTCTGCACGTCCCAGCTCTGGCGGCATCACATGACATGTCACATGGCCCCTGCTCCACCTGACTCCATTTTGTGCCTGCCTGTGCCCCTGCATCACCATTTTGTGACTGGTTGGCCTCAGTAATATTCATCCATGTCAAGCAGGGCCTGGGGTTAGAAAGTTGGAGAACTGACACTGTACTGTTGCTCAGAATTTCTGCTGATATAAATTAGCATACAATTTAAGCACCAGGAGGATAGCCATTTCTTATGGCAGGCCATAAAGGAATCTGTTGTGAGAGGTTAGCATAAGAAGGATTCCCCCCCCCCCTGACTTCTGTAGTGAACCATTAAAGGAAGATTCCTAGAGCAATCTTGAAGATTTTCCACATCTCAAAGGCAGCTGTCCCCTGTGAGTTCTTCACAGTTCGACCTGCCACTGTCTTCCCCATGGCAGTAATTTAAAAAAAAAAAAAAAGTTTACACACCACGTCTTTGTCTGTTATCCACCTCATACCCAAATAATAGGATTCCCTTAAGGAACAAACTCTTAAGAAGAGATTTAGAAGCTAAGTCCACCATCCTCCAAAATAGCCTGAGGCCACTTTTGCCATGTTACATTATGTGACATGACCTGTTTGCTGAAAACTGTATATGAGAAACAATGTGTGCTACAAAACTGAGTAGCAATTTCAAGGGGTAAAATATACATTTAAAATACTTAAAATATTGTCCTCATACACATTAATGATCAGCTCAAGTTATTTTTGAAGCACTACATTATGGATTCATAAAACGAAGCCCTACACCACTATGAAATCCTCAACACTTTTGTTTGGGTGCATTAGGGTTAAAAGCATTAGGGTTTGTTTGTTTGCTTGCTTGCTTGCTTGCTTGCTTGCTTTTTAAAAAGAGTTGAGGGTCCAGGATTACATACCGAGGGGATGACTAAGATTCCAAGTCCATTACAACAGAATGGCCCCCTCGATCCATATTTTTTTAGGGGGGCAGGGGCCCCATTGCTCAGGCCGAATGTGGAGCCAGGCGCTGAGCAATGCCAGGATGTCACCTCTGCATTGTGGCATGCTGAAATCGAAAAGCACACACTGACTCCTCCATCCCATTAAGGTAGTCATGACATGGATACTTATGTGAGCCAGGCCTCTGTGCTGCTGGGAAAGAGGAAGGAAGGGACTCATACTGTCCAGCATGCATAACAAACCAGACCAGTGGCGAAACTGCATGCTCTGGTACCAGGGACAGAGAGCAGGCGTGGCGTGGTTGGCACACATCCTGGGGACGGGGCGTGTGTCCCGGGGGCATGGCACATCGCCCGTGGGGTGTGTCATGTGTCCCGGGAGTGTGGCACGCCACCTGTGGGGGCGTAGCGCCCGGTGTGGAGGGTGCACAGAGCGTGTCCGGGGGTGGCTGCGATGGTACCTCTCTCCCCGATGGTGCTGGGGGCAGTGCCCCCCCCCGTTCCTCTACCAGTGAACCAGAGACTACTAGATCTAGGATCTTTTCCTAATTCTGTGTACACAACCAGCATGTTAAGGCACAAATGGGGCACAGAGGTCCTATGTTTCAGTTTACGCTTTTGTGCATGTTCATCAACACATGAGTTAACTGAACTCTACCTCCCATTCACTCTGGTGAGTGGTAGTTGATGGGGAGTATTTGCACTGTGTGTCGCTGTCCCTATCCTCAAATAGCATAGCACTTCCCTGCTCTCCCTGACTTCCAGAAACCTGAAGTTTATTGTGGTCTGTCATGCAGGTTTTTGTGTGCATGGCTATTTTAAAGTTAATTTTTGAAATACAAGTTTACCAATATGCCAAACTTACACAAATCAGTGGGCTAATAATAATAATAATATAAATACATATGTATTGTACCCAGTCCCACCAGTAGTCCACCAAGAAGCACATCACCAACAGAAGTCAAGGATGTGGTGATAGATGGCACTGAGCAAAACGTCACCACACATGAAAACAAGCCAACAGTCACACAATGCACTTCAGTAGGTTCACATTTGGACAGTGTGTATTTTATGTTGGATTCTTTTTCCCTAACCAGATTATGGAGGTAAAGTACAGGCTGACATCAACAATGTAGAAAAATATGCACAAATCTAGTCACCTTTAAAGTGCCAGGTCTATGTGTTCAGTTTCTATCTGTTCACCTTCTTGAACAGAACAGGACTAAGGGGTCTCTCTCCACCCAAGAGTTAAAGATGCCAGTGTATTTTCACTGATGCTAGAACATTCAATAAAAGAGGTATCCAAACATACTAGGGATTATTACTGAAAAGGACAATGAAACAAAAGCACAACAACACAAAATGCATTGCTTGGAAATGTATCAAAAGATTAAATCTCTACAAGCCTTTATTCCTTGCAAATAAAGACATTGACAAATGAATAGCATTATAATTATTTTTAAAAATCTTTCATACACTTCAAATTAGTAACGCTGTAATGCATTTTCAAATTATTCACCACTGTCCTCTCTTTAATTTAATTGTGCTTTCAGCACTGTAGCATAGGTCTTGGTCTTTTTGCTACTCAACAAACCTGGAAAAACTGTTGCTCAGTGATTTAATACCTTTGCAAATATATATATGCGCTCTCTCTCGCTCTCTCTCTCTCTCTCACACACACACACACCATATTTGCATAACATATAATACTCCCAGCAGAATATTCATCTTTGCATAATGTTTTCTACCAGCAAACGACAAAGGGAAGAAGAGCATAATAAATCCTGCTTACGTTATTCTAATGTTACTGAGACATTGTAACTTCTTTATTCTGTCAGGAACAGTTATCCTCAGATGTTTAATTCTTTTTGAAGAAGCCAAAAAGGTCCATTACATAATGCAAGTAGTCCCCTCTCATAGAACAATGGTTTCAAGATTGGATTAAAAATTATATAAGAAAAAAGGCACTCACTGTCATGCCAACTGCCAAGGTTGTTGCAGGATGGGGTACAGAATAGAAAGCTAAACAGACAAAGTACCTTCTGATATTTTACAGAAAGGGTCTATTACATGGGTCCCAATTTTGTTTGAAAAACAATAAACATTGATTTAAAACAAACTGGCCTGCAAGACTGTTTCGCTCATACAATGTCCACTTCCCAACCATAGCCACCTGCCATTACCAATGGGGGTACATAAGGAGGTAGATACAATCAGGAGCTTAAAGTGAGCTCCCTATTGTTCCATTCCAAGTGGGGCTGCCAGTCAGCTGACTGGCACGGTCAGCTCTACTGGGACTACAACGAAGCTGCACTACAGAGTTATTGGTCAGAAACTCCCTCATGCAGATGAGGCAGATCATGGTCAGTGCCAATCAACTGATCGGCACTGTCAGACAGTCTTGCTTTGTCGATCTGCAGGCACAGCTTGGATTCAAAAGGCAAATGGATATTTCCCCATTGCAGCCAATCAGTATGGAGGTGGTCATTTGAATGCAAACCACACCTGCAAACAGACTTCAAAGGCTCTTGTGAGAGTCACTTTGCACTTTGACAGGTGGGTAGAATAACACACCTGTTAATGTTGATTTATTTGGGGGGGGGGAGAGATTAAGGCTCTGGCCCACCAACTGGCTCCAGTTCCCCACCTGTTTTATGGACCAACCACCAAATCCTAATTTTTTTTAGAAGCGCTTCATACGGTAAGACTTACTTCCAAGTAAATGTGTTTATAACTACGGCCTGGGAATAAGTAGAATTGCACTCAATGGACTGTATTTCTGAGTAAATAAACACGGGACTGTACTGTAATTAATTTACTCTACCTTGGTGTGTACAAGCAGCAGCATACACTATCAAATAGCTCATTATAAATATAAATGGTCTTCATATTTCAGCAGCCTTAACATTTGGAATGCCTTTTCATTTAAACAACTATCTGTTTATTGCAGCTGGATGCTTGTTAAAGGAGTTGATAATTATTTGCCTGAAAAATGTGACATTTCTAGATTTGTGGGTGGCATAGCCAGACAAATAGCGCAAGTCAGCTACGAACAATCGAGCAATTAGGAACAATAGCAGTAAACTTTTGTGACAATACTATGACAGCAAAATAGTAGATGTCCTTACAAGTTTAAGATGAAAGGACAACCATTCTTAGAACTAGGTCCTATGCTAAGTTCCTTCTTGCACACTTCCTATGGGCATTTAGCTGGCAACTTTGAGAACACAATGCTGGAGTGAATGGGCTATTGAATCAGAATTAAATAGCAACTAATATTGTCCAGGATTTCTAAACAGAATATTTAAAAAGTAGGTTCAAGGGGTGACAATGAATGTTTTGTTAATGTTTAAGTCGGTATTTGTTTTGTGGAAAAGAAATATAGAACAGCTGTTCTTTTAAAAGTTATACATATTTGATAACCTAACAATATAAGTGATTACAGCTATGTAACCATAATATGATTAATAATAATAATAATAATAATAATGTTGATTCATACAGCTAGGAACTAAATTGTTTTGTCCCATTATATACCCCCCTGCATTTCTCCTTCCCTGTAATCAATCAATACATGCATATGGAAATAATTTAATTTGGTCTTTATAATAGGCTTCCACTAACAAAGGCCAAGACTATGTTTTGGCTGGCATTCAGGCTAAGTGGGTCTATAGGCTTGATTGCTGGGGTTTGGTGTGTTCATTTGGAACGGGAGAACTGCCTGAACATTTGCCTTCAGTACAGATGGTGTGAAGCTACCCTATATAGACTTTCGTGTCATGACAGTGTCTTCAGTGATTCCCCGCACTTGCTCTAATTCACTGACTTCTGTTTGCAGGGAAATTCTGGATGTGATGAAGTCACACTTCTCATTACTAAATGTTATTGAGGAGACACAGATTGTTTCCCTCTCTAATAGTCAGTTCTCCAGGCTAACCTCTTAGTTCAGCCTCTGCCCAGACAGTTGATGTCTTGTAATATCACTGTAAAAAACGTTTGTGAACAAGATCAACAACAGCCAGCCCATAACTGTTGTGGAGAAACAGCTAGTTGAGGCAGTTCTTCGTCTGATGTGTTCTTTTGCTGCTAACTAGTATTGATGACGTTTAAACACACACGATTAAGCTGATTCTCTCAAAATGGGTTTGAGTGGGCCAGACTCCCACAGAACTCTGTACTGTTGATAGCTTTGAACATTCAGGAAAAAAGGCAGAGCACAGAACCTTTAGAATACGAGTCACCTTGACAGGAGGTTGAATACTGAACTCTGAAGCAAGCACAAATTTTGGAGCAGTCCTAACAGCCAAGTTTTCTTTCCTCAGGACTTGTTTGCAAATCCAATATATTTATCTGTGTGAGCAGACCAGCTCAATTCAAGATAGACTTGGATCACCTATGCCGCTCTTACAGAATAACATATAAGGTTGCGTACCAGCACTGGTATGAAGAAGCCTCACACAGGAACTGGAATCTGCATAGCTAAAAGCTACTGTCTTAGTACCAAGTCATACTGCCTACTGTCTCATACAATTAAGCATGTCAGAACTTCTTCCCTTTTGTTGCCCTTCTCACCCATGCCAGCATGGCTTCCTTCATCTACATTATTCCCATAACCTCACAAAGTGTTTTCTTTTGTCCATCCCAGCAGGACTTGCATTTGGCATGAAATCTAAAAGGTGCCCCATGCAACCCCTGCTTGCAGAGGAACGATCAGGAGAGAACTTGAAGGCTCTCAATTGTTCCTTTGCAGCTTTGGCTTTACCCACCTCACATCTGGCATCACACATAAGGCATGTGGTGGGTATGGCTTGTGAAGAACCCACAACCCGACATTCTCCAAGCCTATCTTAAGTGATGGTGAATTCTGAACATGAGGCAATTTTTTAAGGATATTGAGTTCCACATATAGGGTACCATGGGTAGTTTGAGAAAAGAAGCAACACAGTTATGCCGTTCCATTAACTTTACGTATTTGCTAGTAAGGAGCATCCTGGGTTACCTTTATTTCAAATGAAAGCAAACATAGTACCTAATAAACCTATAAACAACCAAACATATGCACTGGCCTTCCAAGGACCTGAAAGGAAAAGAACCATGAAATACAACTGAAGTCAACATGTATTTGCATAGCTTAAAAATGCATTAGCAAAAAAGAAGAAAGGAAGTAAAACCCAAACGTAAGCAAGCCTTTCCAATTCATCAACACAAAAAACAGTATGTCAAACAATCTTAATTTCCTTGAATAAATTACCATGTCATTAAAATACTGTATAGCTATGTCAGCAGCTCCACTTTATAAATCTAAATTTTATGGGGGTATAATTCAAGTTTCTAAATATCCCAACGCTCATGATTTAACATGCACAGAACTTTGCAATGTAAAAGAGGCTATATTTGATGGATAGCAAGTTTGAAGGTTCAAATAATTTTGTATTAACTTATAAAGATCCAAATGTATCCTTGATATTCAAATGAAAATGGTACTGTCTGGTCAGACGAGCTGCTGTTCAACTATCCACCAAATGAGTATACTCAGGTCAGCAAGTGGACTTACTCAATTCAACTGATCTATTTCTCTATATATCGTCATCCAGTGTGCATGGCACTTCACACTATAATGTAAAGAAAAGACTTAGTTTCTAATGGCAGTGAGGCTTTGAGTTTGTCACAGTCATCTAGGTAATGCAATTGCATTAGTCAGTTACCATCACCAGATAGCCATACAAAACTCTTGTGCATCACAGGTGTGCGTGAATGCAGGTAACTGAGAGAGCCTAAAAGTGCTCCACTCATGAGAAAGCAAGCTTTGGGGGCACAAACCTACATATCTAAGTGATGATGGTAAAAGGGAGAAAACATAGAAACATAGATTTGAGGTATGTGTGTGACAGATTCCTACACTCTCTATTTGACATTTCATTGAAGCATCCTCCTAAAAAGCAAGTATCTTTTGAGAGGCTGGACCACAGCCTGTGGTGTTTCTGAAATTGCTCACCTCAGATGTATGAAAGAAGTGTGCCCCCATGGACCCTTGGGGTTTGATGGCTCTAATAAGTTCATGCCATCACTGTGGAAGTTGTTCCCTTTATCAGCATGTCCTTGTCTTTCAATATCTGATATATATTTTTAAAGAGTACGAATAAACGTCGCTGCCTTTGTTAAACAAGCATCTGAGGAGCCTTTGGGCAGATCACCTAGATGAGCACAGCAAGCATTACCATGAGTCTCTCGGGTCATAATCTATGAACAAAGACAGGATGAAACAAAACTCTGAGAGCTTTTAAGGTCCATTAGAAGACAAATTGGCTTTTTAATTAATACTAAGCACAAACAGATCATGACAACATTATGTATAACTCTGTGAAAGGGATTATGTAAATAGCATGCATTTGCGAAATTGTTAACTATGCCATTTGTATTTATTCAGCGCAGAAGTCTTCTAAGGTCTATCCCGTAAATACCACAGCCTTCCAAAACAATAATTCCTTTTGTAATAAAGGCTTGCCCATAAGCCAACCTTTTGAGTTGTTTTCAGCATACAAATATTCAACTCAGAGCAAATAAATTATGCATATTTTAATACAACAAACTTTGCAGGAAGTATTGAATTGATCCTTGACCAGGGTGGTTAGTAACTATGATCTTATATGGCAGAAACCTAGATTCAAGTATTTAAGTACGAAGCTCAATAGGCGCATCTTGAGTAAGTGGTTGTCTGTTTGTAAAGCTAAGGCCTGGTCATAGCTGCCAAGTTATCCCTTTTTTTAAGGGATTTTCCCTTATGCTGAATAGGCTTCCTCGCGAGAAAAGGGAAAACGTGGCAGCTATGGGCCTGGTCAACATTGCCACTATGTTGCTCTGGGCAACATGTGGATCTTACACCCAAGTGACTCAAAGATAAGCTGTATGCTTTCTTCTACTTACTGCCACATAACTCAAAGGTATGGAACCGCAAGCCTGTGGGCCAAACACGATCCTCCAGACCTCTCTGTCCACACACCCCTTACTGGCCACACCCCTCACTGCCCCTGCTCCATAACCTCCTTCAGTGCTTTTGCATGGCAGGAATGTGTCTTTGAGCAGTGGTGATGTATCTTACTTATATTGATGGAGGATAGAGAGATGTGGGTTATAAACCTCTGGATTTTGCACGGGTACAATGCAAAAAGGTAAGAGTCACATTCATTGTTGTGCCCACTTTTGCCTCTGGCTCTGTCCATCACTGACATGTGGGCCCCATAAAACTACCCAGAAGGGAATTCAGCCTGCCTGACATAATTTCTTACAACATCAAGAACACTGCTCAGTTCTTTATGTTAGCTGGAGGAGGGAGGAGGATACAATTTGGTTTTATTGTACTGTGAAATTGCTTTAAGATGCTTCTTAGCAAGCTCTTCATAAATGAAATAAATAACAATAATATATAATACAGAGCAAAAATCAGCAAATTCCAGGAAAATCCAGTCTGATTTTCCTCCCAAATTTTTGTCTTGAGGTTTTGTCCATTCCTACTCTAGAGCAGGGCTCAGTAAACTTTTTCAGCAGGGGGCCAGTCCACTGTCCCTCAGACCTTGTGGGGGGCCGGACTATATTTTGAAAAAAAAATATGAACAAATTCGTATGCCCCACAAATAACCCAGAGATGCATTTTAAATAAAAGGGCACATTCTACTCATGTAAAAACACCAGGCAGGCCCCACAAATAACCCAGAGATGCATTTTAAATAAAAGGACACATTCTACTCATGTAAAAACATGCTGATTCCCGGACCGTCTGCGGGCCGGATTTAGAAGGTGATTGGGCTGCACCTGGCCCCCAGGCCTTAGTTTGGGGACCCCTGCTCTAGAGCAAAAAAACAACATCTAGCCACCAAGTGTGCCATTGCTGTCAGTAATGGAAAACTGTTGAAAGAAAATAGCCAAGGCACTAACCTGCCCTATTAGGACTTCCGTTTAAAGCTGAGTGAAGTGCTTCTTGTATACAGTACTGTACATAATTAGTATGATCAGTTGGGACAGTTTGTAAAATCATTTGGGATCTCTCTAGATGAAATGCACTAAATTAATGTCAAGTCATTATCACCATTACCCAATAGATGGTGCCTTATTTGCTGAGTTCAAAATGGAGTGAGCCACAGAAAGAAATATGGAAGAAGCTGCATAAAATGATTAAAATATGCCTTCCAAATATCCATTTCCTCTCAATAAATACAATTCAAAATGCTAATTTGATAATAGGGGGGAGGATTGCTTAAGGATAGCAATTTCTGGGTGATACAGAGAAGGTACAAAAGTCAGATCTACATCGCAACTGGAGGGTCACATGTATACATGTTTGTATATTGGTTATGCCAGGTCCCAACACATTTGATGGTTTAATTATGAGTTAAGAAGTTTGTGAACTGTCTTCTCAGATTTTTCCCTCCCCTGCCCTTCCACCATGCCCTATTGTTTTCTTGCTCTTCATACAGAAAGCTGTAGATCTTAATATCGGAAGAAATGAAAAAGGTCTGCCCCCCTCCGCAGATCCATGGAAAATGTGGATAAACGTATGGATGAGCTGAAAGCACCAAACAGTCCATAGAACTACAATTTATGTACAAAAGTATAGGGACATCTTTCTGGATTTGGGCCCTCAGTCAGAGGGTCCAATCAACCATACTGAGCAAGGGAAATTCCCAAATAATTGAAAAGAGTGAGGATATTTTCTTTTAAAAAAACAAAACAAAAATAAAATGTAGGAACATTCTAACATTATAAGGTTTTGAGAAACATGTACTACTTTCTCAGTCTGCCATGATAAAACTAACATGAGGAGTTAATACAGAGTATCTTTTGACTCACTATAATAAAAATGTCATTGAGCATTTCATCAAGTCTGTATTAAAATTCAAGTTATGATGCACACCAAAGAACAAAAATTGGGTGGCTCTTTAGATGATATTTGGAAAACATGAAACACCAGCTAGGCTTATCAAAATAGAGAACCATTGGTGCCATCCCCATGCAAGTAGCTGCATTGAATTATATGAAACTACAAATCAATGCATGTCTCTCACAAAAAAACCAATGGACTGCCTCCCTATCCTATTTTTGAAAAATATAAGAAGGTAAAGGTAAAGGTACCCTTGACTATAAGGTCCAGTCGCGGACAACACTGGGATTGCGCGCTCATCTCGCTCTATAGGCTGAGGGAGCAGCTAACTTCCAGGTCATGTGGCCAACATGACAAAGCCACTTCTGGCGAACCAGAGCAGCGCACGGAAACACCGTTTACCTTCCCGCCGGAGCGGTACCTATTTATCTACTTTCACATTGACATGCTTTCAAACTGCTAGGTAGGCAGGAGCTGGGACCAAACAACGGGAGCTGACCCCATTGCGGGGATTCGAACCCCCAACCTTCTGATCGGCAAGCCCTAGGCTCTGTGATTTTAGACCACAGCGCCACTCACTGTGGTCTGAAAATATAGTTAAAAACTATAGTGAGGAGCAATGTATCAATGAGAATATTTCAGCTGGCATTGAAAAACTTCTGCTCATAAATATGAGGATGCAAAGACAACCTAATTAGAATTTACATGGCTGTTAAGTAAACTTGAAGTCTGACATCTTTTGTACTGTTCTCTTAGGACAGCAATTTAAAGGGAATAAGAGTCTTAAAACACTAATCAATGAGGGAAGCCTTTTGTAAGATTACTTGTAAAGATTTCTGGGTCATGCGCTTTTAATCCAAGATTATTGCTCGTTTCCTCAACTTGACAGGTTTATCTGAATAAGAAACACTTTGTGGTAGAAAAATTCATGCTTTTATGCTCAATAACAGTTTTATGCTGGAAGCTCTGCCAGGTTGTAAACAGCATCTCCAATATTTTCTTTTCTTTTTAGGCACCAGAAGACAAACTACAAAAACATAGCCTTTTCATTGTCAACGCAAGACCTAATGGTTTATCCAGCATGACATGAGTCACTATTTAGGATGCATAAAATTGCATTTTCTAGATGCTTTTAGTTAAAACTGATTTACCATTGTGCTAAGGCCTTTAAAAAACAGAAGCACATGGAGTCCCTGCCTGAGAAAAAAAATTATGTCCCATTCACTGTCCAGGCCTGTACAGTCCATCACTGCTTGTCTAGACAGACAGAATGAAAGCCTCTTCATAACCAAAAATAAAGACTGACGCATCAAGCTTATAAAAATTAAAAACCACACTGCATTAATTATAAATCATAAAAATATGTTGCGACATTAATGTTAATGAAAATGTTATTATTATCACTAGAGTTTGACAGAAGAATAATGCATGCGTGCACACACACACATATGGTTGTGTCCCTGTTACAAAAATACATGAATAATATAATTCAGTGCTCAGTGATCACACTTTGCTGTAGGTTAAAAAAGCCACAATAATTATGTTCATTACTGTGATGGGTTAGTTCAAGTCCAGTTAAAGCTGTAAATCCGCCTTGCGGCTTTTCGTTTTATACAAGAGAGAAAGCTTGCAAAAAGCATAAGGAGAAATCCCAGATTGGCTTCTGATTTCTTTCCCCAATGCAGAACTATTTTTGGTCCCTGAACAAACCTCAGAGTAAGTATATTAGAATAATTTAGTCATATGTAGTTTCACGTGCTAAATTATTTCCCAGTTGTGTGAGTTACAAGTATAAAAATTATAGCAAAAGATATACTGCTGGATATTAAGCAAACTGTACAGTTTACTTGGCTTACCCTTCCTACATTTCAGTGGTGAAAATGAGGACACTCCTGGTGGGGTTTGGAGATGTGTCAGGGAGCCTAGTCTGGGCCCAAAGCTATTCAGACTCAAACAACTACTGGCCAAGTAAAACTGCACGCAAGCAGGTGGTGAAAAAAGCAAGTGAAGAAAGCCACAGATATCAAGGCAAAACAAATACATAATACATAATACATCCATTGCAACGATCTTTGGCTATAGGAAAAAAAACCTGACAAAATTCACACATCATATTGTTAAGGAATTATGCATTTATATAATTTCAGTTTTAGAGTGCAATGTTCTCAGATTCCAAGCTAAGGAACACAGAGAGACACAGGGAGTGCATCCATGGCAAATGATTCTTAAGTCGAAAGAACAGTTAAGTGATAATAAACACTTTGAATGAATAAGCAGGGTTTCTCTTCTTTACTTGTCTGCCAGCTTCTCTTCACAAAAACAAGTTGTTGCTTTCACATCTCCCCTCCAATCTTATTTGTTTTCGGCAAGCTATCCAGTTTAGCTGCCTGCCTACCTTCTGAACATATTCCTCTGATGAACTGCACAGTACTGCTTCATTGGGACAAATTTGACAGGCAAAAAGGGCTGCCCAGCTGTCAATACATACCAGGTGGGGACAACAATCACACAGAGAATATCTTTCCCAGAGAGGCTCACAGGTACCAACTTTAATATTTAATACTGTATTCTTATTTCTGATACATGGAATCTTTTTTCCCCCATGCCTTGGAAATGTTTAATACTGTAGATATATTATCCCTGCTTGGCTCTGGTTTTGTCTTTCTTTCATGTCTATATTCCCCTATCAACTAGGAAGATGCATGAATCTAGGCCATAATCTTGGCCCTCGGCTTGCACACATGAATGGACTCCTAAAAGCTGCTCCTGAAGGTCAATGGATTCCCTAGGGTGACATGTGATGATGAGGCACAAGAAGCTGCAGCTGTAAGGGGGCTATTGGAAAGTCATCTGCGTATACACAGAAGTTGTCGGTTCCTGTGCATGGAGCTTTTGAGATATAAGGACAATGGAAGAGAGAGACTGCTGGATCAGGCCAATGACCCGTCTAGTCCAGCATCCTGTTCTCACAGTGGTCACCTAAGATGCCTGTGGGAAGCCTACAAGCAGGACCCAAGTGCATGAACACTCTCCCCTGCTGGGATTTCTAGCAGCTGGTATTCAGAAGCATAACTGCTTGTTATTGTTATTGATAACAATCAAAATTACATTTCTTAGTCACCGTTCTCAAATATGACCTAAGGTGACTTACAAGAATATAAATACATATATAAATAAACTGGAATATATATAAAAAGTACAAAGTTAAAACCCACAATGAAACAATTCATATAACACTAGCAACATGAACCCCATAAATATTTTCTTAAAAACTAATGATCAGTAAGAACAGCCCATCACATGCCATCTAATGCCTGAGAGTAGAGGAAAGTTTAACTTTGCACCAATAAGATAGTAACGTCAGCACCAGGCAGAAATCACTGGGAGAGTGTTCCATAAACAAGGGCCGCAACCTATAAAACCCTGTGCCTTGTCATCCCTCTCCAAACCTCCCTTGACCCTGATATTCACAACGTGTGCATACGTTCAAGTGAAACTTAAAAGGACTACAATATGGTACAGTTCTCCATACATCAAGCTAAGCCCTCAGAAGTCAAAAGGAGCAAAGCAAAGCAAGGCAAAATTAAAAACTAAAGAAATGGCAGGAAAGGGATAGAGCATGAGAAAAAACAATTCTCTCTTATAAAATTACATTTTAAATGACATTGTTTAAGCATCAGAAGCAATATAAAACTTGGGGCAGAATGAAACTTAAACAACAGTAGGCTATTTGGGATTCTTCCTTTTGGTGTTTTCTGTGGCCTCAATGCTCCTCACGCAAGCACTGTCCGCATGACTTTGTTGACATCAAAATGCCAGCCTGCATTCCCCAATGCAATTTAATTCGAATTCATCCTTTCTGGGGGAAATTTGTTGAATTTTAAAAACCCATTTGCAAAATCTCAACGACCTGTTTGCAAAACAAGTTCTCATCTGAAAGCCCGTATGAAATTTAATCAATGAATAATAAAAGCACCCTTAGTCCAAAAACAAAAGAAGTGCTAACAGTAACAAAAATCCACATGAAAAGGGAATTAATAATGTATTATATCTCCAGTCAAACTGATAAAAACAAATAGTGGCATAAACTGTGTAACAGCGGATCTTTCAACATGTTTAAAGTATAAAGAGCACAGGATTACATTAAGACATCTCTTCTTGCTATCTTATTACAATGAAATAGCCAGAAGCAGGATTCAAGGCAGCAGGTGAGTTCCAGTAGAACATAAAACATATTGCCTGCTTTAAAGAAAGGAGAATGGAGGAATTATAGATATCTAGCTTCAACTTCTGTCCCCAAGAGGTTTTTTTGGAACAAGTGATAAAAATGAGGATCTGTAAACAACTTAGTAAAAAGTGGTCATGCTAGCAGTCATGGATTTGTTTATAAACCAAAACATTTTAACAATTTCTCTTTGCTAGCAAGATTCCCAAGAATTTAACAATTTCTCTTTGCTAGCAAGATTCCCAAGAAGAGTCTTGGGAATAGTCATTCCCATCACCTTAGAAACACAGGTGCCAGAACTCATAGGCAGCATAGGTGAAATGTGCAACACTATGAAGACAACATAATCAGTTGTAGAGTTGGAAGGGATCATGGGGGTCATCTAGTCCAGCTCCCTGCAATGCAGAAATCTGTTGCCCACAACCCTGAAATTAAGAGTCCTAGGCTCTACCGACTGAGCTTTCCTTTAACATAAATGGTGCCCATATCCCAGGTTGGGGCAGTTGGTCTAATAAACTGATTTGAACAATTTAACATGGGAACAGAGGCAAGAAGTAGGCCAAGATAAAGATGCTCATCTCCCTTTTCATCCTCTTCTAAACAGTCAACAAAATATAGAACCTTTTGCTAACCTTACAGCTGGTACAGGTACCATTTCCTGTTTAAGGAAAGAGGAGATAAAGAGACTTCAGTGGCAGGGTGCAATATTCACAGCAAGGTTCAAAGGTTTACTTTAGGAAATATTCAAGACCAAGTGTCAAAAGTGACGCGCTTTAAAAACATTTTTGTGGCTACCTTTTTGTATACCACAGCAGTGAATGCTCCTAAGAAATAATCGCATTTAGTATGGTACCCTTTCAACAGGCCATCCCTGTGGAGCATATGCAGTAACAGCATTAAGAGCAGGGTACATTCTTTTCGGTCTTTTGCTGCCACTCTTTCCTGCATTCTTCCCATTGTTTTTATTCCTATTCTTCACCGCCTCATTCCCTCGCATACTCTGCTTCCTTTCCACTTTCTTTCTCTTCCTCCATGGATTCCTTTAACGCTCAATACCTGCATACTAGCTCAATTCCTTCCCTTCAAATCTTTAATTAAGTCTTTGGGCCGATCAAAGGAGCACATTAGATATAGGAGGATTACAGGGACAGGGTTCTCAATAAGAGCATTTGGAAATTGCTGCTGTGACCTGCCAGCACAAGGACTTCTGTTGTGCAATGGGACTTTGCCCTCCCTTCTCCCCCTGTGTGTGCCCCACACCATTCCCAAATCAACACCAGAGGGTAGGGAGAACCCCTAGAACATTGGGGGGGGGGTTGCACAGGGCGGAGAGGGGAAGAACATTCCATTGTGCAAGCAGATATCCTTGAGCTGACAGTTAGTGCTACATTGGACTCCACTCATATTATTGCAATAACCAAACCCTGAATTACCCAACTACCACCTTAAAAGGCGGAATCAACTGGGGTTTTTTTTGTGTACTTTCCCCTTAAACTAACAATTAGATGGAAATAAATAACTTATAATTCTTTACAGCTCTGTAATCTATAAGGTGTAAAGCTGTTTGCTCTTTCCTTGCTGGTATCCCAGAGCCCACTAAGTGCTTCACTCCTAGTATGAGCAATGTTCTTATTCACCTTTTGTTTTTTAGAACATAAAAGGGACCTTCTGGATCAGACCAGAGGCCCATCTATTTCACCATCCTTTTCTCACAGTAACCAGTGAGATGCTTGTAAGAAGTCTGCAAGCTGGACCTGAGTACAACAGCACTATTATTGGTCCACGGACTCTGACACTGAATGAAGTACACAGCCATCATGGCTGGTATCCAGTGGTAGCCCTAGCCTTCATGAATTTTTATCAACTCCTTCTAAAGCCATCCAAGTTGGTGGCCATAATAACACTGCGTGGAAGGGAATTTCATGTTTTAATCATGCTTTTAATTGCAATCAAAGTTTGAAGCTCAGAACTACATGCAGAACTATACTATATAGCCCCAAATTAAATGATCATGATAAATCACTCAATTTCAAAGAATGCATTTAGGCAAAACAGAGCTACAACTAAACAGTGTTTCTTGTTTAGTTGTTTAGTAAATATGTTCCACAGAAAACCCTTCAGTCTCTCTCAATCTGGGAAAAAAATCAAATGGATTTACAGCAATTATTGTTGCATGGGAAAAATCTTTCACATATGAAACCAGTACAAAACAATTCTATGGGTAGTCTGTTGGAGGCAAAGGTTTTTAAGTCTAATTTTGTTCCCACCTACTCAGCTCAATGGGATGGCAGTTCTCAATGTTTTCCCTGGAGCACAATTTAAATGTCAGCGAGATTAAAAATGTGTTTTAAAGTAAATGGTGTGCAGAGAAAGGGGACTTAGAACCTATCTCATCATATTGTGGGATACATGATATTGAGAAACCCATGGGATTTTCATAAGTCTTAAAGATACTTAAAGATACAAAGTGAAGTAATGTTGCCTTTACCTGATTTCCACTTGATATTACTACACACAAGGCTGAATAGTAGCCACCGAGTAAGCCCCAGTAAACCTGAGGGATCTGAGGACTTCAGAAAAGAAATCCAGAGGTAACAGTCCTGTTAAAAACAAGTATGGGAATCAGAAATTCCATGTACTCCCCAGTTATTAAAAATAACAGCACTGGAAGGGATGTGACAGAACCAAATGGCAAAATTAATTTCTTAATTTTGGGTTTAAAAAATTAGGGGTCGTCTTATACATGGGGGCGTCTTATACATGGAGGAATATGGTAATTTTACCAGATGTAATCATTTCCTCTTCTGTTTATGATAATAATGGTGGCAACAAGCTTCTTCGCTCTACTCTGCTGGAAGACGGACTGCTGTCAGCATGGACACCTGCTGCCCCTTCAGTAGGCAGAGCGTGTGACCCACAGGAGAGGCAAGGCAAGACCACCTTCTTCCCTTTCCCACTAGCGCTATCTTTCGCTGGGACTTCAGTACCACCTGTCTGGATTGCCTGGGAGAAGTAGGCAGGCACACATTAGTAGAAAAGTGGGCAGGGGAGGAAGTGTCATGGTGTTTTATGTAGGCTTACACAAAATGTAAATGCTGGTCTTCACACAATATATGTAAACATTTTCTGAGGTTCCAGGAAATCTCTGGCTCCCAGGTCCCTTTTTGACCTTGAGCAGGGGTTTGATGTACCCTCTGCACCTCAACTCTCCTGGTGGAGACGGTCAGTGTGATTTCACGCTGATGCATCAAGTCTAAGGACCAAAACATTAAACTTCATTGTCACCCTTATAGTGTTTTGGATAGACAGATACAGTTAGATTCCACTGATAGGGAGCCAATATCTGACTCGGCTCCTATATCATAAAAGAGTCTTAATTTAAGGTACAGTATTGTCAAGTGATGCTCTCCAATAAAATGTATACAAACATAAACATACATATAATCATATTTGTTACGCTGCTGTAGTGTTCCTCCTCCAAAGCAGAAACCATTAGCACCTCTATGGACCCGCCCCTTGCTCCACTCTCATCCCTACCACAACTGGGAGTAGCTTTCACAATTATGTGTTAACAGCCACCATCTACCATATGCCCAAGTATTCTAAACTCTTGCTTGTTCTCTCCAGACGGTGCAACCATCTAAGATTCCTCACCAACTTTCAAAACATAAGCCCAGCCATCTGCCTGCCAACTTGGTGTAGATGCCTTTGCAGACTAGTATCACCAGCCAGCACTTTGAAATATGTCACAAAGTTCAAACAAAATTAGAAAAGTGCCTATTGAATGCTGCGGAATGCATATGCTGTTCATTCTCCAAGAAGATTATAGTTTTATCTCGTTCATGTGAGATTTCATGCAAAGCATGCATTCATAAGACACTCGTGCAGCTTTCCCCCCCCCCACTTAATCCATTTGCAGAGCAGTTAACAGTCAATGGGGTTAGAGCAGTCAGTTCTTCGGTGCATGTCTGGCAATTTCAGCTTAACCTACCAGAGCTTGCTGAACTGGATACAATGCATCCAGACAAGACGAAGACGAAGAAGAATTCATGGAGGAAGGCTATCAACAGCTACTAGCCACAATAACTATGTTGTGCTCTTGTACTCAAATCCTGCTTAGTGGTTTCCCACAGGCAACCCTTCAGCCACTGTGAGAACAGGATGCTGGACTTGATGGGCCATTGGCCTGATCAAGCAGGCTTTTCTTATATTCTTGTGTGAAGGCAAACATGTCCAGCCATCAGCTTATTCCACAACCCTGGTGTGGGTAGGCCTGATGTCAGTGATCAGAATGGCTGGGACATTTGACAGGGCCCACTGCCAACCAACTGGGAGTTCCTTCTTACTTCCACGCCTCCTTGCTACCACCCACTCTTTCACCCTAGATCTTATGCTTGCTTGGCTGTTGCTGTAAAACAGAGCGGAGAACTGAATACCTGTAATGAGAAACCAGGCAAAATACCCCTGAATGATGTATTGCTTATATATAAGAATGCAAAGGAAAAAGAGAGAATAGGTTTGTGTGATCCTACATAACTTCTACTTGCAGAGGTATAGATCTGACAGTAATCTAGACATTCCATTTTTCTGCATGTGACAGAATGATCAAACATTTGTTTGTAATGATTCTTTATCAGATGTTATTTCATGAAAAGTTAAGAAAGGTTTAAAGGTTTATATCTTTATTGTATACGAATGATGCTCTTAGAAAACCAATATCATAAGTTAAGCTTCTTTTCCGGATGCTGTATTTATGGATTACTGGGGGTGGAGAAACTTGCATGTGATTTCTTTTTCTGCCCTTTGTATGCACACCCCAGGGATCAATTACTTGGTCCTTTATTTGACAAATTTATAGTGTTTCTGTCAATCAGAAAAAAAAATTGTTTTAAATGAGGAGTGGAAGTTTAAAAGTTACACCTTTCCCTAGCTGCAGCATCCCATCACACTGGAATTGCAACCTCTCAAAAGAAGCTGAAATTACCCTATTTTGTCCTTATAATCATTCTATGAAGCAGATGAAGCTGCAGGTGATAGCTGGTCACCCAGTGATCTTCATCACTGATTTAAACTCAAGCTTCCTGATTAAGCCTGCCACAAAGTGTTGCATTTGCATTGGGAAGGCCTTCTTAGGATGGAGGTACATGATTTTTTTTGTGTGATCATTAGTGTACAATAACTTATTACCTGTGATGGATGCTATTCACTCTACAGAGGACAGCAGACACATGAAAAAGTTTCTGACATATTAGAGAGATTTGCAATAGTCCTGCAAAACACATGCTATCTGAATGCTTCCTCCAATGGGTCTTGAAAGAAATGAACAGTTGCTCTCCCCTAGGGTTGCTAGAAGCATACGGTAGATTATGGTGAATTTCCTTTTTCTGAGATCTTGCAAAAAAGCTAAACAACTGTGTTTCTGGATTTTCACTTTTTAAAATATGACAACACTACTCTCCTCCAAAGACATCATTTTACTGTTGTTGTTTTTTTTATGTATTCTACAACCTGCTTTGCCTGGATGGATGAATTGCATAAGAATCCTACTGAACAAAATTGAAATACGCCAATTTCAAGAGGAATATCGACTTGATGTGATAAAAATAATTCTAGCTAAAAAGCCTCTGAAGCCTTCTGTAATTTTTAATAAAAATTGCATTTTTCTCAAAGTAAAAGACAACTTAACAATCATATGAAATGCCACATAGAATTTTTCATGAGCAGCCTATACTCCTGTCCACACACCCACACTGAAAGCCATTAAAATATCATTTTATCATGATCCTATCAAGCAGCAACAGAGTACTGTGACTTTAAAATGTTATGTCTAGAACTGTTATTTACTCTGAGCAAAAAAGTGGACAGAATGTTACACACACACACACACACACAAAAAAAAAAACCACACACAACTGTTGAACTACATAAACTATATAAAATAACTGCTGAACTGCACTGATTAAAAACGTGCCGTTGGCTTATTTATAATAGTTTTCTTTTGAAGGTAAATGATGCTGCAAACTGAAAAACACACCTTTTTTGGTGATAAATGCTTTGGGACAATGCTTGAACAATGAGCTTTTAACAGACTTGTATTTCTGGAAGCAACAGCTGCAACCTTAAAATCCTCTTTATTTATTTTTAAAGACTGATATCTAATTAACACATGCAATTTAGTGTAGCAGCCTCTTGAAAATGCAATCACATGGAAGAAACTGCTCCACTTTGTGTCAATGTAAACAAGAAATCTGCTGGCAAAACCCTGGTTCCTCACCCTCCTTGTTATCATGGGAACATGCACACACATAGAGAGAGATTGATCGCACTGCTGGCCTTCAGACAGCCACACTTAGACTATCTAAGATAGACACCACACATTAGATGCTGCAACCTTTTTCTTAGCAATTATCAGAAACCACTCAGGTGTTATGTGGCCCCATCAAGCCTCAGTCAGACTCTGATGTGAATTCTATCTTTACCATGAAGAGAAGACTGCTATCAGAATTCCTGAACTCCTAGGCAGAAGTTAGGGGTGGGGTCAGGAACTGTGGCCCAACACCCTGCCCTATGTTGGTTGAATGTGTGGATCAGGGAGTGAGAAAAGAGCTGAGGACTCTCATTTCAAATATTGCAAGTGTGGTATGGAGAGTGTCCATTTAAAAGAATGCACCAAATTGTATAGATAATCTAAGAATTGTTCCGGAATCATGGAGTCTGACAAACTCTGAATCAGCTTTTACATACATGTGTATGTGCAGAAACTGCACATGGGATCACAGACAATTATCCACAAATCCAGAATACATAATAAGTACTTCAACACTAAAGTGTTATAACTTGCATAGCCTGAAGCCACCATATGAGTCTATTTTCAGACCATGACTATGACAAGGTCCTTGTGGTCCTTTAACTTAAGTCTGCTCAATTTGTGATCCACCAGACTAACATAGTTCATTAGTAATTCATTGTTCCTCCCAGATGTTTAAAATAACCCCATTCCTAAATTAGGCAGCAATGATAGGCCTTGATGACTACAGCCACACATGGCTGGTGGACTGCATTCAGTTAGGGGGCGGGATATGATGAATTATGTAGACTTGTTCTCACCACACTGGTTCTGAATCACTTTAATTGAAGTCAAGTTTTTAACAAAGTACCTAATATATAATTGCAAAACTTAAGTCTACTCCCCCAAAAGTCAGAAAATTATCTTAAGAATAATGCAAGTTTATGGCTAATCTACATACAATTGGCCACTGTATGTACACATGTTGGGGGAGGAAAGCAGGGGGAGTTCCATCAGGCAAGCAGAAAAATTCGTGCCGATGGAACCATAAAAAAACAACTCTGAATTCATCCCAATATAGATATTATCCAGAAACACACTCCATAAATAATAGTATCATTTAACAAGATCAAATGTATTTTATTCCAAGAGACGGGAAGCAGTGGTTCAGTTCATGTAAGTGCTAAATTCATTTCACCTAGCTAGTGTTAGCTTATGCCAGACTTTGCCAGCCTGGTGCCCTCCAGATGTTTTCGAATGCATCTTGTATCCAACATGGCAGAAGGATGGTGAAATCTGGCCTGTATAGTGCCTGAATTATGGTACTCAGAAGTCAACAAATATGATTTGAAACTTTAGAAAAGGATATTCCAGAACGGCAGAACAGATGAAAATATAATTTTAGAGACTCCACTTCTGCAGCAGTGGAGAAGCATTTTAAAAGACATTGCTGTCTATCTTAATGTCTGCCGCCACAGTGAAATGTGGCAACAACAAAAATATGAAGAACAAGAGACTTAATTTAAGAAGAACAGAAATTCTAGGATGTTTGAAAATCCTAACCATTTACTTACAAATATATATCTGGCCAATAGTGCATTTTTTCCATCTGTCATTTCCTTTTAAACAGAGAATTTCAAATATTCCATAACTATCATACACCCCCCACCCCAGATAAAATCAAGTTATTTCTACCATAGAGGGAAGTTCATTTTTTGTACAAATGAGTGCTCCCATGACAAATGGTATAAGAATAGTGGCTATAAATTTTAAACAAAACAAACTCTTTGTGTTAGGTTCAGACATAATTATGCTTAGAGAAGGCCCCTTTAAATCTGTCAGGGGGAATCCACAGGGTCCGTGGGAGGAGGGAGGCAGGAGATCGGGTTACAGGGATCCCCGGCCCCTGAGCAGTCAAACCTCCAGCGGGGAGGAGAGGGAGGCGGTCAGCACCACGGAGAGAGGGCTCCAGGATGTTGGCTCTGAGCCCTTGCACCACCTTAGCCAAGAGGGCTCAGAGAGGGAGACGCTACTTCCGTCGCCCCAATTGCGCAGGGGACTGAAACGCAAGGAGGGGAGGCGGAGGCTAGGGATGTCCAAGTTCTTATGCTGGGGTAGAAACCAGAAGGAGGCACTCCCGGATTCTGCTAGTGCAGGGGTCAGCAAACTTTTTCAGCAGGGGGCCGGTCCACTGTCCCTCAGACCTTGTGGGGGGGCCGGACTATATTTTGGAAAAAAAAATATGAATGAATTCTTATGCTCCACAAATAACCCAGAGATGCATTTTAAATAAAAGGACACTTCTACTCATGTAAAAACACCAGGCAGGCCCCACAAATAACCCAGAGATGCATTTTAAATAAAAGAACACATTCTACTCATATAAAAACATGCTGATTCCCGGACCATCTGTGGGCCGGATTTAGAAGGCGATTGGGCTACATCCGGCCCCTGGGTCTTAGTTTGGGGACCCCTGTGCTAGTGACTAGGGCAGTCATGAAGCTCTTTGCTCTTCACTGTATATAGTATGCACAATAAACCTGTAAATAACCACGTTGTGGTTACTCGTGAGCAACCACCCCACGATCCTTACAAAATTAATTGGACTTAAGTTAGTAATTTCTAACAAGCACCACTGATTTCAATGTGTCAGTTCAAAGCATGACTAAGTTCGGATCCAACTCTTAATATGCAGTCGAATCAACAATCATTTCCCAAACCTAAATATGCAACAGTGATGTAACCCTGGAATGTAAACTCAAGATGGAAGACACCTAGTTCCCCTAGTGAACTTAATGGCTAAGTAGGAATTTCAATCCTGGCCTCATATGCAGTCTTATTTCCTCTCTCGTGCAGATTCAAATAGTAAGACTAAGATTATATGGAGGCCTGCTTCTTACGTTTGCTCTGGAAAAGTCCACCAACATTTTGGCATTCTTAACAATATCAATAAGAACAACAGTATTAGAAAGGGTAGCAGCTGAAGTAGAACACAACATATTTTATTCATCCATTATTTAAGTAGACACTAATTGCGCCAATGAAAACAGGGAGTATTTAATTAGCCCCTACAACTCAAATGCACTCCAACTGGTGGACATTCTGATCCTTTTGCTAATACCTTCATTAACTTGTTCTCTCAGTGACCAATTCTATTTCTCAAACACTGCAGGAGATTGCTAACTAATCTAAACTTTTCAATCACTGGTTTCAGGAAGCTGCTTGTCTTCAGAAAATGAATGTGTTCCTCATTTTATTTAAGCACATTTATTTTTCAGGTTGTCTCATTGAGCAGGTCTGTATTAATTATTATTGGTAGATGTAATAGATTTATAATTTGCGGAATGTACTTCCAGTTTCCTCCTTCCATACCATTTTCTCCAGATTTCTCCTTTGGCTTATTAATACATTTCTGCTTTTAAACATTTTGCAAATAGCATGTATATTTTTTGCCTCTTTGGGGAAAAAACAAAGTGCTCTTATTTTGAAGTGGGTAACTTTGGGCTTATCCACACTTCCACTTGTCCCACTCCTTTTCCCTGGGGAAAACCACTCTCTAGTGCTCAGTTGGAGCAAATGGGAACTGGGTATTCCACGGATTGCCATTTGTTCCAATTTACAACTAAAGAGCGGGTTTTCCCAGGAAAGGGGAAATCAGCTCAGATCCATGCCTCGAAAGCACGTCAAGTGGAAAACCATGCATACCCATGCTTTCTAGGCATAGGACAAGCACGTGTTGAGCACAATTTAACTAGTGATAAGCAGTTCAAATTCCTATTTACTTCAGCAAGGGTTACAGGGTTGCAATTCCCTTAACTACAGTGCCCAGAATTCTTTGAGGAAAGAATGTACTATACTTCACATGTTATTTAAAAGTATAGTGCATGCACAGCATTAGTTTTGATTAAACTATTCTAGTATTTTATCGTCTAGAATTACACTTTTCTCAGCACCCATCCAGTCAGGGATTTCCTCTCTTAACCACTGACCAAGGTTTCTGTTAAAATGTTCAGGCATTGAAATGTTTGGGCAGTTTTATGCTCCTGCCTCTGGATTGACATGTTCAGTTCTTTTGCCAATGCATGCATGCAAAGTTGACCTATAGCTTTTAGCTTCTTGGTCTGCCTTTCTTGATCAATTTGCTGCTCTGGGTATGCTTTGACTCAATTCTTTGTCAATGTTGCTAATGTACTGCAACGATATAATGGGTACATTTTAGAAGACATCTTAGGGGGAAATGACCAATTTTACAATTGTGTAATTCATATATATAAGCCATACACAAATACTTGTGTTATTTGTTTGTACATTGATATATAGCCTGTGAATGAAATAATGTGCTTTAGTTCTGCACTTATCGCTTGTGGTGCATTATATTAGTCTGTGCTGTTGTAGATAGGATAGCAGAGCATCATCTCATCTGGGGGGGTGGGGCTAGGTCTGACCTTCTTCTGGAGAGAGAATTCCCCCTTTGCTCAAAAAAAATTGGTTTTGGTGGTTTCAAATAATACAACAGAGTGAAAAGGTCAGCAATAGATCCAAATTTGGTTACTTTCATTAAAAGATGCTATCTTATGAAGAGGCAACGGAATATAAGAATTATGGTTTGTTATGCTAGTGTTACTTGGAAATTCAGTTGTCAAATGAATATATCTAATCTGAGAACTACATAGCATAGAAAAGAACACTTACATAGTAGTACATTTATTTCTATATTCACTTAGTATAAACTTGTCTGTGCTCTCATACATCACTTATGTGATATGTTCCTGCAATAGCAAATAAAGAGTAGGGGGGAAAATACAAACCACTTTAGAATATTTTAAAACTTAAAACCAGGACTTTTGCTGCAAATCTAAATTAATCTTTAATTACATTAATATAACAGGAGTTTTCAAAGTGTTCTGCATGTGCAGCTTAGAATTCTAACAATTGTATAACAAGTATGAAGTGATCAAGCAGCTTGACTTTAATAGTAACTACCAAATTAAGGAGATTTCTAATTACAGTGTGTGTTCCAGACCAAAAGCCACAATTAGTGAGTATCTGACCTAGACTCTTTCAAATCAACTGAACTGTGGGAAGCCCTGTGAACACATGCCAATGCTGCCAAAACAGCAGATGAAGATGATGAATAGAACTTTTAATTCCTACTACAGTAGCCAGGTCTTATTATGTACTTTGATAAGACGGAAGAACCCTGTTACAAACATTTGGTGGAATATGGTGAGATCTTACAGAAACGGTCTTCATTCAGTTACTGAATATAGTTGCATGCCACCCCAATCTCTGAGTGGTGCTGAGATTCCAGAGGATCAAGACAGGGTTCCTGTTTCCTTTGGAATGAGGCACAGCGGAGACTGTGGTGTCTTTATTATATATGGTTTATTCACATCTTTACAACCTGAGCCTACGAAGGAGGGGTTCCCAGCATTACACCCCAAGAGGGTCTTGCTTCTCCCATAGCTGCAGACTTGGATTCAAACAGAAATCAAACATCACTGTCTCTGGCTTCTGAGCCTGCTGCTTCCAGCCGCTAGCTCACATCACTGAACCCTCAGCTCTGGCCTTTGTCTTTCCAACTACCAGTACTAGTGAATTGAGGGAGTGGGCCTACCCATTTGTCTTCTGGTGCTAAGCAATTCTTTTGTTTCCTTAATAGCCCATTAGCTCAGCAGGAAGCTACCCTGGCTATTCCAGGAATTTGAATCCTTGCTTAGATGTTAACACGTGCTAGATCCAGAGATTAAAAAGAGCTCAGCATACCTCTCACCCCAAAACTCCTAACAATATATTCATTTCCTCTACTGTATATGGTCTTATGACTTACACAAAATCATTAATTCTATTTAAAAAAAACACTGAAGATGTTTGGATATTAATGAATGAATTCGGAGCACAACTTGGTTAGAATTAACTGGGAGGCTTTGTCTTAGAGAAATCACACTGAAGAATAATTATTTCCTAACACACTGGTGCTAACCGTTCTCTTTTTGACTACTACAAAAAGCTGTATAATCACAGATGCATACAGCCAGGCCATGTGAGTGATTAACCCATAGTATAAAGAAATAATAAGCTATGGTTTCATGCAGGACATACAAGGTGCTTTGTGCACTGCTTAAATAGCAGGTACTTCACTCTTCCCCTGCTCCTGCCAGGAAACAAGCAATGATCTGTCTTAGCATTTTGTCTGAACACAAGCATATGATTTGCTTCCACCAATGCACCCCCCAAAGCCCCAACCTTGCAGCTATCTCAACCGAACCCCTGCACTCTTCTAGTAATTGGCAGAGATGCTGGTGTTGGGGGGGAACAGCTCCACAGCACTGTCCCATTGCACTGGCTGCTCTGCTATTAAGATAACTGACAGTTGATTCCAGTTTAGGTTTGTAAGCACACCCTTTTTTTACTGCAAGTTCCAACACATCAGGCCTTTAGAGTTACTAACTCACCTTCATTATATGCTTATACAAGCCCTTGATGACATAGGTTCTGGACAGTGCTTACAGAATAGCCTGCAGAACTACTAAGATGTTTTGGTGACTGTCAACATAAGGAACTACGATTGGTTACTTTATATGTCAAAACTTGGGGAAGGTGAGTACGCAATTGGTCACAGAAATTAATTAAATGATGTGAATAAAGTATAATTGAGATTATGAAATACTTTCTATTATTTTTGCTTGGAACAAAACTGTCTGACGAGGCTCAATATTCAAGTCAGGCCAGAACCTACAGGGAAGTGGGGGGGGGGTCTTCGTTTTCATTTTTGTGTTACACTTGCTTTCCATGCCTTCTCAGATCTGAGATTTCTACAGTTTCCCAGCTTCTCAGACTAATTTTTGTCTCCTAAATGGTGAAACCATTTGAAAGCCTGCGGTCAGAATAAAGCACTGACAAAATTAAATATGGCAGCCTTTGGTGGTATTTATGCTCATTAAAATTGAATATGACAGTTAAGGGAAATATGCTATTTTCCTTCTTTGCATTTACCATGACTGCAGAAATAGGTAGCTGAATGTCATTCATCACAATTGCAAGATGCAAGCGGCACCATTCTAAACTACAGAGTCAGATGCCTCAGAGAGCCACCGTTTTGAAAATAATTTCACATATAAGAAATTTATCATTTATATTGCATTAATTAAATTGTCTTCAGTGGATAAATAATTTACACTCTGTAGGCCTTGGTTGCTTTCTGTATGCCACTATCCTCCACATACAATATTAGCTTCTGAAGACAGCAGGCTTTCACTGAGCATGGCTGCCACAGGGATTGTACAAATCTGAATTATACATATTGAACCACATTGAAAGGGGGAATATGGCCACCCACCTGCTTCCAGAGAGTCATGCCAATTCAGCTCTTATTTCCATGTCAGTCAGAACCCATTCAATGGGATGAGGATGACATGCCAGGGAGTCCTGGCTTCACATTCTCCATCCCCACAGCCGCAAATGTTGCATTGTGAATTATTTTTAACTTAGGCGACAACTATTCTCATTTGAAGCTTGCAGCATAAAACAGTATGTTAATGAAGTTATACACTTGGGTTGAGATCTAACACAACATGAGTGGGTGTCTGCACGTGCAATGGGGCTTTCTCTCTTCCTCTGTTCTGCAGCCCCACAACATACCTCGAAATCTTGTGTCTGAAAGGGAAAAAATGTTTTGGGATCTCTGTGACAGAGTTGAAGGCCTTATTCTGGTACAATGTTGCAAACCTACCAGCAGTAGACCTTGGTGACAGGTTCCAACAGAGGCGAGAGCGACTATTGCATTAATATTTTACTAGGTCAGGCCCGGATCAGGTAAGGAATAAGAGGAATAAGACCAGAGGAAGCTGAGGGAAAACTGAGGTGTTTATGCCCAGTGTGTTATTAATAGTAGTCTGGTGAAGATTAGGACAATGGAGACAGAGCTTGCCTGAGAGGCTGCCTTGTGAAAAGAAAGGTCGCACCAGAGGACGTTGGCTGAATTGTCCAAGGAGCCAGGAGAACAACAGAGGCAGTTTGTCTCCTGTAGCTGGACCGAGTTGTGGGAATATTGGGCTGGGGTTAGGCAATTTCAGCTGAGGTAAAAGCCACTCAGCAGCAGTTTCTCTTGAGTCTACAGAAACTGCCAACAAATACCTTTGAGGTGTAAACACTGCCTTGCGTACATTCAGGCCTGTGCAGAGCTTGTCTGTGCAGGTGGGAGTCTTGCTCTTGGCATGATAGCGTAAGTTCGGCAGGCCCCTAGCATGACCCCACAACCAACTTAGCCCCCTCCAAGGCCCAGGGCAAGTGCACTTGGCTGCCCCTCTCCGCTGCACCGGCCCACAGAGTGTATCCCTTAATAAGCTTAGCTGAAAGGTCTTTATGTCTCTACCACTGGTGCCCATGCCACATGTGGGAAGTTTCGAGAGTGTTCTGGGTGAACTGGTCGCAGCAGAATATTAAAGAAGAAAAAGAAATACAGATACCTGATACAAGTGAGGCTGAGGGAGCCCAGCTGGTATCCCCGAGAGGGCCTTACACAGCATATTTTGCAAGAGTAAGGGGGCACTGAAGGAAACGCCAGGGACAAGTTGTGCAAGTGGAGTTCTGTTGTGCAAATGTGTGAACATCCTTGGATGTTACCCTAAATAACTGCATTTCCAGCTATAATACAATTGCCACCAAATCGACTCTAATGCAAAATTCAGGGGGACTTTAAAAGGTCTTGTTCAGACTAACTCACCTACAGAAACTGAGGGAGTCATTGTGTCGTGCAATGTTCGCAAATTGTGCTTGCATACAACATACCTCATAGTTTCCCTTGGTCGTATGGTTATTCCGACCTTAGAACCACAGGTTGTTTGTTTCACCATTGCATTTCCCCAGTTTTTTTAAATGTAAATTTATTAACGTATTAGTTTTGTTTAAACCTTAAAGTGGCTCCGCCACCAAACTACAGATCCTCCAGCCTAGCTGCCACCACTTTATCCTGCCCTACCTGCAACCCAATGAGCAAAATGCTTCTGCCTGGAGGACATTGCTGCCTCCCTCCATGAACCACCATGAGGTACAAGGGCATTTTTTGTTTCTTTTTCAAAAATAAGAAAGTGTAAGCATGTTAAAAAATTTCTCAAGTGCCTCTGGAGTATATAGCCTAAACCAAAAATAGCCTGTAACTGCAGGCAGTTTAAGATACTTTATTTCCAGAACACACAGTCATGAAAAATACAGTCCTTGTTATATTTTAGACACAATCATCATTTTTCTGTACCACAAAATCAACTGCTATGGTCTGTTAATATATTTATCAAAGGTTTTCTTTGGGGTTTTTTAAAAAGTTGTAATAAATTAAGAGGTGAACTGTGAAGGAAGAGGAGGGTTTTAAAAACATATAAAAGCAAGACATGTGTAAGCTTTTAAAAACAACAATATCAGCAGTATCTGCCTACCTCAGGGGAACATGCCCGGCTGCTGACATGGGGTGAAAATGTCTACCAACAGCAATTCACAATCCAATCCAATTGTAAGTTCTGTTTTCATTGCCTTACCGTCGTATTTCTTAAATGCTCACAAAAGAAAGTAAATGTTGCTCTCTACATTTGTTTGTACGTGGTGAAAAAGTTACTAACATTATTTCAACCGTGTCTATTAAGGCAGGGTTTCCTCACTCACACTCATAATTTATGCTTTCTACATTTTCAGTCTCAATGGGATTTCATTTTCTCACATAAATGTCATAAATTATCACTCTATAACCAAACACAACTTTCAACCTCAATAAATACAAACCACAAAAGAGAAAGCTGATTGCCCATGTAACTCCTGGGACTTGCTGAATTACAGAAGTCTAACTCATATTTGACGCCAGGTTTTGCCATATTCCTCTTACATAATTACAGCTACAACGTTCTGTAGTCACTGAACCATAATTTGCCCTAACAAAAACATTTGTTCTCCATGTTAGCTGGAGGAAAATCCTGATATTATATACTACATTGACTACGACTGCAGATTCAGAAATGCTGATTCCCCCCCTATATATATATATATATATATATATATATATATATATATATATATATGGCAAAACGTGCTTTGGGACCTTAGCTTCTTCAATAAACAGAGTGGATATCTAATTTCAGTAAATGTAGATATGGTTAAGTGGCTATGTCAGAACCACCCGTGCACTAATCTGTTTAATACTTTATAGATGGAATTTACAAAAACAGCAGGAAAAAAACGAGAAGATATTTGTACTTATTTGTCTATGTGTGGCCATGCTCTGTATAATATAGCTATATGGATATAAAATAAATGTATATTATGCACCTTTGCAATGTATTAAATATGTCACTAATATCTGTTTATTGAATGAAATGGTGGTGTGATACTACAGTGGTACCTCGACTTAGGAAGGCAATCCGTTCCGTGGTGCTCTTCGCAAGCCGAATTCTTTGGTTGTCGAAGCGCCCATTTTGTGCATGCGCAAAGCACGATTTTATGCTTCTGCGCATGCGCCGACCGCGCACACCCGCAGCTTCTGTGCAGGCGCAGAACACGCACGCGGCAAAAAGACTTCCGGGTTTGCTGACTTCGGAAGTCGAAACCTTCGGAAGTAGAGTCATTCGGATGTCGAGGTACCACTGTGCTTGCCTTTTTTACTGGGGAGCAATGCAGTAACATGCCCCAAGACTACCAGATCATTTCAGCTTTGCTCTGAGCAATGGGCATAACGCTAGCGCAAGCAATCAGAGGAAGCAGAAGCTCAAGATCCTTTATTTAGGGTAAGCTCTAGTGGTTCTTGCCAAAATATAATACACATGGGTGGTTAGCTCTGTTGCTTAGAGGGCGGTGCTGAAAATGCATAGCTCACATATTCTTGCATTCCATGTAATTGGATTAAGTCAATATTTAATTTTGGGGGGAAAACAACACTGCTTTACTGCAGTGCAGTGGGCACAGTGATAACCCTGAAATAATGCTGTGATTGGATCAATTGCTCTTCATGACTGCTCAAGTGCCCTTTTTAAGTCCTCAAGTAACTCTCTGGTGGGAAAATTATACTGTGATATTTAATGACAGCTCACTTCCTGCGTCATGTAATAACCTATCAATAACCATCCTGGCCTCAGCAAGTTCATTCTCTGTGTCAGAGCCCATGCCCCCCAAGATGTTCCTTCCCTCGTTTCGTTCAGGCTTGTGAGATGCTCAACAGGCTATTTTTCAAGCTTTTCACCATAACCTTCCCCCCCCCCATTTTGAACTAACCCTGTGGATGCTTACAGTAGGAAGAATTCTTTTTCTTAACTTCCTGCTTTTTGGCTTTATATGTTGTTTCTCTCTTCTTAAGACAGAGCCAGAGCTATTCTGCCTGGCCTTCAATTTGAATTAGCCTGATCCTCCATTCCCTTTTCCCTTTCCTTTTTCTATGAAGAAACTCTTTTGGGACCCCACATTTAAACTCTTCCCTGGTCTCCTTGCTGGCCCTAACAGGACCAAACTTGGCCAGTTAGCCCTGGTGATTACTTGATGTTTACTAAACTGGGTTTCCCCCCCAAAAAAAATGACCCTGATTTTTTTTAATTTTTATTGACATGGATGCTATACTTATGTTGTATTTTATGCTATTTTAAAGCTGTTTTTTAAGTCACTTTTAATTAATGTTTCATATTTGCTGTTAGCCGCCCTGAGCCCGGTTTTCAAATTGGGAAGGCCGGGGTATAAATAAACATTTATTATTATTATTATTATTATTATTATTATTATTATTAGCCAGGTTCATTGTATCAGTAATAGTAGCATCATTCTCAGCAGTTCTGTGGGGTTTGAAAACACCTGCTAACTACATGTAAAGGAACTATCATTTGATTTTATATCTCTGAAAGAAACTGTCTAAGCTTATGGTGCAGGCAATGTTGGTTGTGTAGCCTACATAGTTTGTATTCACTAACCATCTTGCTATCTTTATGCATTGGCATTTCAAGCTGCAAAGCTATTTTACTTGCTGTTCAACATTTCATGTACATAAATACCTTAATCATGGTAATTGGTGTGATTATTGCTAATTCCCATAAGCAAGCAGGATAATATTGGCATTTATTGGTTGTTGCTACTTTTCTCAAATAAGCAAGCCTAACACTGAAATCCTAACCACATCTACTCAGAAGTAAGTCCCACTGAATTCAGCGGAACTTACTCCTAGATAAATGCAGCCTAAATTGGCATGTCTAAATGTGGTTGTGTCCATTGCAATGATATATGTGGCCCAAAACCATATCCTGTAGAGATCCCCAAAACAATGCTTCTATGAACACATGTGTAAGATACAGGTTCATGTGTGTTGTGTGTCTGTCTCTTCATGGAAACTGCTGTGCAATGAGATTTGCAGGATCTGCCCCTTTCAGCTAAGCTTCACCCCTGCCTGTCCCATATATGATATCAGGTGGAGGGCAGTTGAATGTGGCTTAGATGAAACAGGCTCACAGGCCAAATGGGGAGGCCTAGTGACATATGTATGTGATGAATCAGAGCCACCTTCCTGACGCCAGCATCACTGCTGCTTACCTAAGCAAGGCAAAGGAAGAGGCTATGGGGTGCACCACTGGGAGCACCAGATGGTTGGCAGTGACCCCACTGGTACAACCACGAGGCCTCAACCTAACCTCTGCCCCTGCCAGATAAGTACCGTAGCAGTAAGGGCAAAGTCAGGAGGGCAGCTCTGCCCCACCATACCTCCAGACCCCCACTAATGTTTTCATATCTGCAACCACTCTCCCCTGGAACAATATATCACTAAACTAATCCACTATAACCAAAGGACTATACTGTAGATTTTTACGGCGCAACTTAAATTATTGCAGAATGCACTCTTTTAACAAAAAATACATTTTCCCAATTTCAGAAAGCAAGGGGGTGTGTGGGGAAATGTACAAAGCACATTTTTTATTCAGCATATTTAAGTCCTTACTTCCTCCTGCCACATCCCCACAAACTTTGGCAATGTATTATCTCACATGTGGCAGAAGAATAGCAGCCTTTTGCTACATACCCAGTTTTCATTTCATTTCTTTCCTCCTCTTTAGAAGCTGCCATTCGTTTTCACATCTGACAGTAAAAACCCTAGGATGTGGTGGTTGTGAAGAGGATTATCTTTCAGATCAATGCTGAAATTGATTCCAAACCACACTATTTATCAGCCTGCAGCTAAAGCACTAGCAGTCAGGAAATATTTTCTCTCCTTCAAATCCATTCTTATTCCATTGATGGAAAGAACATTATACTAGACTCCCTGTTAATATGTAGGGAATTTTCTTGTTGTCACTGCCGAACCTAGTTAAACCTAGAGGAATCTATGGATGAAACTACAATTCGTTTTATTGCAGAATTTTCGGCACTGGCTTCCAATGGCCATGCACTATTCAAAGTGCTAGTGTTAACTTTGAAAGCCCTAAATGACTTAGGAGCCAAGTAACTGATGGAAGGTCTACTCCTACCTCAACCTGCCCTCAGGTGAGGTAGCCAGCAACTAAGAGGGCACTCTTAGTTGTAGTGTCCTGGTTGCAGAAACTCTTGCCAATGAGGCTTGCCTAGTGCTCCCATTGTTATCTTTTAAGTGTCAAGTGAAAATAATTTAAGTTTCCCAAGCTTTTTATAAGTGATTCATTTTTTTATATTGCAATTTAAACCTTACACAGTCAAAATGTGGTTTCAAAACAAGACAATTTGAGGGCCAGGTTTGTGAGATTGGCTTGTTTAAGCTCTCCATAGTTCTTGTTAACCACAGTTTCCATACAGGAAGAAATGGCAAACTGGTTAATCAAAAAGCTGAAGCAAAGGTCCCTAAACAATTCCTCTCTGCCATGCAGTGAGAGAAGAAAGAGGTCCTTTCTTCTGGAACCAGAAACACTGCTGGAAAGCTGCAGAGAGATGTGCACAACTACCTTGCATGGTTTAAAGTGTAGAAGAATGGCAAGATGGAAGCACAACACTGTCAATCATTCTTTCTGTAGCCTCCCTGTTTCCTTCTGGGGCAAGCCATGCAAACCACCATTACACAAAGAAAACGGTAAAGTAAAGGCTATGCTGAACAGCTATCTCTTCCCCACCCCCCTCCAGCTCATTTGTCATTGCTGAAATAAATTGTTCTATTTCCCATTTTCCTAGAACCTCGGGCACAGAATTCCTTAATTGAAATATACAAATCTCATGATTTTTCTATTTTGATTAAGTCATTTTAAAGGCCTTATTATGAAGTAGATGTGACATGATCAAAGCAATGATAAACAGCATGCCTGCTGCTATTTAAGTATTCAGTTCTTTAGTATTAGTATTATTGTTATAGCAACAACAAAGTAAATCAGACCAACGTTGCATTTTTCAAGCTATGTTCCCATATAACTTCAAACCTTTTCAGTGCAAATAAACAGGGACAGGACTTGGATCAGTCTTTACTTCATTCCTACCAATTAACAAGCTATTTTGATATGATAATGCAGGAAGATCATTATATCTTAATGAGACGATTAAAAACAAAACAAAAATGTGCATTCTTTGCAAAATATTATCATGGGCCTCGGGGAACAGCAGTAAGTTTTATAGCTTGATTTTAATTGATTGCTTCTTGCTAATAAAAAAGTCTTCAACTACAAACATACAGTAGACATTATCTACATTATGCATAAAATATGCCTACTTTTAAAGTGCAAAGTATTCCCACAGCAGGAGATTTAACTTGACTGTGCTGATTGGCATCTTTTTGACATTAGTTATGTTTGTGGCATATGCTGCTGTAAATTATTGTATAATACTATATTACATGAATCACAAGGCTTCCAAAAATGAAGATACGCAACATTTTAAATGGCATTTAAATTGCTATGTACAGGGATCAATCTCATAGATTAGTAAATGTGTTTAGATTACTGCTGTGCCTGGACAACACTTTCCAAGCATAAATGAACCTATTACTGATAGAGGATCTAGGATTTTAAAACAAAAACCCTTCAGTTCAAGAAGCCAGATAAGGCTGTACATATTTATCCATGCTCCAAGGAGTATGGAAATTCTTGTGTCAAGGCTTCTGCAATTTAAGACAATGGACTCTCCTATGATTCCATGCACCTACATTTTGCCTTCATCTTTCCATCCTAATCTTGCAGGATGAGGGCAAAACTAAAACTGGAGTCAATGCCATGGATGTCAAATGAGAATGTGATTACATGCTGAAATGTATTACACGGAATGTCCAGTAGAAGGCATGGAAATGCATCATATTATTGTTGCAGGTCCCTGTAAGTGTCTGGCACAAGGAGAAGGGGACAACAGAGGACGAGATAGTTGGACAGTGTTCTCAAAGCCACAAACATGAGTCTGACCAAACTGTGGGAGGCAGTGGAAGACAGGAGTGTCTGGCGTGCTCTGGTCCATGGGGTCACGAAGAGTCGGACACGACTAAACAACAACAAAAGAACAGAACAGAAATACTTCTTTGGAACTTTCTGGTGAGTGGCCGACAAGTGGGTAAGGTACTGTATAATGGAGAGCAGCTAAGAAAGAGTGAGTAGAATGGCTGAAAGGCAAGAGAAGACTATTGAAATGGATTGTAGTGGAAGGATGTGGATGGAATGTTGTGAAAAATAGAATGCCTCAGGGGGGGGGGGGATAAGTGATTAGAAGAAAGGATAGGGGGCACTGTGATGATCAGTCCTATCTCATCAATCTAAGCAATCCCCACAGCTGTCTCCCACTTCTTCCATTCCATATTGCCTCCATTTCGGGTAAATCTATTTCCATTTTTGTCAATGTTTTCTAATTCCAGCTAGTAATGGGTGAACCCCTCATCTAGGTCCAGTTAATATTTGGGCTTGGCAAACTGAGCTATCCTGTGCTAACCCGTTAAAGCTTTGCCCTCATTGGACTGTTTCTTACATAAGTGCCTGCTTATGTCTGAGCTCCCCATGCTATATTTATATATGCCAAAGTAATTAAACACAAAATATATTTAAATATTATGCATATTTTATTTATTATGTATTAGATAGCTTACCTATCCTTCACCACAAGTTCCCAGGGTAGGTTACAACAATGTAAAAATACAATATTGAAATAACTTAAAGCATATAAATCTATGCTGCAGAAATATAGTCCCACATGGGGCTTGACTTTTTATAAGTGTAAATACTTGATTTTTTTTAAATACAGCCATACACATTCTTGTACGTGTTTTTATATATACTGTTTATCAAACCTGCAGTTTATATATACTAGTAATAATAATGCATATGATAACAAGTATAATGCTTAGAATATGTGAGAACTATATTCATATTCATATTTTTAGTAGAAACAGTTAAAGAACAACCTGCATTCCACTGAGCTCAAGAAGCAAGGCAGGAATGATTGGGGGGGTAGGACTTTGTGGATAAGCTTAACATTGAGATTTTGTAGAAAATTCCATCCCTAGCAATGAGCTTAAATTGTGAGTGAGCACAATGTGCAAGAATATATATTAGCTTACAGGATATATGCTTATTGGGAACATAAGTAAAGTGGTAAGAACTTTAATTATTTTCTTTAAAAATGATTTGTTTAAGTCCTAATTCACAGTTCAATCCATTTACTGCTATATAACAAGAGCAGCATTTAAATACTCAGCAAACAGAGTAAGCAACCTGCAAGAATTTTTGTTGAGCCAATAAAACTCTACACTCATGGCTTCTTCCCATTGCAGAAAAATGTAGCATCAAAGAGAACTACTCAGATGGACATTTTTTAGTTTGTACTGAGTGAAAAACAAGTGCTATGCCCTGTAAAAGCAAATGTATTAGAATGACACATCTAGAAAAATACTATTCTAATCCTGGTGAATATTTCTTGTAGAACCATTGTGTTATATATCTTAATACAGAGAAACATATATTTCTAGATATAGATTATATAGCATGTGCAGACAAATATTACACTAATTATACCAGAAATTAGTGTTGATAAATAAAAGGTGTTATATTTCCTGGGGGGAAATAGACACAAAAGTTAACTGATAATAAGAGATGCATGCAATATAAGAATACATATGGCTTTATATACAATTGCTCATTAATTCATAGGTGCTGATAGGAGGAAAAACAAAAATTAAATGGCACTTAGGCCTCTGAATGGTTATTTATTCCAACTGCATATTCATTTGAATTACTGATAACTTCATTTATCAATCGAATGCACCAGACACAAAAGAGAAATGCAAACATAATCTAGATGCAGCAAATGGAAATACAGTACGCAAACTATTGAATCATCCCATTTTATGGCTGTCCAACAAAAATTAGCAGGGTGCATGCATAAGTTTCTTTGCATGATACCATTAAAAAGAAGCAACACCAATAGGTCTTAAGTGTACAAGGCTTTCTATGGAATGTATCCATTTTCAATATATTGGTGAAGCAAGCATGCAAAAATGTGTCGACCCCAGCCGCTTTGTTCTTCCACGTTCCTTTTAGGCCAGTGTATCATGGCAACAACAGGCTGAAGATTCCCCAGAAGCCTGCCTTTGCACGTTGTCCAAACATGCTGTCCCATTCTTAACCACAACTTGTAGCCAAGGATAACGTGGAGAGCCATGGTATGGCTTACAATGACATGTGAGCTGGGCCTGTCGTTCAGACCAAAGTAGCATGTGGGATAAGAGCAACTGTCAGTATGGAAAGTGATGGGGCTCAAACCCATTAGGAAGCCATACTCACTGATCGAGAAGGCCTTCTCCCAAGCTTAAAAGGCCTTGCTTTGGATACTCGAAGCATAGAAGCTGTCTCTTTTTATAGCTCAGTCCTACCCTCATGTTGATGGCTGGGGGTGTTAGGATAGCAGAACAGCATCAACATTTCTGAGCTGCTTTCTTTTTAGCCATAAGAACTGGCATTCTTCTTGAAGAGAATAGCTTGCTTGCAATCCTCAGTTGTCATTTCATACTTGTGTGTTCGAGAATGGCACATATGTGGTAGAGAACAAAAAAAAATCTATTCCTCGCCCTGCCAATCACCACAGACTACAGCTGAACTTCTCCACTGAATATAGCAGATGATACAATACATCTAGGATGAATACAGCATTGACAAAAGTTTTTGTTTATTTATTTATTTATTTGTTTATTTATCTGAGAGAGAGAGAAGAGGCAGGAAAACATTGTGTGAGGTCACTGGCTGCTGCAACCTGGCATAACGCCTTCGAAGTCCCTAAAGTTAAAATGATGTCTTGCTGTTGGAGTTTTGGCACTGCTCTCTTTTCTACAGATAGTCCTTTAATTAAGAATGGATTTCCATTCATCATTAAATAATATTATCAAGGCACCTTCAAAGTAAAGGGGGGGAGCCTTTTGCCTGTCTTTCCTCCATTATCTCGTGATGCTGTTTTCCAGAAACCATTGTAACTTTAATAGCAATACATATGTACTATGTTAACATTACTTAAAGAGACACAAGAGCTATTATATAGACTTTACAAAATGAGCTATACAGAGTATTTCTAAGCACAAAACTTATTTCTGTACTCCCAAAAAGGAGTTTTAATTTCTAGCATGCAGGAAAACAAGTGGAAGCAGATAGCTACTTACTACACACTCACTTAAAAGTCTCCTGTACTGACTGCATGGGAGAAGTTGGATCATATGTTGGCACCAGCCTCACAGAAAACCAAGCACTTTCAGGGACACTCAGGAATCTCAGAAGCAAAGGTGAGTCTGTGCTTACTTGGCTCACCATTTGCTTAAAATGCAGGGGCAACTGGCTCCTCTTCATGAAATCAGAGCCATCGCTGGAGGAATGTTTTAAAAAGGAAAAAAAAAATGTATTACATGGTAGTCTATTGGAAATCTCATCAGAGTTGGAAAGTGAATTAAAATATGTCTTTTAGTGTCTTTCCACAAAAAGAAATCTTCTCACAAACGAACCGCAAAAGATGGAGTTAAAGAAAGACGGCAAAATGATTCAAAATGATCTCACAAGCAACTCGGCTCCAGATACTCCAGACATCTGGACTGCAGAGAGGAAAGGTAACAGCAGAAAACAGCATCATTTGTTGTCCAGCTTCACTTTGTTAAAATATTCCTTTTCTTCAATTAAGCACACCATAAAAAAACACTGGCTTGGATTCAACTGTGACTTCTGTGGATGGAATGGCACTTCTGCTTGTACAAAGTGCTCTCTCTCTCTCTCCTCCTAACTCCCTCTGAATTCATTTCTTCTGAATCAACCCTCTGGCTGTCCTGGGGTGTCCCCTCAACTTGCAGGAGTGTAGCACAGAGGGTTGAAGTACTAAGGAAGGGACAGGAAATCCTGTTTGTTTAGAAGGTGTTCTGCTCCAATTTACTGGTTACATTTTTTATAAATAGGAGCAATGTGTTATTAAAAATTGGTTCAAGGCAAGAGAAATGGGTTCTTGGACATCTGAATGGCTACTCCTGGAACCCTTATATTCCAGAAAGTAATTGCTCCCTTTAAGTACTCACATGGGACATGAAAGCAGAGTCCTACAATAGGTACCTTGAGCCACTGATGTGTAGCCAAAACTGATGCATTTCATTTGCATTGGTAAATGGCAGGGTGAATATTTTCTCAAATCTGTGTAGTGCTCCTTATGGGTGCACTGGGTGGTACCCAACAGTAGTTATGTATTTAAATCTATGGATTTCAATGGATCTACTCTGAAGGTGATGTAGCTGGATATCAGCCACTTAATTTAGGAACTAAAAATAAGCACTTGGTGGAATCAGAACATGTGTATGAAGGAAGGTTGAGGGTGAGAACTCTATGGGTGAGAGCTTTCACACACCTTGTTCTTTCTTTTGCATGCCCATAGTTTCCTTTACTAATTTAGATTGTGAGATGTTAGGGTTGGGTAGCACATCATTCGTATTAGGCAACTGAGATGTTGGAGTAGTGTAGACTACAAGCCAAGCTACATCAATACAATATATTAAAATATTTTAAAACAAACTATGGACTCTTGAACAGATTATTGCAGAAAACTTCAGCAAAGTCTGTAGTTGAATAGAGCACCATCACCAATGCAGGGCTTCCAAGAAGACTGGGCAGCTGCTGTCTTCCAGATTTGCAGACTTCTGCTATCTCGCCATGTCCCCATTGCTCTCTACTGTCTGTCCCACTGTTACCATGTCAATAAAGTCACATAGCATTTTAACACTCTGTGAACTGTCCCTAAGTTTTGTGTTCATGTTTGAGCATATTCACAAGGTGCTTGGCAGCATTTTTAGCACCTCTGATCAGTGGTAGGTTCTTGGCACCCTCTGAGTTCAGCAACTGCCTGACAACACCAGCCACTGAGGCCGTCTCCAACTGAAATAATGTACAAGATGCAATCTGAATAGCCAGCAAACTCCCACTGGGCATTATTATTGATATTTATTTAGAAATGCATTGAATTCGTTTAAATGCATAGCTGTTGTCATAATGCACTCTAAAATATGCTCAAAGATACTGTACATATAAAGAGTGTTTTTCATCATTATTGTGAATTCCAAGTGTACTGCAATTAACGGAGTACAAAGAAGTCAAAGAATTGGAGGCTGCATCTTTAAATATTCTCCGTGCAAGAGGACTAGGCTAGCACTTCAGAGCTGGAATCCACAAAATGAGAAACTGATTTCTATCTACAAAACAGAGGGCCAACTCTATACTCAGTGTTTGAACACTGTTATCAGGGTAAGATATTTCATATGTGTGTATCTGTGCTTTAAAAGAATGACAAGTTAGGCCAAGCTTAGAATCTAATTTAGTCAAAGCACCTCAAAGATTTTAAACGGAAATTGTGACTAGCTTGCTATATTATTATTATTATTATTATTATTATTATTATTATTATTAATTATTATTATAGCACCCTATATAGGTGTTCTCAGGGCAGTTCACAGAACAAAATCAAAATATAAAAAATGTTAACTCCTGAAAGCGTTATTTTAATGTGCAAATTTAGGCCACTGATAAATGAGTAAAAATACCCAGAAACATACTCAAAATGACATGTAAGAAGGCCTTTTGCCTCCTAAAATTAAATTAAAGAATAGTCTCCAAAAAGCTTTTCCAATTGGAAATGAAAACTCTGACTAAAATAGCCCAACAGTGTTGATATATTTACCGTACATTAATTTGCAAATTACGTTTTAGCGTAGTATGGAACACACTGCATAAATCAAAGGATAACACAAGTTAATTAGGGGGAAAGCCTATTCTGTAAAAAAAAAAATGCATGAAAAAAGCAACACATAATGCCTGGCCATATGCTTGTATCATCCTCTTAGCTAATTACCTACAAATCTTTGTACCAATTTTACAGCTACTGGTTATTATTAACTGGAGTGAGTTTTCTCCAGAGAACCCTTTTCCCCTTCCACATCTTTGTAGCTTCCGTCGAGACTAATGATATATTATTCATAATGTTCAATACTTTTTGTTTTGCCAAAGATTCCATGCTATCAGATGAAATATATATATATTCACCCACAATGTTTTATGGTAAATGATACATTTATACAAATCCAGGATTCAAAAGTTCAGTTCATGCAGGATGCTTCTCTTTCCGCACTTACTGTTTATAGTGGAATAGCTACTGATTAAGCAGACATTTTTAAAGTGTGACTTTGTAACTGATGGTTTCCACCTTTGCTCACATGTCACTCTTATTAGAGTGTGAGGTTTCCCTTTCCATGCTAATAGAAGGCTGTGCTCAAACTTAGTCATACCCCTAATGTTTCCTTGTGGCCCCGCTGCTGCCGCTGCGCTACATCTCTGCTTGTGGGCATATAAGAGATTTGAAGAGTAACTATGTGTCTGCCTCTGCTGTGGCAAATCTGGTTATCTTTAATAAATTGAGTGGGATTACACACAAAAAATGGCTGCCACAATTATGGGATACTAAGCTTGGGGAACGCAACTAAGCAGTTGCACTAAAACACAACCTGGTGCCTTTCAGGTGTTTTTGACTAGAACTCCTATCAGCCACAGAGGATGGGGCAGAGGAGAATTCACAAACCTGAGGTTTGCTGAAACTTGTTTCCAAAATGCTATGTTTAGTTCCAAGCCATAGTTTTTGCAATATACTCAAACTTTAAATTAAGAAATATGCATTCCCTTGGTTTGTTTGTTTTTTCTTCTGTTCTGCCTCTTCTAATGCTGTGACCAGGAAAATCAGACTGTGTAAGACTCAAATCAAGTGTAGCAATGGCTGGCCCTTTAGGGATAAACCCATCAATACCATTGCAAATACACTTCTTGAAAGGACCGCACGCATGGCCATAAGGCTGAAATTGTGACTTTGTATTTGACTATGTTTGTCTTGCAGCAATGTCAGTTTAATGCTACGTTTCAAATGTGCTCTGACAGTACAGATTTCTGTCGTGCTTTCATTTGGTTATTAATGCAACTCTATTTTACTTAACACAATCCTATTTATTTATATTAATTTTGTTTCCTGTGGAATTGCTCATTTCCTAATTTGGCTAGCATCCAGCATTTGCTGCTGTCCCCGTGATTTACGAGTTTGTTAATTCTCAGCTCCATGAATGAAAGAGAAACGTATTCTCCAAGATATATAATTTGAAACTGCTCAATATGCCTTGATGAATGTACTAATTATTACACAGAGAAATCGGGAAGAAGCCCAAAACAAAAACCTATTGTCATCTTTCATTGTGGGACGCTGGGTCCCAGGTTTCCACTCCACAGTAAACAGAGCATCCCTGTCTAATCTGAACATATCTTCACCTCTACACACTCAATATACTTGTGGGTTTGCCCTGCTTCTAATCTGAACTAGCCTTCTCTGCAATTTTATAAACAGATTGTCCATTGTCTGGTAATTTGCAATGTGGTTGAGGATCTAGGGACTGTCTTCTGAAAGACACCACGTGAAATTGCATTGCTCCCGTAAAATGCCAAATAACATATCCTATGCTGATCAGTTAACCACCCTTGAGTTTAGTAATCACATATCCAGGAGTGAACTGAATAACAATGGCTCCGGAGCATTAGAGGGCTTTCCCTTTGGGGAAAATCCCTTGCTGAACAGTATAAATTTAACAAGCTTTCTCTGGGAGGATTACAAGATGTTCTGAAGTAGTAAAGGCGGGTGGAGGAGCACAGCTGTTCACAACTCCCCAAGCCCAAGATTCCTGCTGCTACAATGGCTTCTGGATTTCAATTTACTTTCTAAGTGTATTATAGCAACATCAGTCCAGTTTGCCCTAATTTTCACTCAGTTAGTAAACCTGAGGCAGGCTGTACTCTTAGAGACAGCAGGTGGAGACTCATATAACAGAAAGCTTATCCATACAAAAACCCTTTCCTCCGCTGGGCGAATTAGATGTCAGAAGGAAGCCTCAGAGCGGGGGAATGTTATCTTATTGTACGGAGGGAGGAGCATTTGTGTGAGGCCCCACATGCAGCCTGAAGCAATATAGTCCAGTGATTTGTTTACTGCCTCAGTGAGATCTAGGCCTAACTACAGCCCTTTGAACAAATTCTGTTTGGTCACACTCGCCATCAGTATGTGCTTCATCCTTGCATTTTATTAATTGCTTCCTGCTCAGCACAGTGCAAATTAAAGCCTTTCCCTCTAGAAGAAAATATTCACTTGATAAAAATGACAAATTTAATGCAGCATCCGTATATATCCTTGGAGCCTTCCGTGTAGTGTTTGCTCAGCGTGTTTGCTTACAGGAACACATGCCACTCTAGAGTACCATTTCCCCCCCTAGCAATTCTGTATTCCACAGGACCAGTTAACACTGCAAGCTTTCTTTAATTAAAGACAGATGTTCTCTTCCACCCACACAGGCAGCAGCTATACATTTCACTAATTGTACTTAAAAAAGAAAAAGAAAAACCTCGTATTAGTTTTCTGAATTCATTACTTCCTTCATATCAGTACTTGTGCCCTGAAATAAAATGGAAATTCAACAAACTCTTTCCATTAAATCAAAGTTGCTCATCCTTGTGGCAGAATGTGGAATTACATAAGGCTACAGTTACTACATGATTCTGCAGTGTCTCAGAGCCTGGCAGACTGCACGTTCAGAGGCTACCATACTATGCCGAGTACTGGGTGTCTGGGACAAATGGCTGTAGGAAACCTTTAAGAACTGCCTATGCACCTCCATTCTGGGTGCCCACAGAACACCAGACTAGATGAGCCTTGGAATGTGCCAGCATGACAGTGTTTTGTGCTCTTGATGAACACCGTTCCAGACCAGAAGAACGAATTTCAGCTTGCTAATATAGTTCCTGCCAAGTTGCATTTTTTTAAAGGCTTATGGCAAGGGGCTTCCATTTCAAATGGAAAGCAGCATGTTCTCCACTTCCAACTGTTAGGGCAAAATCTGGGTGCAAAGCAGCCGGACACCCAGCACGTCAGGCGAGGGCCTGCGGTGATTGCGGACAGCAAAGGAAGGAGGCCAGCCAGAGGTTGAAGCAAAAACACCAAGGTTTATTGCTGCGCAGCAGGTTCAATGCAGAGAATGAACCCCGAACAAAAGCTTACAGCAACCTTTAAAGATTTCCCAAACGTCCCAGAAAACATTGCAGGAAGTGTCATACATACATCATTGATACATCACAGAAACGTCACGAAAGAGGAGGGTACAGGACACATTTCCATATGGGTAAACAAGGGTTTATGCCAAGGGGGTGATAGACGACCTCCTGATGGGTCACTTGATGGTTCAGGCATTGAAATCTCCGCAAAGATGAGTATTGGGAGAGGCTCCAGACATGCCCAGACAGAAGGTGACAATGGAGCCCAGGTGTGTTGAGCCCCCGGCATGGGTGAGACCCAGGGAGGAAAGATATTCAAAGATTATTTCCGATGGGTCTGTGTACAAGGTGGAGGGGGCAGTTTCCTGTGTACGTGACTCCACGCTTCGGGGATTATGTCGAGACCTGGGGCCTTTGAGAGGCCTCGATGCCTGTGTCAAAATAACGTTGGTTCTACTAAAATCCATGGTTGCATTGATTTTATATGATTTAATAAAGATTTCTGAGTTCCCCTATCTGGACTCACTGTCTCGTTCTTTGCCTGAGTCGCTTGGATACAATGTTGCGAGTTCTAATTAGATTACCAGCTTCGGAAGGTTCGAAGAACTGTCAGTGATTGTTCTCCTGTCATCGCCTTGTCAGTGGTTCACTCAAGCGTGCAGAGCTAGCTGAGCCAGGCTCTGCAGAGTGATTGCAATTGTCTGATTGGCTAGGACGCAGCGGACAGGAGAAGAGGGTTTCATTCATAACTTTGTCTCATTCATGAGTTCTTGACAATGTTGCAATCATATAGAAAGGGTTATACGAAGAAGAGGGAAGCGGGAATGGAGAGAAGCCTTTATTTCAACCGGGCTCATTCCCATGGGTTGTGGAGATGGGGCCTAGCCTGGCGGGGTCCCTCTGGGGTCTACTCTAGGGTCCAAACTAGTCCTCGTTTGGTTGCCCCCCCCCCGTAAAATTCCCTAACAGTCGCCCACTCGGAGATAGATTCGTGACAGTTCCGAAGGAACCGCGAATCTTTTCTCCGCACCCCCTGCACCCCCTCTAGCTATATTTCAGTGATTTGATATTCACCTTCCCCTAGATGTCGCATTTGGACATACTCAGGGAAAGGACTGGCATTTGGTGAATAGGCTCTCAGTGGGAACAGCTGAGGGGGGTTTCTCTCGGGAAGGCAGTGGAGCAGGGCACAACAAGGATTAGCACAATGTAAGGCACAGCAACACATAGACACACATAAAACACCAATAACTAATATTGTAATAATCACCTTAAGTATAGACCTTACCCATCCTAAGTTGGGGAGCCAGCCCCATAGGTCAAAGTCCGAGAGTCCTTCATGTTGAATCGCTTCAAGTTGTCCTGCCAGTTTGTGGATGTTGTTAAGGTGTCCGGTTATATTTAGGGTTTGGTCTGTCACGAACGTGCAGCATTCAGAGCCAATCAGAGCACAGGTCCCACCCTCACTGGACAACAAGAAGTCCGTTGCAATTCTGTTCTGAATCGAGAGTTGGCGTACCTGTGACAGTTCTGTGGTGAGGGAGTCCGTGATTTGTTCCGCTTCCTGCATGAATTTCAGCAGTACGTCAGTAAGTTTAAGGATGTCCACATGGTTGGAGCCCGCTCCATATGCAGGGAATAATGCCCTGCCCCATGTTTCACCGTTGGCTGCCACATCGGAGAGATCTGAGAGGGATTTCTGCTCTCTCCTGTTCCTTTGCCTTCCAGCCGGTAAGTTGTAAGTGACTCGGATTCCAGGCACGATGTATCCGATGAAACAGGAACCAGACATGTGGGGGCTCACCCAACTGTATGCGCGATGCCCACATACCCAGAATAACCCTGAGAGGTAGGATTCCATCCTTCCGGAAGCGAAGGGCCGCAGGAGCAAGGGGTTCGGGCTGTAAGTAGAGTCTTTAGAAGGGCGGCCAATCACCGCGATCCATGCCATTGAAAGATTGGAGTAAATGTGGGAACCTAGATGTGAGGAGATTGTCACCTGTCCAGAAGCATGGAGCTCGAGGTTGGTGGTGCAGGTGCTGGTACCTATGTGGGCCCCGCCACCGGTGAAAAGTCGGCAGAGGGGGCCCTTAGTTGGACCCGTGAGGTACAGGTACTGATGAGTCAGGTTCATAGCGGTAAGATTCCAGGACGTCATGTCCCCGGAGCGGAATTGTTCTAGGGTGACAGGCACTGGTACCAGGGGTAGCCCTTGCCGCATGTGGCTTGGAGCATGGGCGCAAATCCAACAGTCTTGTGGAGGGGCCTCCTTGGCTACCTGGCTAAGGAGTTGGAGGTAAGAGTTCTTGCCCCAGGAGGAGAGCAGATCAGGCTCCTCAAGAGTGGAGTATTCACCGAGCTGTCTAGGAGCCGTTCCGATAGGATGGAGGGGGTCAGAGGTGTTTAGGAGGGTCGTATTCTTGGCGATTCCCCCACATCGTTGTGGTCCATCGTGGTCCCACACTGGGGAATTGTTTGAAGATCCTACAGGGTGGTACCAGCCTTCAAGGTATTCTCTTCCTTTCCAACCCTTTGTGTAGCCCAAGTTCCATAGACAACAGAAACGCCTTAAACAAACTCCTTGTAGCTGTGGTTTCTCCGGCTTCGGGGTCAAGAGGAGGCATTGGAAGCCAAATATCAAATTTTCTGATGGATGGTGGTTGTCTGTGTAAACGGGTTGGGCACCTCCCTTTTCCATCTCGGTCCAATTAGGGTAGCGGAGGATGTCCCCTTGGCCGTAGAGGAGGTAAGACCCATTTGTACAGTGCAGTCGGTAGTATTGCTGCTCCATGGTGAGATTTGCAGATCCAATGCGCTGGTAATTTCGGTCCCGTATGAAAAGTTCCCAGTATTGGGTCCCACTGAGTCTAGGGACCAAGGAGTGACGAAGGAGGGTTCGGGATTCAGGGAGACAAAAGTTGAAGTCGCCCACTCGGTCAGGGTTCTGACTGCCTCCGAGGTCTGCAGTATGGTAGTCGAGGAAATGATAGTCCGTCTGCAGGCCGGAGCACTGGTCCGACAATGACATGGTGGTCGGGGCAAAGAGGAGGAGGGCGAAGTAGTAAAAGATATGTCCCATGTCCACTTCGCGAGGCTTGGTCCTAGTAGGAGTCGTGTGAGGATAGGAAAATAAATGGTTGTTGGGTAATCAGAGACGGGAACTGTCAGATGAGTCTGAGAAGAACGAGCGGTTGACAGCTGTCAAAATGGGAGCTGTCAAACGTGGCGGAAAAGAACGAGCTGTCAAAACGTGGCGGAAAAGGACGAACGGCTGTCAAACAGTGTCGGAGAAGGACGAGCGGCTGTCAAACAGTGTCGGAGAAGGACGAGCGGCTGTCAAACAGTGTCGGAGAAGGACGAGCGGCTGTCAAACAGTGTCGGAGAAGGACGAGCGGCTGTCAAACAGTGTCGGAGAAGGACGAGCGGCTGTCAAACTGTGTCGGAGAAGGACGAGCGTTTGACAGCTGTCGAAACAGGAGTGAAGCGTAGGTAGGAAGTGGGGACGAAGCGATGTCAGGAAACAGGAATCGAAGTGAAGCAGTGGCAGGAATCAGGAAGGAAGCGAAGTGTTGGCAGGAATCAGGAACGAAGTGAAGCGTTGAGGGGGCGTCACTGACGTTTCAGGCGCAGTTTGATTGACGCAGGGTCTGGGACAATTTCCGAGGTCCAATTGTCCCACAAAGGTGTCGCGGCAAGATCTTCCTCAGGTCCAGTCTGTAGAGCCCGATCTTGGCCCCGATCGTCAGGTCCGGTCTGTTGAGCCCGATCTTGGCCCCGATTGTCAGGTCCGGTCTGTTGAGCCCGATCTTGGCCCCGATTGTCAGGTCCGGTCTGTTGAGCCCGATCTTGGCCCCGATCCGGGTCCGGAGGTGGGAGCAGGGGAGCCGGGTCAGGTTCGTCGTCCTCTAGGTCAGCAACTGGGAGGGATGGGGGTTTGTGAAAGGTACAGTCCTCCCCCTCCCTGTCCCCCCCAGAGTCTGTTGGCGGCTCAGCTTTCTTGCACCTGGTGTGGTGTAACCAGGAGCTCTTCTCCCCTATTTTTAAAGCGGTAGGAGAGGTGAGGAGAATTTGAAAGGGTCCCTCCCAGGAGGGTTGAAGTGTCTGTTTGTGGTAGACCTTCACTAGGATCCAATCTCCTGGATGGAAGGAATGGGCCGGAACGTCTACAGGCAAGTTCTGGCCTACTACAGCAGCATAGGCATGAAGTCGCTGTAATTGTTTCTGAAGTTGGACGACATATGCTGTGAGCTCCGCTTCCCCTGTGTCCAATTCAGCAAGAGGGAATTGTGTTGTATAGACTGGTGGCGGTCTCCCGAATAGGAGCTCATATGGGGATAGTTTTAGGGCTCTTGTGGGAGCGCATCTAATGTTATGCAGGACCAGAGGTAAAGCGTTCACCCATTTCAGTCCCGTTTCACTGCAGAGCTTTCCAAGCTGCAATTTAATTTCTTGATTCATGCGTTCTACTTGGCCAGAGGACTCCGGGTGATAAGGGGTGTGTAAGTCCCACTTGATCCCGAGTGCCTGGGTAACCTGTTGGACTACCTCTGCAGTGAAATGGGTCCCTTGGTCGCTGTCCAATTTTCGAGGAATCCCATATCTAGGTATGATTTCTTGAATCAGAGTTTTAGCGACCACAGAGGCTGTCGCCCGTCGGGTGGGAAATCCCTCCACCCAACGGGAGAATTTGTCTACAATGATTAGAGCGTGTTTGAATCCCTGACACAGTGGAAGGTCAATAAAGTCCAATTGCAGGGTTTCAAAGGGGACGAATGCCCAAGGTCTGGCTCCCGGGGGTCGTTTAGGCTCTCGTTTTGGGTTAAAGTTTTTGCAAGTGACGCAATTTTTGGTGGCTGCCGCAGCCGCGGCTGCAGTCCCTGGCGCATAGCAATATCTTTGAATAAAGTCAGTTATCTTCCCCTTTCCCCAGTGGGTTTGTTGGTGAAGTATCCTTGCGAACTTAGGTGTCCATGCCTTGGGTAAAACTATTCTACCATCAGGCAAAGTCCAAATTCCTTCGGTTTCAAACGCGCCGATGGAGATCCACTTTGCTAGTTCGTCATCGGCCATAGTCTCATAGATATTTTTCAGGTCTAAATCAGCTGGGAGTTGGATGCACTGAAAGTCCATTCCCTCCAAAGGAGGTTGGAGTGCAGCCATCTGGGCCGCTCTATCTGCCCGGCTATTCCCTTTGGAAATGGGATCCCTTCCCCTCGTGTGTGCTTTGCAATGCACAACAGCTATTGCCTCTGGTAGGTGAATAGCATTCAAGAGCCTCTCTACAAGGGCAGCGTGGGAGATTTGGGAACCTGCTGCCGTTAGGAAGCCTCTTTGGAGCCAGATTTGTCCTGTAGTATGGACTAGTCCGAAGCAATATTTACTGTCAGTGTAAATGGTAGCCCGCTTCCCTTCACTAATTTCACAGGCTCTGATTAGGGCTACAAGTTCGGCCGCTTGGGCACTATATTGTGGATTAATTGGGTTGGCTTCTATGATTTCAAAATCAGAGACCACTGCGTATCCCGACTTCCTTTCCCCATCTACGATTTTTGAGCTGCCATCGGTATACAGAATTAAATCCGGATTTGGCAGGGGAAGGTGATCTAAATCCTCTCGGGGCTTTTCTGCTTGTCGAATTACCTGTGCGCAATCGTGGTGTGGAGTGCCATCGTCTGGTAGTGGTAAGAGGGTAGCGGGATTTAGGGAGGTAACCCGTTTGATCGTGACATTTGAGGGGGTCAGAAGTAAAGCCTCGTAGCGGTTTAGTCGTGAGTTTGAGAAGTGGTGTGAGCCCTTCATTGTTAGGAGGACGGACACCGCATGTGGCACATGTATGGTGATTTCGTGTCCCAATACAGTTTCCTGGGCTTTCTCAAGGAGCGCGGCTGTTGCAGCTATAGCGCGGAGGCAATTGACAGTTCCTTTAGCAGTGTTATCTAGCTGGAGACTGTAGTAAGCTACTGGTCTTTCCCGATCACGAAAGAGTTGTGTGAGGACCCCTGACGCGACTCCCATCTGCTCATGGACATAGAGGTTGAAGGGGATGCGATAATCTGGGAGTCCCAAGGCAGGAGCTGAGCGGAGTTCCCGCTTTATTCGTTCAAAGGAGGCATAGGCCTCCTCATTCCATTGAAGTTTATCGGGGTGATCCTGTCGGGTCATGGCTGTCAGGGGCTTGGTGAGTTCAGCGTAGCCTGCTATCCATGACCGACAGAATCCAGCCATCCCTAGAAAACCCCTGAGCTGCCTTTTCGTTTGGGGTAGTGGTATTTTAGTGACTGCCTCAATCCTGTCGGTGGCCAGGCTTCTAGTGCCGACCCCTAGGATGTGGCCAAGGTATTTCACCTCTTGCTTGCAGAATTGCAACTTCTTAGGTGACACCTTGTGTCCCTTATGTGCCAATTCCATGAGTAGGTATTTAGTGTCCAATCTGCATGCTTCCTCATTAGTAGAGCACAACAAGATATCATCTACATACAAGAGATAGGTGGATCCCCCCGGTAAGACAACGTCCTGCAAGTCTTGATGGAGAACCGCGGAGAAGATAGCGGGTGATTCCACATATCCCTGGGGTAGCCTAGTCCAGGTTAGTTGGCCCGGTCCCCATGTGAATGCAAATAAAAACTGACTTTCTGGGGCCACCGGGATGCTGAAAAAGGCGGAGCACAAATCCGCTGCACTATACCAGGTGGTGTCGGGTGGAATGGCATTTAGGAGTGAGTTAGGGTTGCCTACGACAGGATGGCGAGGGATCACAAACTGGTTCACCAGGCGGAGGTCCTGAACAAAACGATAACGGACGGGTGCGCCTTCCCCTCCTGGTTTTTTGATGGGGAGTACCGGGGTGTTACAAGGGGAGGCGGTGTGCACCAGTATTCCTTGGTCTAGGAAGTCCTGTATCATTGGCGTAAGGCCATCTATAGCTTCTTTGGGGAGCGGGTATTGTTTTGTGCAAGGAAAAGGTACGTCCGTGCGATAGTTGATTCTGACAGGTGTAGCTGACTTTAGGAGTCCGACCGAGGTAGATTCGGTACCCCAGAGCCACGGGGGCATTTCCAACTCAAGTTCTAGGGGTAAGTCTGGGAATTGATGGCCTATTTTCGCCTCCTCCACGATGCCTTGGAAGGCTAGGAGTGATTCTTCAGGGAGGTGCAGATAAATTCCTTCTTTATTACACTGAATGGTAGCGCGCAACTTGCAGAGAAGGTCCCTGCCTAGCATATTCACTGGGCTGTTAGTCAAAAGGAAGGTGTGTTCCGCTAACAGAGGTCCTAGCTTTACCTTCGCTGGCTCAGAAAGGGGGCAGGTTCGGGGTATCCCATCCAATCCAAACACTTTGCGAGTTTCCTTTCCTGGTTTGAGGTGACTATCCGACAGGGTAGAAAAGGTGGCTCCCGTGTCCAGCAGGCAATCATAGGATTGCCCGTCTATATTAAGGGTACAAACTGGGTCCTCTGGTGACAAGGCGAGGACCGGGCAAAGTGCGGAGGCTGGAGTGGGATACCTGGCTGATTGTCAATAGTTCTGCCCTCCAGGCAAGACGGATGGAGCTGAAGAGGCCGGGTTAGGCTGGAATGAGTTTCCGTACTGTGGAGCTTGAGTCTGATACCCTGAAAGGGGCCGGGGATTGGTGACCTGGGCAATTTGCCGGGTCCCAGAATTGGGGGGGTATCGCTGTCCTGGGGACATAGGTCCGGATGCCGGCTGAGGTGGGAAAGTGCCGGTGGGGGGGTTTCCGTAGGGAGCTTGTGGCGGGTAGTAACTCGGGCCGGAGAGATACGGACAGAATTTTTTTATGTGGCCTTCTTCCCCGCAATTGTAGCACCCTCCCGTGTTGGGTCCCCATGGTCTGGGAATTACTGGTGGCGCGCCTCCTCTACCTCTTCCCCGGACCATGCCTCTTCCCCGGAACCCTCTAGGTTCCATGTTGAGGGCCAACACCCTTTCTTCCTCAGCTGACCCTTCACGTTTGGTTTTCTCTTCCCGTGAGTTGAAGATGGTCTTTGCAATGGACAGAATTTCGCCAATTGGCTTTCCATCGTATCCTATCTGGAGGTTCAGGGCCTTCCTTATGTCTGGGGTGGCCTGGTCCTTGAAGAACCCTTTAACTATAATTTCATGCTCTGGACTCTCTGGGTTTATTCCTCCCCATGTTTTTATTGCTGTTGTTAGTCTACTGAAATAGTCAGAGGGGTGTTCGTTTTGCCCTTGTTGGACCGCTTGGACCTTGGTCCAATTTACTACCCGTTTCCCGGCTGCCCGGATCCCCTCTAAGATTGCCCTGGTAAAAACCTCCAGACACCAGGTATGATCTGGATTGTTATAATTCCAGGAGGGGTCATTTCGCAGCACGGTGGCAGTGAGAGGTGCGACGCCTCCGGGTCGGTTAGGTTGAAAGTCAGGGAGATTCAAGGCTTCACCTGCCTTAGCTAGGATGTCCGCCTTCTCTGCCTCATTAAAGAGAGAGTTCAGGAGGACCTGAACGTCTGCCCAGGTAGGGTTGTACGAAGAGAAGATGGCACTGACTTGCCGGTGACATCTATCAGGGTCGTCCCTCAGGGAAGGCATTAGGTTAGACCACGTAACAAGATCTGTAGTGGCGAATGGTCGGTGAGCGTATACCATCCTAGGCGGACCGTCAGGGGCGGAAGGAGGGATGGGCAACCCTCGTAGGGGCATCTGTGCGTCCCCTTGGCTGCTGGGACCAGCCCCATCATTTACTGACGTTGGCTTGGACTTTGTTTTTAACTCTTTCTTAGTTTTCTCTCTTTGCGCCAAGGTTGAAGCCCTGGCTGTTCTTCCTTGTCCTTCACTGCCACTCACTTCATCATCAATTTCACCCTCACTGCTAATGTCTTCCGAGGTGGCCGTTGGGTAATAAAAGGGCAGGAGTGACTGATCGAAGGAGTCGCTGTCATCTGCCGGTTCCTCATAAGGAGGGGGTGGGGGTAGGTTCCTTTGGGACCTAGGTCGGCGGGCTTTGGATTTCAAGACAGCTAGGTGCCTCGGATTTCCTCGTCCTGAGCAATCCGGAACCGTTCTCTCGGCCGCCTCAAAGAGACTTAAATATTGTAGCTGCCGAGGTTTTTCTTCCCTTAAGTGCTTCTTTAAAGTCTTAAGTCGATCCACGTTGAAGGATCCCTCCGGTGGCCAACGGAGTTCGGGTCTTACAGCAGTAGTTACTTTTGGCCAGGAAGCCTGACAGAGGTCTTCCAATTTTCGCTTTGAAAGGGTTGCATGTCCTGGAAGTTGATTCCAATGGGCTAGCACGAATTCAAGGGGGGAGTCGGGGTCCCGCTGGGACAGAGAAGGCTTACTTGAAGCCTTCTTCCCAGAGGGAGTCCGCTCTGGCTTCGAAGCACAGGTGCCCATTCTAAAGGACTTTACTCTGGTGAAAGAAAGGAGGATGGAAAAGGGTAAGGGCTTGGTCACTCTAATGTCTAGATTTTAAAAAAGGAGCAATCTATCCTAACAAGGTGTACTTTTCCCAAAACTCATGCGGGTTTTCCTTTCCACTCTGCCGTGTCCCCCTAGGCTTCCGCTAGGCTCTTTCCTCCTGGCAACCTCCTACCTATCTCTACAATCCGAAGAAAGAGAGTCCTACTGAACGCCCGCTATATATGCGGTGCCAGATCGGGTGCTCCCAGGATAGAGTTTTGCGATCCGGAATACCCCCCTTGCTTTCAGAAGCGAGTTCACGCACGACACGCGTGTTACGTGACTCGACTGGTGCGGCTGGGGTAGAGACAGTGCAGGAAGGCTCCAACCAGGTGGTTGGAGGGTGGAAAAAGAGCTCTGGCCCCTTGCTTTCGCTGGAGATCGTGCCCCAACGGTGCGGCTGGTCAGAGACCCCCACTCCCACCTGGTCCCTTGCTTTCACTGAAGATCACGCTCCAGTGGGGCGGCTGACCAGATGAGGGGAGGCTCAAGAAAACAGAGATAGAGCTCAGGACTCCCGTTCGAGTTGAGCGCGGCACTCGGTCCGAAGAGAAAGGTAGAAGGTAAGATAGGTAAGAGGGCAGAGAATTCGGTTGCCAGGAGATGCCACCCGCTTCCCACCAGTGCACTGGATTTAACCTTATACTCACACACCTCCTCTCGAGAAGATCCCGGGATCGATGAGGTTGTCCGGCCGGTCCCTGGTTTTGCTCCCTGGCTGGGTCCTTCGGGGACCTGCAGATTACCGCCCGGTTGGTGGCTGGAGGTCCGGAAGATCCCCACAGGCAAAAGGTGCCCGATGCCGGCTTGAAGATTTCAGGGCCCCCGGTCAGCAACTCGGGAGAACCGCAAAGTCCCTGTTCGGGCGCCAAATGTTAGGGCAAAATCTGGGTGCAAAGCAGCCGGACACCCAGCACGTCAGGCGAGGGCCTGCGGTGATTGCGGACAGCAAAGGAAGGAGGCCAGCCAGAGGTTGAAGCAAAAACACCAAGGTTTATTGCTGCGCAGCAGGTTCAATGCAGAGAATGAACCCCGAACAAAAGCTTACAGCAACCTTTAAAGATTTCCCAAACGTCCCAGAAAACATTGCAGGAAGTGTCATACATACATCATTGATACATCACAGAAACGTCACGAAAGAGGAGGGTACAGGACACATTTCCATATGGGTAAACAAGGGTTTATGCCAAGGGGGTGATAGACGACCTCCTGATGGGTCACTTGATGGTTCAGGCATTGAAATCTCCGCAAAGATGAGTATTGGGAGAGGCTCCAGACATGCCCAGACAGAAGGTGACAATGGAGCCCAGGTGTGTTGAGCCCCCGGCATGGGTGAGACCCAGGGAGGAAAGATATTCAAAGATTATTTCCGATGGGTCTGTGTACAAGGTGGAGGGGGCAGTTTCCTGTGTACGTGACTCCACGCTTCGGGGATTATGTCGAGACCTGGGGCCTTTGAGAGGCCTCGATGCCTGTGTCAAAATAACGTTGGTTCTACTAAAATCCATGGTTGCATTGATTTTATATGATTTAATAAAGATTTCTGAGTTCCCCTATCTGGACTCACTGTCTCGTTCTTTGCCTGAGTCGCTTGGATACAATGTTGCGAGTTCTAATTAGATTACCAGCTTCGGAAGGTTCGAAGAACTGTCAGTGATTGTTCTCCTGTCATCGCCTTGTCAGTGGTTCACTCAAGCGTGCAGAGCTAGCTGAGCCAGGCTCTGCAGAGTGATTGCAATTGTCTGATTGGCTAGGACGCAGCGGACAGGAGAAGAGGGTTTCATTCATAACTTTGTCTCATTCATGAGTTCTTGACAATGTTGCAATCATATAGAAAGGGTTATACGAAGAAGAGGGAAGCGGGAATGGAGAGAAGCCTTTATTTCAACCGGGCTCATTCCCATGGGTTGTGGAGATGGGGCCTAGCCTGGCGGGGTCCCTCTGGGGTCTACTCTAGGGTCCAAACTAGTCCTCGTTTGGTTGCCCCCCCCCCCGTAAAATTCCCTAACACAACATTTGGCATAAGAAACCTAATATGCTTAGGAATGGAGGTTCACTGTATAGAAACTGCTTCCATACAGTCTGGTTGTATGCTTTGCCAGAGTCTTCTTGAAATGTCAGTGTCAAATCACACATTTCTCTACAACCCAAAAAGCATACTTTACATTTGGACATAAAGATATGGCTACAATATGCAGTATATCTGGAGTGTGAAACTTTCCTTTGAAGGACTGTTGATTCATAGGGAAATTTAACCAGTGTCTGGAGCTAATGAATTTGGGTGCTTGATGGTTTCATTTTTTTAGGGTCTACAATGTTTATACTTTCAGATATAGGCTCAACCTCACTAGTAATCTTTACCAACTGAAGTTCCTCCCCACCCCGCACCCCTGCATTCTACCTTTCATTGGAAGATGCCTTGATACTGAGTTGGACCATTGGTCCATTTAGCTCAGTATTGTCTGCACTGAATAGCAGCAGCAGCTCTCCAAGATTTCTGACAAGGATCTCTCCTTGCCCTACCTGGAGATGCTGGGTATTGAACCTCAGATCTTTGCATACAAATCAGATGCTCTGCCACTGAGCTATGCCCCTTCTCAGATGATAAGAATCATTCTGCTCTTAGGCTACCTCTGTATATTGAAACAAAGTCCAGCAGAAGATGTGTGAGTAACTTGTATTTCCTCTTTTCATGTTTCCTTCCTATGTGTGAATCACTTCGGAAGGAACATGCATTTCTCTCTAGGGAAGTGTGAATGCTAATGTATCTGGAGACACACATCTCACTACAGGGGAAGATGTTTTGAACTGTATGAAGTTCAAAAATAACCTGAGAAGAGAAAACATGGTAAGTTCTGTCTATGCACAGGAACACTCAAGTTGTGATAAGACTCTAGCCAACCTGAACCTCAATCTTTGTGGTGTGGACTCTGAGTAAAAATTAACCCACATTATTTTTAGGAGGGAGTGGGGGTTAAGTGAAGTTAATAGCCAGAACAGCTTCAGGTACTACGGTACAAATACTGAACATGGCCAGCTTTATTATTTTGTTCAGGTCTCACTCTGCACCAATTCACCCACCTCTATAAAGCCAAAATCCTTTTCAATTATGTAATTTATCACTCATCTTTTTCAATTAAATTTCCACAGTTTCTGCTAATTAGAATTTTTACTGGAGCTGATCTGTGAAGCTCCCAGAAGTCTTTCTGGGCTATGATCCAGCCAGCCTTTTCCTTGCTCAAGGAACCTCTTTCCAACAATAACTTTTTCCCTTCCCAGCCTTCCCCATAGAGGCCTGACTCTCCTTGGATGTGGTCAGCTTGTCCCTAGATTGTACCACTTCAGATTGTACATGGTGGCTCAAATGATATCCATGATTCCAAAGGAGGATGTGCATGGAATCGTTACATTTAAAAAACTGGCATGTGAAGGGGAAGACTTGGCTTGAACTTTTTTCTGTGGCATTGACTTTTCTGTGTGGAAGGAATTTTATATAGCAGAATATTCAAGAGAACAGCTTGAATGAAGTGGGATACAAGCTTATCATGTCAATGGGAACTAGGCAATGAAAGTAATGCAATAAGAACACTAAAACATGATTTGCGGCCTGGGTGGTTTTCAACATATATAAAATAACCATAAAACATTAAACATTAAAAAAAGCTTCCCTTTACAGGGCTGCCTTTAGACTGAGAAGATCCATAATTGAGAAGATTCATTTGGGGGTGCCAAATTTTGGCCTCGCACAGAGCACCATATTACACAAGATTATCGAAGTCTGGCCCTGTGTTAGGTGTTGGGACAATATCTTTGCTTATACCTAGCCATGATTCCTAGAACTCTGCTTATGGACCTTTGAGCCATGTATCCTGTATTCTGAGTTGATGCTGAGAACATGTGCCGACTTCTAAAATAAAGCTTTCAGGCTTCTTCAAGTGCTGTGTCTGAGGGATGGAAGGCAGGATAAATAACCCAGTTTTCCTGGGGTTCAATTTAGATTCTGTCACACTTTATGAGGAAAAGTCTAATGTGGTCCAAACACCTCTTCCAGTCCCCGCATGGGAGCCTATATAGACTTTCCTGTTGGCTCATTGTCACTTTCTGGTCTAATGGCAATAAGGAGATCATCACCGCAGGCCTCCTTCCTTGATGTCTGCTAGAATACTGCTCTAGAAGTGGCCCTGCAGCCAATAGCCTTGGGATACACAGTTGTCAAGAGGGCCAGCATCTAATTAAAGGAGAGTGGTGGCCTGGGAAAATTATATTTAACAGGTATGAGGATTGCCCATGGCACCAGATCTATGGTTCATCTCAGTGGACTGTGCCCGACATAAAATGTGGTGCACCCTGGGAAATATTTGTCTCCCCCCTTTTTCTCCATTGATACTTCATTACATGACTCAGATGCCTTGGCTTTAATAGCAAGCAGATAACATTGACAAGTTTCGAAGGAAGGACCTCAAAATGCAGGCTTTGAAAGATTTTTATCTAGCCCTGTTGGCAAAATGCTGCTCCCCCCCCCCCGCCGCCGCCGCCCAGCTAGAGGTGAATTTCTCCCAAGTATACATCATACATGACAGGACTAGAAGCAGATCAAGAGGTTGTCTATCTAAAATTTGTTAAGGCAGCTGAAGCCAGGGTGCACATCTGTGGGGCAGGGGGCAGGGAGATGAGTAAGTAAATACAAACATCTTCACGACTGATCATGTTTCGTTTTGCAGTCACTAAAACCCCTCCCTCACATAGTGTAGTTACTAGAGCTACTAGTATATTTCTTTAATTTTCTGAATGGTTTGCTATTTTGAGCTCTACCACATCTTTTTCATTCTGGGCTCACAAGGACAGCATTCACTGAATTTAAACCATGAAGTCTTGGAGAGGGATTTCTGATACCACGGGGTTTGGAGCCCAGAGAACCTTGCAAGCATGAGGCACCCCATTCCTGCCTCCCATTTAGAGCTCTTCTATGCATCAAGCCAGAAAAAGGTGTAACTTATCGATCTATCTCTGGAAATTTGTATCACAAATTATTATTCCTATTTATTTAATTTATATACTGTACTGCCCTTCATCCGAGGATCACATGGCGGTTTACAATATAAAAACACAACAATAGATACCATTTGTGCCCCATAACTTTCCTTTTCCTTCTCCTGGCATAGGGCATCTTGAATTATTTAGCTTAGAGTTATGAATGTGTCAGGACTATAATGAAATGCACCCAAAATTTACATATGCTAGTGCTGCCGTGCATAAATTAGTCATAACACAGGACTGTGAGTTATATCCTTTTATTCTTTCATTTCAATAAATGAAGGCTTCCTTTTCCAAATCTTTGTTTGTGTGTATTTCCTTGGGTCACACCTCACTCAGGCACACCGAAAACACTTTTCAGATTCGGTCCCTCTCTGGGAGGTGGGTGTTTGAGAGATCCAGTGAGCAGTGAATACACACAAGATCAATTCAGATACTCATAAACACAGGGTCCCTAGCTCCTGGGATACCACTGTAGCAGAATTCAAAGCACCAGGGAGATTCGTATAAGACCTCTATCCATGGGTATAGCCAGAATTTTTGTGGGGGGGGCAGGACTTTTGTTGGGGGGCAGAACTGACATGATTGGTCAGGTAGTTAAGTATGTTAAGTATTTCTATTGTTTTACTTGATCTAGGTGGGCACCTCCCCCCTCCCTTGGCTGTGCACATGCCTCTATCCTACTACTGCTGACACTAGACCACAGGAGAAGGCAGGAGAAAAGAAAGAAGGTGGGGAGGAATTCTTTTTTGTTTTGTAATCCAATCAAGATAAGAACCTAGAGCTGCAGTGTGTCACTTGGAATACAAAGTGCCACAGTTCATACTCCAAACCAAGATGTGAGTGAATTTGATGATGTCATTTCACACAGCCAATAAAGAACAAATGAACTGTTAGCACGCATGGCCAAGTTGTACCAGAAACCAATGCAGAGTTAAAGCACTGAACTATTCTTATGCCTCATTTAAATAATACTTTTTGTGTGCTTGCCTGTATATCAGAGAAGGGAAACCGCAAGCCCAGAGACCAAACATTGCCCTCTTGACTCTTCCCATACCACACCCCTCACTGGTCCTGCAATGTGTCCCGTGCCCTTGAGTGGTTTTGGTGGGTTGGAATGTGTCCTTCAAATCTGATCATGGGCATGGTTTGCATGGATCGGAGCAGGGTATAGAAATTAGTCTATGGTACCAAAGTAAAGTTCATGTTCACTGCTCCACCAACCACCTGCATGTGGTCCCCAGAAAGTTGCCCAGGAGAGAATGGAACCCTTGGGCTGAAAATTGTTTCCCATCCCTGTAGCACAGCATCCATGCACCTGCCTTCAGTGTGAACTGACCCTCAGGCTACAGCTTCCTCCCATGCTGTTGCTACACGAGCAAATGATGCACCCAATTGAAATAGGGCACCTGGTGTTTGGAATACCATATGGATAAGTTTCATCCACATCCCTTGCCTCATGCTGAAATGAAGGCTTAGTCTCTCCTAGCCAGATACACTGGAATTCAGACATTGACATTTCTTTACAGAAAACGTTCTGTAATTCAGTAACTGAAAACATTTCTTTGTAAAGAAGCTTTTGCTTTCATTGCTGCTTAAGGAATTGAATTTGAGTGCTGCTCTCTCTGTGCATTTTGCTATCATTTTTGGTTTGGTAATTCGCATTTCAATGGCTGGGTGGTTTTAAAAAAATCTTTCTTCTTGTAAGCTGCTTGCAGCAACTCTTTTTGATAGAGAGGGAAAGTATGGTATACATTTTTTCAGTGATATTTTTCTAGAAAAAGAGGTGCCAGAACTCACCATGAACACCTCCCTCATTCTCTTAGAATGGCAGTGGCACCCACTTGAGAGGTGCTGGAACTGAGTTCCTGTGAGTTCTCCCTGAAAAAGAGCCCTGCATTTTTAAAATAAAAACACCACGTTTCTAGTTGATCTATTTCCAACCCCCCCAAAACCCCTGTGCCTTAAGGTAATTTTTCAAGTTTTCCAAATCAACGCTTAATTTTATGTATCATTTTGGTCACATTGTTTCTATGCTGAAAAGCAAATACGGTGCAGCCTGCTTCCAAACACAAAAGTTGTACACAATTAAATATGAAAGACTAGGGTAATATTTTGAGGCCGGGGCCAGATAAAGATTCTGTTCTTAAGAGGGCAAATGGGCATTTTTCTCATCCATAGTTCCTAATTTAGCAATATGGATTTCAAACTTTCCGCTACGGATTGTGGGAGGTTTCTACAGGACGTTCATGATTTATTGTTTATGATTTTCATCAGTAGAGAAAGCAGTCAAAAGAAAACTCGGGAGCAAACTTTAATCAAGAACAGGCAGGCAATTTATCAATGATCTGAGAGCACTTTGGATCCAGAATACTGTCAGCATTCTTAATTTAGAAGAATGTATCTGCGCAATATAATTGTCAGCCAGCATTATCTTTCAAAATCCAACTTCTCTGCATTCAGATGTACCTAACAAAAATTAAAGAGAGAAGCCCTGTTCAGGTGTTCATTCTCCCATGTGAGTAGTATCATGTGAAAGCAAATGGGCACTGTGTTTCCATGCCCAGTCTTGTCACCTTCCAGACATTGGAGGATGCAAAGAGAAGCCCGCTGAACTCATGGAGGCTCCAGAGGCACAGGCACAAAATAAAACACATGGTTTTCTGCATTCACTTGACGCAACTTTCAGGATTTGCGTCTACGCTAATAAATTGTGGAAATTTTAGGTGATGCGTTTCTTATTCTTTGTAAAGGTAAGTGACCATCCTATATGTAAAACTCTTTCTTCTAGGCTATCTGAGTAATACCACACACCCTCTCTTGACCCCTGCCTGGCTCTTCCCTGTTGCCTCATGTCATACAACTAATCCAGAAGTTAACCTCTGTCTCTGTCTCCTGCCTCTTGCCTTCTGATCCCTTTTGTATGATCCATAACCTGATCGCCAGCACCTTCATGTCCATTTTCCTGCCCCTGGCTCATGTGTCCATCCTTTAACCTGTCACACCTGGATTCCGTGTCACAAGCTAGGACCCAAACAAACAGCACCCTCCCCCCCCAGCCTTACAACAATGCAATATGTAGTTATGTTTTATTGACACTGATATGTGAGCCACTTTGCATTTATTTTTGGATTTGAAAAGCAGAGTATAAAGTATTGAAAGAAAAATGAATGAACAGCAATCTGCTCTAGAAACTGAAGTTAATTCTGACAGCAGTTTGAGATATATCATAGGGGTGGCGGTGGTCAAGCAACTGAAACAAGGGAGAGAATCAAAATTTCACAGGACTGATGGAAGCCCATAGTGTGAGCCTGAGCAAGTGTTTGGACCTTGCGCAAATGCATTTGGGCCTGGGACGTCAGTTTTTGCTATCTAAGGCCTGGAGTACAAGCAGTCCTCCTGTTTGTAAAGGATGCCATGTTTCTGTCTCTTTAAGGAAACATAACCACCAATTAAGCTTGAAAATGATTTAACTCAAAGAGCTCAGAAACACATTGATGTAGGCCTTATTATTTATAATGCAATAACTAAACACAGTGTAATTTTTGAGAGAGAGCATTATAAAATAGCACACACGAATTACAATTCAGCGACATCTCCAGAGGTTCTGGGAGCTCCACTGGGAAATGGAAATCCACTAATGGAACTAATGGAGCTGAATGAACTAATATATTTGATAGAGAATTTGTTGCCACTTTCAATTAGTCTGCAGAGATCCCATTTTATCATTACAAAACAAAACTAAATTGATAAAGCAGTACCGAAGAACAAACAGGAATGAGATTTTAATTAACATTGTAACAAATGTGTTCATTTTTAATTTTAAAAAGGGTTCCTTGTGTCAGAAGCAGATCAGTATCGTCTCTTTAACCAAAAACAAAAGCAAACAAACAAATGAAACCCTGAAGAAGTGTGCATGCACACGAAAGCTCATACCAAAATAAAAACTTAGTTGGTCTTTAAGGTGCTACTGAAGGAATTTTTTTATTTTACTTCGATCCAGACCAACACGGCTACCTACCTGTAAAATGAAACCCTGTAGCCCTTTGGGCCAGGGCACTCAAAAACTAGATCATTGCCAATTTTTATGAACCACTGCATTCAACAGTCAATCCAAGGGCACAAACTAGTGTGCACAGGTACCCAATTTCTTTTTTAAAACAAAGCTACCTTTTAATGAGGGTGAAAGAGGAAAATGCAAAATATGGTCTGAAGCTCAATATAAAAAAAACTAAGATCATGGCCACTGGTCCCATCACCTGCTGGCAAACAGAAGGGGAAGAAATGGAGGCAGTGAGAGATTTTACTCTCTTGGGTTCCATGATCACTGCAGATGGTGACAGCAGTGACGAAATTAAAAGATGCCTGCTTCTTGGGAGAAAAGCAATGACAAACCTAGACAGCATCTTAAAAAGCAGAAACATCACCTTGCCGACAAAGGTCTGTATAGTTAAAGCTATGGTATTCCCAGTAGTGATGTCTGGAAGTGAGAGCTGGACCATAAAGAAGGCTGGTCGCTGAAGAATTGATGCTTTTGAATTATGGTGCTGGAGGAGACTCTTGAGAGTCCCATGGACTGCAAGAAGATCAAACCTATCCATTCTGAAGGAAATCAGCCCTGAGTGCTCACTGGAAGGACCGATCATGAAGCTGAGGCTCCAATACTTTGGCCACCTCATGAGAAGAGAAGAATCCTTGAAAAAGACCCTGATGTTGGGAAAGATGGAGGGCAGTAGGAGAAGGGGACGACAGAGGGTGAGGTGGTTGGACAGTGTTCTCGAAGCTATGAACATGAGTTTGACCAAGCTGCGGGAGGCAGTGGAAGACAGAAGTGCCTGGTGTGCTATGGTCCATGGGGTCACGAAGAGTCGGACACGACTAAACGACTAAACAACAACAAATTCCCATAGAGCCCTCCTCCTCTCCCGCTTCATGTCTTTGTAAAACTTTCTGTGTTGCAAAAGCAGTTTGAGGGGTCAGTGGAAATGTATTTCTCTACTCCCACGATTCCTCTTCTCCCACAGCTCCTATTAAAAGCTCTGAAGCTTTTAATCTCACCTCACATCTTGTGCAATCTCCAGCAGCAGAATTTGTGCTGAAACTACCTGCCAGTACACCCAGAGTTCTTCTTCCCTACGTATATACAGAGAGAAGGAATGAGCTTGGTGGGCCCGGGCTGATCAGAACACAGCCCTTAAGAAAGATCTGGTTCCAAGTCATACTTGCAGCTTTTCACACTGAATTTAATGTACTATGCCTCTGTCTTACCAAGCCACACACAATCCTGTCTACTACATTACTATTAGAATAATTTATATACTGCCTTTCATTTCAATAAGAAATGCCAAGGTGGTTCACAAACAAATAAAAGCTAACAGCAAAATAACGGAAATAAAACCAATTATGTCTAAAGCTACAGCTGCCCATAATTAAAATCCATAGTAAAACAGCTTCATTAAAACATTCATAATTAAAATATATAATAAACGAGCCCATTAAAATAGTCTAACAGTTAAAACCAGTTAAAATAACCACCAAAGCAGGAGATTCAAGTGAGAAGATCAAGGAAATGCTTGTCTAAGCAAGTGTGTCTTCAAGTGTGCTAAAACCGATGGGACTTCCCATATTTCAGCAAGGAGAACATTCCACAACACTGGTGGGAAAGCCCGCCTCCATGTTACTACAAGCTGATAATTATTAGGTTGTGACAAAACTCAGCAAGTTCTGTTTGTTGATCTTAATGCCCTTACTAGGCAGTGGAGCAGAAGATGCCCTTTCAGGTGACCTGCTCCCAAGTTGTTGAGGACTTTGTATGAAAGTAACAGGATCTTAAAACTGGCTTGGTAGGCTGTCAGTGCAGATTTCTTAGCACTGGTGTGATGTGCATCCGATAAAGAGTACCACTCACTGCCTGGACCATGGCATTCTATACTAACAGCAGCCTCTGGGCCAGCCATAGGGAAAGCCCCACAGCGCGTGCATGACAATATTCTAAATATGAGGTCCCCAACACATATGTTGCAATGACCAAATGATCCCTGTCCAGGAAAAGGCACTGTTGATGAACCAGCTGAAGCTGTTGACAGATGTTCTTCACCATAGGGACCACCAAAGAATGCATTTCTTTTTCATAACACTATGAAAGTGAATCGGGTTGAAATGATAGGACGGTAGGGGATGGCTGCCCATAAAGGATTCCTTCGTTGGGGCTTGCATTCTGATGTTGGGAAGGATGCCAAGAAACATCCTGAACTTCTCACTAGGGAAGGTGACAAGTGGCTTGCCAAAGGCTAAGACAAGAAAGTCTCCCAAGGCAGTTAGAATCCCATCAAGATTCATCATATTAGCTTCAGAAGACAAAGGGGGGGGGGCTAACAGTGATGACATGGGAAACATGGTATAGGCCGTCAATAGCACAAAATGATTCCATTTTTTATTATTTATTATCAGAGCCTTGCTGCTTTCATCACAGTGTTATCTTTTGTTTGGGGATTTCAAATACAAAATAAATAACAGTAACAGGCTCTTTCATGTGCAGCCTATAAGATGACAACTGTCAAGTTTTAATAATACAGAACTTACTGCTCTTGTCTTTCTCAGTTTGCCGTGTGCTGTCATGTTAGTGCTTTTGTTGTCTGTGTGTTGTTTAATGAAATTGTGAAGGCAACTAAAGGAAAAATGTGTGGACCAAATCATGTTTACAGTGTTGTTCCGTAATGTCCTGTGACTAATGGGCAGGTTCTTTGCTTCTAAATTGGCAGCATATATTAAGAAAATATTTCTGCCTTGCTGCAAGGATTCCTCACATTGGAACACTTATAACAAATGAGATTCTTTGCACCCAGCAAATCAGCTTGAGCAGTGAAGGAACATATCAAATGACATATCAAGGTTTAAGATCATGATTGTTTTTTATGGGAAAACTCAGAATGCAACACTGTGCAACATTCACCGCCAGCTAGCCAACATTATCCCGAAGGACAGAGTGGGACATTGTTATTATATCTGGCACTTTGCATTTCGCTTTTAAATTTGACATGAACTATAGAGGTTCTGAAATGCAGTCCAGAGGCCCCCAAATTGTATTCTTGCATGTTTCCATTAATCATATGTTGCATTGCAGCCTCTTCACGGTGTCTCAAAAAAGGATGTCGCTTGAAAAAGGTGCATAGAATGCCAAGCAAAATGTTCAGGGTCTATAGCTACTCCCATACAAAGAAATTTTAACATGGTGGGGAGGGTTAGAAAAAGGATGAGCAAGCTTATAAAATTATAAGTAACCTTATAAAAGTCTGCACTGTGTAGAGAAAGAGGAAAGTTCCTCTGTCATAATACTAAAATGCAGGGTTATCTAATAAAATGGAATGGGGATGGAATCAGGATAGGCAAAAGAAAGTAGGTCTTCACACTGAGCATAGTCAAAACTATGGAATCCACTATGATGAGATGGGATGACAGCCACCTTCTTAGATGGCTTGGTGAAAGGGATTAGGCAGATTCATGGAGAATAATGCTAAGAAACATAATGGCTATTTGCTGCCTCCAGAATCAGAGACAGCATGCCTCAAGAATACCAGCTGCTGGGGAACCTGAGCATGAGAAGCCTACTGTGCTCATATCCTGCCTGGGGGTTTCTCACAGGCATGTTGGCTACTGCAGGAAACAAGATGCTGGACGAGGTAGGCCTTTGATCTGATTCAGCAGGAGGGCACTTCTTTTGTTGTCTCAAATTGTTGGGGGAAATTGGAAGAAAAACATATGTAGTTGAAATTGAAGTGATTCTCCACCCCCACCCCCCACCCAAACTTGTTAAAGGTGTCTGCAGTAGATCTACATGGGATGAATACATAAGAATCAGAATTCAAAGCATTTCAATTCCTGATATAAAAGAAGACTGACATAAATCCAGGTCTAGGGGGAGGTTTCTTTCTCCCAGAAATGCTAGTTTTCCATACTGGGGTGAACATGTGTGTGTTGTTCTGTGTGAGCTGCACCAGCAGCCTGAGTAGGAAGCAATAGCTTCTAGACAAAGTTTTTCCTCATCTGGTTTTTTGATGAGAAAAAGACCAAAACAGGCTATGAATGAAAGTCTAGAACATGGGTAGGCAAACTAAGGCACAGGGGCCAGATCTGGCCCAATCGCCTTCTCAATCCAGCCCATGGACAGTCCGGGAATCAGCTTGTTTTTACATGAGTAGAATGTGTCATTTTATTTAAAATGCATCTCTGGGTCATTTGTGGGGCATAGGAATGCGTTCATATTCCCCACCACCACCAATATAGTCCAGGCCCCCACAAAGTATGAGGGGCAGTGGACCAGCTCCCTGCTGAAAAAGTTTGCTGACCCCTGGTCTAGAACAACCAAGGGCCAATTCAGGATGTGGTTTAAAAACTGTGGAGGAGAACATTCATTGATTGAGGTGCCACTGAGGCATCACACCCATCTTGGCTGTGAGACCTGGAAGACCTCCTCCCTGCCTTGCTAGCCTCTTTCCACCTGGCCTGGGAGGCCAGGGTCCTGACTGACTCCAGCTACAAGAGCTGAGGCTGCTGAAGAGGCCAGAGACGATCTTGGCTGCCTCTTAATGCAGACCCAAGTCACCAAACCTGAGCTTCCACAGCCACTGACCACCACTGGCAACCATAAACCACCACTGGCAGCAACAGTAGCAGATATCTTCTATGCTTATGATGATATTTTATCCTCGTTAATTATGCTGTTTTAAATGTGCATTTTATGTCTGACTTTCTTTAGTAGGCCTAATATTTTCTTTTGAAATATTTAAGACAATGTCCTGTTAATGTTTAGTTGACCTTTGTAATGTTTTATTTTGAAATCTTTAAGATAATATTTAGTTTTCTGTTGCTTATATTGCTTTGAATAGATACTTTATATTTGACTTTCTTCTGCAATGTATCTTCTGGGTTATTTTAGTTGAAGTTTTAATGTAGGTTGTAAACAGCTTTGAGATTTTTTCCTTAAAAATATAAAGTGGTATAGAAATGAATTGTTGTTGTTGTTGTTGTTGTTAAACCCTGAGTTCAGCTGTGCTACGTTCTATAGATTTTCTGCTCTTGAAACCATCAAAACAACTGAACTATTTATGAACTTTTTTCGTATGGCTGCTGGCACTATTCAGAGCAGCCAAGGGAGAAGGAGGACACTCCAGAAGTCTGGGGAGCTCAAAACAGAAAGAGAAAAAACAAAGGGAGAGAGCCTAGGGAGAACAGTATGCAGAAAATGTTTGTAGAAATGGATGAATAGAGGTGAATGAGACAATTCCACATACTGTTTCAAATAATCAGCCAAAATGGTCACTTTCAAATAGCAAGTTCAAGAATACAAAATTGTCACCTTCTGCACAAATGAGATCAAGGCACATTTTATGAACAAGCCATCACTTGGAAATAGTTCTTATTATCAAAGGAAATTCCTGATAAAATCCAAACCACCACGTTTGTTGTGGTTTTTTGGGGGGTGGCGGCAAAATAGCATAGTTATGCCACATTTAGATGAATATGTGCTTTAGGGAGACACAAGACTAGTGAGAAAAGAGATGGCTTGATCTTGTGGTTGTTGGTTTTGGTAACATGATAAAATCTGTCATAGGAAATAATTTTGCTTTTCTGTGGTGGAAAACACAATGCCTTTGAATGAATGAATATATATATATATATATATATATATATATATATATATATAATTCTATTCACAGGCAACAGTATAATATGAGGGAAATTACTTGCTATGTAATGATATATTCAGTTGCTGTACACGTGGGAACCAATTAACTGTAATAAAGGTAAATCATTCAAATGTAAAATATGAATTGCAGAACAACACAGCAAAGGTTCAAAGATGTGTCAGGAACACCTTTTGTCTTCAAAGTATTTCTAAAAGCAAAAGGGGATGCATATTCATAAACCCCCAAACCGTCTAGTGCACGAAGCAGAGGTTTGGAAAAACAAACCACCAACTTATTAGCTTTCATGAAGTGGTGCCAATGCTTAGATTGTGGGTAGGCATAAATTATAGGGAGAAACTAAGGGGAAAGATAAAGGATCAATATGTACAACAAACATTTGCAAACTTATGAGTAACAGATACCTTATTTTTGGCTTCTTCACAAGTTCACACTGGAGACAGCTGCAAATAGTTAGAAACTGAAGGGAAAATCTTTACCATGCATTATATTTTCTATGTTGATCTGAGGTAGAGAGAGCCGATAATGAATCTTGCAGGGAGTAGAGAGGTTCATGAAAGCAGACCTTATGCTAATGTAGATGAGAGTTTTTATCCTGGTAGCTAGGCTGGTCTAAATTTACAGAGCCATAAATACCTAAACATTACTTTGTGTGTTTAAGTGTTATGCTTAACCTCTTTCAGAAGATTACAACTAGCAGCATATTCTTAGTCCTGTTACAGGTAGGTAGCCGTGTTGTTCTGACGTAGTCGAAACAAAATAAAAAAAATCCTTCCAGCAGCACCTTAAAGACCAACTAAGTTTTTTATTTTGGTATGACCTTTCGTGTGCATGCACACTTCTTCAGACTTCTATTTCAGTGTATCTGAAGAAGTGTGCATGCACACGAAAGTTCATACCAAAATAAAAAAACTTAGTTGGTCTTTAAGGTGCTGCTGGAAGGAATTTTTTAATTTTGTTTCATCTTAGTCCTGTGTTCATTGTAACTTCATTGATAGTGATTCCTCCCCCCCCCAAAAAAAACCTAAACAGAAGAAGCCTGGCAGTCCACCTCAGTGAAATTAGGTAGTTGGCCTAAAATGTTTCCATAACACTTTGAGGACACATTTGAATGGTTCATATAATGATCTCATCTCACAAGCCAAGATGTGCATAGATCTTTTGTCCACACAAAGAGCCCCTTTATGACGAACTACAGTTAACCCAGGAAGCAACTAAATAACCATAGTTTCTCACTCCATACTAAGAAACTACAGCATCAGAGTAAGATAGGATCATTAATTTGAAATCATGGTTTAGGATTCTATATTTCTGGCTTGTTAAGTAAGTAAGGAACTCTCTGTTTCCTGTTTCAGCTAAAATAGGAAACTATGGCTACCAGCTTTGGAACAAGCCAGAAATATAGAATCCTAAACCATGAAGCTTACCATGAAGTGTGGATCAAAGGAGCTGTATAAGCAGGCAAAAGTCTAATTCATAGTATTAACCCAAAATATGAACATTCAAACATGACCATTGCTGCTCAAGGTGTAAGCGTTTATATACATGTACACTACTTATTAAGCCCCTAAGATACAAGTGGAAAATTTACAGCCCAGAGCTGAAGTTACAACTTAAACTTAATATTTAAATATTTACAAGATGACCATGCAATGGCTATAATACAAATCCAGCATTTATTCTCTAAATAAATATTCTCTAAATAAATGCTACATTAATTTAATATTTGGGAATTTAATATTATGGGAATTGTCCTGACTCTTCAGAGTGGATTTGCGGGAGAGGTAGGAATACTGGGAGAAGGGGCAGCCCTGTTGCACTTGTGAGAGTCCTTGTGCCGGCTTCCAATAGCAGAAACATGGTATTTGAATCCAGCCCAGATAGTATAAATTATCCTAGCTGATAAACACAAAACTGGATTTGTAATAGCTATATTCTCAACTGCCTACTGGGAAATAGCAATAAGTCAGCTCAACATGGGGGTTACCCGCTCCCCTTTTCTATTTCTGGAGCTTTTCAAAGGGCCAATGTACTAATTAGTCCTGATTAGTCTTGTAAAACAAGATCTCTATTGTGCCCATTTTGAAGCCATTAATATTTAATTTGATTATAGGCAAATTTATTCATACGTATCTCCCAGGGTAGTAAAATCTTTGATAAAAGAAAACAGAATTGGAAGAGAATGCCCAATTTCAACTAATACACACACACACACACACACACACACACACACACACAAATTAATTACTTTGAGGGACTTTGGAAGCACAAGAAGGAATGACTGACAATGATGAACCAAATTTGGTGGTGGGGAGGGGGGCATTTAATTGAAATCCCACATGGCATTTATGCCATGTCTTCTGCTGAAGTTCATTCAGATGTACTATGAGTTGAAAAGTGAAAACCAATGAAGAAGTGTGATGATAGTGCAAAACCTAGAGCATCATTTCAGTATGCATTAGTTGAGGGAGGGGGAAACAATTTTTAGTCACATAAATGTTACCATTATTTGCCTGGTGTTCAAAGTACAAAAGTGACCTTTCAGAGTAATTGGAGCTGCTTTAATATGTCTACTTCTACACCCTCCCAGCCAGTATTACAGTATTATAAGGCAAATAAAGAGAAGAATAATGAAAATTATTTTTAATTTAGTTATGCTTACTTTAATATCTCAGGAAATAACCTGACAGGGGACATGCATTTTATTATAGCATATAAACTGTTGTGTATCTCTGTTTGGAACAGCTGGATATTTCAGTTCATGTATTCCAGTGTATACTGATTGTTAGTTCTACTTTCCTGGATGCTCAAGAAACACCTCTTAGCATATTTGTCAACACTCATATCAAAACAACATTGATATCAACCAACTGCAGCATGCCAAGAGGAGAACAACAAAGATTATTATAAGACCATGTCTTGCAGAAATGGTTGAAGTGAAAACAAGTGAGAGGCAATCTTCAAATACTCTCATAGATGCTGGACCAAATTTGTTTTCTTTTGCTCTAGTGGGTAGGCCCTAAACCAAGCAGTGTAAAATTACAAGGGGATTTCTACTAAGAACTTCCTGATGGTATGTTGTACACATTCTGTCTTGGAAGATTGAGGATTCTCTCATGGTAAGTTTGTAAGCAACTATCAAGGCTGCTGTAGTATTAGAGCGCCTACACAATGAACGGCACTCACTCCTGAACTTTGGAAACAGAGGACATATGTCTGTGCATGCACATGTATATATTATATACACACAGACATGCTGTATAAATATATTAATTTTAAAAAATAGATTGTATAAATTATGTCAAAACTGATTCTTCTTACAGTTGACGTAGACAGATTCTCTTATTTCTGAATAATCTTTTGTTGCTGAAAGTTCTCCTCAAGTTAAGACAATCATCCCCCAGGTTTTATTTCCTTAAAGTTATATCCCATCTTTCCTCCCAAAGGAGCCCTGGGTGGTAATAAGTGACCAAGAAAAGTGAGTTTTCCCAGTTTATCTTTACGGTTTTGTAGTGAATCTTTTTTAAGGGTAAGGGAAGGCAGCATAGCAGAGTATATTGGAGTAGTGTGAAATAATTAATACATCAAACTGTCTAAATCATTAAGAGGTTATCCCTCTGGCTAATTAACAAATCTATTAACAGTTAGTGACTTGTCCATTAACAAGTTGATTTCCTTCCTACAGGAAGGAATTTCAGCTGGATTTCACACTCCAACTGCACTACTCCAGCAACTCTTTACCGATCTTGGCATTGATCTGTCAGTCAGCCATCTAAAGGACTTCATCCAACAAGAGTTCTTCATCTGTCATCCTTCCCAGTCATGCTTTTAGTGCACTGAATAAAGGCCCTGTCCCTGTTAAAGCATTACCACATTCCTCTCTCCTGCCAGTAGACTTAGCAGATAAAATAGGATGAATTTACAGGAAGAATAAATGTATGAAGTGCTTTGATTGATTAGATGTCTCCTGATACGTCTGGTCATTTTGAGGCTATGATGATCAGTAGTGAAAGCACGAGAACCACCATTAATAAACTGTATTGAGTGTAGGCCTGCAGCAGGTTCTGAACCATATGCTTAAAAAAAGCTTGTCTTGGCATACACATCATTCTAGAATGCCAAAATATTGGTACACATAAAAGGTAAAGGGACCCCTGACAGTTAAGTCCAGCCGTGGATGACTCTGGAGCTGCGGCACTCATCTCGCCGGCGTTTGTCCGCAGACAGCTTCTGGGTCATGTGGCTAGCCTGACTAAGCCGCTTCTGGTGAACCAGAGCAGCACATGGAAACACCGTTTACCTTCCCGTCAGAGTGGTACCTATTTATCTACTTGCACTTTGACTTGCTTTCGAACTGCTAGGTTGGCAGGAGCTGGGATCGAACAACGGGAGCTCACCCCGTCGCAGGGATTCGAACCACCGACCTTCCTATCAGCAAGCCCTAGGCTCTGTGGTTTAGACCACAATGCCAAATGCATCCAGCTTATGTTTCAATTGGAGAAGTGCTTAAGTGCAAGTAAAATTATCAGCAAATATATCAGCTCCTTCTGCAGAAACACATGCATGATGTACAAACTTGAATATTTTTAGACAACTAGTTCAGATCAGGTATTCTTTATATTACAAGCCAGCAGATCCACTTTTCAAGCCTAAATTGTTGTTGTTTGGAATTACTTGCTTACAAGTAGGAAAGACCAGGCTGGGCATGGTTCTAGTTAAAGCCTTAGTGTCAGCTGGAGTCAACAAATAAAGAGTTTCCCCTCTCAAGGAAACCTTAATATTTATCCTAACCTATTTTGAAGATGATATCAAAGCACATGGAACAGAAGAAGGTAACAATAACCACCACCCCAAACCAGGAAACAATCTTTCTTTGTTCCACATTTCTTATATTTTAATTCACACACAACCTGCCACTAGAAGCTACATGGTGGCAATTCCACACAGGAAGCCATTTGAACAGATGTCTACTTACATGGCTTGGGTATTTTTACCCTGACATAACCACTTTGGGGTGTGTGTGTGTGTTGGGCTGCCATGGTTGAAAAACTGCAGCTCAGCCACATTAGGAACTGCTCCCATGGTATTACCTCTTCCTTGGGGATACTTAGATGCCTTTCACAAGACCACAAAATGGCTCATACTGAAACCACCGCTAAAATAGAGCTTTAAATTATCTGGGGGTGATAGGGATAGAACCTGGAACCTTGTACAGGCAAAGCTTGTGCTCTATCATTGCGTTATGACCCCTCCCACCCATTTACCATCACTGAAATTTTCCTTCTGCAGATGATGCATTAATGTTGCCTTTACAATCTGACAAACCCTAACAGCCATAAACTGCTACCACGGGCATGTTTGCACTTTCCTTACATACATTAAACTACTGCAAAAAACAAGAATGTCATTATCTAACTCTCACACCCCATATATTTGTAGATCTGCTATTCCTAAAATTTATTGCAGTATAAATTCCTATTTTCTTAACTAATGAGCCAAATCAAGCAATTTATTGACAGACAAGTAGCCCAAATGACTAATACCGTCTATTTTCTACTATTTTAGCTTCATTTCAACCTTATTTATCTTCATTTCACACACACACAAAATCAATCCAAACATTTAATAATAAAAAAAGGAATTTTAAAAGCAGAGCAGCTAAAACAAGCAGCAGGGAAAGAACTAATGATGGGACTACCTTATCCTGTAAAAACATATTGTGGTATACCAGCACTCTTTTCCCCTCCTGAAATTTCCAGCTACTGGTATTCAGAAACATACTGCCTCTGACTGTGGAGGTAGAGTACAGCCGTTGTGGCCGGTAGCCATTGATAGCCTTATTCTCCATGACTTTGTCTATTCCTCTTTCAAACCCCTCCAAGTTGGTGGCCATCACTGCCTCCCCATGAGAGCAAGTTCTACAGTTTAATTATGCACTGGCAAAGAAATACTTCATTTTATCTGTCCTGAATCTTCTAACATTCAGCATCATTGAATGGCCACAAGTTTTGGTGCTATAAGAGAGGGAGAAAAGCTTATCTCTATCGACATTCTCCATGCCATGCATAATTTCATACACTTCCATCATGTCTCCTCTTACTCAAATTTTCTCTAAACTATAAGACCCCAAATGATGTAAACTTTCTCCATAGGGGAGTTCTTTCATCCCCTTCATCATTTCGATTACCCCTTTCTGAACCTTCTCCAGCTCCTTTTCGTTGGGAGGTAACCAGAACTTTACACAATATTCCAAATGTGGTTAAACCAGAGATTGGTATTACAGCATTATGATCTTAGCACTTCAATTTTGCTTTCCCCCCCCCCAAGCCGTTACACACTGGGTCAACATCTACCCTGAGGTATGCATTATGATCTCACAGCCTTGCTGCTGGTCAGTCACTGCCAGCTCAGACTCCATGTGAAATGAAGAATTCCCCCCCCTCCCAGCAAATGCATCACTTATTTATATGGAATTACGCTTGCCATTTTACCCCCCATTCTTTTCTGTTTCAACCCTCTGACATGAATTCTCTGGTTCTGCCATCTTCAGTTACAGGGATATTTGTCCTATATTGTCACCAGATACACAGGAAGAGGGGAAAGCATGCTATGCGGTGAATAGCCCCCTAGAAGGGGGAAAGCTGATAGGACTGGGGAGAGTTTGACTCTGGTCATTCCACTGTTCTAGAAAAAGCACTGATTATTAAGGTCTGCTATAGCGAGTGTAGACTTGGTAGAATAGGTGATAAATACAGTAAACAAAATAGCAAGAAAGCTGAAGGAAGCGGGGGGGGGAGTGGATGGAAATAGATGCAACTGCATCAGAAGTAAAGAGGCTTGAGCAAAACAAGGAAGAAAAGAGGTTCCTGGGTATGAGAGGAAGGGGAAAATAGGAATGTAGCTCCAAGAGGGATCAGCCAGTAGCTTAGGTGTAGCAAATTATAAATTTGCAAGGGCACACAGAATCTACCCAGAAAAGAAACTCACTGAACAGTCCATTATTTTAGCTGCCTGGCAAGGAAGTGGCTTTCTTCTCTCAGATATAAATCTCAAAACCATATAGTTAAACACACCTCTCAGTATCAAGGACTGAAACAGCAGCTATTAAGCATTTTCAGTTTTATTCTTAAAATTAATTTACCTCTGCAAACAAAACCCCACTGAAGGCAGACAATCTATCAGTTTGCCATTTATTCTTAGGCTACTTTTAGACTGCACCTGTAAGACATACCATCAATCACATAATATAGAGAAGAACAACAAAAGTATTAAGATTACTGATCAAATGTGCACCACAAATCTACCGGGGCCAGCAGCGGTTTATCCCATACTGAAATGTTTCTTAAAGAGAAAGAAAGAAATATTTAAGAACACAAAAAAAAGCATTAGTTCCCTACACAGTTCGTTTACAGCTTGAACTATTGAAGTGGAGTTGAGAAGCAAGTGCTCCATCGCTCTCAGAGGCACAGGCCAACCCTCCCAACCCAGGGACCTCCAGATAAATGAGCTGGCTGTGGCTGATGGGAGACGCACTCCAAAACTTCCAGAAGGGTCCAGGTGGTAGAAGGCTGATATAGGAAAAGAAACTAATGCTCAGTGTGCAATATAGTCGTTGTTTTCATCCGACACAAGTACGAATATGGGGATATATATTTTATTTGGCATTCTTTAAGATGTAAAAAAAAAAAAAGCGTTGCACATTTCTCATCCAGCTAGATTTCATTTCAGCTTCCAGAAATAATGGAACAAAACCCAGCGTGAAACTCTAGTTAAGAGTACTCTGACTATAGAACATGAAATCCTATTTGGAAATGAAAATATTGGAAGGCAAATGTTAACTCTTGCTACAGGACCAGGTTTGCCTACATATGCATCAAGGGGCTCAAATTCTTAGTGATCTCAAGATTTTTGAGCGGGGGGGTGGGGGTGGACCATATACAAAGACACATTCACATTACGAAAAAATGTTTTATCAACAACAGTACATAAGTTCTTGCTGTTAAGATGGGGTTTAAACACTTTTCAATAGATCTCTTTCAGCTGCCATAAAAATGGAAAAGGTTGGCTCCAGCCTGGTGGTTAGATGCAGTAACTAATGGTCTTGATTTGTAAGACTTAAGAGGTTTTCCTATAATCTGCCAACAAGGGCTGGGAATGCAGACTATAATCCTCACCCTACCTATCTGGGAGGAAGCGCCATTGAAGACAATTTTTTCTTGCTTCTGAGTAGACATGGTTAGGGCTACACTTCTAGTTCACAAAAATTGTGTGGATTAGTAAACCAATGCATGCCAGCTAGCCCACATATTATCTATGTCAGTCACAGTGGTAGATATTTATTTGTATTATTATTGTATTATGATTTTTAAGTTATGAATCCTCACATTTTTGCTATATGCTCGCTTGAGGCATACATTCTGTGTGCTGCCTTCTTAAAATGTCTTACATTAGAAGATTAAATAGGTTTATTAAATAAATAAAATAGATGCAATGAAGCTGCTTTACCCTTGCTTTGTGCAACAGTTTCCCCACTGCAACGCTGCAAGCCATATAGTGAGTATGGACTGCAGTGCTATCACAAGACCCGCTATGCAGTACTTTTAACAGTCAACTTCAATTTAACTGAAGAAGTTCCTCCACTGCTAAGGCTGTGAAGGCAGAACCAAAATGTTTCGTCAGCCTTCAAGAATGACAACTTTGTCAGTACTAGTAGATTCCGTCTGAAACCTCTAATTACCCTTAAGAACCTGTCCCATGCTGCATGTAGCTATCTTTGGAGAAACAGAAAAGTGCCCAAAGCAAACACTTAATAGGTCACTGTGTCAAATATTGTTAGCACCAGGTTCCCCAGGGACTTGGTCATCAATCTGATTCTTAAGAACAGTGTGACAGTATTCCTTGTGTGCCGACATGAACAAGGGATCCTAGTGGACAGTTAACACACACCACAACAGCAGCAGCAGCAGCCTCAATTACCTCCTTTATGCTTTTTGCCAGGAATGTCAATAAAGATAGAAGAGGCTGGGGAAACTGCACCTTATCTAAGAAAAAAGATCCATTCTGAGGTTGAAGTCACATTTTTGATTAAGGTGGGAGGAAAGATTCCACCCTTTCTGCATTGACACTAAGACCCTGTGACAAAACTAATGACAATGCAGAGAACACACTCCGATACTTTTGCAAATCACAGTTCATAAAGGAATGGCTATTTTGTACTGCACCACAAACTGGGGCCATCCATGTACCAACCCCAGCCCCCCTATTCAAATGATCATAAGTTCTCCATTTTATGCAGGGCAGATATCAGACAGGCCAATCTACGTGTGTTTAATTGGAAGTAAGTTCCATTATGTTCAGTGGGGCTGGAAAGTGCTTTTAGGATTTGCAGCATCACTAATTAGGAACTGTACTGGATAAACAAATCAAAATAATTGAGTGCCATTGTGATGCTGCAATTAACACCACACACAAACATTTAAAAAAAGGAAGTTGTGCTTTACTAGGGAAGATTCCAGCAGACCCTTTTTACAAACCACGAAAACACTGTATCCAAACTGCTTATTTGAAGAAGCCCCTTTTTAAGTACCACCCTTTCAACTAAAGCTTCAAAAGAAAATATCTTAAGTGGTCTAAACATTGTATCATTTGCCACAGTCCTTAAAACAGTAATTTATGCCCAGAGAGTCTGTTGGTAAATTTCTGTACTGCACTGTAACAAAGGAAAGGTAATGCATAATTATTCTTCTAAATTAATAGAGAGCACTTGTAGAGCATTTTCTTACTAGATGGCACATTTACTGCAAAGTACATAATTTCAGAATGACAGGGTTTTTTTGTCAAAGGGATTTTATTGTTACAGGTTCAAATCTTTATTCTATAAAATTATGTAACTGTTTAGAAACATTGTAATTACAATGTCAGAGAAAAGACTGGGAATGTATTTTGAACACTTTGAGAAACAGTTTGAGAATACATATTGGCCCCCTCACCCAGATGTGTCTCGTCCATTTCTTTTCTATTTAGGTTTCTTAATTATCTGTCATCAACATTCGTTTTTCTACAAATAAATGACAAAACTTAGGAGGTGCTACATATACCACACATATACAGACTTACATACAAACTCACACAAACTTAATTATATGGAAAACATTTCTCAATCAAGTCCCTGAAACAATCTCAAGTTGTTGCACAACTTGTTGAGTTGTGCAAAGCCACACCCTAGGCCTTGCACACCTATGGAAATCTCCTACAGTACTGTGTATATCCACAGAAATACTTGTGGTAAATTCTTAAATGTAAAATATTTTTTCTTTGTATCCACATTAAAAACTCATTCTGAAAATCACAAGATTTTGCTGCCATCTGTTACATCCTGGGTATGCTGAATCAAAAATAAAGCTACACACATATTCACAAAGTGAAATGGCATGTATATACCTAAAAAAGAATAGTGTCAAGTTTCTGTTTCAGAACAAATAGTCAATGTGCCAATTTTTTATCAAAATATTTGTGGGGAAAGTATGGATGCGTCCAAACATTTAAGGTGAAATTTGCATTTAACACCTTCAAAAATGTGTAAGACGCACTTGGGCACGACAGTTTTCACAGTGGCAGTGGCAGTGCGAGAGGAAAAAGGAGAAGAGGCAAATAACATCAGAAATAGAATGTGATTCCATAAGTTAAAATCACCACGACCATTAACACAACAATCTTATGTTATAATCCTATCATACCGTAGAAGGGTCTTTGACCCAGCAGAGGCTTCTGTGAACAGAAGGGGGGAGGGGTGTTTTGGTTTTTTTGGCAACATTTTCCTTTCCCCATGCTGTTCCAAAGGGTTTCCCAAAGTCTGAAGGGATTTTCCAGGAGGGCCCATTTTGATTGGGCTGCAAACGATCTGGGAAATTATACCTTCGTCCCCCTTCTGTTCACAGAATCTTTTCCTGGATCCAAAGCCTTCTGAGACTGGGAGGACACAAGTGAAGGGCATCTACCTACCTCATAATCTGAAGAAAAACTTCCTTCCACAGCAGATTCAAGGAAAACTAACCTGTAACACACAACCCTCAGGTGCTTTCCAAAGAAATCTGTCCACAGAGGCACCTTTTTATGTGCACATATAAAAGCCTAGGGCGTTCCCAAACTGAGCTAGGGTCTGAGGAAGAGAAAAAGAAAGCACATGTGTTGCTGCCTCATAGATAGATAGATAGATAGATAGATAGATAGATAGATAGATAGATAGATAGAGTGGGTTTAAGCCTTAGGGATACCAAGAGAAACAGTTACCCTTTTAATTGCATTATAAAACTCCTGTTGTGAGCTTAAAACTAATTACATTTGCTCCAACTTCCCCATATGGTGAGATGTTACAGGGGTGCAGCACTTACTCAAATATGATTACCTTAAAAGGTGGTCACTTGGAGCTTTTAAAACTAAAACTAAAATAATAATCAATATTATAATAATAATTGATTGATTTACAAATACTGTATACAGACTGAGGGTAAAGGTAAAGGGACCCCTGACCGTTAGGTCCAGTCGCGGACGACTCTGGGCTTGCGGCGCTCATCTTGCTTTACTAGCCGAGGGAGCCAGCGTACAGCTTCCGCGTCATGTGGCCAGTATGACTAAGCCACTTCTGGCGAACCAGAGCAGCACACGGAAACGCTGCTTACCTTCCCGTCGGAGCGGTACCTATTTATCTACTTGCACTTTTGACGTGCTTTCGAACTGCTAGGTTGGCAGGAGCAGGGACCAAGCAACGGGAGCTCACCCCGTCGCGGGGATTCGAACCGCCGACCTTCTGATCAGCAAGCCCTAGGCAACTGAGGGTAAGTGGAGATTTAAACACTTAGGTAACAGCCAAATCCACTACCCATCCGATCTTCAGAGAACGACACTCCTGCATCCCCACATGCTGTTAGTTTACAGAGCCCCAAAACATAAGTTCCCCCCACTCTAAAACTGCAAGCTGTTTCCTTTGTTTTCCCCCTTCTTTCTCTCTCTTTAGCACTCTCTCTCACACACCATCTTTTAGGACCCTTTAGATATTTCCTAGCTATTCAAAAGCATCCCTTGAGCATTTAGGAAGTTATCCACCTAGCAGAAGCTGGTAGTGTTGCCACTGATTGAACAACATTTGCCATCTTTCTTGCCCCATTCATCTTCCCTGTCCAAGTCTCCAAACTTACAACAAGGGAATAAACCCTTAAAACAGAAAGCACCCAAAATGTCGGTAAAACTACTACTTCTTTAGCGATCACTCGTAGCCGAGTAAGATTGTCTTCCATAAACACGGTTTTAACTCTAATGCCATGATGGGAGAAAATTATTTTTTATTCAAAAGGTCCTTCATATAAACACATTCTTAGCGCACTCTGATGTCTCATCTGTCTTTGTCTCCGACTTCAGTCCTTTTCTTGTCTGTGCTCACTTTAAGCTCTTATACAGCTAGACAGACCGTAAGCTTTGTCTCTGCTGCCTGGATTGAGCCCTTGCGTTTAAATGGTTGTTCTGTTGCCCAGGACGCTGCCTGAAGAATCTCCCAGAGGAATTAATGGCTGGCAGCTACAGGAGCGTTATCATGTTTATGGCCCATAGCACAATCAATGAAAATCAATTGGCCGATAATTGCATTCCATCAAATTAAATTGTGGAGGAGTAGATCTCTCAAGGGACTGGAAATGAGATGTGGGGCCTTTCACCTTTAGGTCAGCCACTACAAACACAGCCCCAGTCAATAATGACTGAAAGTCATTACTGTTGTGTTAGTAAAAAAGACTAATGTTAAGCTTTGCTACAACACCACTTATTGTAGCACAACCTCAGACTCTGCCAGGAAGACCCTGAGCATTGACTTGTGAATCTTCTAGCTCCGATAGTATTGTTGCACTTTATCCAAAGTAAGAGCAACCCACATCCTATCATCCATGCTAATTGTGTGCTCCCAAACAGCTCGTCCTCACAACCTCCAGGAACAGCTTTGCACACTTACTGCAATGTCATAGTACTCGCTGGACTATGCAACAACCTTTCCTTTTGTGCTGGGCTTAATCTTGAATCTTATACATGTGAGCATTTTGCCATACATTCTATCCTACATTCTATCTTTGGGAGTAGTTTGCTCATCTAATCTATACGGCTCAGTGTCTGAAAAGTATGTGTGGGTGGGTATCTTGAAAAGTGACATTATGTTGGGCTGCTGCAAAAAGCTAAAGGTTAAAGCAAAATCCAAGGATACAATGAGAGCCTGGACTAAATTCAACTACACCTGCTCTCACAGAGTTTTGTAGGCTTGCAGCTATTGCACAAGCATTATGCAGAAGGAATTTGGCACCTTTAATTTCTTGTCTCAGTTAAATCAGGGGAAAATACAATATGCTAACATTCAGAGAAGCAAATAATTAAAATTCATCCGCCGAGACATTGTTTTATTCAAAAAGACGTAGGCTATGTTTTGGAGGACATTCCAATATATTCACCTTCCCAGAGGAAGCAAAAAACTTCATTAGTTCCTGGATTACAGAAAGTGTTACAGAAATAAATTCTTTTAGTGTGCGGTAAATCATCTCAAATAATTAGATGACTTAAAATTGAATTCCCTGGTTGTAGTTTGAAAGTGTATTAAAGATTCTTTTTTCTACTATATATTTGTTTCATACAGATTCTCCCAGCATGTACACTGCAGGTTTATTCACCTGCATTTGGTGCAGGGCTGGTTTTACTGCAAAAAGCACATTTCTGTTGTTGTCTCATCTCCTTTTGGGATGCTTATGCACATTTACCGCTAGCTTATCCTCACTATTGTGTCTTTCATGCGAGAATATTGTGCAAGAGCCATATTCAGAATTGGGTGCAGACCTCATTATCTTAACAATTTCAGGGCTTCTGTTTTCAAAGCAAGTTTCTAGTCCTGAATGCTGCAAAGCCAGTAGAAAGGATCTGCTTGTGCAGCCTAGCACTACTCAACACTCAGATTTGCTTAAGTGACAAGAGCTAATAGGACTACAGTACAGAGGACCAAGCATGTTTTCAGGCATGGCAGAATCCAGGGCCCTGGCAACAACTTTTTAGTGATATTTATAACTATTGCATAAATAAGAAATCATCAACCTTTACCACAAAACAAAATAAATACCAATAAATAAATGGAATGAATATTCTTAAGATGTAACCAAGAAAAAACAAAATAAACAGTACATTTCCAGAGTTCCCTTTACCCCATGCAGGGAGCAACTACATATTAATCCATAGCGTATTTGGACTATTCATTTAGAAAGTGTTATAAGGATGTATATTAAATATACTATGTATATTATATAGCATTTACTGTATTAAAAAGCTCTTGTACACATTAGAAGCACAACTGAACATTTGCTTCATGAATATTGACTGAATTCTTCATTTTCTTTTTGCACTAGATACTTATAAGTATTTATTTACTAAAAGCCTTGTTCCTCACTACCAAAGTCATTTTTCAGAAAACCACAAAACACTTTGTCATGATTTTTAAACATACTTGTTATTGGCATAAACCAGTTTGATTTCAACTTGATTTATAATACAGGTTAGATTTCACTGTGAGCTATTCTATTGTGGCTCTTAAAAGCTCTTTCCATTCAAATACAATGCGGAGAGCAAAAGAAGTTACACATAAAAAATAATGTGCCACTATAATTTTAAAAGATTAATCTCATTCACATTCCATTACCACTACCACCAAAAGATTTATAACATGACTAATACGGGGATTGATTAATTCATCAGCATCAGGGACATTGTGATCATAATCAATAACATAATTTTACTATTTAAATGGGATTTCAATTAAAGTGCTTCTTTTCAAAGTACTTTTACTTTCTTATCATAAAAATTGCTATCTTGCCAAGCAACCACATTAGCTCATTTGATTTCCATGAAGTATGTTTTAAAGAATACTGCCCTATCCAATCACAAAACAAGAAACCTCCTTCATGGATCAATAAACTTCCAATACCATTCTTATTCCTTTCAATACGCCAACTTATTCCATTACTCAGAAGTGAGAACAAAAGGCAAACTAAGCAATTAACTCTTAGCATATCTAGAAGTGAAAGCAATAGAAGAAAACAAACAAAAGGAGCATGATTATTATCAGCAAGTTCGATTCTATTGAATTAGGGCTTATTCAAGACTATGGTCTGGTGCTTAATTTCATCCCGTCTGTTGAGAGTATTAATCAAACTGGCTGTCCGCCAGTTTAGCCTGTGGGGTATTTTCAAAAGTCTACTCAGGCACATAGCTGCCAAGTTCCGGCCTAATAAGGGACTGGACCGGAAGTAGCAGACCGAAAGTAGCGCTGTCGCCATTTTGGAACTGGGCGGAGCATGCTCAGAAGCTACTTTTGATGCTGCTCTGCCCTGTTCCAAAATGGCCGTCGCACCAGAAGTCACGCTGCGGCCATTTTGGAACTGGGCAAGGCAGCATCAAAAGTCGCTTCTGAGCATGCTCCGCCCAGTTCCAAAATGGCTGCCGCGCCAGAATAAACCGGGGAAAAACAAAAAAAAATCGTTTTTTTCAGTTGGGGACAGCTGGACAAACAGGGGTTTCCCAGGGAATACGGGAGACTTGGCAGCTATGCTCAGGCAGCAGGTAGCCCAGCTGAAGAGAAGAGCTACGAAGGTACAAATCTGCCAGCCCAACTGATAGCGAAAGTAATCCACTCCACTCTTTCACCTTCGAAGACACCCATTAAGGCCCAGGAGCTTTGAAGGCACAGATCCAGCCAGCCTGAATGGCACTTTCACCTTTGAAGGATGCCTACTTAAATAGCAGGCCCGGCCCAAGAAAGATGGTCTTCTCAGGCCAAAGACTGAAAGTTTAACGGTGTGGATCAGGTTGGCTGTCATCTAACCCAATCCACACTTTCACATTTCTCTTTTTAAAAACCCAACAATCACCCCTATGATTAAGGCAATTTTTGTTTTACTTTACCTGACATTTCACTCCCCCCTCTCCCCGCTTTGTGAGTCAATGATTCTGCTTTTGCACCTCTTGCATTTCATAGCTTTTTGACTCCACTAATTGCATTTTTTACCTCTCTAGCCATGTATACCTGTCAACTGAATATAAAATTCAATGCGCTAGCTGCAGTGGGGCCTAGTCCACAAAAGCTTACGACACAGTAAATCTGTTAGCCTCTAAATGTGCCACAGGACTCTATTTTGTGTGTTTGCTGTTAACATCTCTCTCCCAAAGGAATGGACTCCACAAAGTTTTGGTTTTTAGATCTGATGTCTTAAATGTTATAACTTAGAGACCTATTGTTGTGCACACAACCAAACGGTTCTCCAGCAGGGATCCCGATTTCTCTGGCGCAGGAAGCCCAAGTGTTAGCTACAGGATTCAACATTTACAACGGCATTCTGGCGAGGCAGTGAGTCTCAGTAAGTTTGGCACTGGAGTCGGCTTCTTAGGAAAGAGATGACAGCAGATGGCCTCAAGGGAAGTTCAGAAGCATGACTCATTCCAGGCTGCTAAACAGGGTGCACACTGTTGACTCAAGGGGAAGAGCTGACAGGAAGCAGTCATGGCTAATTGTAGGTCCTACATTTATACCTCCCCCAGCAGGTGTCACTACAAGATAAGATGGGTTATAGATCCAAAAGTATAGGGTGCAATTAGAAAGAGGGGGAAATGAGAAATATGTGTGTCAATGGGAGAGAGAGAGAGAAAAAGTGACAACAACATTAAGAAAGGAAAAGGAGTATTTTACCTACAAGGACAAACATGACAATTCAGCACTATTACCAACAACAGAAATCAGCTTATTAGAGAAATGTACATATTACGCTAGATGCATAATATTAGCAGTCTATAGTCTTCCTTACAACTATTACAACTATTACATCTATAGGGGAAATTACTCTAAGGTAGTAGTTAATAAGCCACAAACACTAAAAATACTTTTTGTGATGCACTATACTATCACAAACAGCGTACAGAAGTATTAATCAATATTATATTGGATTTCCCCCCCCAAGATTCTACAATGGAGGGTAATAATAATAGAAACAGTAGCCATAGTTAAGATTTCTTGTTACCAACTGTTAAAATTTGGGGTGGGTGGAGGGTGAGAAACAGTTTAACCAGAATACAAATTTTCATTTTAAAAGGCAGTCTCTATACAATCTCTGCAGCTGTCCTGCCACCCAGCCATTCTGTAGGCATTCAGACACTTCACTATAATGTTCCAAAAATCAATAGCAATTTATTCTCTCTTTGGACCCCAAGCAACAAAAGTAAATAATACTGTCACCTCCAGTCTGCCTGCAGAACATGGTCACAAAACAGTCTTGCCACGATAATACAACCCTATATGGTTCTTTATCTATGCTGGCTCTGTTGATTGTATTGGCTTTCATAAGGGACAAATACTTCAGTGAACTAACACAAAGGGGTCAGGTTCTTATACCACAGCCAAAAAAAAGAGAGAGCTTGAGGCTAAATTAAGAGCAACATTTGACCCCTCTCATTTCACCTATGTTGATTTTGTTAGGACAGAAATAGAATACACGTATAACCTCCTCAATCATTTTTTTTAAAAGAGCATGCCTCTTTGAGTGAGAATATATGACACCTATTTGGAAGCCTCCACTCACCTTTAAAACCTTGTCCTTCAAAAAGGTCAGCAGCTGAACTGTTATTTGTTGAACACCATCCATCATGGGCTTGGCACGTCACCAAGTAAGTAAGTAAGTAAATAAAGCCCTCATTCCAAAAGGATCGCCAGCCTACGTTAAAGGAATGGCTGGTCAAAGGAAGCGTTGCAGAGGACTTCCATGGAAATTTTACTGGTCATTTTAGATTTTGCCTGGTTTGTTATTTCACTGTTCCTAAACTGGGATTAGGCAACGGATGAGCTATGCTGGAGCTTTTTTGGACACTAAATCAACTAACTCCTGTGTTGCGAACTCCAGACTAAAGACAACAGCGGCAACACATGGACCGATGAAAACTGAGGGCATAAATGTATATCTTTATGTATATCTTTATAAGTTGCAGCGAAGCGATATTCAAGAGTACAGTCCATATAGTATCAAAATAAAATTCATCCAGCGATATAATTTGAATGCTTAAAAATATCTGTCGATGCAAATAGCAGCAAATAATAGACAGATAATGACACTGTTTCGACGTGGTCTTCCTCAGTGTTCAACTCAGAGATGTATACAGTCAACTCCTAAGGAGCAGTGGTCATATTTTTTGGAAGCATTTGGGGCCTTGCGTGTCATGAGAAAAACATTACAGTTTGGGTAGGCAAGCAACCACTGGCTCCAATCTCCTTCATTTCCTTTTTGCCTTTCTGTAAACGGTGGTTTGTTTTTTTCTGCTGCTGCTGACGTGGTCTTAGGAAGTTTTGGAGGAAATTTCCTCCGATTATGCCTCTGTGGAAGGGTGCTGTGTCCAGCAGCTATGGAAGCGGTTACTTTTACAACCCACCCAACAATTCCCCTGCCAGGATGCTCTTCCCATCCGACTCTAAAAGGAAACGAGGCTCTTAGTCTCGATAACAGAACCTCCTCAATCAGAAGCAGCATGCCTGTGAATACCAGCTGATGGGGAAAACAAGCCTGGCTAGTCACCACTGGAAGGATGAGGGTGGGCTACATGGACTCTTGATCCAATCCTCAAAACTCTTATGCTGCAGATTTCAAATACATTTTTAAAAGCAAATTTTGGATTAACCAAGCCTTTCTTGGCAATTTACGGTATAAGGACTTGTCTTTGTAGGTTGGGGGCGGGGGGGATAAAATGACCCCAAGTTGTTCTGAAAGTGTTCACACAAAACATAAGCACAGGACATGCACCTTGCATACAACAGTTCATGATGCTGTTTCAGGAAGTGCATAGGATACTAGCAGAATGTTCACTGTCATTTGCTCCTTACGCCCTGCAGTGTAAGTTATAGGTCGCAGGAGAGTGCAGGAAAAACCACATCATGGGTAAGCACATAAGACATTTTAAGACCTATTGATTTCATGCCAGTCTATATTATACTTCCCTTTCCGAATGGTCACTGGTTGTTCTTCTAAATCAGAGATTCTCCATGTTGCCATCATGATGAAAAAGTATGCAAGAAAGATTCTCTTGACTACACTCAATGGACCAGGTCAACACATCACATTTATTTTTCTAGGGCTACACCTGTTTTGTGGTATTCGTGCAGGTACTTTGTCAAAACTCTGAGCCTGGCTATATTTCTTTGCTAGGCCTGTGACAAATCTGGATACGCTACTGGTTGAAACTTTCATAAGAAACTCCGTTGGTAACATTTGTGCTTTTCGCACAAGTTTTAAAGAAATAAATAGAGAGCTTAGGGACTCACAGCTCCACAAGAATCATTTACATTTAAGGAAGGGTTTTCCTTTGACAGGCAGTGGGTGCAAAGGGTGCAAAAGGAGAGAGAAATTTAGATAAAAGGCATTTTAGGAGCTTATAACATATAAACAATAACATTATGGAAATATGAATAATCCATAAGTGATATCTGATATGTCATCCCCAAATGTGATTTGGAGGGTTGAGAGAATCCCAGAACAGATTGAGGGGTCTCATAGGGGCTGAAGAAGGGGATACAACTCAGCCTTAGTATTATGTTGAATACAACCCCATATCTATTTTGGCAGCTGTCCTTTTTTGTTGTTCATGGATTTTTCTTCCATGGTTGTGTTTGTGTTTTTTCCTACTTTACTCCCTAGTTCTCAAACCCAGTGTACAAATGTCACAACCATCTATTGCTGCCACCAATCACACAATATCTACTTTGTACCTTCCCCCAAATAATAATGATCACCATGAAAATAAAAAATCTGACAGCCAATTAAAGTTAATACACCCTCTTTAACACCCATCCAACCCAAGAGGCACCATGGATACCTGATTTAATGCAGTTTTCCTTTTAAAGACCGGGACACAGTAACACCAGAATATACTGCAGACATTTATGAAACTTCTAGAAATATATGAAGGATTGTTTATTTCATTATCTAATGAAACAGTAAATAACATGTTGTAAAAAGTAATGCATGCTCAAATCACAGGCAGGAGAAGAGAAAACTTGCTTCAGATATAAAGCCTGGGAGATCATCATAAAATTAGCTATTGTAGGCATAATCATATAATAAAAATCATTCCAGCGTATCTACTGGGCACATCAGGTAGGAACTATCAGGCACATCAGAAGGTTGCATATCAAACAGCCACTGCATTGGAAACCACTTTAAATTGCTCCCCATGGCAGCTGCTTCCAGGCAGCAAGCCATTTATATGTTGTAGCTCAGCACACATGACCAAGGGATTTTCTATGCTGAAAAAGTAGTAAAAAAATCCCAAAGCAATGGTTAGTTCAGGTGTCTAGCCATTAGTTTCTGCCTTATGCTAAGAAAAAGGAAACAAGCTCAAGGTGGCTTACAAGTTGCAGACTTCCTATAAACACCCGCCCACCTCTCCCTATATTTAGGGCTTGCACACATGACCTTACTATGCCATCGTGTGTCGTCTGTTGTTGGGACAGGGGCACGGCAGGAATTTTCCCCACTTGGCTGATTGGCTGGTGCCATTTGGATTTTGCCTACCGAGTAGCAAATAGTCACAACTTGTAAGGTTGCGGATAGGCACTGGTTCAGGTGATAGGGGTGGCAGAGCGGTCTGGCCATCCCTATGTGATGGGTATTCCATTAAAGGAATCCTGGGACTCTTGATTGGTCAACCCTGAGAGGGGTTTTGCCTTGAGCCAGAGTCCAGGGGGGCATCTGGCTGGTAGACTGGCTTGACCCCGCCTTCCACTATGTCGGGTGTTTACCCAAGGCTGACCTACGGTCTGCCCTGGGTCAGCTCTGCCTGCAAGTGTGCAGGGAGCTAGTTGAACCAGAGCCTATGCAACCACTCACTTGATTGTAATCAATAAAGTGGTGGCCTAAATTCTGCCAAAAACCAAACCAAAAATTTGAGTCTTGTCTTAATTTATTTGGGGTGGTCAAAGGGTCTACACGTGCAATTGGTGAGACTGAAGATATCTAAATTCTAAATTCTGGAAACGATGCCTTATGAGGAACGGCTTAGGGAGCTGGGTATGTTTAGCCTGGAGAAGAGAAGGTTAAGGGGTGATATGATAACCATGTTCAAATATATAAAAGGATGTCATATAAAGGAGGGAGAAAGGTTGTTTTCTGCTGCTCCAGAGAAGCGGACACGGAGCAACGGATTCAAACTACAAGGAAGAAAATTCCACCTAAACATTAGGAAGAACTTCCTGACAGCAAGAGCTGTTCGGCAGTGGAATTTGCTGCCAAGGAGTGTGGTGGAGTCTCCTTCTTTGGAGGTCTTTAAGCAGAGGCTTGACAGCCATCTGTCAGGAATGCTTTGATGGTGTTTCCTGCTTGGCAGGGGGTTGGACTGGATGGCCCTTGTGGTCTCTTCCAACTCTATGATTCTATGATTCTATGATTCTATGATTCTATGATCTCCTTTCACAACTTCACTTCTTACTTTAATGCAAAACAAAGGAGAAACATTAATGACTTGACATCTGTGAGCTCCCGTTTGTGAAAAGGGAACCTGAGTTAATAAAAGAGGAATCAAGGCCAAATGAAAATCCCAAATAAGGCGTCATAGCTTATTCTACAGATCAGACATATTACGTAATTGTATCCAACAACTGGGTTGATCACATTCAGATGTGAACACAGCCGTTAACTGGGGACTCCCTTTTGTGTATAGTCCCCCCCCCAAAAAAAGTATTGGGTTTTTCTTTTGGTGACTAAAACAAGCACATCAAACAATAAAGAACTTCATCTGAATAATACAGATGTGAAAACTTCATCTACTGTAAGATGTAACGCAGCTGGCATTCCATTACCTACTACACATTTCCCTTTAGACAAAGTATTTAATTTTCTTGATTTACCCTCATCATTTCTTGATGATGTTCCAGTCAATTTTAAATTAATAGACTGCCTTCATTTCAAATAAGCAGACTACCCTTTAGTAACATGTTATAAACACTACAAAAGACAGATTATTTTTGATGATGTATGCCAGCTCCTCCAATTTCAGTGTGTCTTACTTTGCTATTCTGAACTCAATCCAATTGTGTCTGGAATTGGGGGTGGGGATATCTTAATTCAGGCTCGAAATAGTTCCACAACTAACCAATCAATAGTATGTACCAAAAGTCTGTAACTATGTGAAAATTAATACCATCCATGTTATGGGGGTCAGAGTCAATTTAGTATTTGTGGAACAATACTGAAACAAAACATGTAAACCAGAGCTGGATTAAACATTAAGCAAAATAAGCATGTGCTTAGGGCATCAAGGGGAGGGGGCACCACAGAATTTTTCCATTGCCTGTTTAGTGCAACAACAAAAAATGTAAAAGCAAGATTCAGTCACGCTTATTTATAAATTTATAATTATTTATAAAATAATTATAAAATACAATATTGAGTGTGCCTTTCCAAATGTAGACATTTGCTTTTGTATATTTTTAACATTAATGGTCACAAATGACTCAGCTGAGTGTTCATTTTCTCAGTTGAAGTATATTAAAAATCCCAACAGAACAACTATGCAACAAGGCAGGCTGGATGCCTTATCTCTACCAAGTATAGAAGCAGATGTGTTACATAAGATTGGTTTCCAGGATCTGATCAAAGACTTTGCAATTAGAAGAGAAAAAAAATCAAATATAAAGTGGATGTATACAAAATCAAAACTTATTTTCCATCTTGCTGTAGGTTTTTGTCTCACTTCCAAAAATAAAATTTTATTTTCATTATTGTTTATATTTTGAATTAGATATATAAGGGGGCACTAAAATCTTTTAAGTGCTTATGGCCTCTAATGTCTTAAAAAATCCCAAACATTTCCTTCCTATTTGGCCCAAAGGGTTCTCAGAATGGCTTACTAATCAAGGATAACAGCAGTCTCTGCCCTCAGGCTTGCTACTTAAAAGAATGCACAAAATGAAAAAAAGGATGCTAAGGAAGAGGAAAAATGCAAATTTACTCTGCAATTCTTAAAGTAAAAAGTGTGCAATGACATTGATATAAAAAAGTAACGGTAAGCATCCACTTTAATTTTGTCTTCTAGTAACTGTTTCATCTTAAGCACTCTTGTGGTAAACACAAAGGATGATCAATATCCCTTCCAGATTGTCATAGGCCATACTTTACGCTGTAGTGTTTCTATCAACGCTTGAACATAAATGCCCAATTGCTGGGATGATTGCTGACAGGCTAACACTTACCTGTTGTTCTCCTCTTGTACCAGTTACTATAAATATCAACACAATGGCATGGGGTTTCATTTTTTTAGTTTTTAAAAAACAGAGTAGTGGAGCTTAATAGGAGAGTTCGCTATTGGCGTAACACTTTCAGGCTCAAAGATACTCATCTCTACTATTTCTGATACATGATTTGCCAGTCCTTTGGAGACATTCAAGTATTGATGCATCCAAGTCACCTTTCCTCCCTTGTTAACAAGCAACTGTTGTGTTGTGGAGTGTTTGGGGGGTTGTTGGTTTGTTTAATGCTTCTGATTTGTCAAGACCTGACGAACAGGATGGTTTTTACAGAGTGTACCATTTTCACTCCTTCAGGAGACTACAAGGCCACATGAAACCAGGCTAGTTATTAATTTTTAATGGCAACTTCCTTGGTTCATGACAGGAACATCTCTCTCTCTCTTTCTCACTACTATTCGTACTGAAGAAAAAACTTTGCAAGGAAAGAAAGAAAAACAGCATTCATACGAGTGATTTTCCAAACTGTCAAGTAACCCTCTCCACACTGACTTCTCCGCCGAGAAACCAGGCACACTGAAGATGATCCAGGTGTTCTACAATGAACAAGCCGTGCCTGATGTGTCTCACCATCCCTCAGCACAACATTCTCCTGCTCGTCAACAACATCCTATTTTCTCTGGGGCTCCACAAAAGAAAGTTTGAAACCCACTTGCACCAAAGACAAGATTTAAGAGGATCAGTTGCTAGTCTATTGCTCAAAAGTTTCTCTTTTAGCTTTGACATGGCTTGGTCACTCACAGTAGATGGTAACTAACAGGCAGCCAATAAAGCAGTCCACCTTTTCTGTTCGGATGGTCAACTCACCTACAGGGTGAAAGGGAGCTGTGGAAGTTCTGGGAAGAGGGTGCTTTTGGGGATGTTTTGGTAGTGCCTGAACACTGCTCCAGCACTTCAACAAACTGAATAGACTCTTCTCCGCCAAACCTTTATTAGGCATTAAAAGTACAGGCCATCATAATACATCCATATACAAAAATTTGAAATATATACAAAGAAACGGCCATATAAAATATGCAACATCAAGGATTTTCACTGGCGTTTACCGAACAGACTATTCAGTTTTAACAATTTCAAGTTGAAATGTCAAAAATTGGGTGTTTCATGCACTTCTAATGGATTCTATCAGCATTCAGATACCAAATTCTACTTACTCTTAAAGCAATTGTTACTCAGCATATGACGAAAATGCCAAGCTAATTGAATTAGGAATTCAGCTCTTCTGACTGCCCATACAGCAAAGATAAAACCCATCTATTGCTAATTCTGTCTGTAGCAACGATCATATGATTTTACCGACATGGATGTTCCATATATTTTGAATGATGTGTTAACACTGTTAACAGTATTGATATTCACTGGAGACACAGCATATTGAGCAATGGTTGAAACTATTCTCCTTATGTTCATGTCCCAAGACCAAATCTAAGGAGAAAGAATTCTACAGCGTTTACATCCCATTTCTAAACACTTTAAGAGCCGAATCCCACACATGTTAATTAAGCAGTACCTCCCAGCAAGTTCAATTGGGCTTGTTCCAAAGCAATCATGCAGAGAGCGGCCTCCTCATTTCAAGGGGGAGCATCTGAAGCAAAGCCCCCTAAGGGCTAAAGTAGCCTCTACAATCATGAACAATGCAAAGTCATATACACATTTGGGTGACTGGGGGCTTATTATGGCAGTGGCTGGGTATTTCTTTTCTTACAAGCTTTGGGGTTTTGTGTGTGTGTGTGTGTGTGTGTGTGTGTGTGTGTGTGTTTGAAAAAGAGACACACATCATGGCAAATCTCCCACCACCAAAATCATTTTTTAATTTTTTTCCAGTTTCTATGCTGTTTTAGTGATAGTATTCAGATGATGCTATTATTTTATTATATTCCTTTTGTATTCCTTTTATATGTTGTTGATTGTGTGGGTTTTTTTTTGTTTTTTGGAAGGAACCCTTGTTTTGAAAAGTGGCATAAAAGTTCTTTTTAAAAATGTTTGTGTGGAGAGCGTCAAACTGTACCCCCTAAAGCAGAGCAGCAATATGGCCTCCTCCGATTTGCTACCACCAATCAGGGGTGACACATTGGCTGGGGAAACCCAGACAGATGGGTGGTTTATAAATAATAAATTATTATTATTATTATTAGGGGTGACCATTTTGGCTTTACAAATAATGAAAGGGACACATGACTCATACGCTTACTCAGAAGTAAATCCTACTGTGTTCAGTAAGATTTATTCATGGGTAAACATGCTCAAGATTTCTCCAACAATATCCTGAATAGTCCGATTTTTTTAGTTGCCTTTGCATCCACCTTGGCAATAAACTGAAACTGCTCCTCTGCAGCAGTAGTGCTGTTGTGACAAGCCACTAATTTCACAAACAAGTATTCCACAGAAAAGAAATGCAGATAAGCTGATTAAAATAAATATGTGACCCAAGGAAGGAAGGAAGGGACATCACTACAATGGGACTTAGTACAACCCACTCCTATCTGGTATCATATTTACAGCAGCAACAACAAAAGCCATGCTAACACCAGCGGCCTTGATTGGGATTCGATCTGACTGTTTTGGTACAAAGCCCATCTCCAGTGCTTTCAAGTCAAACGCTGACAACTGTCAATACTAGCTGATCTTGTCCACATCTGCCATCTGCAATGCAAGGCAGTATAATCTATATAAAGGAATGAGAAGGAATTGAAAATACTTTATAGCTGTTCAGCTTATGGGAATAAAAAAAAGCATGTAAAATCAATGTCATTTCCCAAGTGCAGCCTATTATCAGAGCCCGTTAAAGTATTTACTCAAGCTCAGCTGAAATTTTTCAGAAGACATTTTTCTGAAGAAAAAAAAATCAGGTAATTTTTGTTTTACTCACCCTCCCTGCCCCCTTATAAAAAGAAGCCCCCCCTGCAGGATTTTCTCTACACGTTCACCACCATTTTTTATGGTAACTGCCACTTCCGGCCCTCCCTAAACACACACACACAGAGAGAGACCAACCGACCGACCCCAGGACAACACTAGGCAGTGTGGCAAGTGCAAAATTGTGGATGTCCTGCCAGCACGGCTGTTCCTGCCACTTGCACCAGCAGCAACAGAAGAATACGGTTAGGGAAAGAAGTTGTGCTACTTTCACAGCTAACAGTGAGCCCCACCCCAGAGAATCCAACAGAGGACCTCACTTTACCTTGGAGAAGTTCAATGAAAGGTTTTCCTCAGTCTCTCTACCCACAAGTAGGGTGCATAATCTGAAGAGGTCATTTGTACATAGGTTTCATAGGTGTTAAACAAGGATTAAAAAGGGCATAAAATAAGAAACACATTAATACACTTGAATGGAAATAAAAATAAAATGGCAACCTTTTTGCAATCACTGTCAGAGCAAAACCATAGGATGAAAAATAATGATTTCTGGTTTACAATACTGCATGGGCATTTTCATCTGCTATTGTTTGAACAAGTGGTTTTGTAAGCAGACAAGCAAGCGGGCATTCAACAAAAAGCTACAGTGGAAACATTTAAGTTCTGTAAATCTGTCATGCTCAAGTGGTTGCTAGTTTTCAGTACAACTGTACTTGACACTCTTTACCTGAAGCTTCAGAGATTAAAATAAAAGCACCACAGCAGCAACATTCAAAAAAGGTCGCATTACACATATATTGTCTTTTTTATTTATTGTATTGTTCTCCTCTGACCACCTTAGAAATATATCACGGTGCTGTCTCTCAAGATGCCATGGTTACAGCTCAGGCATTCATTTTAATGGGCTGAGAGAGTGGGTGCTTTGAGGATCAAACTGCCATGGCTTCTATTATCAGATGTCTTCCTGCCATTCACTAGCTGTGCAAGATGTGATCAGGCCCGGTTTCAAAGACTCGCTCCACTGATTATAGACAGTCTTGTGTTTCTGAGAGTTGTAGTTCTGGCAGAGAAAATGCAAGGTTGAATCCCTGCTGACAACTGTCATGCCTGCCTGTCACCCCCAGGCAGTGCACAAAAACATTCTGGGTGTGAATTTGGGCCGCTCCCCTCTTCTAGGCTGAAACATGTGCAGAAACCCGACTGAAACATTTTGCAGGGGATTTTCTCTTTTCACGAAGAATGTTATTTCACAGTTGTATCCTGCTTCGAGTCCCAGGATAAGTGGATTTAAAAATAAAATAAAATATAACTAACGTGCATTTGAGGAGTTCCGAGTAACAACACAGTACAGTATTACTCTCCATACATGGAGATACAAGTCACTCCCTTGAAAAACAGCACAGAGATTAAGTTTACAGCTTATTTACATCCTTTATACTAAATCTTAGTTTAGTTATTAGGAGGAGCCTGGCTAACTAAGCCTAAAGCCCCTCCAATCCAAGACCCTATTTCAAATAAATAAATAAAACCCCACCCATCTGGCTGGGTTTCCCAATCATGTGCAGATGTCTCTGGGAAGTTCATAGGACAATAGTCCCCCGTTGTTTGTTCCTGGTGCCTGATATTGACACATACTGATTCTTATGGTGGCTCCATTTAGCCACCATGGCTAATGACTACTGCTGGGTGGTGGTGGGGAGTAATTGTGAGGGTGTCAGTTTCCACAACATTTGTACCTTCCAGACCACTTTCTGGCAGTGTCCCTTGAGAATACAGAACTTGGCATCTTTAATCTTGATAGTACAGATTCATTTGTGTGCCTGTTTTGAAAGACTACAAGATGGCACAGAAATTGTAGGATTGGTATACATCGGGTGGCTAGATCAGCTGAACTTCCAGTTCTACATTCCTGTTTTTCTTCACCATAATAACTGAAGCTTTTCTCATTCTTTTTTAAGGAAAGGTCAGAGGGGTTTACGTCATTCTCACACTTTGTTACTTGTTATGTTCAGCATCCTATTATACAGTCGCTGAGAATTCTCCGATTTGATTTACAAATGTCAAACTGGCACATTAGTTCATGTGTGTGTTTTACTCTTAATGGGAGAACACGCAACATTCCCAGCTGGTCTGCTTGGTAGCCCCGTTTGGCCAGATGCCTGCCTTAAAAAAATGAACGGTGTTATTCAGGTAAAATAATAACAAAAGGAGTATCCTACACACTCTGCAGTTTTACTTGCAAGTAAAAGCATCAACCAGCATATTTTGGAGGAGATGGAAACCAGGCAGTGCTAAATAATGAGCACATTTATTATAATAGGCGCACTTAGCTTAGGAAAATCAATGTTGCAGGAAAAAATCCCACTGCTTCAAAAACCACCAAGAACGCCCCCCCCCCAACCCATAGGTACTTTATATAATTGCAACAAAGCTCAAAGTACCTTAATTTTACAGTAATGATATATAGCAATGCAATATGTGTGAGTTTCACTCAAAGTGAAACAAGGACAGCCAATATTGCTAGCTCTTGTCTTTCCCCACTTCTGTTTCATCTGTGCAAATGACAGAGTAAATTAAGCCTCTCTGTTTAGAATGTGCTTTATCTTCCAAAGGTTGCTTCATTATATTCCTTTTCAGAAATTTAAGATTTAAAAAACTGTATTCATGTTAAATCAGCTTTCTAATCTGTGCCACACAATCTCATATTGCAATGGTTTATAACCAGTTCTTATTCCAGTTCAGGTGAGCTGATGAAATAAACAGCTCCAAAAAAAAACCCTGCATTTGCAGAATAAAGTAAGATCTAACAATGCAACCTTAATATAAATGTTGACAAATGCTGACACAAGTTGTCAAGAACCATTTCAATGAGCGACAATGCAAATAACCATGGCTATCTAAGTCCCGTGCAGCACTTCACTTTTATTAAGAATAGCAATGCACAGATATGGCATCACAATCGGGCGGGGGACAGATCCCCCTGATAGCCAACAAGAAGAGAAGAGAAGAAGTGAAGGATGATACTGACATACAGTATATTGTGGGAGGGCCATAGAAGATACCATACCTACTGATGGTACAGTTAAGGAAGGAGAATGTAGACCGGCAGGAGGTCCATCCACTCCAGGTTTCCTTGCTCTTACCTCCCAGCAGAAATGGGTGAAATGACAACAGCTGATTAGAGAAGGGTTTTTCATGGGTATCTGGACGGCAGAGAGAAGGGCTAATTCAGGCATGCTAGCTCTGCCCAATATTATTTAAGAAGCTTTCCCCTTCCCACATTTCACAGTGCTTCGTTCAAGAGAACAGTATCACTATGAAGCTTGCCAACTCCTCAACAGGGCCTAGGACAATTCTTTTTTCGCTCATCTAAACTGGTCTACTTGCATATACAGTGGTACCTTGATTCTCAAACATCTTGGTACTCAAACAACTTGGAACCCAAACACTGCGAACTTGCAAGCAAGTGTTCTGGTTTGTGAACTTTTTTTGGAAGCCGAACATGCTCCATTTTGGGTGTTCTGCTACCGATTTGAGTGCCACACTTCTGTTTTGAGTGTTACGCTGAGGTCTGTTTTTGTTATTTTCTGACTTTGCTTTTGCGGCTCTTTTCATTTTGTTTTTGTGACTGTGTGGAACCCAGTTCAGCTAGTGATTGATTGATTGACTGCAGTACACTGTTTATTGCTTTCATTTTATGAATCAATGGTCTCATTAGATAGTAAAATTCATGTCAAATTGCTGTTTTAGGGCTTCTTTTAAAAGTCTGGAACGGATTAATCCATTTTGCATTACTTTCTCTGGGAAAGTGCGCCTTGGTTTTGGAATGGACTTCCGGAACGGATTAAGTTTGAGAACCAACGTACCACCATATGTTTTTGCCTTCCCTGACAGATACAGCAGCCATCTTGAAACAGTGGCAGGTACAAAACATTGCCTTGTGAAAATTCCAGAAGAGTCGGTCAAGGGTGAGGAATTCTTTACTTCTGCAGAATGGGGGTCTCTTTGAGATAGCACCCCTAAGAGCAGGGGTGCCAACTTGAATAATATATTGGGGGGGCAAGTGAGCCCTAACCTTCATAATCGATCACATGATGTGGTGCGCAGACACCATTTGAATAGCAGTGCCCATCAACTTTGGGGAGGCCTGGCTTCCTTAAATATTTTATTGGGGGGGCAAAGACCCCTTGACCCTAGGAGTTGGCTCCTATGCCTACTAAGAGTCTTGGTGGATTTTAACAAACCAAATGCTAAACTCAATGAAACAGATGCTTTATCTCAATTTCAGTTATTGCATTTTTAGTATTAGATTTACCAAAAAGAAAATTAAAAACCTATGGCATAAAAAAAAAACAGTGACGCATTTGGAAGGCAGAAGAAAATTCTACCACATCTTCGAATACAATGTGCACAATATGGGCAAAATCCACCAGAAGAATGCTCGGATGACAATCTGCACCTCTTACGCAGGTAAACTTTCACAGAACAGGTATGCTCTTGGAAAGAATAATGCAAAGTTCTTAAACGCCTCTGCAAACTTCAAATGCTTAATTGAAGTCAAGCAGCCAAAGGCCTATGAAGATTTGGCTTTAAATGCTAAAGCACTGCCGCACTAGATATTTTAATGTGTGTGTGATGCTTACCTGTATGGATACAAACATGAGTGAGCAGCAGGGAGTCTGCTATTATAAGAAAGGAGGGCATAAAACATAAGCATCACAAAATCAAGAGGCAAATGAAGGCGCTCGACTCTCCCTTTATTAGAACTAGAGAAAACAGATTGTGTTCATCTTGCTTGGGGCCAACAACCACATTGTGTGGAATTCAGCCAGTCTCTATCACAAGGCTCACTTAGGAGGTTTGCTATGTTAAGGAATGAAGCAGATGGAATATTTTCTTCCAACAAGATAATTCTGGAGAAAACTGTTAGAAGTACTGGGGGAAAGTTTTTAGCTTAATCTGCTATTTCAGGAGATTAAAACAGGGGGAGGGGGTAGCCAAGGAGAGAAAGAAGAGCCGAATAAAAACAATTTTGCAGAAACAGAAATATTCCAATGGAAAACAAACATTTGAAGTGCTTGCTGCCAGCATTGTAAACTAGCTGATATAAATGCAGCTCCTACATTTTGCTTGGGACCTGGATCTACATAAGGAGGTCCACAGGTTTTCATACGGGGCAAATCAAGACTGTTAGAGGCCCTAACTCAGGCATAGGCAAACCCGGCCCTCCAGATGTTTTGGGACAACTCCCATGATCCCTAGCTAACAGGACCAGTGGTCAGGGATGATGGGAATTGTAGTCCCAGAACATCTGGAGGGCCGGGTTTGCCTATGCCTGTCCTAAAGCACTGAAAAGTTATGCTGCCCTCCAATATGTAATGCAAAATAAAAACAATACTAAAAAATGCAGAATCTAGAACAGGGGTCCCCAGACTTTCTGCGCGGCGGGCCGGTGCCCGCCGCGCCGACCGCACGGTGGGCCGGAGGGCAGGGGAGTGCGCGCGCAGCGGGCCGGAGGGCGGGGGAGTGCGCGCCTGTGCGCATGCGCATACGCACACGGGCGGGAAAAAAATCGCCAAAAATCGCTTGTGCGCATGCGTATGGGCCTCCCCCGACCCGGAAGTGCACCAGAAATGACCTCTTCCGGGTCGGGAGAGGCCCATACGCATGCGCACAAAGGATTTTCGGCGATTTTTTGCCGATTTTTTAGATCGTCGCTGCGCCGCGCGCCGTGAGAGCGGGCGGCGGCAGCGGGCGGCGGGAGTCGTCGCGGGCCGGATTGGAAGGCCGATTGGGCCGCATCCGGCCCGGGGGCCGTAGTTTGGGGACCCCTGATCTAGAAAGTACCTGCGCACATGCCCACAATGGACCTCAGGTTTCCCTAACTGAAGGTTGGTGGGAATTGCTCAAGGGGAGGGAGCAACAACACACAGCCCAAAGATATCCCATCAAGCACTGCCCACTAGTGTAGATGAGAAATATTGGGATACGGCTGCAGAGACATACAATTGAGAGTGCTCACGTGTGAACACAGGTGATTCACATAAACAGTGACCCATGAACAAACAAATTAAGACTGAAAAGGGCACAGCCCACACGTGTGTAGCTGGATATAATCATGCAATAATTGTTCATAATTTTAGAGAAACCGGTAAAACCCTAATTTCTTGTCAACATCAAGGAGAAAGACGGGGAAAAATAATAATCATGTGGATAAGCTCCAAATCAGGATTTTCAGAAAATTCCATTCCTAGCAGCAGCTCATCTCCTGAAGAACACAGAGAGACAAGAATGTATACAATCCGTTCTGTGACAAACTTATCTCACGTCTGTGCCCCATTCAAGGTGCTACTGTTAACCTTTAAAGCTCCACAGTCTTGAGACAACATGCTTTATGGCCTGTCTTTCATTTTACAAACCCCTCACACCAGTTGCACTCATCAAATCAGCTCTGTTCCATATTACTTCACTACATGAAATCATCAACAGCTAAGGAAAGAGTTTTTACAATCACTCTGAGGATCCTGAATGACCTCAGAGTGTGGTCAAATCTTGTTTGTCCTTGATGACATTCTGGAGGAGTTACAAAACTCATCTATTTTCATCTAACCCTGGAGAGCTGGATATGATAACCGTGTGATATAGTTTTCATTTGACAAGTGTGTGTGTGTGTGTGTGTGTGTGTGTGTGTGTGTGTGTTGTGGTTCAAATGGAATTATTAATGTACAGTATTTTTATATTCTATGTGTTTTAAGTACTGGGTCTGGATTTCTTTTTTAAAATTCTAACCCATTTTTGGTTCAGGAAAACTGATATGTCATGATTTAGTATAAAAAGAGAGAGAGAGACTGGGATTGTGTCTGCACAGAAGGAAACTTTGACCTTTTGACTACATTTTGCACCTGTGTAGAAGAGCAGAATTCTAAATATAAATAATAGCACTTATTTGGAATTCTGCTCATCTGATAATCAAACATCCAGAGTAAATATTTCATAATGACCAAACAGTTCTGTTTTTTAATGCTAGGTTAACACAAAGAACATCAGTTGTTACAGTTAAACATTAAGATATATACAAGAGTTTTGCATCAATGCAAAGCCAGGTAGCACTTTTTAGTTTTTTGTTTTAGTACCACCAAATCTTGTTTAATGCGGAACTTCAAATATTCACTGCCTTAGCAGCACTTAAAATTTAGATTGCAATATCAACAAAATTGCCCAACAAAAGCTACTGCCAATCCAAATAATGGATGCTTGCAATGATCATGATGTTCATGTCACAAGGCTTTAGTTAGAATAGCTTATCAAAAATTCCAGATTGAACAGCAGGGAGAGGATGAAGTTTAAGAGCATGAGCAGCTACGTAGTTGAAAGTAGTGCAAATCTCAAGTTAGTCACCAACTCACTAGTTAGCCTTAGGCAAGGGCAAGGCACCAGATCTCAACCTCAGCACCATTCTGCAATCCTATGCACGTGTAATTGGAGAAAAACCCCACTGAGCACTGTGGGACTTACTGTGCTGCTTAAAAAAAAAAAACAACTTAATGAAACCAGCAACATCACTTAAAAAACAACAACACTCTGGGGATCAGACAGGAGGGATGACAAAAGGAAAGGCACTGAGCAGAGTTCCGGAACCAAGGCAACACCGCGAATGCATATATGTCAGTCTCACCTTAAAAAGTGGTGGGGTACAAGGCAAAACCTCCCCAGAAGATCCTAACATTAAATGCTGATTATCAGTTTGACACAATGGTAAAAGGATGAATTAATAGCACATAACTGAAGAGGGTCAACATAGGTGAAAAGGCCTTAAGAGAGCTTGAAAAAGAAATATACTTGAACAAGCAAAAAAGAAAGAAGCAGAGAGAAAAAGAAAGCCCACTAAAATTCACATTATGTAAATACTAATCAGTTTTGTCCTGCTGTCATTTCTTTTTCATTGAGGGGAGGGGGTGAAAAACAACCTGAAAGATCAATGAGGATTAGATCAATGAAAATCAGATTTTTAACATTAAGTTTCAGTAATCTGGTTACGAAGCTTTTAGTGATATTGTAATTATTCTGAAGTCTCGAACAGATGTTTCTACTGAATGTATTCCACAGAGGATACCAGATCAGCAAAGGCAAGAAACGCAAACCAAAATTATTTCAGTTTATTAGAAAATTAAGACTGAAAAAGGAACCCAGCAGGGCAGTACAAACATAAAGCTGATGATCAGGAGCAGCGTGTAGGATATAAACACACTGTCCCCAAAGATCTTAACCAGCTTCTGCAGTCAGAAGGAATCCTGGAGAGAGGCTGGTGTCCATGTACGTCTGAACCATGGTTATGGGCAACACAGAAAGAACAAGGGGAAACCACACTTTTAGTTATTTATCTTTTCCTCCACAGAAGTCAAGGTAGTGTATGTGGTTCTCCCCTCCCCATAAAATCCTCACAACAACCCTGTGAGGTAGGTTAGGCTGAGAGGCACTGACTGCTCCAAGGTCACCCAGAGAGCTATGGCTGATTGGGGATTAAACCCTGGTCTCCCATGCCATCTCTCTCTACCCTACAGAGGGAGATGGAGGGGTTGGGAGAGGGCCCATGCAAGCCTGTAGCTTGCTTCAAAACTAGTAATTTTTCCTCTTCTGCAAACACAGAAAATAAGGTTTCCATGCATGAGACCCTTCACTAGATTTGGTGCGCATGCATTATGTTCCTTACTGGAAGTGCTTTTTTTCAGCCGGAACTCACAGGAATTTAGTTTCAGCACCTCTCAGGTGGACACCATTGCCGTTAAAAGAGAACAAGGGAGGCGTTCGTGATGAGTTCTGGAACCTCTTTATCTTGAAAAACAGCACTGCTTACTGGTTTGGAACATTTAATGCCCTGCAAAAGTTAGTCTTGGTAGTGCGCTGCATCTGTTTCGGATGAAGAAGACTGAATTGATTCAAACTCCTCAGCATCTCTCTCCTTCTGACCGAAAGGCAGCACATGAGATTCTGCAATTTAGTACACGCTGTACTCGCCATAGCGTTTTCAGAATGCAAGCAACGGATCAATTAAGCTGAATCACTTTCTTCCATGCAACTGCACACAAAATGCTTTGCATTTAATCATCAAAGGACTCTCCACACAGAAAATGTGTAAGGCAGAGGTTCATCGCATGGGGCGGGGCTGCGCTGCAATGTCAGTCTTCTAGGCGAACTAAGTAGTTCTCAAACTGTGGTCTGTGAGATCCATTCAGGTGGTCTATGGAAAGGTCACAGAACAGTCAATAATATACTGTACTGTATATACAGTACTTGGTGCTGCACCTTCTGCTGATGACAGAAATTGTGGTCATTCTCCTGGTATGCCCCGCGGAGGACCTTAAGGTCCACAAACAATAATATTCTGGAGATCCCGAGTCATAAGATGGCTAGATTGGCCTCTACTAGAGCCAGGGCCTTTTCAGTACTGGCCCCAACCTGGTGGAACGCTCTTTCCCAGGAGACCAGGGCCCTGCGAGATTTGTCATCTTTCCGCAGGGCCTGCAAGACAGAGCTGTTCCGCCTGGCCTTTGGGTTAGACTCAGCCTGACCCCTGTGTTTTTCTCCCTCATGGCTTGGATTTATGGCCTACTTGAAATGAGGCTGCACTTTAAATTTTAATACTGTATTTTAATCTGTATTTTAACTAATTGTTTTTATGTTTTATTGTGGTTCTGTTGGTGTCAGCCACTTATGGCCTACTTGAAATGAGGCTGCACTTTAAATTTTAATACTGTATTTTAATCTGTATTTTAATTAATTGTTTTTATGTTTTATTGTGGTTCTGTTGGTGTCAGCCGCCCTGAGCCCGGTTTTTGACTGGGGAGGGCGGGGTATAAATAAAAATTTATTATTATTATTATTATTATTATTATTATTATTATTATTATTATTTTACCAGGATTATTGAATAGGTTAAAAGGGCCCCAACCTAGGGCACAAGATTTTCATTGCAAGGCTCTTGTCATGTTTATGGTTTTTTGTCCCTTAAAATGCATCAGTTAAAGGGGCTCTTCTCAGTGGCATGGTTTACACACCATAATTTTCATGATATGGTGCTGTTTCTCACAGTGGTGAAGTTTTTTGTTGTTGCTTTTCCATCTTTAAGCCAGAAACAAAGCATGTGTGTTATCTAAACTGGTATCAATCACACTGCTGCATTGCATATGTAGTTTAACTTGATTAATTTTATCAGCTGTGCAAGTGGAGTTTTAACATGATACGTTGTATCAGCTAGCCTGTGTTTATGGTTCACATTGGAATCAATTCAGCAAAACTATATGTATTGCTTTTATTAGTCATAGTTTTGTCTGCTGTGTACTCTTTTGAGTTTAATTTGGTAGAGTTTCCATACCATGGAATATTTTTCTACCAGCACTTGTGTTTGGAAAGTTCTGGGCACTTACCATGTAATCCTATTCTTCTGAGTAAACATCTAGGTCTCTTGCTACCCAGGGAGACTTGCTCTCGGGTATGTGTGTATAAGATTGCAGCGTTCAGTTTTCAAATAACTAATATTCCTTAGTGTCCTTAAGCATGTATAGTCTACTTTCTGTAGTGCAAAAGGCAACCAGTATCCATGAACAGAGGTTTTGGATTATTCTCCTAGGTAGTATAAAGCTATATATAAAAGCTATATTCAGTTGTGAACATGCACCACTTAATTTTCATAGCAACCAATTAGTATGCATGAATGTTCAGGAAATATATGCATTAGAACCTCGGAAATTTGATTTAAATTGACTATTTAGATCAATCCACCCTGCACATAACAGCTACTGATAGAGTTAGAGGCCTGATAAAATATTCTTTGCAGGTAGTATTTCTCCACTGCTGTCCAGAAAGGAAGTAGTACTTCTACCTTGGATAACAATAACTGTCAAGCAAAACAAGGTGCAGCAGACTGGCACACGATATTTCAACAAATGTATGCTTTATCAAGGACTATAGAATTTTCCTCAGTATTCCACATTATTTACTGAAGAACAGAAACACACACACACACACACACACACACACACACACACACACAGCTTTTTACTGAAAGCCAGACTTTCCACAAATTCCCTCTGGAATGCAAGACAGTAGCAAGAAGTAAAATGAAGGGAGCTATTACAAATACTTCACTTAGTATTTTCAGTGACTGAAAAGAAAAAAAGAAAAGAGGGAAAAAATCTACACAGACTAAACCACCAAACTTAACTTTTAAAAGCTTTTTGGATATTCAGACCAAGGATGCACAATCTCTTGGGGATATAAAAAAACACATCATTCAGAAGTAAACGAGTTTCACTACGCAACCCTCACAGCTTTTCTGAACATTTCACAGACATTCCAGTCCACTTGTGAACACCTAAATCCATGAATCAACCAACCACAAAATGCATCTCAAAATATACAGATCAATTAAAATGTATCAAAGAGCATTTTAAAAAACATGGCTGAAAAAACATAAATATGTATCTGTTCATTTTTGGATAAATTACCATAAATTACTAATTACCAGTATATAAAATCCCAAATAACTGAAGTGGAACCTGTAAAGATTACTATGTTGAGGTGCATAAAGATCCTTGGGATAAATAAAATAAGAGGCTTATGGGAATGATCTCCTTCTTCCTTCCATTAGAATATGGTTACATCACTGGTGTGGTCTGGACCACAATATAACCGCAAACTATATTGTGTTTAAGTCTGCTTTTTTCATTGGTTTAGGCATGTCTAAGGCTGCAACCCCATGCACGCTGTTCTAAGAATAAACCTCACTCAACACGATTGGGGTTAATTTCCAAGTAATCGTATACTGGATTGTGCTGTCTCTGTTGGATGGTGGAAAATTGGTTTAAGCCTTGCTTCCTTTTCTTCCATGGTCTTGCAAACTAGAAAAAGTTTAGTGAAATTGGTAACTCAGGCCCGATAGCTATGAATCATAGCAGGAATGATTTGTGACAGATCACATGTTGGCAGAAACTTCTATTGTGAGCAGAACCGTCTTTTCCATTGGTGTTAGTGGTTTGTTGCACCAGGGCGTCGGCCTCTCAGGGGCGCGCAAGCGAGTGGGGGAGTTGCACGGCTTTGCCAGCAGCCTCCCCTTTCCCTGAATGCCCGCCAGCTGCGCCCCACCAACTATATGGCTGGCGGGCGTGCAGCTTCCTTCCCAAGCCTCTACAGGAGGAGAGCGATCCCCGCAGAGGCTTAGGGTGAAGCTGCACACAGCTTCCCTCCCAAGCCTCTGCATCTGCTAAAGACGGCCATGCTCCCGGTCGTTGTCCTCCTCCTGTTTCCTGGCGAAAGGCGGCGCACAGCGTTCCCGGGCTGCTGTCTCGGGTGGCCAACGCCAGAGAGCATGTCTGCCAGCATGTTTTCCTGCTTGATCGCCTCCACCACGCCGGGGATCGGGGCTGTGGGGGAAGCAGAGGACATTTTCCACTGCCCCCTCCCTTGTTTTGGAGTTGCTGGGGGGATGATGCCAGAGGGATCTTTGCACCACGGCGCCAGATATGCTTAAGACAGCCCTGAGTCCAGCTGTTTTGATTAATATGAGCGGGCCCAAGTGGTCAGGGGTGTGACCAAAAGAAGAGGAACATTTCTGATAACTGGGGCTCTCTCTCCAGCTTCTGAAATGCAATGCACATCAGAGTTGGGAAGGTGATAACCCACCAGCTAAGGGGAAGAGAAGAAAAATGGCCTGAGCCTGATTTTGCATTTGTAAGTTGGGAAGAAGCAGAGTGTGAATATATTTCACTAGGTAAAGGTAAAGGACCCCTGACAGTTAAGTCCAGACACGGACAACTCTGGGGTTGCGGCATTCATCTCGCTTTACTGGCTGAGGGAGCCGACGTTTGATCAGAGTTTTTCCAGGTCATGTGGCCACATGAATAAGCCACTTCTGGCGAAACTAGAGCAGCGCATGGAAACGCCGTTTACCTTCTCGCCAGAATTTATCTACTTGCTATTTATCTACTTGCACTCTGACATGCTTTCAAACTGCTAGGTTGGCAGGAGCTGGGACCAAACCACAGAAGCTCACCACATCGCGGGGATTCGAACCACCAACCTTCTGATCGGCAAGCCCAAGGCTCAGTGGTTTACTAGAGTAGTTTCACTAGAGTGAAACTTCCACTAGAGTGGTTTCACTAGAGTTAGCTATAATTGTGCTGTGGGCAGTCCCATCCAGGTAGCTAAAACAATGGTTCTATAGGAACCTGAAGCAGGACCAACAGCTCGGCTAGCTGTTGCAGAAGCCTATTTGCTTCCATTGTGTATATTTGTAAATAAAATGTGTCTCAGTACTTTCTCATCCAAAGCAAACTAAATCCCCCAGTCCAGCATTGCTAATGGACTTCTTACCAATGATTTGGAGAACACTGTTTATGTGCCAGCTAGTCATCATAGAAAAAACTGTTTAGAAACTGCTGCCTGCTTTTGCTTTTGTTCTTACTTCCCTGTTCCTTGTCCCTTGTATGTTGTGTTTTGTTAAGATTGTAAGCCTACGGATAGGGATTTGTCTTATTTGATTGTATATAAGCCACTCTTTTTTGGTTGAAGAGTGGGGTGCAAATGCTCTAAAATAATACTAAATAAAAAAGAGTCCCCTTTGCTTAATGGGAAATTTTAATTCATCAAAACAGATGTTTCAGAATAGTTCTTTTGTTTAGGTTTGCCCAATGACCTCCACCAACATGAATGATCTGAGTTCACAGGGCCCAAGCCACAGGTGAGTGAGAGGATGAGGTGGCTGGCTGCTCCTTAACTTATGTTGTACCACCAAGGATACAAGTGAGTGGCTTTCTTCTGCCTATGCCAAGAGGGGATAAGCTGCAGAACAGAGAAGCAGACAGCACTTTCTCTAGCTTGCCTGAGCTCAAGAACCAGGGCAGTGGGACAGGGCAACAGTGCCCAGTCTCTGCTACAGGGCAGCAGGAGCTAGAAATAAGGTTAAAAAAAAAAGTTCCAGGAGGAAGAAATAGCTGTTTACTGATTGCTCACCTCTCCTTGCCAGCAACAGCTGCTACGGTAGTTTGGCTGCTGCTGCTTTCAAAAATAAGTGTCACAGTGAAAACTTCTCCCAAAGGGGTGCTTAACCTAACCTGGTATTTTGGCTCTCACCCTGGGGGTGGCCGAGTGTGCAGTACTGAGCAAAGTAGCATGCAGATGGAGGAGGCAGTGAGCTTTGGGTGTTACACAAGAGTAGACTACTCTTTTTAGGAGCACGGTGTCCCTACCCCCCCCCCCGCCCCAATCTCTAACTAAGGCATTTCTGTTATAGGAACAGCATTACTGTTTGGATCAGAAGCCTGTTAACTACCTAAGAGCTTGGTTGACTATAGTGAAAGATACGTTCGTTTTTATTTGTTAAGTGGGTTGGAATGCAAAAAAGGGGGGCATACATGTGTATGTATATGGGCGTGGAGAGAGTAAGTAAAATGTTCAGCGGGTATTTTGGCAGTGTACTACGAGCTACATAGAATTTATATAAACAGGAGCTCACAGGCTGCGGTGTCACGTGGGTGTATTTCTGTGTTCATACATAGGGATTAGGATATTCAGCAAAACTGCACTGTTCCTGAAAAACCACGAAGACCCTTCACCCGCCCACCATTTCCCCGTTGTGCCGGGAGGGGATCAAAGGGGGACGCTGCATCCGGGTCCCACTCACCTATCATAGCCAGCGGAGGGGGGGCGCTCACACAGCCTGCCCTGTCCACCTTCACAGCAATGCCAACCTTCAGGATACAACGCTCCCTGCAGGCCGCCGGAGCTTCAACCCGAATACTGCGCAGGCGAGGTTGAGGCGCTTCTTGCAGCAGTGCACTCTGGGAAACGTAGTCTCCTTTCCTTGCTCACTTCCCCGGCTTCGCCCTGCTAATGTATGGGTGGCTGTCTATAAATAGCACGTAAGAGGACGTCGCTACAGCAATAATACACAGCACAAGCAAATATAGGTATCTGCCTCCCGCCGCCGCCTTGTTGTGTTCAATACTAGGAGACAGGAATAAAAGCGACGCCTGAGTCCCGCTGCAGGCATCCAGGACCTCGGTGATCTAAAGGGCGGGTGGAATAATTTGCCCTCAACCTTTGTGAGGCGAGTGGGCGCGCTGAGCACGGCATTCCTCTACTGCTTCGTTCACAGGCATATCCTATGACCTTTTTGCTTTTGCTTATCACGCTTTCACTAGCTTTAGGAGGTGGAGAGAGAGATAGGATGCGTATTTGGAGGTGCAGCACATCCATATAGCAATTTTTACGCAGGTGTAAGTCCCGCTGGGTTCCATGACTCCCAAGAAATGTGTCAAAGGTGAATCAAGTGTGAATTGAAGTGTTGGAAAAGTAACAATAACGAAGTGTGAGTTTAAAACACTTCCCAGGATATTTAAGCTGCAATCCTATACCTGGAAGTAAGCCCATTGAATTCTGAATAGACATGTGTATTTATTACTATTATTGATTTATTATCCACTTTCTAAACCACAGTCCCAAGGATATTTACATACTGGATAATTAAAATGAGTTAAAACACGAAAACAGCAAAGATATGGCTTGACTACGGCAAATGCAGCACAAACCTGCTACATATCTATTCAGAAGTAATTGTCAATGAATTCTATGATGCTCACTCCCTTTGGCTAACTAAACAATCTATGGACTTTTAAACTGTATGGAGTGGTATTGTTTTTGTTTGTTAGAATGCTATGTATTGTTTTTATACTCAAACCGCTCTGCCATCCTTGGATGAAAGGCAGTATAGAAATGTAAATAAATAACTAAATAAATGTACATAACCTAAGGTTGCAATCAACCCCATTTCTCTGAGAAGAAGACCTATGAAATTAAATGACACTTCTGAGTAATATTGCAGCCAAGTTACCAAATGAAATAATGTTTAGTTTTATCAAGTGTGTTCAGAGCACAAGTTACCAAAAATTATGGGAACTTTATAAAAAAATTTAACATCATTGTACTAAAATCTAATATGATATGCCAGTCAAACAAAAGCAGTAAAACATGCATAATGTGCATGTGTGTGTGTGTGTGTGTGTGTGTGTGTACACACACATATTCCACAGAATTGAATATATTCCATAGAATGGAAGATGGCAGGATCCCCAACGACATGCGCTTCAGGCACCAGGCTCATTGGTGAATCAACTGTTACAAAGATGTCTGTAAATGAGACATGAAGGCTGGCAACATCAACCCCACCATGCTTGCAGACGATCACAGTGCTGAGCGACAGACAGTCAAGTGGTTTATCTGCAGCAGTGATCAGAGGAGGAATGATATCTGGGAGGAGCAGAGAGAAGAAATGCTGTGATGCATCTGTATCAGCACAACCAGAAGCCTTCATCTTTCCAGTTGCAACAAAACATGTCTCTCCCATATCAGTCTCTACAGCAACAGCAAATACTGTAACTCTCCAACAGTCTTCTGTTGACTTCACCCCTGAAGGTGCACTTGTCTCCCAAGACAGACAGAAGTCAGCAATAGATAATATATATTCTGTCCCATGAGTTCCCACCTATGCAGTTGCTTTTGCAGGAGAGTGATAAGTTAAGCTCCTTGGAAACGAGTCCTGTTTATTTCAGCGGAGCATGCACAGGATTTCTGCACTGTCTGTATTATCAGCAATTCTATACGAAACAATGTTTTGGAAATAAAGGAAAAGAAAAATAATTCACAAGAGGTAGTAGTGGAGGTGATGACGGAGAGGCATCCTTCTAGTGGTGCAGGCAGCAATAAAACTGCTAGCACATTGCAATAAACTTCTAGTACATTTGCAAAGCTAAATGTTTAGTTTCAAAGTGGATGGGGGATCGCATGTTGAGATTCCCGCATTGTAGGGGGTTGGACTAGATCACCGTCAGGTGCCTCCCAACTCTACAGCTCCGTGGTTCTATTTCCATGAGAGGTGGTATTTTTGTCTGTATTTTTTCTTTTCTACGGTGCTTCCCAGAGCACAATCCTATTAACCTTCCCTCCGGGACCAGGAGCAGACACGATTTCTCATAATAATAGGACAACCTAATTTCCCCTATCTTCTTCAACTGGCATAAACGTTGGGGCGTTCAACAGCAGGTGAGGAGGGCGCAGCGACCGCAATATGAATTATCGAGCATGCTCTGTCCTTTGTCCTCTTTAACCTGCCTCAGTCCCGCAGGAGCTTCTGCCGGGCCCCGCTTCGCCTCGCGCAGATCTTTGCACGCCTTTCTGGACCTTCCGGGTTCGAGTCACTGGCAGGTTCTCAGCCAGAGGCAAAGAAAAACCTCGCCTCAACTGAGGGCAAGACAAGAACGCGAAGGGTTTCAGCTGCTGCTACCGCGCGTGCGCAATGAGCCCAGCTTCGCGGTTGTGTCGAAGCTTCCGACACGGGCAGCGTTCTCGAGCTGCACATGCTCGTTGTTGACGCGTCGCCTAGCAACGGAGTCCCTAGAAGCGAGTTGGTGTTAGAAACAGGCCAATCTTTCCCCCCTCCCCTTCCCTTCCTTCATCCCGAATCTACACAGAAGCCTGCTGCGCGGGGGCTGAGGAAGAGCTGATGCAGGGGGACGGAATTTAGGAAGGGGAGGAGTGTTTAAAAAAAGAAAAGAAAAAAAGGTCGTTATCGGTTTTTTTGTTTTTGTAAATTTCCGTCCTCAAGTTTTTTTTTTTTTTAAATTTCCCAGCCTCCTCCTCCAGCAGCCACCTGAGGTGATGGTGGCGGAGAAAGAGGGCTCCGGCCCCCAGAAGGACAGACCCCCACAACTGCAGGAGCCGCTGAGGCATACCAAAAGATGCAAGAAGCAGGTCAGCGATGGATTCACCGTCAAAGCCATGATGAAAAACACCGTGGTATGTGTGACCAGCCAACTGCAGCTGGCTTTCGGTTCATTTGGTTCCCCCCCCCACGCCCCCTGGAGCCACACCGGGATCGAAGGGGCTGCAAACTCTTTCGCGAGAGGTGGGGAAGGGCCAGCATGGGCATCCTTTGCACACACCTTCCTCCAAAGGAACTTCACACACTACGGTGGGCAATGCCATTTCAGCCACACTTTAACCCAGGCATCCCCAAACTGCGGCCCTCCAGATGTTTTGGCCTACAACTCCCATGATCCCTAGCTAACAGGACCAGTGGTCAGGGAATTGTAGTCCAAAACATCTGGAGGGCCGAAGTTTGGGGGTGCCTGCTTTAACCAGTCAACACTGTGTGTGTGTGTGTGTGTGTGTGTGTGTGCGCACGTGTGTGCGTGCGTGCGGGATTTATGTACAAGCTAAACAAGCTATAGCTTAGGGCCCCCCCAAAAAAATTAAAGGAAAAAACCCTGGATGTACATTTCCAAAATATAAGATAAAAAACAAATAAAATAAAACCCACATACGGCAACAGTGGCAAATGGCTTTAGATACCTATTAGGTCCATAAATTACCATATAGCATATACTCAACACAAAAAAGCAACAATTACTTTCATTAGTTTAGGGCCTCATCAAACCTAAATCCGACCCTGTATATATGCACAATCTATACACAATCAATATATACCACCACACCATACTGTTTCAAACTGTTGCTATAAAGTCAGGTGTTGGCAAACATTTGGGAAATCACCTCACCTGCAGCAGCTATAATAATTCAGATTTATGGCCAAAGCAGCTTTCCCTTCTCTGGTTTTAATTAGAATCATTTCTATTTTAAAATCTCACGGCTTATTTTTATACAGGCTGGAGCTATGGGCCTTGTTTAACTTCTATTATTATTATTATTATTTATTAAATTTGTATGCCACCTTGTAGACCTGTAGATATCAGGACAAGGCTTGTAAATTGGTACTTCCCCTGTGTGTTACCACAAACATTGTTTTTAAATCTTTCATCAAGCCCACAGAATTCTGTTTTTCACAAGGATTGCTATTCAGGTTGCTTTTAGGATTATCAAATTTTAGTCTTAAACTACACTTTCACAAAGTTTGGCAAACTACTGCTTGCATTTAGGAAGATCCATTGATGTAGAAGTGATAATTCAAACATTCTAATATTTTGAATAAAGTGTAGAGAATTACTGTGCAAGCGTATGCAAGTTTACTCAGAAAAAGTCCCACTACTATGGTCAATGGGGTTTACACTGTAGTGTGTTTACAGGCCTTAGGCTGCAAGCTTATAACATTTACCTAGCCGTAAATTCCATTACAGAATATTTACTTCTGAGTAGACCTGCATAGGATTGGCTAAATTATTGTTTGAGCCTACTCTTTTCTCAAAAGTAAGTCCTACTATTTCAGTGAGACTCGCTCTCTAGCCCATGTGCAGTATATCACCATCTCTTCTGTTAACCTAGGCTCCTTTGGGAAGAAGGGTGGGATAGAAATCTTAAAAAAATAAAAAATAATGCTTTCTGTAGCACTTACAGGATGTTTCTATATGAAACAAGCCCTACTAAATTCAGTGGGACTTTTCCCCAGATAAATCTGTGCAGGTTTACAGTGTAGTGTGCAATCCATAAACAGACTGTCCTGCTATCTTTGTGCATCTCCAGCAAACCCCACCCATTACACCTTACCCTGTATGAGTCACTTCTTTGAATAGGATCCTGCCCCTGTATTGCAAAGACATACTGTATTAGGATTCATGTATGTGTATTTCCTATACATGTAAAAAATCAAAGGCCTCTGGTTGAGACACTCTATGTGAGGTGTGAAACTATTTTTTTATGCCTACTCTATTTGAAAGAGAAACATTGTAGCTGCTCAAGGCATGGCATCATAAGCAAACATAGCTGCCAAGTTATCCCTTATTTTAAGGGATTTTCCCTTATGCTGAATAGGCTTCCTCGCGAGAAAAGGGAAAACTTGGCAGCTATGTAAGCAAAAGCATAGGACGATGCTCTTGATGGCAGGACATTATTGAGTAAAGGCTGCTGTGTGCAGAGTTATGTGTAGGTTGCACCCACCCCTTCAGCCACTTCCTCAGAAGTAGTATCACTGAAGTCAATGAGACTATTTTGAAGCATGTGATTTGTAGCTATAAGTATCAGTTTGCCATCTATCAATTTTATAGCAGTCTCTCTGACTTTAATAGGACTCCTGTTACAAATGGGTTGATGATTTGATGCCTTAGCCAAAGAGAAGCTTCAGAGCAGAGCTGGAAATATTTCAAAAACCAAGTCCTTGGAGGGAAGTTTGCAGAATTGAAAGAGCCCTTGAAGGAATCTTATAATAGTTTCCAAATACTGAGATTCCCAAAGCCTGCATTGCCTGTTTTTAACAGCTCTGGGACAGCAAGTTATTATGGGCGATAGCGCCTCTTACCCCATTGTTGTAATAGTACATTATCCCACCTTGCTCCTCTGCCAGCAGTGTGACTTCATAATGTTTTAATGTGTACTATTAGTGTAATTAATTATATAATTATTATAATAAATTGAGATTGACTGTAATGCCAGAAAACTAAAGATATTGTTCAGTAACCAATAGTGTTCTTTGCATTAGAAAAAAAAAAACCTGCTATATATTCCTTGAGAAAAATACTGTAGAGGCTAAATGTTGTGAGGCAATGAATAGTTTCTTCTAGTACAGTGGAACCTCGGTTTATGAACACCTCAGTTTATGAATTTTCGGTTTATGAACGCCGCAGACCCATCTGGAATGGATTAATTCACTTTCCATTACTTTTAATGGGAAAGTTCGCTTCAGTTTATGAACGCTTCAGTTTATGAACAGACTTCCGGAACCAATTACACCCATGTTTCAGTTTATGAACGCTTCAGTTTAAGTACTTCGCGGACCCGTCTGGAACGGATTAATCCACTTTCCATTACTTTCAATGGGAAAGTTCGCTTCAGTTTATGAACGCTTCAGTTTATGAACAGACTTCCGGAACCAATTGTGTTCATAAACCGAGGTACCACTGTAATAGAATAATCCTTGAACAAATTTAACATTGATGCAAGTAGTTTGCTGTAAGTTTTTGTGTTTGAGAGGATGGTTGCATTGTTTTTGCTTAATAATTTTTTTTAATCTATTTTTAATTGATAAAATACATGCCAAACAGAAAGTATTTTCTCAAAAGGGTCAATTTAGGTGCTTATTATGCTGAAGGGATGCTGCATAGAGATCTTTAATTGCCTACTTAAACACTGCATCTGCTAGCTTTTGGTCTAAGCAATGAACACAGTACAGTACAGTGCATAGTTTCTGGCCTTTTAAATGGATATATTGTTGCCAAGTAGTTATAAGAAATCATAAGACAACTAGAATTTGATAAAGAATCAAATATCTCTCCTATAGTGATACAGGTTTCAGAATTCCAGTTTAAAAAATGGACATAGTTTTCATATTGCAATCTTATTGTAGTGTGTGTATGCACATTCATAAACACAAAGCAGAAATGTACTGATTTTACTAAATTCCGTCAATTGCCACCAGCAAGGAGATAGCACGTGAACAACTTGCAAAGAGACTTAAAGATACCACTTGCAGGTGCCTTGCATTACAGAAAAGAGCGCTTGGAAACTTGGTAAGAAGCTTTAGGTTACCTCAGATATAGGTAATGCATTAAATTACAGGAAAACCTGCTAGACTAGTTATGAAAAAATAGAGCAGGTCAAGTGAGATACTGCCCCTTCATAGAAAAGAAGTCCTTCAGTCAAATCTTTCACCACATAACATAGAGGATGTATGTTTTTCCTCAGTCAAGAAGCCCAGTTCATCACAGACACCTTTCTTTTGTAACAGTTTCAACTGACTTTACATAAAGCAAACCAGTTTGGTGCTTAAAGCTTCCATAATACATTATTTCTCCCTTCTCAGTTTCTGACTCTCAGTAGGTGTCCTTTTCCTGGAATTTGCAGTCCTTTCCGCTAGTTGTTTTGCTAGTTCCAACACTGGGATGAAAGATGGTCCTTCTGCAACAGATAGTGTCCCAGTGGTCCAAATCCTTCCACTTTGGACTGACTTCCTTCATGTAGACTATTAGACACTCTCTGCCTCCCTTTCCCTTGGCTACATCTGCTCTTTATACAACAATGGAGGGAGGGTATCAGGTAGCCAGCTGCCACCACGCTGAGCCAGTTATGACCAGACCACACCTACAACTATTTGGGCTGTGGCATGGAACACTGTGAGCTGAAGCCAAAGTTGACCTTCCAATCCACACCCTCTAAAGACGCCATATCACAGGTCTGAGCAGCTGGGGAGATTAGAGGCTGTATCCCTTGTATGGGTCCACTTGTGCTTCTACCACTCCAAGTTTGGCAAGAATTAGGATCAACAGTAAAAATTCAGGGAATGTCAAGTTGTAGCTTAACAATATTTTTTAGCCCTCATGCTGGAGAGATAAGTTTTAAAATGTGATAGCAAACATTTCTGAAGGGTGAAGCATGTATGTGTAAGTAGTTGGTTTTTCCAATGCCCATGCAGTAAATAAAACATCCAATCCAAGTTTTTGCCATAAAAACTGTAGTACCTACACAACTTTAAAATGCATATTTAAAGGTTCACTTGTTCATCCTCAGTTCTCACTACCCTCTTCCCCTGTTTGATGTGCAGCAGAATAAGATTACTGCTGAACAGGTAGAGAAGGAGATTCAGCAAAGCGATGGTGTGCTAGCTGAACACCTGCCTTTCCATACAGATCAAGGACCTGCCAACAGCAGTGGTGGCTGGTGTTCATTGGAGCTGGTAGGGCAGAACATAGTGAGACCAGCAGTGGTAGGTGCTAGAGCCAATGACAGAGCCAACTAGTTCTTCTTTTGTCCCTACCCTCCTCCCTGCTGAGTTATACAAGGATGGCATTAAGATTAGGAGGGAGCTGATAGGTAGTCCCCCCCCCCCAATCCTGAGCTGATTCCAAGTAAATAGACAGGCAGGTGGGCACTGGCTGAGGGCAGGCTGAGTTCGATGGAGCAGTGTTCCATTGGTCCTAATGGACCAGCCTTGACTGGCTGAGCACTTACATCTTGACACCAGCAAGACTAGGGGGCAAGACATGTCTTGTACTTAATGTTGGCCCCTCAGTTTATGCTTTAAAAAATGACTGCCAAGATTGGTCAGTGTGAATTATCAAATATGAAGAAGTACAGGAGCAAGACTTGCCCTCTTTGACCACGGCAATTATGTGTAAAGTTTTTTGAACAAATGTGTAGAAAATGAGGCCAAGCTGAACCACGTATAATGATGTTTTCCTTTTTGAGTCAAAAGGCCAGAGTTCTTATTTATAAAAGTGGAACAAATTGCCAGATTGTCAGGCTTTACTTTAGCTAAAAGCCTTTCCAACATGTTATTTCACCAACTAAACTGATATCTGAAATATTACGGATTGTTGTTGTTATTTTACTTAGTGTGGGAAGGGAAAGAGAGAGGCTTTTAAAACAATTTTAAGTGAGACTGCAAGACCAAGTGTCATAAATAATAGTTTGACCTTCTCCCCCCAAAAATAGCCTATTTGTACAATAAATGAAGCTCTGTAGCTTTTGGAGACTAGTGTTTGTGGTAGAAGTATTACTATTTGATAGTTCTACCGGTTGTAGTGAACACATCCTAGATAAAATGGAAGTGTGTTTAAAGTGATAAATGCAAAATTTTATTGCTGCAGAAGATTTTTCAAGTACAGAAATCTCTAGGTATCAGCAATAACATGTAAGGTGTATGAATTGTGTAACTTGTAGGTAGTCATATCTGGGGTTGGGTGAGCTATATGCCTTAACACACACAGTCACGATTTCCTTCATTTCTCCTCCTCGGTTCTTTAGTGAATTAACTTTGACATTTCAGTGTTCATTCAATGCTTCAGTTGGTGTGGTTCATAATACAGATGTCGAAAAGAACTATTCTGGGCCTCGATCAGCTAGATTACTTACACAGCAGTGGGTTGCTACACATACATTATTATTTTTTTACTAAAAGCCCAGTTTAAGAGCTGATGTGTAGCACAATCCTATTTGGGCAATGAAAGAGCACATACTCTCCAACATTTCTCTGATTTAAATAGGCATGTCCCATTCCATAATGATAATTTTACTATTTACACCCCATACGTCTTACTTGGTTGCCCCAGCCGCTCTAGGCAGCTTCCAACATATATAAAAACATAATAAAACATTGAACATTAAAAACCTTTCCTATACAGGATTGCCGTCAGATGGCTTGTGGGTCGAATAACTCCATACCCTCCAACATTTCTCCAGTGAAAATAGGGATATCCTAAGGAAAAGTGGAACATTCTGGGATCAAATCAGAAACCTGGATGGCTTCTCTAAATCAGAGACGTCCCTGGGAAATAGAGACATTTGGAGTTTGGCAGCAATGTTGTTCATATTTAGCATGTAGAGTGTAATATCAGTGGCACAGAATTAGTTTGGAAGTCCATTGTATATCATAGTACTTCATAGTAGCTTAAGTGCATAACTGAAGGGTATAACTGAATTTGTGGAACCCTACCGTTGCATACTCTCGAGGCATATTTGTCCGCCTCAGTTCTCAGCCTGAGATGAATGAATATTCTCACTGGAATTTGTTTGGCTTTCTGTCAGATGTCTGAGGAAGAAATGGTGGAAGTTAGCATACATCATGGTCTTTGGCATTAAATGCTAGCATTGGTCTAACAGAATAAGCCCTTTTTTCTCAGTGCCAGTAAGGGGAACCATGTTTCAAGCCCTACTGTGAAGAATTCAGAATGTCAGGAATGAAATTTATGTGGTGCTGAAGATGGTATTCCCTCAGCCTTTTTGGTGACTTTCCAAGACTGAAATAATTAGATGTTAGATGATAAAGGAGTGAAAGTTCAGACTAAGATGGTATTTTGTAGTAGAAGAAAATTTCAAGTTTGCTGCTCTACTGTCCTCCCCCAAGTATGACTGCTTAAAACTATTAGCAAATGATCCATGCTATAAAATTGCTTCACTAAGGCAGCTAAAATGCAGGTAAGATTTTATATAGTTCTTTAAGGTTCATTCTACAGAGTAAACCAAATTTTGCAAAATAAGAATAAAATAGTTCTCTGTGGGACAAAGGCCACAATTTATCAACCAGATTCTAGATTACTTTTGTCAAGGAAGATTAATATTTTCTCTAATAGTGAAGTATTGATATGTGGGACTTAGTAAGCTTAGTGTGATAAACTGGTCTGTAGATAAGTTTAACTTTGCTGTCACCGACACCAGTTGGACTTGATTGTCATCAGGCTATCAGCACAGAACTGTGCTCGTGTCACACACAGCTACTGCAGTGCCGACCAAGACATGGATCACTCCCTGGTGGTGAGCAAGAGCAATCTCCAGCCAAAGAGGGCCCATAGTACAACGCATAAAGTGTGGCCTTGAATCAACACCGCCAGAACATCCATACTTCAAATTTGTGAACGCTGCTCTGGTTTTGTCGAACATGCTCTACTGAACCGCTCCAGAGATAGGTGTTGAAGGAAGGTAGGACAACATCAAAGAGGCAACCTACAACACAGCTATGTCCTACTTTGGCAAAAGAGAGCAACAGATCCCCAACTGGTTTGAGGCTGGCATAAGGGACATGGAGCTTGTTATTGCTGCAAAGTGTGAGGCTCTTGTGAACTACAAGTGTGCACCCTGTGAAAAGGCACTTGCTCCACTGAGAAAGGCAAGGAGTGGAGTGCCAATGGATTGCTAGCCAATTTGCCAATGACTACTGGCTAAAGCTGTGTCAGAGAATTCAACTCACTGCTGACACCGGTAACACTCTCACAAGCCCACATTCCCAACGTGTTCGGACGCCTGTCTTGGCAACAGCTACACTGGCTTGGCCATGTCCACAGAATGGAAGATGGGGGGATCCCAAGGACATGCTCTATGAGGAGCTGGCTTTAGGGACTAGGACTGTTGGCAGACCAACTCTGTGTTGCAAAGATGTCTGCAAACGGGACATGAAGGCTGGCAACATCAACCCTGCTATGTGGGAATCCCTTGCAGATGACTGCAGTGCCTGGAGACAGGCTGTCAAGATGTGTATCCATAGCAGCGACCAGAGGAGAAATGACTGCTGGGAGGAGTGAAGGGAGAAGAAACACTGTGGTATATCTGCAGCAGCACAACCGGATGCCTTCATCTGCCCCAGCTGCAACAAAGCATGTCTCTTCCTCTACACTGCAACTTTCTAACAGTTTGACTTCACCCTAAAGGTGCACTTCTCCATTGTCTTCTGAAACAGAGAGGTGCCAACAATTATTATGAAGAAAATAAGTTATGAAAAGTGCAGGATCTTAATATAATTTTAGTACTTGGCTAACATGTTGTTGGGTGTGTGTGGAAATGGAAGTAAACGAAAATAAAATATAAGTGTTACCTTATTTTGTGAGTTTTCCACCCAGGTATTCTGTGGTATTTCATGTCTTATTCAATACAGTGGATAAGGTGCCATCTATACTTGAAACAGTAGCTGGGCATCCAGTTTCTAACAGTGATCAAAACTGATTATTTTAAATGGGAATAATTTTAAATGAGAAGTGAATTGTTATTGAGTAATCTTTGCCAGTAACAGTCCTTTGAGTATCTTATCCCAGAATGAGAAGCTTTTCTCACATCTGTAGTGCTACTTCATTCTTTTCAATGAAGGCTTTAAGTAGGATTTAAGTAGGGTTGCTATATTTCAAAAAGTAAAAAACCAGGACACCCTGAAATTTTTTGAATTTTTTTTAAAGAAACCCCCAAAATTGTCAAGCTTTTTCCCTGGGGCTGGGAAGGGCAGTTTAACCTCTGGTTTGCTAGTGAAACTGAATTACAGTGCCGGGAAATGATACATGTCTAAAAAGTGTGTCACCAACATAAGCTTTAAGGAGTTGGCTAAATATCCAGCACCTTTCCTCATATGGTGATCCCAAGGGCAGGTATTGCTGCTTTAGGTTTAGTTATGGACACATCCAGAGAACCTGCCAGGGAATCCTAAGCACAATGTAATAAATAATCAAGCAAAGCATAGAGGAATAAATTTAGAAGTCTAGTATGGTGACATTTTAACAATTCATATGTGTGAATAATCCATAAATTTGGTCTATATATTTATTTTCAGATTCCATTAATCCTCCTCTGTCTTCTTGCCTCTGCGTAGTAAATGTCCACTCTGACCTAATTTATTGAATCCTTCACTAATAATAATGAGTATACAAAGTCCAAATAATTTTCACTATTTACATACGGTATTTCTTTCAGTACTTTTGTTTAAAATGAATTCTATATCTATAGGCAGATGCAGAAATGGAATGACATATTTTATTTTTGTTTAAGTCGTTGAAATTTTACAGAGTGTTACAGTGCTTCATAAACTGGAGACATATTACAAATACTAATGAGAGAGTTCATTATTTTGTCTCAAATTTTATGACAGATTTGGCTTGCTTTCTTAAGTAATAGAGCCTCGGTAACGAATTAAAAAAATAATTGAACAACAGGCTATAGAGATTATGTATTAATCATAATGGCCCTGGAGCTACATGGCAGAAGTCAAGTGCTTCTAATTTTCTCAGTTATTATTATTACCTTACGATAAATGTTGTCCTCAAGGTATCTTTCTGGTATTTAATTCTTGTATAGCGAAAAGGGTTTATTCTTTGATGGCCTGAGTAAACACACACGGTACAGGATTTTGTGCTCCCTTGTGGAGATTGCCCACAATTGCCTTGAAAAACTGCCTCTCCAATTTTCTTCAATTGAATATTGTGCAGCCTGATTCTAGAAAGGTCAGTGAGACTAGCAACTCACTTCTGCCTGGTGTCCTTGAAGATCTAGACTCATGTAACATGTGCAAACATTCCTCTTTCAGGCCCTCTGGAGAGCAGCTATCATCTTAGACATTGCTGTCTTTCCACCATTCTTTGATTGAAACTTATGTCGGCACCAATCTTAAATATGGTTTATGCTAGTTGGAGATTGCTGTTAATCAGGGATTTGAAACGCGGTTCAAAACTATTTTCAGATCACTGCTTAATGTTGAGTGCTGCTTAGCCTTAGCCATTGTATAGGTGAGGAGACATAATGTGATAAATGTTTGGGTTGGGGGTTGGGGTAGAGGAAGATTCCACAATTCCAGGAGCAGCTTTTAATTCGTTAACCATGGTTAAGAAATTGGGAGACTTAACTCTGCCGAACCCTAGAAAATGTTTCCCTTTCAGTGGCCACTTGCTGATTTTACTATCTCTCTCTCTATGGGCATCTGTACCAACCAACTTGCTTTCATTGTAACATGAATTACTGTATTAGAGAAGAGAAGATAATTGCACAGGCAGTACAGGAATCCTATCTTCTCTGACAGTGAAAAATTGTTGGGAAGGCATGCCTTTGCCCCTTCCTTGCTGGTGTTTGGCAGGTGCAGAGATAAAGCACCTGCTAGCAATTGCATGAATGAGACATGGTATTATTGTCTACCAATCTGCATAATTACAAACAATTTATATTATATGCAAAATATGTTATCATCTTTCATGGGGGCAGAGATATTGAAAGCCTATTCTTCAGGTGTGCCTACCAGAAAAAATTTGGACACATCTGAATGTAAATGCATGTGAAAATGAAATGCATGCCTGTGATAACCACAGTGTGCAATGCTTAGATAATAAAAAGGGTGGATAGACTTTTAACAACTGTCACTTAAAGAACTTAACCTTTTAGTTAAAAGGTTATCTAGAGAAAATTTTATCCTCAAAGGTAATTTTTTCAGTAAATTATAAAAGCTTGAAAGTAATAATTTTGTTAAAATAGTTTCATCAGCCTTAATAATGATATGCAAGGCTTCTAATCTCTATTTTTAAATATATTAATTTTCAGATGTTTTTAATCTTCTACAACTGTAGTTAATTTGTAGTCTGTAATATTGTTTTGCTTGGAAGAATTATTCTTCTCTGATGTGGGTATTTTGACCACATCCTGAAACTGAAGATGACAGATATTCAATCTCCTTTTTTGTTTTTTGTTTTTGTTTTACTGAATTCAGATTTATTTATTTAGAATTCTAGGCCACATTTGGGCTACAGGGCTAGGCTATAGTAATAGCATAATAATTATCATTAATATATTAGTTCATAAAATTATTGAAAAAACACGCAGTGTCAGTCATTTGCTAAAACAGGAAGAAAGTCCTTTTTCATCCCAATGGAATGAAAAAAAACAGAGCATGGCTGATTCACTTCCCTACAACTGGAAAAGTTCAATTTCAAATACGGTTTCATCTTACTTCAGGCGATGGAGGTTCCTGTGTTGTTGCTTAAAATTGGGCAGACAGAAACTGATGAAAGCTAGAAAAAAGGGAGGGATGAAAGGAATCTGGAGAGAGCCACCATTGTTCAAGGACTAGGCTGGACTGCATAGTTCCCTGTCCTCCCATCATTGCTATTTGGCCAGTCTTCTGTTATATTGAAATTTTAGCCATTTTTTAAAGTACTAATGCTGAAATCGGAATATATTATTTGAATGTTTTAGATGTAAAAAAATTACTTCACTCTCTTTTTGCTACAATGTGGGTTAAGCCACAGAGTCTAGGGCTTGCTGATCAGAAGGTCGGCGGTTCGAATCCCTGCAATGGGGTGAGCTCCCGTTGCTCGGTCCCAGCTCCTGTCCACCTAGCAGTTCGAAAGCACCTCAAAGTGCAAGTAGATAAATAGGTACTGCTATAGCGGGAAGGTAAACGGTGTTTCCGTGCGTTGCTCTGCTTCACCAGAAGTGGCTTAGTCATGTTGGCCACATGACCTGGAAGCTGTACGCCGGCTCCCTTGGCCAATAAAGAGAGATGAACGCCGCAACCCCAGAGTCGGTCACGGCTGGACCTAATGGTCAGGGGTCCCTTTACTTTTTAAGTATAGCTTTGCATTTGATATTCTGACTTCTAGCATCAAATGTGAACAACCACATTATCAAGCATGTGTTATCTCTACTGAGTATGCCTTGACCATAGTCTTCTGGTGATGAAAATGATTCTACCCAACAATCCACCTCCCATAGCTTGTGGAAACTCTTCTACTGACAGAGACACCAGGTTGTCCCCAGTATTGGGGCGGCCTGGCATGCGGCGTGCATGTGTGATGTCATACAAGTGGTGCACGTCATGCACTTCTGATGACAAAACATTGCATGATGCATGTGTGGGATGTCATGTGAGTGAACTGAGCACAACATCGCGTCATAGAAGGCTGAGTGCTCTGGAGAAGGATGAGTGCTCTGGAGCAGCCAGCCGCTGAAGCTATGACAAGCAATGTCATGCGTGACACATGCCAGGCCCCCTCAACATTGAGGGCGCCCAATCCCTTTCCAACAAAAATTGGAGTTGGCGCACTGTTTACTGAAGCCTCTGCTCTTCCCTGCCAGTCGTCATCTGGTGACAGCAGCTGTGGGAAGTGCAGCTGGAATAGCATTTTAGCAGCTATTCCTCACCCGACCTCCTTAATGTAGGCTACACATGGACAACAGTGTCATTGGCAGAGATTTGCTAGGGATATGGGGCCTCAGTGAATCCGTGAGGATGATCCTCACCCCATGCACAGAAATGTGTCGTGGGTTCTACTCACATTTGAAAGGGGGAGGATTGTGCCATATGTTGTTTTTCTGGCATGGTAGATCTTTGCATCTCCTATCTTCATTGTTAAAGTTAACAAAAAAAGAGAGAAACGACCTTTTGCTTTCTTTCTTTTTTACAAAAGGTACCTTACTAAACTAAGGCATTAATTACAGATAGTAGCAGGTGGTGTATTTTCCTTTGAAAGTTGTCACGTATTGGGCAGTCATTAGAAACAGGAGCCATATTTTAATTTATGGTATTCATTCAAACTTTAACTGCCCTTGATTAATAAAAATCCATGTGACAGTGCAGCATATCTCTGTTTTTAAGCTGTTAAGAAGAAGATAAAATGATTATAGCGTGCAGTAAATGTTGTTATGGCTCCAATATGTTTCCTTGGGGATCAAGCAATCTTCTGCTCTTTTCTTAAGACTGACCCTCTCACCTTGAAAAGCAGACATGAAGGAGAGCTGCAAATGCAAGACCACCGTCAGGTCAACCTGTCGTGAAGCTGACACGTCTCTGATATAAAACCCAATTTACTGTTGAAGAAGCACATCCATTATCCTTCTGATTTTAAAATAGAACATACATCAGCAAAATGATAAAAAGAAGTGCTTAAGAATTATGAAAGTCAAGGACTATTTCATATCAGAAAGTCACAACCTTTTTTTTTGCATTTTACTGATTAAAATTACACTTACCTGTAATGCTCCTTCTGTATATGTTCTTTTCTTCCTCTTCAAGGAAGCTAATAGAGTGTGTCAGTTTGATCTTTGCTAACTCTACCTCCAGAACTTAGTGACAGGGCTGGGAAAAATCTGAAGTGCCTGAGCACTCTTCTGCCTAAGAACTTAGCATATTTTATTCAGATCTCTGCAGAGCTAGCATTTAAGTGTTTGATGCTGGCTCCTATCTTATTGATAGTGGCGTGGTCCCTGGAAATATAGCTGTAGCACCTCCATATGCTTATATTTGTGAAGTCTCCAGGTTTACCTCCCAAGGACTGTTGAGGCAGGCTACATTTACAGAGCAAAAGGCTTAGAAAAACTATTCAAAGGTGCAGCCTGGGAACCATAGCTGCCAAGTTTTCCCTTTTCTCGCGAGGAAGCCTATTCAGCATAAGGGAAAATCCCTTTAAAAAGGGGATAACTTGGCAGCTCTGCTGGGAACTCAATTTACACAGTCTGGGGAAATTGATCCATGTTATGACAAAACAAAGCAAAAATGAGGCAGGCAACAAGACTCAAACAGCCACACCAACTGGATGTGTCCTACTAGTGAGACTACTTATCTCAAGTATTCCTGCTGATCTTGTTATTACCCAGAGCCAATCCTACAATTCTCTGGTTCAGAAAATGAAGGATAAGAACGTGGTGTCTTAATACCATGTGTGTGGGGTGTTGTTTTTGCTTCAGGTTACGAGCTCTGCTAACCCGGAAGTAGCTGCTCCTGGTTGTGAACTTTGCCCCAGGATACGAAAAAATCACGTGCCAGAGGCCCCATTAGCAAAAGCAAGCCTCAGGATAAGAACGGTTTCAGCTTAAGAACGGACCTCCGGAATGAATTAAGTTCATAACCAGAAGTACCACAATAATAATAATAATAGTAATAATAGTAATAATAGTAGTAATATAATAATAATAATACAGCAATTCCCAGCAACAGAGTTACAGTAAAGTTATATTTTTTATTAATATAAAGGAGGACAGCTAACACAAAGTAGATTCTGAGATATTACTGTATAAAAGTTTTAAGTCCATATGACTTTTAGTGCTATATCATTTCAAATACAGTGGTACCTCTAGATACGGACTTGTTCCAGGGTGGTTCGCACCCCGAAAAGTCTGTAACTAGAGCGCCACTTCTGCACACATGCGTGGCGTGATAGAGCACTCCTGCGCATGTGCAAAGCATGCAGAACACTTCTGCACATGTGCGAAGTGTGTAGAACACTTCTGCATGCACGTGTGTGGCGAAACCCAGAAGTATACACTTCGGGGTTTGCCGCATTCACAAGCTGAAAATTCGCAACATGAACCTAACATGAGGTATGACTGTACAGTATACATACATGCAGACATACATGTAGGAGTCTCAGAAGAGAACCCATTAATTACACTGATGCAGTTCCACTGAAATCAATAGAATTAATCCAGTGTAAGGAATCCAAAAACATTTATTTGTTTTCCAGGAATAATAATAATAATAATAATAATAATAATAATAATAATAATAATAATTTATTTATACCCCGCCCATCTGGCCGGGTTCCCTCAGCCACTCTGGGCGGCTTCCAACAAAACAGAAATTCTAAAATTCTAAAATACAGAAATCCATCAAACATTAAAAGCTTCCCTAAACAGGGCTGCCTTGAGATGCCTTCTAAAGGTCTGGTAATTGTTGTTCTCTTTGACCTCTAGTGGGAGGGCATTCCACAGGAATAATGCTGGACACAATAAATCCATGATATTCTCTCTCCCTTACCTTGCCCCCCCCATACACACAAACACATACACACATATACACAGAGAAAAAACAAGTTGTGTCTTTGTAATTCTTAAAAATGAAAGAGGACTTTCAAAGTAATAGTAGCTCAAGTGCAAAAGAATAGGAAATAAAAGAATCATTTATTGCTTCTCAAAGAGCTCTTTACCCTTTTACTTTTCCATAGTGGCACATAAGCCTTCTGAATGCTTTGGCTCCAAGAAATCAATAAAGCAAGGTTTTTTCTTTCTTTTTTGGTATTGAACAGAAATTTATTTGTGCTTGTAAATTTAGATGCCCAGAAACTTTTTCATTGTGAAAAGTCATAAGAGGATAGCAATTAACTTGTAAGGTGCTTCCCCCCTGCATGTCTCAATTACATATACAATATATTATTTTTATTTATTTATTTATACCCTGCCTTTCCCCCTAACAGATGGATTACAAATAAAAACAAGAACTCCTAAAAAAGAAAAAAACAATCATAAAATTTAAGATTGATAAAATCAAAACTATATATAAGAAGAAGATTTAACAATGAAAAATATTAAACAGTATTAATAAAATCCGGATTACATCACTTTGATCAACACTTCATATTACATATACAGATACCAACTTGCTTTCAGACTACCAAGTCTTTGAACAGTGGGCTGACAATTGATGGCATTTATTCTAGAGCTTTTCAGAATAAACAGTGGTGGTAAAATGGTTAAAATCAAATTCTAAACAAATTGCACTTTCATCATAATAGTTACAGTACCAAGTGAAAAGGTCAGATTTGAGAAACTCTAAATTATTGCAAACAGAATGTAAAAATATGCCATATTAAAAGTCTCTGGTGATAGTTATAAAATGCTTGGTTTTCTGTCTTCAGTTAAAACAAGGTCAGCCATTATATATGCAAAGGGTGTAACACCCACCAGCTAGTATTATAAAAAATCATGCATGCAAAATAATGAAAATGACATCAGTGGAAATGGCATTTAGGCTTTGCCCTTATCCAAGATTATTCTCTCAGTTCATTTACCTGTAGTCCAAATTTGTGCAATCCTAGTTAGCAAAAAGCAGCTAACAGATCAATCCTAAATCCCATTTATTTCAATGGGAGCTTACTCCCGATTAAGGGTGCACAGCATTACACCGATGGCTTGCCGTCATTTCCTAACACCGGATGAAGAGACGTCAATAAGGATCAGAATTACAAGAACAGTTTTGCAAAACTGTTTATTTCTAAAACATACTAATAGCATCATTTGCAAGACTTTACATTTAAAACCATATACAAAAATAAAAGATACAAGCCAGCAATACCATAAAACTTTATATTAATGCATGAATGAAATCTCTTCTCTCTCACCCCTTGTATTTGACTGTTCTACAAAGCAGTTTGCCAAAATACATAACTTTGCTTTCAGAAGCTTGTAAAGGTAAAGGGACCCCTGACCACCAGGTCCAGTTGTGTCAGACTCTGGGGTTGCGGCGCTCATCTCGCTCTATAGGCCGAGGGAGCCAGCGTTTGTCCGCAGACAGCTTCCGGCTCATGTGGCCAGCATGACAAAGCTGCTTCTGGTGAGCCAGAGCAGTGCACGGAAACACTGTTTACCTTCCCGCCAGAGCGGTCCCTATTTATCTACTTGCACTTTGATGTGCTTTCGAACTGCTAGGTGGGCAGGAGCTGGGACCGAGCAACGGGAGCTCACCCCATTGCAGGGATTCGAACCGCCGACCTTCTGATCAGCAAGCCCTAGACTCTGTGGTTTAACCCACAGTGCCTGCTGCTTTACAAGAACTTAAATCAGATATGATTAATTGTCTATTATGAATTCTATATAGTAATTGTCTGATCACATTTAATTGCAACTGCAACTTAGAATCCCCCCCTAAATACGGGAGGGTCTTGGAAACATCATACTCCCACCCTCCCAGGGTTGCGCAGAGCAACCTTACAAGCAAGTCTTAAGCTTGGATGCTGCTGACTACTTTCCTGCCCCTTTCACCAGTGGCAGAAGTGAATAATGCAACCAAGAGTTCCCATTCTTATTTGATCCATGGAGCCTTTCTATAAACCTCTGCAAAATTAAAGTCCCTTTACTCTTGTCAAGGGAGGTTCATATGCAAATTATAGAGCAATCCTAGTGAGGGACTGGGGAGGTGAAGGGCACAAGATCCATTGCTACAACACTCACACCATCTAGGGCAGAAGATAGGGACAGTTCCCCCAAGTTTTCACTGTGCCATCTCCAGGCTGGTGGAGCTGATGGACACGAGGAACAGGCTGCTTGGGGGGGTTCACAACCCATTGGAGCCAAAGCTGCCAGCCTGGTTCTCCAAAACATCCCATTTTGGGACTTTGCATTGCCTACTGCCAGTGGGAGAACCTCTTGAGGAGCTTATTGCCTGCCTGGGTAAAGTTGAGGCCTCTGCTATGGCAGAACCATCCCCAGTAGTGCTCCTCTTCACCAGTCTGCATTGGCCAAGACTTCATCTTGACCCAAACAGGCAATAAGTTCCTACAGGTCGTTTCCCTCACTGGCAGAAGCTGGTGTAGTGGCAAATAGGTAGCCTGAAGCAAGATGAGCGCTGCACCCCATAGTCAAGTTTGACTGGACTTAACCGTCCAGGGGTCCTTTACCTCTACCTTACTATACCACATTAACACATTTGTCAAACAGAGGCAATGTTATTAAAAATCAACTTGTAGTATGGATTTTGGTGTTGCTAAATCACACCTGGGGCTGTCTGAGGGTTTCCTTCGGTGTGAGTTCATGAAGAAGCTGAGGCTATTAATTGGATCCCTTAGTAGACCAAGCAGACATGTATACAGTACCAGTGATTGTAACATAGCCCACCCTGTGACCAGAAAAAGTAGTTAAAACAGTAGCAGAAACTCAACAGCAGTAATGGAGATGAATCAAGGGATTGTAAAGGCTGGAACTAGATCTGTGTTGGATGAGCATTGCTTTCCTTCATCAGCTTCAATGAAGAGTTGTTTGAGGCTGGTGGAATGAAGAGAGGTGAATAAGCTTTCTAGTATATAAGCTGCAAGACTTTGAGAAACTTACAGTACAAGAGCTGGTGATAAATAAGTGATAAACAGCAATGTGAAACACATTTACTTCTGTAGTATTCAGAATATAGTTAATACAATTATTGTCAACCATGTTGGCTCCCTGTACATTTCCGAGCACAATTCAAAGTGTTGGTGCTGACCTTTAAAACCCTACATGGCCTCGGTCCAGTATACCTAAAGGAGCGTCTCCACACCCATCGTTCTGCCCGGACACAAGGTCCAGTGCTGAGGGCCTTCTGACGGTTCCCTCGCTGTGAGAAGCCAAGTTACAGGGAACGAGGCAGAGGGCCTTCTCGGTGGTGGCGCCCACCCTGTGGAACGCCCTCCCACCAGATGTCAAAGAGAAAAACAACTACCAGACTTTTAGAAGACATCTGAAGGCAGCCCTGTTTAAGGAAACTTTTAATGTTTAATAGATTATTGTATTTTAATATCTTTCTGGAAGCCGCCCAGAGTGGCTGGGGAAACCCAGCCAGATGGGTGGGGTATGTATAAATAAATAAATAAATAAATAAATAAATAAATAAATAACAACCCTGTTTCCCGCGTAACACTTGACACCCTTTGGGGTTGTGCGATGGCTAAGTTCAGCCAGGACGCTTTAGTTTCAAATTGTTTTCTATCCACAGTATGATAAAGTAGCCACTGACAGAAATTCTGCAGTTGTTTCTTAAGCTATATCCTAAATAGTCACTATGCCAACATTTTTAGCACTTGTTTTTTGACCAACTTGAAATAATAATTTCTACTAATAAAAGTCACACAATTTCTATCTAGAGTAATCACAGTTTAAATGGTGCCATACTTGTTTTTTCTTTTGTTTATGTCAGAGCAGAATGCATATTTCATAGTAAATCTGCATTCTTCCTGTTTTTACACTGCATTTCAGAGCTTTGATTTGTAGAGTTGTTCTTAAAAGGTAAAGGTAAAGGGACCCCTGACCATTAGGTCCAGTCGTGACCGACTCTGGGGTTGCGCGCTCATCTCGCATTATTGGCCGAGGGAGCCGGCGTATAGCTTCCAGGTCATGTGGCCAGCATGACAAAGCCGCTTCTGGCAAACCAGAGCAGCACATGGAAACGCCGTTTACCTTCCCGCTGTAGCGGTTCCTATTTATCTACTTGCATTTTAACGTGCTTTCGAACTGCTAGGTTGGCAGGAGCAGGGACCAAGCAACGGGAGCTCACCCCGTCACAGGGATTCGAACCGCCGACCTTCTGATCAGCAAGCCCTAGGCTCAGTGGTTTAACCACAGCGCCACCTGGGTCCCTTAGAGTTGTTCTTATTTACTAGCTATTAATTAGGGTACTTTCCCTTACTTTAATGCACTTGTGGTGTTTAATTTCTTGTGAATGTTTATTTAGTACTGTATTCTAACAAGAATGAGAAGGATAAATTGTAGCACTTTTAGTGTGGGGCTGTCATATCGTGTGCTGTCACTTGAGCATTAAGTTGCTTGGCACATCTGCATTTTTATTCATGGGCACAGCTGTGCCCTGCCTCATGACCCTCTTCTCTTTGTGGCTCCTGCAGTAAAACCTTCAACCAACACTTTTTTTGGGGGGGCGGGGGGAATGCAAGAGCACAAAGGAAAAGGCCCAGTAGCATTTTAAGATAAACAAAGTGAACATTTGGGTTCAGTTCCTGCCCACCTAGCAGTTTGAAAGCACGTCAAAGTGCAAGTAGATAAATAGGTACCGCTCCAGCGGGAAGGTAAATGGCGTTTCCGTGCATTGCTCTAGTTCGCCAGAAGTGGCTTAGTCATGCTGGCCGCATGACCCGGAAGCTGTCTGCAGACAAACACCGGCTCCCTCGGCCTATATAGCGAGATGAGCGCACAACCCCAGAGTCATCTGCGACTGGACCTAACGGTCAGGGGTACCTTTACCTTTACTGTCTATCTTATTGTAGCTACCTATAAACATGGCCACTGACTGTAAGGTGTTACAAGAGGGACCAAGGACACTTAGCCGCCAACAGTTCAACTTCAAAGGCCTTGAGCAAGGTAGGCCTTGATTGGCATGGGCCACTTAGCCAGCCAGTAGAATTGAGTGACACGTAGCCAAGACAGTGCCCAAGGTCTTGAGGACAGCCTCCCTTCTGTGATTGAGAATGGGAGAGATGGGTAAATGTGAAGTGACATTCCCCTTCTCCTAGGGAAGGAGAGATGTTGGCTATGCCTGTAAAGAGGAAAACACATCTAGGAGCTCATGAAGGTGGGCATACAAACACAGGCCCAGGTAAAGAGGCACAAGGCAGGAGGAAGATAGTGGTTTCATTGATAGGGGATGAACCAAATCATATGGGTAGAGCTTATTTCAGCCTAAGAAACAAAATAACCTGCAAATTTGTGGTGGATCATAATAGATAAATGGGAGGTGAGTCTATCTCTGTGTGTCTTATATATAAGCATTAATGTAGCAAATGCAAAACATAACTCGGGCTAGTAACTCTTTTCAGTACTAGCCCCCTCCCCTCTGTTCACATGGTACATGTAGATTTTTACTCAGGAGAAGACTTTCCAGGCCTCTGTATTTCTGCCCCCATTGCAGTGTGTGCCGTGGAATATGGTAGGTGGCAGAAACGTCTTTATGCAGTACCATAACTATACATCCCTTAAGTTGGTAACATGGGCGTACCCAGGATCAAAACTAGGGGGGGCAAGGGGAGGGGCCAAGGCACGGAAGGGGAGGGGCCACAAAGTGGGCGGGAACGGCGAACTCACGCTCCGCCGGGCTGTGCCCCTCCCTAGAAGCAGGGCTGGTGGGCGGAGGCGGAGCCCAGCCCAGCGGAGCACGAGTTCAGCGTTCCCGCCCGCCGCGCCGCGCTCTCTGGTTCCCCGCCGCGCTTGGCCTTGCCAGAGGGCGCGCCGGGGAGCTGGAGGGAGGGTGCGGCGCGGCGCGGCGGGAATGGTGAACTCGCGCTCCGCCGGGCTGTGCTCCGCCTCTGCCCACCAGCCCTGCTTCTAGAGTAGGGCAGCTGCCCTAACTTGCCCCGTGGTGGGTACGCCCTTGGTTGGTAAGGTAAACTTTAATTAGGATGTTTTTCATTCATTTTTGGTACTATTAAAAGCCATCCTTTTACGCATTGTAGCTTAATAAAGATAGCAAGGCAGAGTGAAAATAAAACATATACACACCAGTGCCTTGCATTTCTGCCGTAAAAATAATGCATACTATGAAGAAAAATAAATATGTAATCTGTCCTTAGCTTTTGCATGATAGCAGCAAGAGAATGATTGATATTAGGTTAGTCATTTATTGGTGGCTCATCTGGGTTTTATTTCTGATCCTGTCAGAGTGAAAAGAACTACCAGTTTTATTAAACCTGGTGATGTACTCCATACTTGTACTTTTATTACCAGTTTGAGAAGCTACAAAATATTGGCACTCTTTAATAACAAGCACTTGATGTTTCCTTGTGTCAGCAAATTTCTTAGATTAATACCTTCTGTTTGATTGATTGACGCCTACTGTGCATTTTATAAGGTTCTGAGGTACTAATTTCACAAGGCTGTTATAGTAAAACTTATGTGATTCCAAGTGTGTATGTCATGCACACACACACACACACACACACACACTTTACTTAAATCACAACTTCCTTCTGTGCTACACTGATTAACTACAATATCTGCTTTCCTTCAAAACCCCTGGGAAGTTACCATTAGTTCTTTTCAATCAGACAGCTGTACAATCAAATATTGTACCATGCTAGTCCAATTCTTATTTCTATGAATTGGGTAGCTACCTATGATTTAAGATTATGAGTTTAATTTTTTAATAAAAAAAATATGTCACCAGTTTTACTGGATAGCAGAGCAGAAAAACAAAACTGAAAGAAACAAAATGCCTCCTTTTAACTTTATGACCATCCAGTTAAGTGTTATGCCAACTTGCTTGGAGAGCCATAATGTATTACTTTGTCAAAATCATAGCTACCTCTAAATATTGTTCAGACTGCAAAAGCAAGTTACAGGACAAAGGATGTCAACAGATTTATAAGCAACAGAAGGATTAGAAAGATACAGTGCTGTGACAGTGCAAGTTAATTGCAACTTTAGTGATGTAGTCCTCCTTATGACCCTTAAATTGGTGCTTCAGTAGCCTAGCTGTAAATGGACACAATGTGCCCCCTTATTATTATGTTACTTGTTAATCACACCATAATGATTCTCTGAGCAATATGCAATAAAGGTTTATTGACTGCACCACTTTGGATGCATTTTGTGGAAAGTGGTATAGAAATCCTTAAATAAATGAAATGAATATCTAGAGCTTTATTTTGGGCACAATATCCATAACCTGGATAAGTATACAATTTGGGCCATAGACATTTCCCATACACCTTCTTATTACCTTGTATATTTAAATCCATATTTAACAGTGTTTCTAAAAATCAGTAGATTCCTTATAATAATAAGCACAGTACATAACATTGTCTTGAAATTTACTGTTTCAATAATCAACAAAATTGCTTTCCAACAAATTATTGTTTTGATTGTTGTCACAAACAAAATTTGTCAGCATTGCAGTGGATCACATTCATAAACTACTATTGAGTTGTAGAAGCAGTAGCTTCACCTGTAACCACCATTTGCAATTACATGCACACAGAGACAGGAGAGAGGGCACACACGGGAGAGCACCAGGTGTTTTGACACTAATATTAATAGTAACTCAAAGTCAAAAGTAAATTTCTAACTAGCAGTCTTTTTGACCACTTTCATTCATCACTGGATTGATAGAGATATAGGGCAATTTCCAGTTCTGTCCCCTCCATTGACAGAAGACCAGCATTGGTTACCACCCAATGTAACAGAAATAAATATATTTGATATGACAGAAAGGTATGTTATATATTTCTGCATATTTCACTACTACATTCAAGTTGTAGTTTAATATGATTATTCCCCAATTTATACTTTACAGGTTTGTCTGTTAATATTTTTTCAGTTGTATGCTGTACATTATATGCTGACATTTCACAGGCAATAGAGAGTAAGTTAAAAGAAAGAAATGTGAATATACTTCTAAAAACCCTTTATTATGTAGGAGCTTGCACTCTCTAAAGAATTTCACCATGTGCCAGTGTCATATAGCTCTCACATTAAAATATTCATTGAGTGGAAGAGAAAGTGAGCTATAATCTTCTGATGGGGGAAATCTCAAAGCTGTGTTTGACAATAGAAGACTGGTGGAAGTGATCATCATTGCAAGGCATAGAAAGAAAAAGCCATCTCACTATGAGCCCAGGAACAGACTCTGCCACTGCTATCCAGTTGAAGTCTATAGAGAGAAAGAATACATTTAAACGCTGTGCTTTATTCCTTTCCAACTTTTCTCATTTGGCCAACACACATGTCTGTGGCCTTAATTGCTAGATGTGACAGTGCATTAGCCTGGCTGTCTCAGCTGCTCAGGTCTTTTATCAAACGCACTAAGACAGATGCTAAATAGTAAGTACTAAATTGAGATCTTTGATTCTCTTGAGATAGAGTTGATAAGAAGAAGCCCACTGGTGCTAATAAAAAATGTGACCCTTTTTACATTTAAGAGGAAGAAGTGGGTAGTGTTTTAAGAAGTGATATGCTAGGAGATATATTCATTTTTTAATCTTTTCCATCTTTGTAGCATGAAGTTGAAATACATTATAGTTGAAATAGTAACACTTTTCTAAGGATTAATTTGACCCAGAGTGTTCAGGACACAGACCTTTTCAGGACACAGAACTTTTTTCAGTGTCAGAGAATGACCCCCAAGTATGTGCCATGGTCAATGGCTTCCAATGTAAAATTAAGGGAAAGTTTCTGTTTTGCGGTGGCCAGCAGCAGCTCCCCTTCCTCTTCTACTCCGCAGCCAGCAAAGAACCCTTTTCTGCATCCGAGGTCCCCCTTCTCCAGAAAAGGATGCCTCATTTACTGGTTGCAGAGGGCAGAGCTGAACTGCTTCTCTCCTGGAGGCAGCGCAGTGCCACTGCCGCCTGCTGGCTTTTCACATTGACTTTGTGGGTGTCTGGCTCCCACAATTATATTATTGTGGGTGCCCAAGCACCCATGGCACCCTATGGAACTTAGTTGGGCACAATCCATGATTTGATTGACTGTCTGGGACTACTTGTGAGTATTCCATAGATTATTATACAAACCATGAGTTAAAATAGACCATGACTTAGCATTACATACGTGTAAACCAGGCCTGTTGATGTAGAATGTCATAATACCACATAAAAGAAATATTGGTGCTACTAAATTTGTACAGTATTACAATGAAGTTTCAAACAAACAGATTCTCACCCCCCCAATCCCTTTTTGTTTACAAATACTTGGACACAAAATACATATCCCCTGATCCAGCGGGAAAGACCTGGAAACATACAGTCTTCATGCTCATCTTTACCCTATTGAACTGGCTGGCTGTGTCTTTTAAAGTGATCCATATATGTTAGTGTGCATCATTAGTTATACAGGAATACAACTGGATCAGGGGCAATACTTCTTCTTAACAAAGTAAGTGGAAACCCAAATCTTAGGAAAGGAATATTGGATGTTTCAGATCTTTTTCTTTAAGTTCTATGTCAAACAATTCTTCAGCCCTGTACTCACATATCTGGGAGTAAATCAGACTTAAATCAATGAGACTGACTGCTGAGTAAACATGGTTAGTATTAGAGCTTAAGGGTTGTTATTGTTCAGGTTTAATTGAGTTTTAAGAAGTAATAAAAATGCTTTCGGGACCATCTGATTAATAAAAATCTGATATACAAGTATGTTTCACTGTTTATTTGATTTTTGTGTGACTTGCACATGAATCTTCTATACAGTTCTATTCAAAATGCAATTAATTAAAGGAGATTGTTTGGTTCCCAAATGGATGTTTATCTGTTACACAATTAAAGAACACCAGATGGAGGGAAAAATAACTTTGCTGACAAATGTGACTCTATAGTAAAGCCAGCTTAATCAAGCCAGTTGATTCACAAATGGAAACTTGCACAAATACGAATAGCCTGAACAGTTCGTTTTGTAAATTACACTTTCCTTCAGGCAACTTTGTCATATTTAAGTGCTGAGCAGCTATGACGATCTAAGCTAATGTTTAGGGCTAAAGGAATTTAGTGAATCAATAGGCAGAGGTGGTTTAACTGTTCTCATGAATGAAACTATCTCACACCCCATATAGTAATATAATAATAATTTATTATTTATATCCCACCCATCTGGCTGGGTTTCCCCAGCCACTCTGGGTGGCTCCCAACAGAATATTAAAAATTCAACAAAACATCAAACATTAAAAACTTCCCTAAACAGGGCTGCCTTCAGATGTCTTCTAAAAGTCAGATAGTTGTTATTTCCTTGATATCTGATGGGAGGGCATTCCACAGGGCGGGCACCGCCACCACCGAGAAGGCCCCTCTTCCTGGTTCCCTGTAATCTCACTTCTCGCAGGGAGGGAACCACCAGAAGGAGCTGGACCTCAGTGTCCGGGCTGAACAATGGCGGTGGAGAAAGGCATGTAGTGAGACAGAAGCAACAAGCATAAGACTCTTGTGGTGTGCTCTGATAAAACACATACACACTAATGCATGCTCACAAATGTAGGTTGGTTCAACTCAACACATACGGCTTTCTTGGCCTTGTCAGACAACTAAGAATGCCCACAACAGTTGGAGAGAGCACGAATGCCCACAGGCTCCAAGGTCACTGGCCCAAATAGATATACCTCTGATATTCTCACATAAGTTAAGGATGAAGCAGAGCTATGCCCCTGGGAGGAAATGGGTGAAGAGCAAAGTAACAAGAGTGGTAATACTGAAGTATTACCTTACAAATTATGTTTTAAAATTTGTTGTTGTTGTTGTTGTTGTTGTTGTTGTTGTTGTTGTTGTTAAGATTTAAGGTAGCATTTCTTATTTATACCATATGCAGTAAATAAAGGCAAAACACTAAACAGACACATGTAAAAATAAAAAAAAATCATTTTTTTAGCTCTTGGATAACAAAGAAATATGCTAACATCTATAAAAACACAATGCCCTGTGAAACTTCCTTGAACACCTGTTAAATATTTGCTGTGAGACTCTTGAGTCGCCATTATAACTTTTTAGACGGGAGCATATTTTTATATGCTGTTTCATACATCTGCCTATAGGAATATCTGCAATACATGTGACTGGTGGGCCTATTTAAAGTCATTAACATGTGAGAAATATTCATCAAGTAAAACTAGTGGTTGTGTAAATTATGCTTAAGCGGTCTGAGACAGCTTGCTTCCTGGATTTTAATGTTTCATTTATAAGTATGGAATAAAAAAAATGGTTTAGAGTACAGTATGTAGTCACATAACATATTTTTTGGAAAATGTTTTAGTACTAGTCTCTTTAACTGATGGGACTAATGATACTCCAGAAAAAAGCATAAGGACTATACTCGCTAATGAGGGTGCAAAACTGAATTTTTATTTATTTAGTTTCTATACTGCTCTTCATTTGTGGATCACAGGGTGGTTAAATGTTATTAATAAATGTTATAAGCTTTTGTAAAATTATTGCCTTGAAGTGAGACGAGCATCCAAGGAGCCTCATGTTTCACATGATTAAATCCCATTGTGTTGTATTGCTTTCTCCAGTTCTCTCTCTAAAGGGCTAGTTCTGTCCCCTCGGTTTATGTCCTCATTTGGGCACACTGGCTCGTCTGCTTATTTGAGATATGACATTTGAAACCAACCCATTAGGGTTCATTGTATAGGAGATAAGAAGAAAATGAGCTAACGTTTGTTCTTTGCACTCATTTAGCTTCTAACCAGATGTGTGAGATTTTCAGTGATTCTAAGACTGTTAGCCACTAACTTCCAATTAATCTAATTTGCATTAACTGGAATAGTATTATAATTTCCATTTTGCAATTGCGATGATTCACAGAAGGATCAAGTCACGTCTCTCTTTCTTAGCTGTGACTTTCTGCAAAGTGAACAGCTTAACTGTAAACTGCTCTAGTTATGCTTCATTATATAGTTTTGTCAGCCACAATCTTGAAAACTGTTGGTTCCCCCCCCCCCTTGCAAAACTTTCCCCTCCCATGACATATTGCAAACTAGTTTTGAAAATCCTTTGTTTTAAAAGCAGAGTACTATCCAGTGTGCTGCTCAATAAATTCCAGATTTGCCCCCAATTTTGCACTTTTAATCATGGCTAAGACTGCGATCCTATCCCCACTTACCTGCGAGTAAACCTGATTAAATCCAATAGGACTAAACAGGATTAGGATTTCACTATAATGCTGCAATCCTGGGCACATTATTTTGGAGAAAGTCCGATTGACCTCAGTGAAATTTACTACTGAGGAGAATTATATAGGATAGGGTTGCATATTTCAATGAAACTACTGGATTATTTTTTGCTCTTACTACTTTTTATGGGGCATGACCCTGAAGTGTGTAGTTTGTAGAACTATAACTTTAGCTATGACTAGGTATATTATGGTCAATATCGATAACATTATTAAGGGCAACTGATTAAAATTGATTGGAGAACCAGTGTGCCTTGTTCGTCTTACATAATTAAGTTAGAATCCTGCTTCCCAAATGCTCACTATCTTAGCAGAATGTATGAAATCTGCCAAGAGATTTTAGAATGGAGATGTAAATATTCTTCAATGGTGGGACTTCATGATCCTTAACTGGATTTCCAATCTATGGTTTACATAATAGGGTTTACACTGCCAACACTGCATGATAGTGGGAACCCCAAAACACCATGTTAAAGATATTCATGATGGTCTAAGGCCAATCTGCTACATCAGACCAAAGGCCCTTCTCCTCAAGCAACTTGTTCTCAGGCTGGCCCACCAGATGCCTGTAAGCAGGAAATGAGTACAACAACACTCACTTGTGATTCCCAGTAACTAGTATTTACTGTATTTACATACCACATCAAAGGTAGTACACAACTATTATTGCTAGAGGCCCTTGGTAGCCTTATCCACCATTAATTTGTCTACACACCTTTTAAAGTCTTGACCATCACTACATCTTGTGGTAGCAAATTCCAGAGCTATGTGCTTTTATCTGTCCTGAATCTTCATGCTTCATGTGATGGACCAACATTCAGCTTCATGTGATGGACCAAGGTTCTAGTTTTATTTACTCTTGCCCTGCGTTCGTTTACATATTTGAATACTGGTATTTAAAGTGAAGACATAGAATCATAGAATCATAGAGTTGGAAGAGACCACAAGGGCTATCCAGTCCAACCCCCTGCCAAGCAGGAAACACCATCAAAGCATTCTTGACATATGGCTGTCAAGCCTCTGCTTAAAGACCTCCAAAGAAGGAGACTCCACCACACTCCTTGGTAGCAAATTCCACTGCCGAACAGCTCTTACTGTCAGGAAGTTCTTCCTAATGTTTAGGTGGAATCTTCTTTCTTGTTGTTTGAATCCATTGCTCCGTGTCCACTTCTCTGGAGCAGCAGAAAACAACCTTTCTCCCTCTTCTATATGACATCCTTTTATATATTTGAACATGGCTATCATATCACCCCTTAACCTTCTCTTCTCCAGGCTAAACATACCCAGCTCCCTAAGCCGTTCCTCATAAGGCATTGTTTCCAGGCCTTTGACCATTTTGGTTGCCCTCTTCTGGACACATTCCAGCTTGTCAGTATCCTTCTTGAACTGTGGTGCCCAGAACTGGACACAGTACTCCAGGTGAGGTCTGACCAGAGCAGAATACAGTGGTACTATTACGTCCCTTGATCTAGATGCTATACTCCTATTGATGCAGCCCAGAATTGCATTGGCTTTTTTAGCTGCTGCATCACACTGTTGACTCATGTCAAGTTTGTGGTCTACCAAGACTCCAAGAACCTTTTCACATGTACTGCTCTCAAGCCAGGTGTCTCCCATCCTGTATTTGTGCTTTTCATTTTTTTGCCCAAGTGTAGTACTTTACATTTCTCCTTGTTAAAATTCATCTTGTTTGCTTTGGCCCAGTTGTCTAATCTGTTAAGGTCATTTTGAAGTGTGATACTGTCCTCTGGGGTATTAGCCACCCCTCCCAATTTGGTGTCATCTGCAAACTTGCTCAGGATGCTTCCAGTACTTCAACTGCTTCCAGTACTACAACATAACAGTTTTGTTGTCTTTTTTCTTGCATGTCCTAAAACTGTAGCAATCAGTGCTGCTTTCTCTAAGTTTTCTTCAGTTTATCTCCATAAATGGACATCTATTTTAAACTTTTTTCACCTTTCCTCAAATTAACAAAAAAAGGGACCATAGTTGATCTAGTAGCCCAAGTAACTGAAGGCTTTGAAAATCAATTGTATTTAAGTCCCCTTCTTGAATCACATATTTCTCCATGACAAATGTTCAGATGATATGTTTGATTCCAAAGGAGCAAATACAGATCTTGAATAATAAAATACTTGTCGGAGTACCTCTGGAGTACATTAATACTAATTGTCAACCTATAAAATGTGTGATAAATGAGCATTAAACTTTACTTTCTAGAGTTTCCTTCCCAGAGACATTATAAGGAAATGTCACTTGTAATTAATAAACAATTATTTTAATCTTCTATTACAACAGTGAAGAATTGACATGTGGTTTGCTTATTATAAATTGCTTTTAATATCTTGTTTTCAGATCTATTATTTTTAGGGGGTTTTGTGCCTTTCACTAGATGAGTGGATCCATGTAATGTTGCTAGGTTACCATAATTTCTTGGAAATTTCCTAGTTCCTTTCCTTTCCTTTACAGTATCTGATGAATGATTAATGTTAAAAAGTAGAACATGCTTCATTACAGGAAGCATCATAATTTATATTTTTAAGAATGTATAATTTTGCCCACTCCCCTTAGCACATATTTAGCACTTAATTTGTTTATGTCAAGTATAATATCATTTTGATTATTATTATTATTATTATTATTATTATTATTATTATTGGTGGTAGTAGTAGTAGTAGTAGTAGTAAAAATGTGCAGACACTCCCTTGCACACCTGCTGGTTGACTGAGATTACCCAGAGAGACCCTACTGGTGGTACTGCATGATCCTAAAATATGTCTTGTGCCACCTGGCATAGGGCCATCAGTGTGATAGTACGTACCTGCCATGTGGAATTGGAACATTCTCCCTTAGGAATAAGTAACACATTGACAATATTATATATATATGTATATATCATTGATCACTGTGGAAAAACAGAAACTGTATTCTTATACTGGTTATTTTTCTACTCTTTTATTATATATTGCATGTTTTAATCATGTTTATAATGCTTTGACATTTATTAAGCAGGACATAGGTACTTTAAAGTGAATAAAAATGAATAACCTGTTATGGAGAGGATCATGTTACTCACAAGATTTTTGAACCATGTGAATACAGTCTTGTGATCCATAGCTAGAATAATCACATTTGCCTTAGAAACTACATCAGCTGGGAGTTAGCTCAGACTTTAAGATGAGACTCTTAATCTCAGGGTTGTGGGTTTGAGCCCCATATTAAGTGAAATATTGCAGGGGGTTGGACTATATATGACCCTTGTGATCCCTTCCAACTCTACAATTCTATGCTTTATTCCTGCAGTAATGCTGGATGGTAATGGACTTTGTTCTCTTCTTCCACCCACTCCTTTTAGTGTTAGAAGTTAACCTGTACTCGCACTTTGTAGCCAAACTGGAGCATGTATTTAATAAACAAGTATGTGCCTGGATTGACCTTTCTGTCAGTAAGGACCAATGATTTGGCCCTATGTAGAATTCCTTTGCCCAACCTTCATAGAACAGAACAGAACAGAACAGAATAGAATTGTAGCATTGGAAGGGACCTTGAGGATCATCTAGTCCAACCCCCTGCAATGCAGGAATATGTAGCTGTCCCATATGGGGATCGAACCTGCAACCTTGGCGTTATCAGCACTGCACTCCAACCAACTGAGCTATCCAGATGGTCAGATGTCCTCTGAAGAGACACATCACTTTGCAGAATTGAATAGCAGATATTTACTGCCGTTAGGCCTATCCCAACCCTGACAGCTCCTCTTCACAGGCACAGTCTTGGGATGGGATGGGGATTAGCAACTTCAGTTATTCAAGCTGCTGGAGCAAATGCTCATCCATTTGGTGTTAACCTGCTTTGTTAATTTTTCATTCAGGAATTTTTAACTGAGATATCATTTTGGATGCAACTTTATGCCTATGCATAACTGCCCTGAGACCTGCAGGTATAGGGTGGTATATAAATTCAATGATGATGATGATGATGATGATGATGATAACAACAACAAAAACAACAACAATACGGTAATAATAATAATACACACCTACCCTGGATTTATACCGGAAATCTGTACTCAGTGCTTTTTTTCTTTAAAAAACTACTCTCATTTTCCTACTCATATTGCAATACTGCCCCTCAATGAGGCCAAACTTAGATTCACAAAATGTTTACGGGTATGTGTACCACTGCGTCCCCCCTGAAAAAAGCACTGTCTGTACTACCAACTCCCAATGTATAATTTACCTCCTCTCCTAGTACCTATTCCCAATGGGTATATTACCTCCAATGTGTGCTAAATTTTATGAACAATTATTCACAGATTTTGCATCTGATGATTAACATTTTCATTAAGACTGCTCGTGAAGTGAAATGCTACTGCAAACAAAGTCATATGTATTCATTTAAAAACCACCTTGTGTTTCCTATACCTGCTAATTCTCCAAGAAAAACCCTGGGACAAATATTCCATAGAAAACACTGACAGTGAATGTTTGACATTGGTGATGTGTGGCACACTGATTTCTTTGCCAATTTGGTTAAATCTCTAATTTAATCACAAGTATATTTCTTGATACATACAGACAAATTTTATATGATGGGTTTTTAATTTAATTTTTTTTTTTAGGTGAAAGGTCCCCCAGCGGCAGGAGCATTTAAAGAAAGACCAACAAAGCCTACAGCATTTCGCAAGTTTTATGAGCGAGGTGACTTCCCAATCGCCCTTGAGCACGATACAAGAGGAAACAAAATAGCCTGGAAGGTAAGTCAGGGCGCAGCTGTGACAGCCAGCTGCGCTTATTGAAGTGACATCTCTCATTGCCAAAAAAAACGTTGGCTTATAAGTAAATAAAGTGGAGTAATTTCTTAGCAAATAGAAGATGGTGGGAGAGCAGTTAGAGAGTGGCCTCCTGAGTCAGCCATCTACCTTGGCTAACAATTAAATTATATGCTGCAAAAAAGGAAAATGACAGAGTTGCTTTGCCTTAGAGAATTGTCTCCTGCTCAATTCATCTCTATTTTTATGAGGACCTGGCAACCCAGCCTATTTCAGGCAGTCCATCAAATGATGGAAGTGGCTGGATACAGTGAGCAGCAGCCATTTATCTCCCCCCAAATTTCACCTTCCTGCAGGACAGTTCCAAATGGAAGCTTTAATTACCTAAATGGATAGGTCAAGATTGCCTGCTCCCTTGAAATGCAGAGCAGAATACAAACGAAGGCAGATTCTCATTCCACGGCTGCACTCCCAGTCTGCAGCATATGTCAGACAGCGTAATCGCTGTCATACGTGCCCCTGTTAGAGGCTGACCTCCACTGCTGAAACCATTATGGTTCCGACATCTCTGACAAAAGGTTAATTGGCTTCAAAATAAATGTATTGCCTAATGACTTCATTCTAATGCAGCAGTGTTTCTCTCTAAAAGGCTTGGTGATGTTATTTGTAAAACTTGCCAATCTTTTAAGTAACTAGAGCAGGCTTTTAAATTTAATTTGAAAAATGAATGCTGATCTTTAACCTGCTCTTTCTATTTAATTATTTTGGTTATCAAAGAATGACTTTCCTTTTATGTATGTGTGTGTGTTGGGGTGACTGTGTGTGTCTCTGTATGCAATTTATTGGGCTGGGTTCAGATTTTTCTGGAAACAGAATTAAGAATAACAAAAAAATTGGGCATTCTTTGAATGAGGGAGAAAAGACCTAACTTATTATTCGAATGCTTATGTGGGCCCTGTGGAAAATGACCTTAATTTAAGCTGCTGTAGTTTTGTTAATAAAAACAAAAACAGATATGACTAGTTGGGTCACTGAGTGAATAATATTTATTATTTATGAAATGACTAAACAATTTGTTATGTACAAAACATATCAAACAATTAGATCCTACCTGCAAGTTTTTAATATAATTTAATGGATGCATTTGGCTCCATTTTTAGATGGGCACAACCAATGATCTAACAGAAAATTGTATTTCTGCTTGACATTAGTAACAGAGTAACAACAGAAAAAAAACTTTGTATTTACTTTCATGGTGGTAACATGCCATCCATTTTATAAGAAAAGCCATGTAGTAGATAATTGAAGAAATAACTGAGAATTGTAATGCATGCAGGGCCGTCTCAAGCATACCTGGCACCGTGGTGCGACAGATCCCTCCGGCGCCCCCGCCCCACCCCGTTTCCCAGCGTGGCGGGTGGGTGGGCACAGCGCGCAGCGCGGCTGCCGCCTGGAGGACCAGAGCCCTGCACAACCCAGCCAGGCTGTAGGGCTGGCCCTGGCCCAGGGGGCGCTGCCTGCCCCCTGTTGCGACGCCCCTGCGCACGGCGGAGGCGGCCCCAGGCCTGTGCGCCTCTGGAGAGCGGCCTGAAGCCGCTGAACAGCTGAGAGGCGCGCCTGGGGCGGCCTCCACCGCGCCTCTCAGCAGGCGCCACCACACCTGGGCTTAGGGATGGCCCTGAATGCATGCTTTCTTGTATGGTTGCATGTTGCTGATTATATAAAGTTTTATATGAATATTTATATGACATTATCAATTTATGCTCAATTGGTTGTATCCGGTGATAGCTTAAATGAGCAGAAGCATTTTCCAGTGAAGGCAGAGCTACCATTAGATACATCCAATATGTTTTATTTTTTCTTAAGGCTTATGATCAATACAATAATACATTTGATTTGAATGAATACACAAAGGAAAGGGAATGCAGGGGAGAAGTGGAGAGAAACAGGAATACAAGTATGAAAACAGTTTAACTTAAGTAGATAAGATTAAAGATTTTTTAAAGTATTATTTTAAAAGGGGGGAGCAAGATTCTTATTGTTCTGTACAATAAGAAATAATGGGTTTCTTCAGTATATTTAGTCACTGTTTGCCAGTGATACAGTCTTATTATGTTACCTTGTCCTAGGCTGCAAATGCCAGCAAAAGGTAATAAAGTAGGAAGCACCATGGAAAAGCTTCCGTTTGATCCTATGGCGGGCCCAGCATCTACCTTGACATCATCTGATGAGCTTCTGACTCCTTTGCATAATTTATCCATGCATGTGACAAAGATTAAGGCCTTAACTAATGTGCTGCAAGTCTCAGGGGGGAAATATCCAGCACAAGGTGGGAATGGAGAACCGAGAGCAGCAAGCCTCCTCTATTTTGAAGGCCTTACAGGCCTGCATTCCAAGATGGCAAACCTGATGGGAGAAGCTGCAGGAATAATCTTTGTTTAGTGAAGGTGAGACACGGAGCAGAGAGAGGGCACTCTACTACTTTTGTCCAAGAGGTGCTTGCTCTCCTGGAGAGATAAGTGTTAAGAGTATGCCCTGGTTCCTCTGTCTAGAGGCAAAATTTGCCTTAGGGCCATCCTTGTGAAATTATTGTGTTCCTCTTAATGAAGGAGGATTTACTGAGCTGGGTGTGATAGAAGAGTTATCTTGGGGGGCAGTTAATGATGTAATTAGGATTTCCCCTGATTAGCAAAATAGGCACAAATAGCTTTCACTGGGGTATGAAGAATGAATGGCACAAGAAAGAAATTTGACCTTGCATTCAGTTCACTGTTCTTTCTTTGGCGATCACTCATAGCCAAGTAAGATTGCCTTCCATGAAAACGGTGTTAACATTGAGTCCATAAGTGACTGTGGAGGCTAATTCTGGATCCACATGCCCTCCCACAGTGGGGACATAGGTTTTTGGGTGGGAGTTGATCATGGTGAGGGTTTGTCAAATGTGCCTTCCTCTTATCTTGTTTCTCCTTTGTGCCTTGAGTTCATGCTTCTTCAAAGTCCACATCACCTTTGGTAAAGGCTGTTCCCCAACTGGAGCATTCGCAGGCCAGGGTTTCCCAGTCATCAGTGCTTATACTACATTTTTTTAGATTGGCCTTGAGAGCATCTTTAAACCTCTTTCGTTGTCTACCAGTATCTTTTGTCTGAGTCACAAGAGAAGGCTTAAGACTTTAGAGACCTGTCAGCTGCATAGGACTGTTTGCTAACTCTCAATCTACTCTGGGGAACATCTAGACTGAAGAGTGAGAAAGCAGAGACTTTGCTGATCTGATGCACCTGTTTCAGGGTGTGCTTTGTGTGTATGTTAACAGGTTTACTTGCTCCTCTGTTGCCTTCCCTGGCTGGCTGCAGGGTTGTGAGGGGATTTGTAGGACAGCATTCTTTCTCCCAAGTTCTTTCCCTTGTCACTGTGGAGCAACACAACGAGGAGAGCTGTGTTATCCACGTGACCACATTTTCTGTTCCTTCCGTTGCTGCTGCCGTGCAATGCAGTGAGGAGAGTTGTGTTATTAGACTGGCCAATTTGTTTCCTGGTGCTGGGTTTTTTTATTTCTGTTGGTTTCTAACACAGTTCCCTTCTATAAGCCCTTGCTTTGTGGTGTGACATGCTGTTGTTAATCATATGTGTTTACAAACATATACCTGAAATGTGCAGTACAGGAACAACAGTGGAAGGCAATTTTAGTGTCGGTATGAGTGATTACTTTGCACTTTAAACTGCACTTTACCCAACAGAAAATTGTATTCAGAGTGCACTGGACTCCTCACTGACTTTACCAAAAACACATTTCAAGTGTGGACAAATGCTGGTACTGTGGCACATCTCCAACACCTTAAGTACACATGATGTGGTCCTGTCAGTGGTAACTCTCTTCTAGTCATAGGTCTGCACATGCATTAATCTAGTTCTAGAGAATTTTTGGGTGTGTGTGGATGTTAATGTAATATTGAAATATATTCTGGTCTTAAAAAGAAAAAGAAAGATATTCTGGTCCTACGGGACCTCACCAAAGAGAAATGAAGTTGGATCCTACGGGCACTGATGATGACAAGAGTATCTCTTGTTGCCCACTGATAGTGGTTGGAGAATGTGTTAAGAGTGACAGTGTATGAGTGGGCAGCTTTTCACAGGCAGCAGCGGGACAAGGTATTCTCTGGCATTTAATCTGACATTTCCCCTACCCCATCACCCTAGAATGCTTCAAAAATGCTTTTGAGCCATGCATAAATTTTCCTTGTGCTTCAGCATTCAAACAAAATGTAACTTCAAACTAGCAAAGTATTGCGTTAGAGGAACTGAGGAGGTATTTTCTTGAATTCTCACTTTCTCCTGCACCCCCCCCCCCATTCAACCTCCCTTGCTCCTGAAAAAAACCCCAGAGCAGATTTTCAGGGGGCGTAGCAGGAATCAATAAAAATAGTCTCCCCTCTCTTGTATGAGTGGAGTCCCACTCTCAGTAAATCTTGATCTAAGCTTATGAGTTCCTTCATATTTTGGGAACATTGGTTTGTCTTTTGTGTGTGGGCATGAAGGTGGGAATATGTGCCTGATCAGTCATGCATTCTGGAGAGTGCAAAGAGCAACAGAAAGTTTTTTTTAAAAAAAAAAATAACAGCAACCACAAAGCTCCAAAACCAATATAAATCACATTACAGAAATATAAATGCACATAACTTGTTTTGCCGGTGAGACCTGCTCTGAAAATGGAAGCTGCTGTGTAAATTTGTGGATCATCAGCTGGACCAGTGCAAGCGTACATGTGTGCAGTGATCATCAAGGCACCATAGAGAGTATGACATGATGTCTAGAGTTCTGTGTAAGCAGTTGGATAAGTGGCATTTGCACAACCACATTTATTTGTAAAAGTTAGTCTTACAAAATAAAGGACTAGCGGGGTAGGTGGAGGAAAATACTACCTTTGCCACAAATATTTCAGGATTCACATAACTATGCAATATATCACCATTCTGTTATTGTCCTTTATTTTTTCATTCTGTTTGTATGTGATGCATATCATGATTCATTTCACACTTGGTAAGTCAGTGGTCCCCCCGCTGCCCACCTGCCATCTATTTCTTGCAGTGATTTTTTTGTAAGAAGATGAACATTACTAATAGCGAGGCCACAAAAACCTTTTCAATCAGGATGGTAGGATGTTGGGTGGCTCTGAGGAAAGACCAAAAACCATCAAATATCTCTCCCTTATTAACTTTCTGTTTTTGCTGATCAGTGGGACATTTTATAGAGTTGAAAGGCGGTGGGGTTCTCTCCCTCACCCTTTGGCTGTAAATACAGCCAAAGGGCATGCTCTTCCATTTAGTTCAAAGTAAAATGCTTCTAATCAATTCTTTTTTATTTTTGTAAGTGCTTTTGTATGTGTTGATCAATTTTTGAAAATCACTATCTATTGATTCTTATAACTTTCCACTGTTGTTGTTCAATTATTTATGAACCCTATTTCCAATAAAAAATAACTTTAAAGCTACTGAAATGAATATTTAGTTGAACAAAAACAAGAGTCTTGTGCCACCTTAAAAGCTAACTGATTTTATTCTAATGTGGTTTCCCCTGCACAATCTGAATTAGCTATTAATTAATTTGGTTTTAGATAAATTATGTTGTTTCCCTTGCAAATTTCCACATAATGTCATAATTGAACACGAATATATATAGAAAGTTAATGGCTGTTTTCCAGTGTTCTCAAAACTTCTCCTGTGGTGTCTTTGGTTTAACCCCTTAGGTTGTAGTTACTTACCTGGAGTTAGCCCCAGTAAACAGATCTGAGATTAGGATATTGCAACCAAAGTCTGCTATCCTATAACCACTTGCCCAGGAGTAAACCCCATTGAACTCAATTAGATTTACACATGAGTAGAGATTTATAGTGCTGGAAGTGAATCCCCCCCCCAAAAAAAATGGTGTTGAAAGGCTTACAGAAGTCTTTTGAAAAGAGAGAAATGAAGCAGTGCACTTACTCAGCAGCAGTATTTTCTTACTTCTTCAGATATAATAAAAACAGGCTGTGATCCACAGGAACAGAGATACAAGACTTGTAATGCAACAGGAAGGGAAATGCTAGAATAAATACAGTTTCTTCACCTTGGAACACAATGCATCATTTCCTCTGCCTTTAGCTGATGCTGCCTCAGAGCTGCTGCCTCAGAGATGCCGCCTTGTGTAAGCAAACACACATAAGCAGATTTGAAAAGAGTGTGCTTGATAGTCAGTCCATGCAATCAAAATTCTCTGCAGTTGCTCTATGAACAGTTGTTGCAACGTCCCGGTATTTCTTAGCCGTTTCTTTTTTTCTTTCACGCATACCAAAATTACTTTAGCACATAAACTGGCTGGTTCCCTGACTTCTGTAATTTGTATTGTAAAATCAATTTTAGGTTTTTTTTGTCTTGCAAAATCAAACGACAGTGATTCGGTGCGGATGAATTATCAATCCACTCTTGCATAAGATAACTAAGGGCCAAATTTAGATTTTATTTATCTATATTATTTGACAAGATGTATATACCGCTTAATCAACAAAAACAATTTAAGCAGTTTTCATATAAATATAAAATATTCATTAAAAATTCTAATGAAATCAAAGTTTAAAAACAAGTTGGCAAATAAATGAAGCAAATCAGCAAATATGCACAATAAAGATACACGTTAAAAGTGCATGTTGCAATCAGGGCCGGCCCTACGGCAAGGCTGGGTGGCGCAGGGCTGCCAGACAGCTGTGCTGGGAAACGGGCCGGGGGCCGGAGGGATCTTCACACCATGGCGCCAGGGCGCCAGATATGCTTAAGACAGCCCTGGTTGCAATTATATGTGGATAAGAGTGCATCATTGGTTTTTTAAAAATATATAATGAATGTATGAAGGCCCCATTTGTAGGCTTGAATTTAGCTGTTAAAACCCTTAATTGCTTGGTTCCTGGAAATATTATCTTTTCCCATATATCTTGTTAAGGTCAAGCATTCATAGTTTTTATCTTCCTCAGATGATGGTGGCAATTCTCTGAGTGGATGTTTCATTATATGTCCCGGCAATATTGTTATACAATGAAAGAGGAAACAATCCATCAAACTAAGTATTTCTGACATAACTGAAAAAATTCTATAATAACTATAGAATTCAGAGTAATTATGTTTAGGGAAGTTTTTAATAACTGATGTTTTAATGTATTTGTTATATTTTGTTGAAAGCTGCCCAGAGTGGGCTTTCACTATAATAATATTAATAATAATAATAATAATAATATGATGATGATGATGATGCTTGGCACTAATGGTCACAGGAGGGTTTAAAAAAATAACAAAAAAATAACTATTCATCAACTATTCATCACTTCACCATCATTTTTGCTATCTGAGCCACATAGAACTTTCTCTTATTCTGTAGGGATGAATGTGATCCATGATACAATATAGGTTGTCTTCACCTATTTCTTCACTGGCAGGAAGTTATCTCTTTTAGAAAATGCACCTTGGGGGCTGAGACAACCCCTCAAGTTCTATTTCCTGCCAGCTCCACTGCATGTTGCATTGCAGGCACGGCAAAAGAGGCGGGAATGCCATATTGGAAGGGATCCCCCCCCCATTTGTTATTCCTTCTCTGTTTATTCCTGGCTTTCCTTCTGCTACTCCTGCCGGCTTTTCGCTCTTTCCCAGCCACATAAATCCCCCCTTTCTTCCTCTTGGCATCCAATTTTTCTTGGCTTTTAGTTTGGGGCTTTTGAGGACCCACCGGCTTTTGAATGTTCTAAGTGGAGGAGGACGCCTTGGAAAGGACTTCAGCTAGGTGGAAAGGGCCTCTTTTTGGAAAGCAGAGCTCAGTCACCCTGGCCGTGGAGGTTTGGGGGACCTAAAAGGTCACCTCCAGCAGTTCCAGTGCTCCCTGAAATCTGGTAAGCCATAAAAGGGAGGAAGGGGGACCGCTCATGTCTCCCCCTTCCCCCCTAGAATGCTCCCATTTCCATCCGGGTGGCTTGTCTGACTGGGAGAGGCCCTGGGGCTACCTGTAGCCCTCCCTGCTTGCCCCAGGTCCATCAGGAGCCCTACTATAGGGGCAGTCACAGGGGAAAGACCACAAGGAAGCATGCATGGTTGCAACACACTGTTTGTTCTTTCCTATTCTTTCATATTTATAATTCAAAACACTGAATGAAATGTCTTTCCTGCCTCCTTAAGTGAAGTACCATATTTGTTAAAATAGTGACACATACATTGATTTAACAGTTGAATAATCTGTTTCTCCTAAAGAACAAAGGATGTTGCCTTGGAAATGCCTATATTACTTTTTCTTTCAATAATGGACTCTGTTAAAAGTTGACTTCTGGCTGGTAGGAGTGTGTGTGTGTGTGTGTGTGTGTGTGTGTGTGTGTTGTGTGTATATATGGCCTATTAACGGAAGTGGATAGTTTACCTGACTTTTGTAGTGAACAGCAACAATTTCTCAATTATTAATTCTTCTATTCATCAATACATGTGGTTTAACTAGGATTATAGAGAAATTGCAGTGTTTTAGAAGCCGATTCTGTGGTTTTGTTTCTTGTTTACAGAATTCAAAGCTATCCTCTTATCTGATGCAAATTGTCATTTCTTGAAACTGCACAGGGTGAAAACCTCCTGTATCAGAAATAGCTTTAATTTAAATTTGTTAAATGACCTCTGAAAAATAGATGATTTTTTTCTTCTGCTGAATGGGCTGGTGCTCTCTGCCTGTATAATTTATGTGAGAAATTAGTGCAAATGGTTCACTTTTATGGAGCTGTGCTGCTTGTAGCAAGCCTGCAGAAACAATTTCCCCCCAAGCCTCCATCTGTTCTTCAAACCGGGGCATATGCCATCTCATCGAGCTTGAAAGTCAACTGATTTATAACTCCTGAAAAGTGCATAGATTGAAAAGAAAGGTCGGGTGCTGCTCTGTGACAATGATTTGTTAGGCACTTGGATAAAGACAATTCACATTACTATGGACCCAAGGGGAAACATGCAGTGTTATAAGCTTCAAAATGTGGTAGATTGGCAGCCAGGAGGAAAACAAATGGCCCCTCCTCTTTCAGTTAAAACAGCTACCTCTTCTCCAAAAAGGAAGAATGCCTGGCAGGTAACTGGTAGCATTGGGGCAACATCTTGTTATCGCAGTGTGCTTCAGACCTGATAGCCTTTTCTCCCCCAGCTACAAAGGCTGCCATCTACAAGTGTCTGAGCTTGTTGCACTCTAATCTTTAAACCGCACACGGAAGCATCAGTCTTGAAAGAGCTGCTTGTTGCTTGTCAGGAAGTAAATTTCTCTTCAGTGTTACCTGAAGCTTTGATAAATTTTTCGATTCTGCCTTGGAGGTGAATCCAAAGACCTGTCCCAATTAGAAACATAATGAATGGCTTGGTCTCTGTCCTATCAGCAATCATCCCCCTTCCTTTTACTCAAGGGCTACAAAGAAAGAAAGAAAGCATTTTGGCAGGTAGCAAACCAAATGAAATTGACAATGTGACCATCAGGAAAATCAATGTGTGTTTGATGTTTTCATTTGCGCTGGTGCAAAACTGTCTATTCTGATGTGACACTATTAGCGGAAGAATGACTTTCCAGATCACTTTAATCTCATACTGGTTATATTTTTAATCACCCTATACTCTCCTGGTGTTCATACATACAACAGATTTTAATCAGCCACATTGTGTCTCTTCTAAAGGCATGTCAGAGAAATGTGATACCATAACTACTTCTGTATTGTTGCAGTCTACAGTCATAGTGTTGTATTATACAACAGAAGATATCTTGGGCAATGGTAATTTCCAAATGCTCTTTTAAGTGTAGCTTAATAAAGGAGAAACTGGGCAGGTATGTTGACTTGGTTATCAAATGAATCCATTCACTTAGATATAATACTATCTTTATTACTAGGCAGGGTTGGCCCTTCCACACAAGATCATGGCAGGGTAGAGCTGAAGGAAGAAATTGGTGTCTGAATAGTGTACCAAGCCTTTTTAAAGTGGCAGGGGCACCATTTGGGCTGTGCTTCTGACAGCAAAATGTTTTGTGCCAGCACTGCTACCAGGCAACCCGAAGTGCAGTAGTTTTTAGGAGGCAGCATCATCATTTAGTCTCTTGAGAGTCTTAGTCTGTGTTGTCCTAATGTTGGAGTGGTCCCCCAGGATTATGTGTTAAATTCATTTTCGCGGATATCAGGAAAAAGCATAGGCTGTTGTCCCTCGTTCTTCTCCCCCCTCCCCTGTTCATAAAATAATGACTGTAGCATCCTACATTGCACTTTCAGACTTGTGAAAGCACAATTAGCAAGAGAATCCATTATCACGGAGGAGGCAACTATGATTCTCACCATTTCATGACAACTTTTCTGCTGCCTAGAGCAGGTGTCTTTTGCCTATCCTTGAACTCTTCATCATTCATACAGGACATTTGAACTGGCACTTTATTGCTGGAATTACAGCTGCTGATGCATTTGACTAGGGTTGTAGTATGTACAAAAGGTGCCATAGTATGTACAAAACTACATAATTAGTACTGGCAGTGCATCTTTAAATTAATGCTGAAGAAGAAGAAGGGAAAAAGAGTTTGGATTTGATATCCCGCTTTATCACTACCTGAAGGAGTCTCAAAGCGGCTAACATTCTCCTTTCCGTTCCTCCCCCACAACAAACACTCTGTGAGGTGGGTGGGGCTGAGAGACTTCAGAGAAGTGTGACTAGTCCAAGGTCCCCCAGCAGCTTCATGTGGAGGAGCGGAGGTGCGAACCCGGTTCCCCAGATTACGAGTCTACCGCTCTTAACCACTACACCACACTGCTGCAAGAACCACAAAGAGTTTGCCACTGCTGTTGCTTGAGAGAGACAGAGTCAAACTACCTCTGTCTTCATGAGCAAGGTGGGATTAGAATTCCTCTTTAGAAAGGGAGTCTGGCCCATATTCCCCCCATCAGAAAATAAAATATTCGCTGTTTTGTTCTCAGCCTGAGAACAAAGCCGAAAGGGATAGCAATAGTTTGCTTCCCACTGTTGTGGCAAAGTGAAGGGCTTTACTACAGACATTATAGCTGCATTAAACTACTGCTGTTCAAAAAGATAAGTGCAATTCACCTCTGGTTTCCTAGGAATGTACAAAAAAAGTTGATTGGTGCATTGCTTCCTTGCTGTGAAGCAATTTGCTGGGCAGGCATCAGAATGTAAGCACTGCCTTGCTGAATCACACCAAGGGTCCAGCATTCTGTTTCCAACATGGACCATTCAAATGTTTCTCAGAAGCTCACAATTACAACATAAAGGCAATAGACACCCTCCTTAGTTTTGTCCCCAGCTTCTGGTACTTACAAGTATACTGCCTCTGAGCATGGAGGTTTCAGTTTGTAATCATAGTCTAATTCTTGTATAAAATATTCCAGCTGCCAGTTACAATCCCATCTTGCAACTTCATTATGCTCTGAGTGCAGAAGCACACAGAAGCATTCATTCCCCAAATTGCTGAGGTTCACTTGACCATGATGCGAAACTGAGCCTTTAGTGTCATCACCCTGTGGTGCAATGAGTCTGTGTGTCTGGCTGTTAACCAGAACATTGGTGGTGCAATGTTCTGTGGGCAGTGGACAGAATTCCTTTATTACAGGGAGTTGAATTAGATGACCCCCGGGGTCCGTTCCAACTCTACAATTCTGTGATCCTACAACCTGTGGAACACCCTGCCAGTAGAGATTCTGCAGGTGCCTTCCATGTCAAATTTTAAAATGAAAACTTTTCTGTTCTGCCTATGACATGCAATTAAGAGCACATCACCCACAATGGTCTACTGATGTTTGTTTATAATTATTTTGCTTTTAACGCATTTTTTATTTTTTATGATTTAACTGTATGGTTTTATGGTTTTATATTGTTGTAATGTTTGCTATTAGTATGCCAGATTCTTTATGTGATATTAAACATAGCATAACTTTACTGCAGTATTACAAAGAAAACAACTGAAGAATTGATTAAGGTAATCTCTACATTCAACAACCATCTAACAATCCTTGACAAAAACTGTACATGTTCAGTTTTATCTTTTTATATTTCTGCATAGTAGTATAGCAGGGTATCTGATCAGTCATTTCTTTCTTCTAATTTGTTGCAGTATCAAACAAGAAATGTGTTTGCAATAATTTTAAGGCATAATCACTAAAAACTTCTTTAGTGTAATGAAATAAATTATGTGCTGGAGGACATATTAGATGCTTGAAAATTGGTATCACAGTTATAACCCAAGGCTAATGAATTAACAAGTTATATTTTAATTAAGTACATATTCAAATTAAATGCTCTAATTAAAGTGTCATAAGTCAGCCCTGTTTCTGTGGGTGATTTTTTTAAAAAAGGATATTATTCATGGGCAGGGAAGTGTACCTCATTTAAGGAGTTTGTTGTATTATTTTAAGTTCACAAAATGCTTCAAAATGGTCTATGGCCAGAAATATAAAATGGTTGGTAACAATAATGATCACTAATGTTCAATGAACATTCCCCCCTAAAAGTTATGTTTTGATATCTGCTAAATCAATAATGTCACTTGCAGGAGATTGCTGTGATACTTCTCTTTCCAGCTAGAAGCACATAACTGGACCAGAGGTCATGTTTAGTTAATAGGAAACATGGAGGTCACATTGCAAGTTCTGTGGCTGCTATTAGGTGGTACTGTGTGCAATGCAACAAGCTCTCTCTCTCTCTCTCTCTCTCTCTCTCTCTGTGTGTGTGTGTGTGTGTGTGTATCTCTGTGTGATTTTTGCTACTGTACTTAATGCCTGGGCTTGCATTAAGAGCTGATTTGTGTGACATATGGGTAGCAGGAGGAACTCTGTGTTGTGCAGGGTTCCCCCCCCCAAACTTGGCATCTAATTTAAAATATTGTTTTTACCTCGCCACTGGTCCCTTTATACAGACCGTTCAACAACAACAACAACAACAATTAATAATAATATTTTTTTAAAAAAAAAACTTCAGGAACCCAGCAAACATTGTGCTACCACTGTGTGCACTTAGCCCCATAGCCATGCTACTGCAGCCATAGGTAAGTTAGGGATAGGTAAGTTAGGGACAGCTCTGTAGGGCTTATAGCAGGACTATATATTTGCTTTTGTATGCAGTTGGTGGTGCCCTGTATTCTAACATTCAAAGTAGCTAGAGCCACCAAGTGATATACTTTTAAAAGACGGCCATCTGAATTTAACTTTGCTTTATCCATAAAGTGCCTAATGCATATGTTGTTCTAGCTGTGATGCTTCAAGGTCTTTCCTGACCTGACTTTTTCCTGCTTGGCTTTTGACATATGGAATATTGGAAACATGGCAGTTGCCATTCCCAAAATGCATTAAGCAAAAAAATAGTTCAAAAATTGAATTGTGCCATCATACTTTTGTTCAAGGAATGGAACAAAAGTCACTTTCAGAAGTTTAGATCAATAAGTCATTTACCAGTTATATATAAGATTTTCACAAAAATACTAACCAACACACTTCAAGCAATTCAGATACAATCCACTAAGGGGAAAGCAGGCTTAGAAGCAATTACAGGACTTTCATCCATTTCTAAGATGCCCATTCATTATTCCCAAGATTCAATAAAAATGTATATTTACAGTTCATCCATTATAATGTAGGAAGTAAAATGTCATATGTGGGGAGAGGAAATTAAGGGAATCTAACCCAGTGTACAAGAATGCTGCAACAGAGACATAAAGAAAATAACATTAAAAGAGGATTATTGCAAGTGCATAAAGTATCTCAAAAATTCTTCATATCAGTATTGGGAGAAGATAAATGATTCTGTTTTGGTGAAAAGTAATCTCCCTGCCCCAAGAAGTCAATCAAGAATCTTTAAATTCATGAATTCACATTTAAATAGTAAATTGTACATCAATGTAAATTAATTAGTTATTAGAGAATCCATACAAATCAGGTGCCTCTTGCACTGATGTTCATACAGTACTTCAGTACATGTACAGTGGTGCCTCGCTTAACGAATGCCCTGCTTAACGAAATTTCCACTTAACGAAAGGATTTTTCGAGCGGAGGTTGCCTCGCTAGACGAATTCGTTTTATGAAAAAATTGTCTAGCGAATCGCAGTTTCCCATAGGAATGCATTGAAATTCAATTAATGCGTTCCTATGGGCAAAAAAAATTCAATGCATTCCTATGGGATTCGCTAGACGAATTTTTCACTATAAGAAAAGACCCGTGGAACGAATTAAATTCGTCTAGCGGGGCACCATTGTAGAATGATAACATACAAACACAAAATTTTATATAGTTGAATCAGTGACAAAGTAAATGAATGTAATAAGAACTTTGACATTTACATTATGCTGCATTGCACATTAATTAAATTCTGCAAATTCAAATTCAGAATAGTCATGTCGGTGATACTTTTAATGATGACATCTGCTTAACCCAGCTGATTTAAAACAACAACATCAGCAACAACATTATGTCTTGTATGGAACACATCCAAGAATTAAATTGAAGTAAGCAGAGGCTTAGCTTTAAAGATGAACTTGACTAAAGCAAAGCAATTTTAGCAAGCTTGTAATACAGCTTATAAATGCTAGCAATTTGCAAAAGAAATAAGCCAACAATTTTGAGCAGCATTTTTGACAATTCATGGAACATAGCTGAATAAAATCCAGACATCAAAACCTGAAAATTTGAGTATTTTTGGAATATGATTATGTACAACAATAGAACAATATCATTTTGCTTAAAAGACTATGAAATTATTGTGAAGTCTGACAGCTATACGACACCAGAACTTTGCAGACACTTTCACACTGCACATAAATATATGAAAAGTTGTATGGCTATGAAAAGGTATAAATGAATCAAACCCCAGACCAAAGTATGCAATCTCAGTTCAAGGGCTGAGATGTGAATGGCTGAACAGAAAATTGGAACCTCAGTCAAGAATGTGTAAAAAAGTACTTTGAACCCCATGGAAGAAAATTGAGTTCTAGGGCAATACAAGGTTACCCAAATGTCTTCAGTCAGCGTCCTTGTTTGACTAAATGTTCACAATACCATATGAAAGTTATTGCAGCATATGCATTTATTATAGATACCAATATCAAATTATATTTTTTCCTAACAATCTTCTGGTCCTCTTGGTAATTCTAAAAGATATATCTCTTCTCCGAGCAATTACGATGAGTTAAATTTTACATTTTCTGCATTTTCTTAAGATCTCACTCGTTTGATCCCGGAGAAAAAAGAAAGAAAAATAATCTTGTCTCACTTAAAGAAATCTCTCAGAGGACAGGTTAGAAAGTTGTTAAATTCAGTCACCAAAGTGAATGAAGCATAGTTAGCAAGAGGTTGTTGAATAATCAAGATATTTCTTCCCAGTTAAGCGGAATCCAACTGTCCAAATTAATAACCTTAATGAGCCCAAAGAGGCATTTTTCTCTACACCAGTTTTTAAATTAATGTTTGATTCCTTCTTTGCAGGATTTAAAGTAGATTAAAATATAGACTAATTTTTATAGGAGTTCATTTGAACTGAAGCCTCTGTTGTCTGTTGGTAGTGGGCTGTTTCCATTTGTGTCCTTCCACTCTTGGCAGGCTCTTTGTGCTAGCACAAGCTTCCATGAACAGGAAGGCAGGAGATAATTTCTGTATCACTTGTCTCCTTGTTACCTCCCATGTTTCCCAAAGGGTCTCTAATCAAATGAGTAATAGTGAATCAGCAGAAATCACCTCATGTTCCATTTGTGGAAGCCTCCACTGAATGAAAGAGCTTTCATTGAGTAGAAGGGTACAACTGGATACAACACTTTGTGTTTTAGTTTTCATCAAAGCAACAGCAGACAGAGAGTAGTGTTCTCACAAGTTAAAGGCTGTATTTGTTCCTCAGTTGCATCTCAGATCTGCAGATAGCTATGATACACATTAATTAGTAACTGTTAATACTGTTATGTGTTTGGGGGATTAGTCTGAATCACTTCTAGTTCCTGGTGTCCTGGATCCAGTAAGGGTTAAAATCTAATGGAGAATTCAATTGTTGAATTAGCCAAGCAAGTGTTGCAAAGGTAAAGGGACCCCTGACCATTAGGTCCAGTCGTGACCGACTCTGGGGTTGTGGCGCTCATCTCGTGTTACTGGCCGAGGGAGCCAGCGTACAGCTTCCAGGTCATGTGGCCAGCATGACAAAGCCGCTACTGGCGAACCAGAGCAGCACACAGAAATGCCGTTTACCTTCCCACTGTAGCGGTACCTATTTATCTACTTGCACTTTGACATGCTTTCGAACTGCTAGGTTGGCAGACTTAGTTATCACCTAAGTCTGGTTGTCAGTGTAACAAAGGAAGCTGCTCTGTGCTAGAGAGCAAATGGTGGGCTCCCCTTTCTCACCTGGCTGGTAGTGGGAAGGACAAAAGCCAAGGCAGTTGTGAGCTGAGGGCTAGAAGCAGGAAGAAGGAACAGAGTGAGAGCCATGCTTGATTTCTGTTTGATTCCAAGGCTGTGATCATGGGAGAATTGAGACCTTCTGCAGTGTCAATGCCACGAGCCCTTCCATCTTAGGCTCAGGTTGTATATATGTGTAAATAAACCATATATCCGAATGACACCACAGTCTCCACCATCCCTCATTCTAAGGAAACTGAACCCAAAGCACTTGGGTCCAAAGCTGTTTAGGACTTGGACCATCTTCAAGGGTACATGCAAGTGCATTGGAGTAGTTCAGGAAGGAGGCCTTAAGAAAGAAAATCTATTGGTAAGCAGTATTGGACAGATGCACTGCTCTGGTTTCGCCAGAAGCGGCTTAGTCATGCTGGCCACATGACTCGGAAAAACTGTCTGCGGACAAACGTTGGCTCCCTCGGTCAGTAAAGCGAGATGAGCGCCGCAATCCCAGAGTCGTCTGCAACTGGACTTAACTGTCAGGGGTCCCTTTACCTTTAATATAATTGCAGTTCATAATTCTTTAATATATTCCACATGAAGATATAAAAACACAAACTGGCAGTACAAATATCATTTTATTTGTTTGATATGCCACCTTGTTTGCTAACCTTACCTTATTGTGCGAGTATTCATGGATAAATATTTTCACTGTCGAAACAAAATAAAAAAATTCCTTCCAGCAGCACCTTAAAGACCAACTAAATTTTTATTTTGGTATGAGCTTTGGTGTGCATGCACACTTCTTCAGATACACTGAAGCAGAAGTCCCCAGGCACTTATGTAGGGAAAGGGTGGGGGGGTATCACTCAGAAGGGTGGTGGAAATGGGTGATTGACTGACTGATAGCTGTTGACGACTGTGAATGACTGCAAATGGTCTTGCATGAAAAAGCAAGAAAATTTTCACTGTAAGATATTTGAAGCGCAAATGAACTAATAATGCAGCTTATAGTGACAATGTTGAACTTCGCTTGTGTTAAATCACAGCCTCCCCCCCCCTTCTGTGTAATTGGTATTAAGTAGTTATTTGACATTTTTACATATACATACATTTCTGATATGCTTGGTATAAAGTTAAGTGTAAAAATACTCCAGGCTTAAGAGATTTTCCAATCTTAACTAAAGACTGCTGTGAATGCATCGTCTTTTTTCCTGTCCCAAGACTGTTTAAAATATTAGTGGGGAAGTATCCCTTCAGAATTCAGGAAAGCCAGCTCACTAACATTGTCAGCTACATGGGGATTATATGTAGGCTTCATAATATGTAAAAATGAAGATAATAATACTCATAATTTTATGTATTTTTTTGGATCCTAAATATGATGGGAAAAGATTTTCTTTCTTTTTCTTTTAAAAACAATTATAGATACAATTCTGATATTTGTAAATAGGGCCATTTTAGAAAAGATGAAGGCTATCAAACTGATCACAATTAATACTAATTTTGTGTCACACATTTTCCATATTTCAGTGGTCAATATTTTTAAAACTCCTGTATTAGCTCTCTCTTTTTAGCTTTTTCTTTTTAGACACACATTAAAAGTAAACATTTACCTTTTAAATGACATAGATTTTAAAAGATATGTGATTATTTAAATAAAAATTCTCCATACCTGACATTTAATGTACTGCTAAAACTTTCTACTCTTAATCCAAGTGGTTGTAAAACACATTCTGATATTAAAGTGGGATCCAGCTCAGGTCATTGTTCTCCAAAACTCATATTTTCTCACCTAATTTCCTCTACTTTGGCAAAGGATTTATCTGGATTCCTTTCAGTGCTTGTTTTTAAGTCTCCCGCTGGAGTTTTGATAAGAAATATTAAAGGAGGGAGAGACTTTGTCACCATTAGATGGCTCACTATGAATGTACTTCTGATGGCACCACCGATGCCCGCCCCCCTTTGCTTTTGAAGTCCCCACTGTGGGGATTGTTTTCGACAGTGCATGACTCATTCACAGGAAAAATGCCCAAGTTCTAGAATAGTAAGAGACCCAGGTCCTGCTCCAGGGACAGTGTTCCCAAACTGCAGCCGAAAGCAAAGAGTTCTATTTGCCTCCTGTTACTGCTGGCTCCTTTGTTTCTTGTGTCCTTGGCAGCAGCTGAAAGAACTGGGCTTGTAAGGCTTGGGTCCTGTTGTGCCACTTCAAGAAATAATAAGCCATTGTCTTCATTAAGCAAGCCTTGTTTTAGCAAACAGAATCCAAATGCTTGAAATGGGAACTTTTTTATATATAAAAAAAAAAGAGTGAGAGAAAGAAAGAGAAAGAATTAAATCAGGACTGCTTTGCAAAATTCCCTAGAGAAAACCGCTTTTTGTTTCCCTTTCTTAAATTGCCGCTTAGTGAGAAGATTCATATTCAAATAGGATAGGGTTGTGAATTGGTCGTTTGCACATTCTCATGCACCCAGGAAGTCTATGATTATGGCTAATTACAATGCCGAATGAAATACTAAAAAGAGCGCTCAATCAAATTGTTGTTCATGCATGAGGTAACTCAGGCCAGCCAATGGAGGTGTGATTTTTGGTAATTACAAACAGTGTGGCGAGTTGAAAATAGCTTAGTAAATCTATTCAAGACAAAATAAGGCCTAATTAATCACTGTAGGTTCTGAATTCCCAGATGATCAGCATGCTCTATTCATTTTGGTGCTCTTTTAACAGACTCCATCTACAGGAGATGAATGCCTCCCTCCTTACTGCCTACATTTTTGCCGGCTAGAGCAATGCAACTGTTTCAAAGTACTTGGAGCTTTCATTTGTACTGCAAACTATTTTTACAGCTAGGAGATGGAATGCTAGAAAAATAAACACAGCAATATTTGCTGTGTATTGGAGGTAATGTTACTGTGAGATGTTATCTGACATTTATTTCAGTGTGAAATGGAGGAGACTTTTGGAAAGTGTAGAATTCTGTTCAGCGGTAGCTGAATGTTTTGCCTTTTTCTTTCGAATATACCATTTAATTTGTGTTTCTAGTATGTTGTAGTAAGATACATGTTGCCATGTATCTGAATTTAGTACTATAACACCATGGGAAATTTGAGTCATGTTTATATTTTATATTCATAAAGATAATTTTTGATATTTTAAGAACATACTATCGTAAATTTAGTCACATACAACATTTACATTTTAAAATCAAGGCAGGCTAGTAGATAAGGGATAAAACATTTACCGCACAATTCTATACATGTCTGCTCAGAAGTCATATTGAATTAATGGAATTTACTCCTAGGTAGTATAATAATAATAATAATAATAATAATAATAATAATAATAATAATTTATTTATTTATACCCCGCCCATCTGGCTGGGTTTCCCCAGCCACTCTGGGTGGCATCCAACAGAATATTAAAATACTATAATCTATGAAACATTAAAAGCTTCCCTTTCCCCCCTTAATTGGATATGATGGTAAGCCCCCCTTTTAAAAAGGGAATTCTGATATCCCAATTCTCAGTTTCAGACTTCTTCCCTCATTGTCAGTTTGATTTTTCCTTAAAATAATTCAAACACTCTATGTACGGTAACATTCTTTTTGAATGACTAATAACATCATTGATAGACAAGGTGATGCATTTTTAAAGAAACCTTCTTGTCTGCAGTTGATTTTTTTTTTAAGGCTTTTGCCTAGGACTGCATTTTAAAATAAAATAACTGTATGCAAGAGTGCAATATTACACCCACCTCTTACCTGAAAGTAGATTCCACTGAACTCAATGGGGTCTACATATGAAGTAGACATGTATTGCAGTACACTGTAAAACTTTAAGAGCATGCATCAGTGTCTGCTTTATCATTCAGCTTCCTCCTCCTTCCATGTTCACATGCTACACTGATATGTCATTATCTTAGTCATAAGACCATAAGAAGAGCTCTGCTGGATCCAGGCCCAAGGTCAGTCTAGTCCAACATCCTGTTCTTGCAGTGGTCAATTAAATGCTTATAGGAAGCCTGTTTGTCTCCCTGCTTATTTAACTTATATGCAGAATTCATCATGTGAAAGGCTGGACTAGATGAATCCCAAGCCGGAATTAAGATTGCCGGAAGAAATATCAACAACCTCAGATATGCAGATGACACAACCTTGATGGCAGAAAGGGAAGAGGAATTAAAGAACCTTTTAATGAGGGTAAAAGAGGAGAGCGCAAAATATGGTCTGAAGCTCAACATCAAAAAAACCAAGATCATGGCCACTGGTCCCATCACCTCCTGGCAAATAGAAGGGGAAGAAATTGAGGCAGTGAGAGATTTTACTTTCTTGGGCTCCTTGATCAGTGCAGATGGTGACAGCAGACAGGAAATTAAAAGACGCCTGCTTCTTGGGAGAAAAGCAATGACAAACCTAGACAGCATCTTAAAAAGCAGAGACATCACCTTGCCTACAAAGGTCCGTATAGTTAAAGCTATGGTTTTCCCAGTAGTGATGTATGGAAGTGAGAGCTGGACCATAAAGAAGGCTGATCGCCGAAGAATTGATGCTTTTGAATTATGGTGCTGGAGGAGATTCTTGAGAGTCCCATGGACTGCAAGAAGATCAAACCTATCCATTCTTAAGGAAATCAGCCCTGAGTGCTCCCTGGAAGGACAGATCACGAAGCTGAGGCTCCAATACTTTGGCCACCTCATGAGAAGAGAAGAATCCTTGGAAAAGACCTTGATGTTGGGAAAGATGGAGGGCACTAGGAGAAGGGGACGACAGAGGACGAGATGGTTGGACAGTGTTCTCAAAGCTACGAACATGAGTTTGACCAAACTGTGGGAGGCAGTGCAAGACAGGAGTGCCTGGCGTGCTATGGTCCATGGGGTCACGAAGAGTCGGACACGACTAAACGACTAAACAACAACAGGAAGCCTGAAAGCACAACTTGAGTGCAATAGTGCTTAGTGGTGGTCGTTTCCCCAAAATAACTGTTTGTTTGCTGCCCTTTTGCATGTGGAGACCCTCTATCCCAGGCCTAGAAATAAATTCAGACATGACTCATACTTTTGGTTTGGTTTTTGGCAGAATTTAGGCCACAACTTTATTGATTACAAATCAAATGAGTGGTTGCATAGGCTCTGGGTTCGACTAGCTACCTAGGGTAGCACTGACTCAGGGCACACCTTGAGTCAGCAGCCAGGTGCACACCTGGGACGGGGTTACTCGACTGGTGCATGCCAACCAGGCCCTGATTCCCCCACATGTGCCCAGAACACTGGATTAGGGCAACCCCGCTTGGGGGGAATACCAACCATCGGTCCATGGATTCCCTTAAGAGGAATACCTGAATATATAAATATAGGGTGGTAAGGGATCATACCCCCCTATCAGCATGAACCAGAGCCTAGCCGCCAACCTTACAAGTTGTGACAATTTGCTATGTGGCAGGTGAAACCCAAATGGCAATAGCCAATCAGCCAAGTGTGGAAAATTCCTGCCGTGCCCCTGCAACAATGGCAGACCACATACGACGGCATAGCAAGGTCAAGCGAAAGCCCTAAAATTAGGGAGCGGTGGGCAGGTGTTCCGATGCAGCTCAACCGGAGAATGAGGATCTCTACGGTGAGTGCAGTGTTTAAATACTGGTCCATCTGACTCTTTGATTGGCAAGCCCTCAGCCCAATTGCACCCTGTCAGATGGACCACCAATAGGGTGTTGGCTGCTCCAACTGCTCCAACTGTCCCGCCCCAACACCTAGACCTGGTCTGCTGGGACCCACCGCAACACGTGCCCTCTCTTGCAGGTAGGACCCGATTTATGTTACTCCAGAATCTGACCATACCTAATGGTGGAACCAGCTCTTGTTCTAGTGGAATGAAGGAAAGAAAGAAAGAAAGAAAGAAAGAAAGAAAGAAAGAAAGAAAGAAAGAAAGAAAGAAAGAAAGAAAGAAAGAAAGAAAGAAATCTGAGCAGTTTGGTGGAAACAGGCCAATGCATGTACAAACCTATTATTTGGATATGCAAGCTACTCAAGAGGAAAAAGCTTATTTCTGATGGGGTAAGGGAATCTCTAGATTTTGGCCTGTGTTGGTGAGATTACAAATAGTGGTCCAGTTCATGCATGTGAATGCATGAGCATCCAGGCACTCAGAACAAAAACTGAGGCTGCTTCACTCCTTCCCAGTGTGGTGTAGTGGTTAAGAGAGGTGGACTCGTAATCTGGGGAACTGGGTTCGCGTCTCTACTCCTCCACATGCAGCTGCTGGGTGACTTTGGGCTAGTCACACTTCTTTGAAGTCTCTCAGCCCCACTCACCTCACAGAGTGTTTGTTGTGGGGGAGGAATTGAAAGGAGATTGTTAGCCGCTTTGAGACTCCTTAGGGTAGTGATAAAGCGGGATATCAAATCCAAACTCTTCTTCTTCCCCTAACTGTTACTGTGCTAAACCATGATTTGGCTTAGTGTTACTTCTGAACCCAACTTGTGGTTTGTCTACTCCAGACAAACTACAAGCTGTAAACACAAGAACAAACCTTAGTTACAGCTTGTGGTTTGTCTGGAGTGAGATAAACCACAAACCTCGGTTCAGATGTAACCCAAACTAGCACCGTAGATGGACTTATATAATGTAAGTAGCCACACGCTCATGTGTTCATTCGGAGCCATGGTTTTGCATGTTCTGTTACATGCAAACTAGGCCGCTGACAGAAAACTCAGAAGGAAGAAAGTAACTGAAATTCCAGGATAGTATTTATATCAAATAATATGGATCCTCCATTTATCTAGTGTGCACCCTGGATAGTATTTTGGCCACTCAGACAGAGCACATGGAGTCGGCAGCAAAATCAATGTATTATCTTCATTTCAAACATTTTAAGTATTGGTTATTCTCATAGTTAATTAAATTTTGTACAAAATGCAGTATTTTGTAAATATACAAATTTTAGGATAAGCTCCTTTTCTGTCCAGCTATGTAAAAGACTGTAAGCTGCAGAATAAATGGCATTTATTTTCAACCTTTAACCTTTGCACCAGTAATCTGTCCACTAATCTCCTCTGGGACTACTTCTAACATTCCATACATGTCAGCAGTTTCACTCAAATCTCTTATATGCCACAGGCAGGGGGGAGAGGGGGGAGGGGTTTTTTTTTTTGGCTAATATGTGGATCAGATAAAATGGATTGAAAATTTATACTTTTGCTGTCTGTTCTTTTTCAGTGAGAAGTCTCCCTCTCCTCCTTTTTTTATCTCTGCAATCTTGTGAACTGTCAGGGCCAGAAATGAGAAGGCTCTAGACTCTGGAGATGCAGGGATAAATAAAAAGCACAGGTCCAGTAAACTTTTTTTTCTTTTTAGCCTCTATGTTTTCTCTCCCCAAAATATGGTATGACCTATACAACCCACTCATAATCTTGCTGCTGTAAAGCTGCTGTCTCCTGATCTTCCCAACTGAAAAAACAATCTGAATAAAATGCTTCTTCCTTCTGTGTCTGCATGAGAATGCCTTTCATAAATGTTATTTACTGAAGCCTCACATAATAATTCGATAGCCATTTTTCAACTAAGGTTTAAGGTAATAAACCAGTTACCTACCTGTAACTGGTAATAAAATTGGCTAGGAAGAAAAGGGAGGAGTTATGTTGCAGGTTTGATGCTACACTCAGTATAAACCAAGTCAGGTTTATTAAAGTGGCCATTCCTTTTTTTTAAAATGGTGGCTATTAATAAGTTGCGGAAAGACAGAATGCTACATGTGGTGGAGGTGTTGCTCCGTGACTATTTTATAAAACACCTGCCTCTGTGATTGATAGGCTGCTTGGTCAAACTCTTCTGTGCCCCAAAGCATTATTGTGGCAAACTGTTAATGCTGTATAAATAACTGGAGTAAGAGGAAGGGCCATACATAGGTCAATGGTCTAACACATGCTTTCTGTGCAAGAGACCCCAGGTTGAATCTCTGGCGTCTTTGGGTAGTGCTGGGATTGTGAAAGATTCCTGTCTGGAACCCTGGAGAGCCACTGTAGAGGTAGTACTGGGCTTGGTGGACAAATGCTCTGACCGTGTTTATCTTCTTTGACGATCACTCGTGGCTGAGTAAGATTGTCTTCCATAAACACGGTTTTGGTTGGGTTTTTGGAAGAAGCCTGTGCGTGAATTTGTTTTAATTGTGTAGATCAGTGCATGCTGACCAACACACAGTCTTTGCAGTAGGGCTCTGTTCAGATGGCATGAAGTAGTCATGACAAACCGGTAGATTCCTATCTGCTGCAGCCTTCATGCGCCTTCACAGCCGTTGTAACATACCACTTCTTATCATCCGCCTGTTCTGCCATTGAGGACTTCTTGGATCATTCTTTGTCTAGCTCCTTCCCTTTGACCTTACCACCTTGGGTGACCCTGCTGGGAGTGCAAGATTCCCGATGGCTTCGCTCACAAGGGTCATAGGAACATGCAAGCCCACTCATCATGACAAGGTGATGATCCAGCGAGTGGGACTGTGTTTATAACGCAGCTATGAGTGGTACAGTACCTAGTAGTCTTGATCTGTGTCAAGCTGAATGTCCTTAGGGTGATTGTTATAATTTCTGAGACCTAGGGTCTCAAATATAGAATATGACACCCTAGAAACAAATGTAATACTTTCTGTAGCATATACTCCTTAGAAAATCCTGAAAAACCAAGGTCTTTTTTTAAAGCAAACTACTGTATTAAGCCTCTAGTCTAGCCCCTATGTAAAGTCTTCCTTACATGTTTCTCAGTGGAATCCACCAGGGGGTGTGCTAGCACAGCACAGTCCCTTGCAAATCTGGAAACATGGGAGAATGCCCTTTAGGGGAGAACAAAAGCACATCAATTATATTCCGATGAGGGTGTTGTTTCCTGCAGCTTCTGAATTTGGTGGTTTGGTGTCTGCTTGCCTAATTGTGTGGCAGCAACTTTCAGACAGATCAAGCCTTCGATCAAAGATTGTACATACATGTCATTGTTTTTGAACAGATCTAGAACCTAACAAACACTGGAATTTCCACCCTCTTTTTATTGAAAAGGATGCATGGTGCTTGCATTTAATGCAAAGCAATCATGAAAGAGTCAAGGAGTTAGGCTGCACTTGTGAGCAGACTTTTTGTAATAAACGGAGGGGTTTCATAACGTAATTTGGTCCTTTAGCTTTTATAGGCTGAACATCATACCAATGACTTGAGGTTTGAACAAAAGAAACACCCACATTAGTATTTAGAATATCAACATATAATTATACTTTGTAAAGGAAGAATAACACAATTGATAGTGGAGGAAAGGCTCATAAATATTAGTCTTTTCAATGTTTTCACAGCAGTAAAAAATTATATATGGTAACTTTTCATGTCATATATCTGCAGTTTTGGCCATCATACAACAACTGCAGTTAAGTTATTATGTCACAAGCAAACTTATTTTTCCATGTTACAGACATTTAGAAGGCGGGATTTATTTACTTTTCATACACATTGGCATATTTGTGGACATGTGCACTTTCATTGAACTTGGAAGCTATTCCAAGTATTTTGTTTTTTAAACTTTCTCCTCCACACCCCACCCTACCCATGGGCTTGAGTCTGCCATGCCACTGTAATACAGGCACTTCATGTGTAAACTCAGTCCGAGGCTATAAAAAAAATAACACATAAACTCCACTAAATCCAGGGAAACTAATTTGAATTAGTCTTTATTTATTTATTTAGCATTTCTGTTTCACTTCTTGGCTGCCAAAAGCAGTGAACAAAAAAGGGTCATAAAAATCATTTAGGGGAAAACATACTAAAATTATTTCTAAGCCATAACACCCAGATACACAATGAAGAGCAGAACCTAACAAAATGGTAAAACAATGCATTTCAGAGGATCGTCCAACCATGGAGCAACTTTCCAGAAGGCTGCAGCAGGAGCTGGAGAATATTACCTTCTCCCCCTTCTTCCAGCAGATGTCCTGGGAGTAGGACTCCACTTATGAGAATTCTAGATCCACCCCACGCTGTAATGCCAATAGGAAAGTGACCAGCTTCTCCTGCCATAGAACATATTGAGAGTGGTGCATACTAAGTGGTACATGTGTCTGGGAACAGGACAGCTTCATTCTCTCCACCTAAGGGTCTTGAAGACTTTTATTTATGTTCTACTGGCTAGAATCTAGATCATTTTGGATCATCCCTTCTTCTCGCATTTTATTATATATGTGTTGAAGCTTGTATACCACTCCAAGTACCACTTGCAGTAGAGACCTGCAGCTGACACATGTTGAAAATTAATGAGAATGAATGCTATTTTGACAGCTCAGTGTGGAGTGTCATACCCAGCTGTTGCCTTTCTTGTTGAAGGCATGAACAGCCATGTGCAACAGCATTCCACCCAGAATAATTAAGAAGACCAACAGCTGAATTTTCCCTTATGACAATGTATGCTACACAACCTAACAGGAATTGACATGCACTGGTTGCACGGTAACCTACAACTGCTCCACTAAGAATATCCTTCAGCCAGTGATGAGAAGTAAAGGCATCTTGAAGTCTTAAGCACAGTCAAGTGGAAAGTGAGTTAGCTCTGCTGAAACTCTACTAAAGCCAGGAGCAGTCAAACCATATAGGAAGAGTTTGTCATCAGTGAGTAGAGAACTAGGAAATAGGGAAGCAAACGCCATAATGAAGGAAGAAAGTGACTGGGCTCTCAGCCAGTCCACAGTGACCAATATCTTCCTTTGCTGCCTTGCAAAATTTGTTACAAATAATATTTAACATTTCCCACCTTTTCATGTGTGAACAGCCCCTTTTGAATCACCACACCTTACTACAGCATTACAAATAGCAACTTTTTTTACATTTACATCCTACCTTTACTCTAAGGAGCTCAAGTTGGCATACATAGTTCTTCTCTCCCCATTTTATCCTCACAACAACTCTGTGAGGTAGGTTAGGCTGAGAGTGAGCAATTTGCCCAAGGTCATCTGGTGAGCTTCATGTCTAAGTGGAGATTTGAACCCTGATCTCCCAGGACATGGTCCAGCATTCCAACACTACATCACACCGGGTCCTTTTAGTAGATGTAGATAAAATGGCACCATTGGAGACTCTAACTTCAGGGCTGGAATGAATTAACAGAAGAGTTGCATCAGAAGGTCATAGGGAAAGAATGAAGCATCCCTCCCCTCTAACAACATCTTCACTCCAAATTGCCCTCTCCTGAAATGGCTTTTCTCTAACAAAAGCAGCTGTTTAGATTTTGTGGTATGTATGTGTTTTCACTGTTTAGATCCTCATTAAGACCACAAAAAAAGAGCAAAACTTTGAGATAACAGAACTTATGTGGAATGGCAAGTATAGAAAGAGCTCCTTTTGTTGTTGTTCCATAGGCTGTCGTATCAGAAAGCTTGTATCCAAACTTTTTATGTAAAACATGATATTATCTATCACAATAGAAATGTGCTTTTGAAAATGGCAATTAAATAAATGTTGGTGATATGCTTTGTAAAAGCAATTGTCATAATGCCATGATTAAAATCTTTAATTTCCCATTAGACATAGTCTCAGGAAAAGAAACAGGAAATTGTTGTCTGTGATAAGTATACACAAAATGCTCCTTTGTATTTCCATATTGAGGAACACATTCTTAAAATCACAGTACAGAACGGGATGATATTTGAGTCATTTTCATTTGTTGTGACATAATATATAAGAATTCTTAGAATAATTCATGGCACAAGGGTGAATTATGCATTTATTTTCAGCAGTAGGAAGAATGGATTAAGTTTAAGTGGGACAATTCCTACATATGGCACATACAGATTAATGTGACTTCTGATATCACATTTCTATATAACTGTAATAAATTTGATTATAGAGATATATTGAACTAGATAATTTTTCAAAAGTGTTTTGGTGTGTATGTTTTTAGAGCAGCAGCCTTCTATTCCAATACAGTACATTTTGTTTTTTCATGTTATTTCCCTGTTCCAATCAGCCAGCATAAGTAAACATCACTTGCTGGATGAGAAAACACACATTCAGATAGGTGCTGTGCATATAAGTGCTCCGTGGAGCCAGCGCTGAGACTGTGATAGCTCTCTTCAAAATCCTTGAAGGTAGGAGGAAGGCTGAAGCCCATTCCCTCTTCTTGGACTTAGTTCCTCCTTCTTCTAGAAAACAGCCGAGTAGCATAATTATGAGGTGTCTGACTGAGCTGAATGCCAGCAGCCATGACAGCTTTAAGCATACATATTTGAGTCAGGGCCCACAGCTTCCCATTTTGAAATGATCTAGTTTGTATGCAAGAGTCATTTTTTGTACATCCGAGCATCCTTGGATTCCTGAACATGAGCATGAAAGTCACCTTTATTCACTGCTTTGACCATTGAGTTTCCACATGTGTTGGCTTGTTTAATAAAGTAAAGTTGCCCTGTCCTTGTCACCAAAGACCCATCTTCCTGATCTTTCCTACTCTAATCTCAGTAATGCTTTCTGTTCATTGATATTGAAAGCTCCTCTTTCATGTTCCACTTCACTAATCTTTTATATCTGTACTCTGACATTGATATGATTATTTTATATTTGTGAATTGCAGTTCCACTTGTATTTTAAATAATGTGCCTGTCTGTTGTGCGAGTAAGCATTTGGTACATCTCCAATGGCAAAAACCCTTTTGTTGAGCAGTAGCAGACCTCAGAATGACTCTTTCTGTAGAGTCTAGAGGTCTTTAGATTGTGTATATAAAAAGGAAGCTAGTTTGTGTGTTAACCACATCCTGCAAGTTTGTGTGTTAACCACAACTGTAGAGAAGCACAAGCACCTTATTTACAGCACAATCCTACCAAGAAATAATTATCATTAAGTTCAATGCGACATTTCCCCAGGTAACTGTATGTATGCCCCAAGACAGATTCATATACAGTATAGGCTTGCAGATTTAGTAGATTAAAGTTTGGGTTTTTTTAGAATGAAATTTGGATTCTTGAGTAAAAATAGATTTTATATCTTGCATTTCTTAGGGCTATGGACCAACAGGTTTTGATTGATCAGTGCTATTCTTGGGAATGGAGTTCTGTTACATAGTAGAGATTCAGAAATTCACTTTCAGCACTTTTTTCAAAAAACGTATTTTCTTATAACAAGTTCAGGGTTTACCCAGGGTATAAATGTCTTAGGCTATTTGTACAGTACTTGAAAGAAACTGACTTGACCTTCAGAAAAATATTCAAGATGTAGTACAACCTCAAGGGCCAAAATATCATGTTGCTGTATTTAACTGCCTCCTCCATTCTTGAAACCTTTCCATATTGCATGGGGAGGAGAGGTTTGTTTGTTTTTGAACCTTATAACATATTGCTCCCTGACCATAAACCTCTCTCTAGGACAGCCTCAGCAGTTAGGGATCTGTCAGCTCATTCTCCTTCCCCTTTCCCTCAAACTATACCTTTAACATTCCTTTACTCAACCACACTTAGTGTCCCATAGGCTTGCCCACCCTCACCCCCCATGTTTCTTTTCAGGCTCCCAGCCAGTCACTAATGCCATCCTCCAGGATACAGCATTCTATTCCTGTTCCCTGGCCAGCTTTTTCTCCCCAGCACAACATACGCCACACATTCAGCTTCTCATGCTCAACCCTCATTGGGCTGCTTTGCCTTATGTACACATGCACATTTTAGGGCTCTTCAATCTTGCTGATAGAGGACATCCCCCCTGTAGGTGTGGATGGTGCCATTTTGGCTGCCTAAGGACCTGCACTCAAGGAACTGAGTTTACTATTGGTAAATGGTGATGACAAGTGAGGACCTGCAACAAATATTGTAGCATGTCCTCAGTCCCCTAACAGAAGTGCAGCTCCTCATGCCTTAATCAGCCTGGATCATGAGCCATATAAAGTTGTTTGGGGCTCACAGATGATATTTTTCCATCTGCTTGTAATATTCTCCTGCTGTGCTGTCCAGCTGTAGACCTGGTTTATTGCTATATAGTTGGTCATGTTGTTGTTTAGTTGTTTAGTCGTGTCCGACTCTTCGTGACCCCATGGATCAGAGCGCACCAGGCACTCCTGTCTTCTGGTCAAACTCATGTTGGTAGCTTTGAGAACACTGTCCAACCATCTTGTCCTCTGTCGTCCCCTTCTCCTTGTGCCCCCAATCTTTCTCAGCATCAGGGTCGTATAGTTGGTCATATATACTGAGTATATTAGCTAAGTATAGCATGGGAGGTGCTATTTTTAACTTCGTGATATACATCCCACTTAATCACAATGCTCTCCTGCAGGATACTACGTTGTTAAGGGCAAAAGCAGGCCAACCCCTCCCTCTCCGCCTTCATCCTTCCCTACCCCTGCATTTCAACTGAGATTTTAATTCTATGACCAAGAGAAGCTGAGCCACAGAGTATTCAATTTCTAGACTCATACAGTCCTTCTTGACTTCTTGTTCCTTTAACCCTCATTTATCCTCTCTGTCCCAGGGTGAAAGTGACAGCTGCTCATAACAAACCATGGATAAATCTAGGATTATAGCATAGTTCTGACTTGACAGCTGCAGGGGCGGATTTTGGTAATATGGTGCCCTGAGAGAGGACATTTGGCACTCCCCCCAAATTTTCATAATAATTCATTTTGGTACAGTTTACTTGTATGAATATAGGTACTACTACTGCTACTACTACTACTTTGCACCCCTCTGCAGCACCCTTAGTCTGGTACTGACAGTTGCATGTCCATTCCTACCCCCCTCACAAAAGGAAGAACAAAGGCAGACATTCGTCTCTTTAGCTTTCAGTGTGACCCCAGAGATCCTTCTCCAGACAATAAGATGATTTTTTTCTTGTCTTTTCTTATCTATCTGCCCACAATAGTCCATAGCAATTTTAATAATGATTGTTCTGTTTACTTTCTCCATTGTAACTCACCCTAAGGTCTAGGCAGTGCTTTTTTCTGAGGGTACGCAGGGGTACGCATACCCCTAAACATTTTGTAAATCTTTGTACTTTTGTCCATTTACTGTATTTACTTTTTCCTGATTTGAACTCTAAAATGGTGATTTTCTTGAGTCAAAATGAGAATACCCCTAAACATTTTTTCTCCAAAAATCCACTGGGTCTAGGGACAAAGGAAGGGGAAATGAATTATAAATGTAATAAAATTAATAGGTCCTGAATCTCACAGTGTAGTTTTGCAGTTGGGTTCAATATTTGTTTGTTTTTAAATTGACAATCTTTTGTGTTTCTCCAGGCCTAAGAAGTCCCCCATGTAGCTAGAAATGACCACTGTAGTTGGGTAGATCCATTTCTCTTCCAAACTCAACAACTGAAAATTGCTATTAAAATTATTAATATTTCAATATGCAAGTAAGCTAATGACAAGCAGAAATAGTTATTTTAAGATAATTTCATTCCCATCATCAACAATTATTATTATGTCAAAATTTCATCTTTGATCCATTTTGAGAGGGCAGGAAGCTAAAGACAAGACATTGCAAATGTGGGCATCTAATGCTATGCTGCTGTGTTAAATCACATGGAATTCAAGTTGGAGAAGGAATTTAAACTTATTACTCTTCTCATAAAACAGTACTTGCATTAATACAACAAATATTTTATTATAGAAATTATGGTAAAATAATGGCTGATTTTCTGTATACATATATATACAATTATGAAATGTGCATCAGATATTACACACTTTTAAAACACCTGCAGCTCTCCAATTATAATTTTCCCTCTTTGCACCACTCTTTTAATCTCTCCTTTTTCCTTGTATGTAAAGGCTGAAAATGCAGTATGTTTAAATTGTGCCAGTAGTTAAAAATAGGAATCGGTTACATCAAACAATTCTCAGCTGCTGCTTTAAGCAATAAAAAGTGATTTATAACTTGTTAACCTGGATCTCATGGATATCCTTTCAATAATAATGTGTGTAGACTGTTTACTGTCTAAATCAGACTTGTCAGAGAAATACTCTAGTGATTTTTTAACGTCAGACTGAAGGGAAGCATTCTGCTGTGTTGTCTGATTATGCAGTCCAGAATGGCTGTTTCCCTTCGTATAGCTGCATATTGAATAGGAGTAACAAAGCTTACACTCAACAGAGCTTTTATGAACATTTTATATCATGCCTGTGATTGTTGCTTATATCAACATACCTCAGGTATTTTGATGGGATATTATAGGGGTTATTTCTTCTCCCAAAGCTACCTTGGTTGGTTGTTTTTTTAAAAGTACTTTATGATGTTATTTTTGCATTTCTTGCACTCCCCCAAATTATGATTTTGTTATATTGTGAAGTGCTGCTATACTTTGTTACTATATGTGCTAATATAAACAGATCAACTGTTGGTATTTTTGTGTGAATGTAAACAGCAACAATAAACAACTTAACAGTGGCACAAAATTTTATGGCACTGAATAAAAGTTATAAAACCCTATTAAAGAGACCCCAGTAAATGTCAGAGAATTGGCATACTTTTTAGAAGAAAATTACTGGGCACAATTGCTCAGATATCCAACTAAATTAGAAGATTAAAATGTATATTACTTTGAGGAAGAATTGTCATAAACACTTAATGTTAGATGCTTGGAATTAACTTTTCTTGAAATATAAATGAATGGTGTTGCCTGCTACCCTATCTAGTTCCAGTGCAAAGTCCCAATCTTCCAGTTCTTGTTAAGCATCCTTTCTCTTGGTTATTGCTGTGCTACTTATCTGTGCAGAGCCAAATCCAGAAGTCCATATTCAGAAGTATCATTAAAGGGACTCAAAATAAGGAGGAAATAAATACATCAGGGTTTTGTTCACTGTGAAATGCGTTACTCACCCCACAGTGAAGATAGAAGAAATGTATACAACATCAAAGACATAACAAGAGATGCACATTACTAAAAATGGCTTAAATTGGGGAGGGGGGTTGTCAGTGGGTAAGAATATGCTTTGAAATTGTATTCACTAAGTACATAAAGCTACAGCTGCCAAAATGGGCAGAAAATAGAATGCACCAGATGCAAAAGATGAAAAGCTTGCCGTTTCTGCTTTTTACTTAAGTCACCTTTCACTCTTAAAATCCAATGTTATGAGAAAATATTATGTGGTCTGCTCCTGTGCTTTTGATGCAGTGTGGTGAAGCTGTGCTTGGCACTGCTTGAAGTGGTTCATTATTTCTTGGGTCAGCAGAGGAAAGATGGAGACAGTGGGAAAGACTGAGTACATTAATGCAGCTTGGAAGGACAAACCTCCATGGGCAGGGCAGGAATAGGGTTGCCGGACTCAATAGAAGACAGGACTTCTGTGCCTTTAATTGCCCTGCTCTCTTTTGAGTCTGGAAACCTTAAAGAGAAACCAGCAGACCCTTTGCTTGGAAATTAAACAAAGGGTCTGCTGGTTTCTCTTTAAGGTTTCTAGACTCAAAAGAGAGCAGGGCAATTAAAGGCACAGAAGTCCTGTCCTCTATTGAATCGGGCAACCCTAGGCAGGAATGGGAGCACCAGACTGGCTCTGCCAGTACTCCTGCACAGTCATGACCTTGACGCTGCCCTGCCCCAACCCAGTCCTCATAATATTTAGCAATGCTGGTGTCTGGAGTGCAACCCTGCCCCACCATAGTAGCTGCTACTAATGCTGACCTCGCATGTGGAGAATCTCATTTTACATCAGAGCTTTCCAAAGTGTGTGTTGCAACACGTTAGTGTGCCGGTTGCAGTGTGTAGGTGTGTCGCACAAATGCTCTTATAAGGGGTTCATTTAACCTCCTGTTTGCTAGTAAAACTGAACTACTGTGTCGCAAAATGAGGCATGTCTAAAAAGTACGTCACCAACATGAAAAGTTTGGAAAGCTCTGTTTTGCATTACAATCTACAGAGTTGAACTTCTTTTGAGGGGCAGGATGACATTTGATCCACAATTTATCTAAGCATCACAAGCAGGATACATTCATATCCTGAACCAGGTAACTGCAAACTTTGATGACAGGCATTGCAAAGTGCAAGAAGCATGACTTAACATGGAAAGGGGCAATATTCCTCTCTTATGAGAATCTGCAAAGTAGGAAGGCATGGGTGGACTGAGCTCATCAGACTCTGAGTATTCAGAAATGGCCTCAGATCTATCTCCAAATGAAACGGAAGATCAGAAACCAATCTCTGCAAGTTCTTCAGTAGTTTGTTATAAGGAGCAGCTGTTGAGAATAATTCAAACCATAGGAGTTCAAGTCTCTGAGCCTCCAGCAGATGAGACTGACCCAGTTTTCCAGGTCTGGGCTTCTGGGGGAGCCAGTCACTGAATATCCTGGATAGCAGCATAAGATATGTAAGTCAAGAGCATGATTTTTAAAATGAGCATTTTATTTTGGGCCTTTTTTGTTTTTCAGTCATGATTTGTTTTACTGTTGTTTGAGAGTATTTTGTCAATGATTTGTTGCTGGGATTGATATAAATAATCATACAGTATTGTTATTCATGAGCCTCAGTGTTTAGTGAAGCCTTTAAAAAAACAAAAAAACTTGCCAATGCATACATTACTTAAGGTGGTGTAACTACACTGCAGTTCATATTGAGATATAATTTTGTCATGAACCTCATGTTGGGCTTGCAAATTTAAACCTGGTTGTCTGCCCTGATTATATTTTGTATGCCTGATGCAACCAGCTGGCCTGTAATGCAGGTGTGAGTAAGATTATTTCTTCCTTCACTGGTTTTGTCACTGCACTTCTAGGCAGTGTTATCATTTCTGAATCTTATATTCATTTGGGTTTACGCCTGCAGTTGTAACACACCTGAATCTCCCATTTATTTCTATAAGCTGTTGTATCTTTAGAATCTTTGAGGCCCTTTGATAGCACTTTGAAAATCTGAGCCTGGATTTGATTTTAGCATACCACTCTTTTAAGACAAATAAGGAAGTAAAGAGGTAATGTTAACAATCTACTAGAAACAGGTAGGTAGCCGTGTTGGTCTGACGTAGTCGAAACAAAATAAAAAAATTCCTTCCAGCAGCACCTTAAAGACCAACTAAGTTTTTATTTTGGTAAGTCATTTAAATTATTTATAAACAAATGAAATGGACCACTTCACAGTGGTGCAGCAATAAAACTGCTAAGCACATTTGCAAAGCTGAGCAGAGTCTGGTATGGTATGGTTTCAAATTGGATGGGGTACCGTGTGTTGAGATTCTTGCCTTGCAGGGGGTTGGACTAGATGATCCTCGAAATCCTTTCCAATTCTATGATTCTGTGAAAGTGAATTTACTTGTATTTTGGACAGAGACTTTTCCCTACTATAAACAGATATGTATAAGTAGTGAGATTAAAAAAAACTTTTAGGATTTATTTTTGCAACATAACAGCAGGGCAAATCAGTTAGCTAGGGATTTCATCTTTGACTCAAATCTACCATAAAAAAATTCCTTCAGTAGCACCTTAAAGACCAACTAAGTTTATATTTTGGTATGAGCTTTCGTGTGCATGCACACTTCTTCAGATACACTGTGTATCTGAAGAAGTGTGCATGCACACGAAAGCTCATACCAAAATATAAACTTAGTTGGTCTTTAAGGTGCTACTGAAGGAATTTTTTTATTTTGCTTCGACTCAGACCAACACGGCTACCTACCTGTAATCAAATCTACCATAATAGTGCTGTGATTTTTAAGATAATCTTTTAGGGACACAAAGAATGTACTGAGGGTTAATGAGGAGAACCAAATCAAAGGATATGATCAAGAAGGAGGCATAGAAAAGGAGGCATGTATTTCTGACAGCAACCACCCAGAATGATCATTTTTATTACTGGAGACATTAAGGGAGTTGCTAAAGGAGTTTCCCATATTCCCCAATTCATGCTTTAGCACACAAAGTTGAAGAAGCGAAACCAGTGTGAAGAACATACAACACACCATGGGACTTGGAACACCAGTATGATTCTGATCTTTGTGTGAACTGGAATGCCAATGCATAGCTCATGATTCTGGGCACCTGTCATGTGGACATCTGCCATATGTTTTGTGGGCAGCAGAACCAATGACTTTCACTTTGCATTGTTACTGAAATGTAGGCTTGCCATATTCCTGACATGTCCTGGTTTTCGGGTGTAAAAATGGTGTCGGGGGAATTTTACCGAATTGGCAAAATATCAGGGAAAACCTAGATGTCCAACGCGATGGAAAAAGCAGTGGAAACAGCTCAGAAAGCTTAAAATCACTAATTTTGGGTTAGGTTTCCTAAGAAAAGCTCAACAACTTTGCGGGCATCAGGAATTTAACTATTTGAAATATGGCAGCCCTACTGAAATGGGACTCTATCCTTTGTGCTCTCTAAGAGTTTTTTGCAGGACTAAATCATCTATTTGTGACTGCCAACAAACCTATTGTGTGAGATTCAGACAACCATGGGAAAAGTCCTGGATCCCAAGTGACAGCATAATGCTTCACCTACAATTTAAAATAATAATGAGCGAAAGGGAGGCTCCAGCCATTTCCTGTGCCAGATAAGGCAGACCTATTCTCCTGTACTTAGTGAAATGGGAGTGAGAAAAATATCTTGCTTTGCCATTGTCCATGCTGGTGCTCATGTTTATCTATATTAGCACAATTGTGAATGAGTGTGTTCACCTCTTCCAGTCTTGTAATTGAAGGAAAGGGAAGTCATGTTGCGTACATTCATTCATTTCGAAGTCAGAGTGGCTGTGAAATTGGCTTCATTTGGTTTTGGGGAGAAGAATGGAGCCACAGCATAATAATGGAGTAGGAATGAAATAGTTCATTATAACCTGTTTACACTGTGTGTACTTTTATTTTAAAAAATCCGAACTATATAACTTGTTCGTAGTTTGTTTAGATTATAGTTTTGAAGGGTCCAAAAAAGTAACTATGCTCCTATACAGCAAATCAATCTTTCCTTTTAATACTGCTTTCTGCAACAGAATCCTTGAAAGTAGTTTGAGCTTGATGAAATTTTCTTATTTGTTTAAAGTTATCTGGACAAAACTGTAGACTTCCCACACAATTTTCTCTGACAATTTCCACTTGAGTGATAATAATATAGCGCCATCCCACACATCCCACACTTTTAAAAGTTGAAAGACAAGCAGGGAATTTTTGCAATGAGCTAGACATTTTAAATGCTATTGAAGTGGCAATCCTACATATACTTGCAAAGGAGTAAGCCTCATTGAACCTAGTAAGACTTACTTTTGAAGAGGCATGCATAAAATTGTGCTGCTATTTGTTACATCTGTTTCAGTATTTTAGCTCTTGTTTTTCAGCTGCTTCATAAGAGCAAAGTTGGAAGCAAGGTATCAGGTGGTGTGGATTGTGCCTAGGGGCTGAGGATGCTTTCATCCATAGACATAGTTTTGCATCTATGCCTGGAGACCACACTCATTATATTTCTGAGGAGAAAAGCATTTTCCTCATTCTTTTTTTTGGCCAGTGGCTCTTGGCTTCTCAGTTTGCCATTGAAGATATTTCTTGCCCTGCTGTATATAATATTTATTATTACGGTCAGAGACCAGCTTGTAAAACACATAATGGGACTGCACTCCCAAAAGCAAAGCAGACATTCAAAACAATATACAGCAATGGCTTACATGTTTAAAAATGTGCTAAATGCGTAAACACATAAAATCTTTGGGAAAAACTACCATAGAAAATTGGCCCAGAGTCACCTGTCGGTCCGATTATGGATATTTTCTTGAATTTGTATCGGGGAATGATCTGCGCCTACAGATCTGTAGACAGAATCTGGTGACCATCCGGGTTATCTTATGATCTTTACCTAAAAGGAAGAGATTGAGTTTGTTTTTTCTGGGATGTCAGCAAGCCTCTTCAGCAAGTGGTCAATAGTATCTCTACATGCCTCATTATAGAAAGGACATCTAAAAAATAGATGTTCGGGACTTCCTATATCCCCCAATGGGCAGGCACAAAGTCTCTGGGCATATGGGACTTTTTTGAAGGATCCTTCCAGGACTGGGAAGGGCAGAGCTGAGCTTCTGGCAAGTGTAAAGGCCCTTATTGCATTTTTGGATACAAGAAAATAGAGATATGCTGCCGGTGCAGCAACATATCTCTCAGTTTCTTGAATTTTGTTGCCCTGCTTTAGCTTTTTCAGCAGCCTTCATCAACCTGGCACCCTCCAGATGTTTTGCACTTCAGCTTCCAGGGATGCTGGGACTTGTGGTCCAAAATATCTAGAGCACATCTGTCTGACAAAGGTTCTTATGCAGTGACACACTGCTTCTTCTTCTTCTTCATAATGGTGACATGCTGCAATTTGGATGCTATGGGCGGGATTCAATGAAGTTGTTGTTTGCACGGAATGAAGTCCACTTGCACAACAGAACTTTTCTTCTTCTTCCTTCCCCCTAAATCTGCTCTGGAAGGTTGGGGGAAAAATCCCAGAAGGAAATGTAAATGGATTGGAGTAGGCCCAAAGCAGATTTGGAGGAAAGAAAATTAGAATGTTGCTAGACATCCTACCCAGTAATTTTAGGAAATGGGCAGTATTAATTTAATGGAGGCAGGTGAGATTTATTTCCTCTTCTATGCCAGCAGTTTTTAGATGCCCTCTTGTCTCCTGCCACCAGCCTGTGTTCTTGTTTGGTTCTTAAAACATGGTTAGTTCTTTGAAAGGCTGTGAGCTTTTTTGACAGCTTATGTTCTAAATGCAGTGGCTTTGATATAGATCAGTTCCAGGGAACCTCCATCATGACTCCCCATTTGGCCCACAAAGCCATTTCAGTCAAGCCAATCTCACCTGCCCACACATAGGTGTGGGGATGGGGCAAAAGGGTCTCTGCAGGTACTGCCAATCAGGTGCTCAGCAGTGCCTGCAAAGCGCCTTGCACAGCAGAAATTTCAAAGGGCTTCCCAGCAATATTCTACTCAATCAAAGTGTCATTCAGCCTAAGGAGTTTTAAGTATTAGCACCACCAATGTCTCTTTGAAAAGTACAACCTCCTCTCACAGATTTGAGGAGGGAAGACATGATTAGGAACAATGAGCTTCAGAAATAAATGGCATGAGCATGCACAGAGAGCATAAACAATTATTGGCATTTCACTTGGTAGGGCTGGTTATCCTAATGGACCATGACATACGCCTACTCCCTCTAGCCATAATAAAAACAAAAAATAATAGCACACAAAACCAAAATATCACAAACCCTCCCCCCCAAAAAGAAAAGAGAGTGAGACATAATTTGAAAAAACCAAAACCAAATGCTTTTCTAGCTTTTTTTCTGTGCAGATGCACTGACCATTGATGAAAAATCTCACTTTTATGTAATAGAGTTGATACTAAGCATATGACAAAATCTGTATTGGTTAACAAAAATTGTATTTTAGCAAATGCATCTCTTAATTGTTTAAATTTGCAGGTCTAAGTTGGGAATGTGTGTCACAATTTCATCCAATGTGCATCAAGAAAGGTTGCTAAATGCCAAACAATTAACAAATATTAAGCTAAATTTTGAGGCCTGAGACCCTGGCCAAAGAGATCTCCTGCTGCCGCCCCCTGCCATTTGGCCCTGATCCCATCCTGCTTCCTCTTCCTACCCCTTGTGCTAGACTGGATATTTATACTGACACTGGAGATGAAACTGCAGGTCTGTTGGCATGTGTTGCTGTGCAGTAGCTCTCATAGCTGTCAAGTTATCCCCCCCTTTTAAGGGAAATTCCCTTATGCTGAATAGGCTTCCTCATGAGAAAAGGGAAAACTTGACAGCTATGGTAGCTCTTAAGGTCTCACAGTCTCTGAACTTAGCTGTCAAGTTTTCCCTTTTCTCGCAAGAAAGCCTATTCAGCATAAGGGAATTTCCCTTATAAAAGGGAAAACTTGACAGCTATGTCTGAAGCTATGTTGCCACATTGGAATGAATGTGTGCCTTTAAGATCGTGACCATGCAGCCTCATTTGAGAATCAAGCTGTATATGTGGTGATTTCCAAGATGAGGAGACTGACTTGTATTCATACTCTTCACCATGAAGTATTGCAGTATTTACCAGAATAATCAAATTCAAGAAAGAGCATCTTAAGGAAAGTGCTTAATTTTAGTCTCTGTTGGAATGTAGCAATGCCGCATTGTAATATGAACAATAAAATATTCTGCATTGTATAGAGATTACAGAACTTTACAATCCAAATTGCTGGGCAATTATACCTAAAGTGTCCTGTAAATGTTTTCTTTTTCATATTTAAGAACTATTTCTTACCATTTTCCTTTCGTACGCAAATTATTTTGTCTGCTGATTTTTGTGAATCTGTTTCTCCTCTTCCCCCTCTTTGTGAGTACTGTTTGTCTGAAATTCCTGGCACGATGGCATACTTCAGAGCTTTCTCCTTTGCAGAGCCCCACAGAATCTAATTACAATTAAGGCTAATTTAGCCTACACCACTAATCCTCTGAGAGATGGAATGTGTCCAAGTTCTTTACTTTTCAGTCCATCCTGACTAAAGGCCAATTCACATGACCCTTGTGCTTGTGACGAGCCTCCTTGTTTTCAGTCCTAACTTCAAAATATATTTACTGTGAAGCAGCCCTGTGATTGTGAGTCGTTTCATCATGACCACAGCTTTGCAACCAACATTTGGAAGGTTTGTGATTGGAGTGCAAAATTGTGGTCTGCCTTGTGCTCAGCCTATTCATTTGATGAGTTCACCACAAACATGTTTGGAGCCTGAATTGAAAACAAGTGGCACAAGGAAAATGTCCCTGTGACATTACCAAGGCTTAATATTTTGGTGATGCATGAGAGTTTAGGGGCAGGTGACTGTGGGACACCAGTATCTCCCCCTACTTCACCCAAGATACCCCTTGCCACCCAGAGTGGCTGGGGCAATCATCTTGAAAATGATTGTTAGTGATCACACATTTTCATTGTGTATTGGGTGTGTGTCTGCCTGCCTGAATATGTGTTTGTTGAACCACCTGGCTGAAAAGTATGCAGGCAAAGCCCCCAAAGCTCTGCATGTGGCCTTTATTGACTTCAAACAGGCCTTTGACCGGATTTCTAGGAAAAAGCTATGGACAAAACTGGCTGCCACAACAATTGATCGCCGTCTTCTTCATCTGATCATTAATCTGCATACGAACACCTTTCTGATAGTCAGGCTAGATAATAATGGTCTAGTGTCTAACCCTGTTACCACCTCTAGGGGAGTAAGACAGGGCTGCCTGTTGGTCCCAGCACTGTTTAATTTCTATGTTAATTCGCTGGTGGCCCACATGGCCAATAATGCTTACTACCCCCCTAAATTAGCTGGTCGATTACTAAATGTTCTCCTGTATGCGGATGATGCCGCACTCCTAGCTAGATCTCCCACTGGGCTGAGGAGAATGCTACAAGCACTCCATGAATACTGTGTACAGCATGAGCTTCAACCTAATTATGCTAAGACCAAGATTATGGTCTTCTCCGCCCGACCAAAATTTCACTTGTGGTCGATGAATGGTACTACATTGGAGCAGGTTAACTGTTTCATATATCTGGGACAAGTAATTCAATCAAATAGATCATTTCTGGCTCATAGAGATTATATAACTACAAATGCAGCTAAAGCAGCCACAATGATTAGTTCTCTATATGCTAAGAACCAAGCTCAATCAGTGAAAGTTGCCTTGAGACTGTTTCAAATGAAAGTCCTTCCCCTCCTGTTGGTGGGCATTCCCCTGGGTGCCCGTAGGGATTTTCTCAGATTGGAATCTATCCAATCATGATTTCTTAGAGTCATCCTTAGGATTCCCCCTTCTGTAGTGGGGGCAGTCATGAGACTAGAGGTTGGTTGGCAAGCATGTGGCCTTGAAGGCAAAACTCAGTCTATGGCTCAAGCTATGCTTCAACCCGGTGGGCATGGCCCCCTTGATATTGAGGGATGATTTCCAATCACCGTGGGAAAAGGAGATCATAAATGAAGTACAGGCCTGCGGATTGTCACATCTTTTCCTGGAGTCTATGACATTTAGTCAAGGCAAAGCTGTGATCTCTCAAAGACTGAGTGACATTGCTAGACAAGAGGACATTGCCCTTGTGAAACCTGGTATGTTCTTGGGGGATCAGATGTTTCAGATTACACCAGCCCCTTATCTTGCGGAAATCCACTATGTAGAATACTGTAGACTCCTCACTGCTGCTAGGTTAAATGTCCTGGAATCGGAGGTATTGTTAGGAAGGTACAGGGGAGTCCCATATGCCCAGAGATTTTGTTATTGTGCCCTGGGAGTGGTTGAGTCAACTGAACATATTCTTTTGATCTGCCCATTCTATGCAGATTTTAGTCAAAAACTCATAGCTCCACTCCTAGGCCAACTTAGCCCTGTAGCCAGAGAAAGACAGGTTTTGTTTCTGATGAACAAGTTTACTGGAACAACAGCCTCCTTGGTGGCCAAATTTCTTTTTCTGGCCCTTAAGGCGTCGTAAAGTCAAAATTGACAGCATTGACATGAGTCTAAATGTATAGCCTACTTCTTACTGTCGGTTTATTTTTTAAGTTCCTTTATATGTTTATATGTTTTAATTTTTGTATGGATAAATGTTTATTTCTGACTGACGGTTGAATAAAATCTGATTGATTGATTGATTGAATATGTGTTTGCGCCCACACCTGTGCCTCTATGTATGTTTCCAATCTGCTAAGTATGTGTGTAGCCATGTACAGGCTGCTTTTCTCTCCCCCTACCCTGTGTGTGTGTACATTTGCTAGCATGCAGACCTTGAAGTCATGGTGAACTCTCCATGTGGTTTTTGAGCTCCAAAAGATTTGCCACTGCTGCCCTAAACCATATTCACATTGTAGGTTATTTGCCATCCTTTCTCACTGTGGCCTCAGGATATCTCCCAAAGCAAGCCAGTTAAACCAAGACAAAATAAAAACAAAAGTTTTAATGTTAGAGAAAAGATGTTAAAGGATTCAACAGTTCAAACATTTTAACTTTCCATTAGCCTGAACTGGTTGGTAGCTGTAATGATACTTCACATTTCCTCCTTCAGTTCTAACACCTACATAAACGTAGGCTTGTGCAAGTAGAGAGATACCAATAACGTTTTCAATGTCAAGAAGTAATTCTGATCATGGCAGGAGAATAGTGTGGGTGGAAACTTTAATACATTCAAAGGTTCCATTTGTGACTTTGCCAAAGTTAAATAAGGTTCCCCCCCCAGGGTCCATTGAATGGTCTGGGAGTTTCTGAGGCTTACTGAAGTAACACAGTAACACTTACTGAAGTTATGATCAGGGGAAATCTATGGTAGGACGTTGACGAGGGTTATATTTTGGGTGGCCTGACTATACAGAAGTTCTGACTTGAGCCATTTGGATGGGGATGTTTTAAGGAGTATTTTTTCTTTCTGCTAAAATATGGTGTAATGAGCTAGACATTTTAAATGCTAGTGAAGTGGCAATCCTACCTACACTTGCAAGGGAGTAAGCCTCATTGAACCCAGTAAGACTGACTTTTTATAAAGCATGCATAGGATTGTACTGTTATTTGTTATATCTGTTTCAGTGTTTTGACTATCCATAGTTACCCATATTTTGCAATGCAGTTCTCCAACCAATGATTACACGGTACCATTGGAGAAAATTTTGGTGAAAATATTATGCAAAATGGCATTGCTTTAGGGAAATTTGCTTGCATGAACATTAGTCATATAACAATTATTTATTAAGAGGAATTCACACTAAAATTCTGGTGAATTTTCATGAGGTTTAAAAAAAGAAAATCCACAAATTGCTGTAGAATTGCTGTAAAATGTGGAAAACTGAATTTAAGATTGGAAAAATGAGAACTTGAGAGAACCAAAATTGACAGATCCTTCTATCCATAGTCATGACTAACTTGTTCACTGATTTCAGTGGGTATAGCCTGAATGTGACTGAAATTGCGTTCAATGACTTCATTGTTTCATTTTTTTTAATGAAGTAATGCAAGACACAATGTAGTGCTTAACTTTTTTGGGGCTTGAGACAGGAATGAAGAAGTATATTTGATGCTTCCCTAATGCACATGCAGTAGTTCCATTCATCTTTATTAAGAGCTTTGTCTTCTGGTCTTTTGACCCCCAATAATGTTTCACTCGGTGCATAAACATAAATGTCTCTTAGTGACACTGAGTTTCTGGTTTGGTGTGTTTTCCTTCCTTTCTATAGGGTGCCCACCTACAGCAGAATACCATTGTAAACAACAGATTTTCATAGGGGAATCATAGAATTGCAGAGCTTGAAAGGACCCTGAGGTCATTTCCTCTAGTTTAACCCCCTGCTATGTAGGAATCTCAACTAAAGCATCCATGACAGATGGCCATCCAACCTCTGCTTAAAAGTCTCCAAGAAAGGAGAGTCCACCACCTTCTGAGGGAGTTTGTTCCTCTGTTGAAGAGCCCTTACCATCAGAAAGTTCTTCCTTTCTTGCAACTTGAAGCCATTGGTTTCATTCCTACCCTCTGGAGCAGGAGAAATTAAGCTTGCTCCATCTCCCTGCAGCTGTTGGCTACTTATGTATACTCTTCCTTCATGATTTCCCCTTTCTTCCATTTCTTATACATACCCTTCTTAAATCTCAGCTCATCTGTAAGCTCCATATGTAGCCACATGGGTTTCTTTAGCTGCCTCCCATTTTTCTTTCTAGTTGGAATTGTCTGCATTGTGCCTTCAATATTTTGCCTTTAAGAAACACCCACCCATCTTTGACTCCCTTCTCTGAGTGTTTCTGACCAAAAGACTTCACGGTTCCTTAACCTTTTTTGAAATCAGCCTTAAGTCCAGAGTGCATGTCCAGCTATACTCAGCTTTCTCTTGCCTTTGTACCATGAAATCCAAGGAAGGTAATGAGCATATGTGCATTCTATATATAGAAATCAGTCGTCTTTGTCTATAGCCTTCTGTAGACAGAGAGATCTGCAGTCCTCTGTCCCCTTCTAATATCACACCTCCCTGTTCTTTCTCTTATGGAAGAGAAAAGTTCCTCTTCCATAAGTGAATGGTTCCTATTGAATAATCCTAAAGGGCTATACTCAGGAAAGACTGTTGAGGTGAAAGCAAAATATGCAGTCTTTTAACACCATCTTTTCTGTGTACTAGGTAGGGCAACATCTACTTCCACCTTACCAATTTATTTGAGGACAGCCTTTTTATATTATTCCATACTCAATAGCAACCATTCATTTCTATGGAGGAAGGTAAAACTGAAATCTGAAACATTCTTAAGCTGGAGACAAACCCTGGTTCTTTTTGCAAGGGCAACAGGATTCCCTCCTCCATTCCAGTAGCTCCACTGATTACAGTCATTTTACTTTGTTCCAAATACCATAGGGATGGGACAATTCCTGCTCCCATTATTTTAATGGGAGAATATGTAAGTTCCATAATATTATTTATGTACATTTCATTTGTATTTTATGAATAACAGAAAGGAGGCATGAAAGCCAAAGTATTTGTGGATGGGATAATTTTTAATGTGGGAAGAGAAGGACATTTACACAAAACTATGAACCCATTTATAATGCAGCTGTGTTTTAGATTCTCAATTTATTGGAAAGTGACCAAGTTTTATCGCCAGTTGTTTTGTTTACTAGTTGACATTGAAGTTTCTTATTTACAAACACAACAGAAACACAAGCCTCTCTCCATATAAAATGGTGCTATATTGTACTCACAAACATAATAACTTGGCTTATAAAATTTTACAGTAAGGCACACAGAATTAGCCTGAAACATATAACTCATGTAGCACGTATTTGGTTTTTATTCACAGCTGTCATGCAAGAAAATACTTTTTTCCTGTTGGTCAAAGACCAAAAGCATTGTGGAGTCCTTAAATATTTGCATATTTGGTTTACATTGCAGAATGTTTGGGGAGAAATATCAACTAATTCAGAAACCAGTGTACCAAAATATAAGTTTGCTTCCCTATGTCTTATTGCATTTTAATACATCACCCAGCAGTACTTTCTTTGAAAAGTCTTCTGTGCATCAGTGTATCATTACCTGCACTGCATTCTTAATATGAAAAGGTTTGGTTTATATAAAAATCTTCTATAATTATCTTCACACACTTCTAAAATTAGTAAAACCTGCAAAGGCAGTTTAATTGCAGAGGACAGAATATTTCATATGAAAATATGCTTGAAGTTCAAGAACAACATGAAGACAAAAAAAACTTTGACTTTTAGAGTTTTAAAATGGTTACATAAAATCAACTATATAATTACAGTCACTAGAGCTGTTAGGGTTTAGAGATGCTCTTGAGATTTTTTTTCTGCAGCTGATGGTAAAAAGTACTTCAGTTTGTTTAATGCATTTTGTGCATTTGTTTTTTTGCATGTATGTTTTATTGTTGTGAAATGCTTTGTTATACTTTTTCACATACAGGAAAAGGATGTAAGTTTTTTGAAAAATAAATTAAGACATTAATAGCCTGTCTGGAGCTGTAAGGTTATATGATTGACAACATGCCTGCTTTCTCTTCCTGCTGCTGTTACACCAGTGAATGTCAATCACTCATGTTAAACAGGATAATAATAATGGCAACGCTGTCTGTTCTTAAATCTTAATGCAGATTTTTAAGCTACTCTGAGCAGCTCTTAAATGTGGCTAAATGTAGGCAAAGGAAATGGTACTATGAGGTGACAAAAGTTTGGAAAACAGTGGCATTTATATAGTGTAAGAACATAGCAGTGAAATGCAGTATTAGTTTGAGACCCTTTTAATCAGGGTGGATGGAAAGGGCTTTTTATTTGGACATGTTGCTTTATAAATGACCAAGGAGGAGTCTTGGGATCCAAGATTACAGCCCTGTTCTACAGCAGTCAGTGAGAGTTTTGCCACTGAAATTAGCATATTAAATGCACCAGGGCCGGCTCTAGGCCCGCCCCCGGTGGTGCAGGGCGCCAGGCCACCAGGGGCGCCGCTGCACCCGCTGAGAGGCACGGCTGAGGCTGCCCCAGGCGCGCCTCCACTGTTCAGCAGCTTCAGGTCGCTCTACGGAGGTCCCTGAAATCCACCATCTCAAATATAGTTCCTGGATTTTAGACTTGGTGATAATATCTTTTGGAAATGATTGAAGTGAAGAGGCTATCCAAATGCAACGTTTCTCTTTGTGAAAGTTAATCTATCATTGCTTGGCCTGAAAAGAAGGTTATTTGGGTACAAACATTTAAAAAAGAAAAACTTCTCGCTTTAATTACAATATTTTCAAAACATCACAGGACACCTTTTTTGTGTTAAAACTCATTCCCTTTACATTGTTCATGTCTCTAGCATATTAACCTTTCACAGTATGCTGCCATATCTGCCTCTGATGTCAACTTTGGCTTCGGTCCTATATGGCCTTACCTGGAAGCAAACCCCACTCAATTCAATGGGACTTACTTCTTAGACATGTACAGGACTGCACTGCTAATACCATGTTCTGTGGATCTGTTGCAACAGGTGACATGCCCTGTGCAATTCCTAACCTTTCATTTGCTGGCATGGGGAGTCTTAGGGAAATGACAGTGATTGCATACTTTCTGACAAAAAGACTGGAGATCGACAATTGCTTTTTCAGAGTGTTGAAAGCAGAATTATAGAGGCAATGTGTCCTGTGATATACACACTAATTTCATTTGTCAAAGCTACCAGCTTGGCTCAAACAATCTTTGTAGGCTTTTTGAAGTACTTCAAAACCTTGCATATCCTGTAAACAAAGACATATGTGAAGTGTGTATACACACCAGTGGTGCTTCAATGTTTGCTTGAAAGCTGTTGTAACTGTGCCAGTCAGTTTCAGCAGCCTTCAGGAATATGTGAAATTTATCTGGTCTCAGGTGCCTGTTCTGGTTATGGGAAGAGGGTCACAAAACAGTGCAGCTGTGTGATTAATACCTTTGTCACACTTTAGTTATCTTAACATATAGAAGTTGTAAGGGAACTACATTTCCACACAAATTGATGTAATAAATTTTGAAAGTTAAAAGCAGCTTTCTTTGGAATAGTGTGAACTGGATTGGGAGCTTGTGGGGAGATGGTGCAGACAGTGGCGTCACAAGGTGGGGGCAGTGCGCCCCGGGTTCCAAATCTGGGAGTGTGACCTCCCCTGCCGCCCCGGCACGGCAGCGCAAGCAGCCATCACGCCGCTGCAGCCACATGTGGAGGATCCTCCATTCGCGGCTGCAGCCGTGAGCAGAGGATCCCGCCACCGTCTGTACGGCGTTTGAGCGGCACCGGTGGCAAACTGCTACGTACAACGCATGTGCAGTGTCGCACACATGCACTGTGCATAGCGATGCCGCACATGCATTGTACATAGCAGTTTGCGACCAGCGCTGCCCGAGCGCCATATGGATGGTGGTGGGATGCTTCCTTCGCTGCTACAGCCACAAGCGGAAGATTCCTCCTTCGCCACTGCAGCCACGAGCAGAGGATCCCACCACCGTCCATATGGCTCTTGGGTGGCGCCAGCAGCAAACTGCTATGTACAACACATGCGCAGTGTCGCATGCATGCGCTGTGTGTAGCACCGTCGCACATGTGCTGTACATAGCAGTTTGCAAACGGTGCCACTCCAGCGCCATACGGACGGCGATGGGATCCCTCCTCCCCAGCTTGCTGTAAGCGGCTCCCGCTTTGCCGCTTTACAGCAAGCCAGGGAGCTGCGGATGGAGCCACGGCTCCCCCTCCCTTCCTGGCTCACTATAAAGCAGCAAAGTGGGAGCCACTCATGGCAAGCTGGGGGCCCCCCTCCCAGCCTCCCTCCCTGGCTTTCTGTAAGAGGCTCCCGCTTTGCCACTTTACAGTGAGCTGGGGAGGGAGGCAGGAGGATGGACGGGAGCATGGCTCCAGAGAGGACGAGCTACACAGCTTTGCCAGCACCTGGCAAAGCGGCATAGCTCCCCCCTTCCCCCGACGGCTCGGGGTACTTGGGAGTCACAGGGTGGGGGTGCAGAGGCGTAGGGAGGGGGGCGGATATTTGGCGCCTGCCCATGACTCCCAAGCCTACCCTGAACTGTCGATGTGGGGGGAGGGGTGACAAAAAAATTTCTGCACCGGGTACCACCTGAGCTTCCTACGCCTCTGCATGCAGATAATTTACATTTGCAAGATTCAACTGGACCACTGTGGCAGTGACAGGAAATTGGGGTAGAGCAGAAGAAAACAGCTGACAAGGAAAGGATTAAGCTTTAAGCACTATATTTCTAGCTTCACCACACACACACACAAAGATTATTGCACATATTGGAAACAAAAGCACAACTATAAATTCTAGGTATATACCTCTATTTATGGTTTTGTAATATGTGTTTTACATGCCAGCAAGTTCTCATACCACACAGTGGTTATAAAGTCAGAACTCATGAACTATATATGGTTCTATGTCTCATCATTAGTCTTTTATTTATAGGATATTCTGGCTGATCTCATAAAATGTGATTGAAGTTTATGCCATAAGAATATGTAAGATTATAACATATTGCAAGACTTGTGATTTTTCATTTCCACAGATTCTGGAGAAAAAATATCTAAATATGCATAGGATAACTTACACTTTGTGTTCTATACCTTTGGAGTCCTTTTAATAAAAGGGGAATTCACATTAAATAAATTCACAAACAGGTGTCATCAAAGACAAGGTGATCTATCACATTAAAGGATTAATCCCAAGGAAGTTCCCTAATCCAGCTCTTTCAATTTAGTCTTAAAATATAAAAATGCAACCCATCCACTGAACAGAGTATTGGTACATGTAGACAGGTGCCTGGTTTTATCAGAACTATACAGCTAAGGCAGCACTTGCAGACAGTCTGGCCTTTTGAGATTTTTCTTTATTTTGCAAAACTTACCTTCTCTGAAAAGGAATACTTATGCGATCAGAAGTATCTCATCCTTTTGATATACAGTGGTAGAAAACACAATTTGTGACATGCCAATTTAATTCAGCTCTCATAACAACTGTAAGAGATAAGGAGGTTGTCAGAAAGATACCATTGGATGTTAAGGGACTGCTTTTGAAGTTTTTCTGAACTGACAGCTAATAAGAAGTTCTCTTTGATAAGTTATTTTTGAATGTACATACATTCTACTGTTATGTATGATTTTCATCTAGAAGATGTTTTAACTATGTGCTTTGTTTGGTGTCTCTCTAATGTAGAATCAGCTACCTAGCTGGAACTTTGTTAATTTCCTTACATATTTTTCCTAGTGGGATTCTTGCTTAAAATACACCATGTAGAAGATGACAGGAACTGTGGATCAGCATTGAAAGTGTTTGGTTTGACAGTAATATATATTTTCTCTAAAGATACTAAATTATAGGTATACAACATAAAGGTAAAGGTAAAGGGACCCCTGACCATTAGGTCCAGTCGTGAGATGAGGTGCTCATCTCACATTATTGGCCGAGGGAGCCGGCGTACAGCTTCCAGGTCATGTGGTCTACATGACTAAGGAACCAGAGCAGCACACAGAAACGCCAGGTATACAACATAAGATGCATCAAATATTTGGTTTTACAGTCAATCAAAAAGTGTTAATTTTGCCTGCAAATCAACTTCATGAAAGATTTTTACTTAACTTAAAATGCAGAGACTCACTGATGATGAATTCATTGTGGATAAGAGGACTGGGCATTGCAAAGAGCAGGAGGAATAAGATCTTGCAGTCGCTGATGTGGAGTAAATTTAGGACTAGCTGGTTCTGTCCTGCTTCTTTGTACAGTGTTTTAAAAGTTATTGTGAGGGACAAGTTATTGTGTGTAGTTTTCAGAGTTTTTTTTTCTGTGTCAAGTGGTAAAACTAATATGCTGAGAAAGCTAAAACAATTCTATGATTCTATGATTTCTTATCTGCACAACCCTGAAGGCGCTAGGATCTCTTTACATCCATTTAAAGCAATGGGGGAGAGGAAGGAGACTTCATTTTGGTGTGAGTTGATTTGGACCAAGAGTTCCACAAGAAGTGCCTACAACTTGGTTTTTAAATTAGCAATTTAAAAAGTAGTAACAACATAGCTGTATCTTAAGGGCATATACAACATTTTACATTGAAAGCCAAGTAAAAAAGCAAGCATTGTTAAAGGATTTTGTGCCCAGAATATATTATGCAATTTTGAACACAGTTATAGAATTTCTGTAATTATTCTGGCTGTACTACATATACACTCGCAGAATTATAAATCATTTTTCCAGGGCACAAATAAGCAGGAAGCCAGGAGATAATGGGATAGGATCCATGGAGAAAGGCTGATGGAAAGGGATAGCAGAGAAACATTTCCAATGAAAACTGACTAAAGATGCATTTGGTTTCAGAGGGTGATACCCAGGGCTTTTTTCAGCAGGACTTCTGTGGAACTCAGTTCCAGCATCTCTCAGGTGGGTGCCATTGCCATTTTAAAAGAACAAGGGAGGTGTTCATTTCCACCATCTCTTTTTCTAGAAAAGATGGCACTGGTGATATCCAGCATTAAAGCAATTCAGAGTAGATTCAGATCATTGGACTTAAGTCTACTCTGAGTAACACATACTTGGATTTCACACAGAATGTTTAACATGCTTTTCCTTTCTGAACCATATGGGTAAAAACAAAGGGCTTTCTCCCACATTGCAATTTTTAGATATGTCTAAGGTTTTTAATTGTAGATCTAAAAAGACAAGCAGGTTTTTGAAAACATTTATGTCATGCAGGTTTACTCACCGGAGAGTGATGGTTAGCTGCAGTACCTTGCTGTTTGTTCTTCTGCCAAAAAGAAGGGAAAAGGAAATACTGTAGTGTGTGGGGAAGTCATTCAGCTCATGCAGTGACTTATTTGGAACACAACCCTTATAATCTAAAAGACACAATGCAAAGGGAAAAACAGGTGAGGAGGAGTGAGAAAAAACATAGTCATACACTGATTCTTCTTGTAATGACCAGCTGGGATGGAAATAGTTCAGGTAGCCTGATGGAATGGCTACTGCTGGGTGACTGATGAGTGCGAAGAAGAGATAAAGGCAGGTGCTTTTACACTCAGACATAAACCTAGGTTTGCTACTATATTATTTTTTGAAGTTGCAGTTTGGCTACAAAAGGTATTTGATAAACAAGAATGGAGGCAAATTAGTCAAGGGTTAGGGGAAAAGGGAATAGAGCAGTGCAGTGTCTTTCCCCTTCTCTTACAGATCAGCTTATAAAGCTGTTGATCCTCTGGTGTATTGAAGAACCTTGGCTCGATCTAGACACATCAAAGAAGCGTTTCAGTTTAAAGCATTGTAAATTTAAACAGGGAAAACAGGTAGAGAAAAACAGGACCCCACGTTGCCATCTGGTGGCATAATGTTATACTGCACATACAACACATATAAATTGCTTTTTCTTTACCAGTTTAGCTGAGTCCCTGGTGTAAGTAGCTCCACACTCAAAGGAGGAGGCGTACTGTTGGGTGCTTTCAGCTGTGCAGCATGGAGGAGTGTGCATGGAACCTTTCTGCTCTGAGCTCTACACAAAGAGGGAATGGATCTCAGCGATGCCTCTGAAACACAAAAGCAGCCTTTAATCAAGAGCCTAAGTGCTGTGTGGAGTTCATGCAAAGGAAGAGGATTTTAAACTTAATTTGAAACAAGAAACATTGCACTGATTTTACTAGCATAAAAATAGGTCATTAGACCTTCAAGCTGTCCAGATGCACAGTGTCATAGATAAGCAGTGAACTGAACACTGAGAATCCATATCCAGAACTCCACAGTTTTGACTGTCTCTCGGACAACACACCATTTGACACAGTTGCTTTTATTTCAGAGGGTTTATATAGCTTACAAATATTTTTAAGCATTTCTGCCGTATATGGTGTACTGTCAACAGAATTATCTATGAAGAGTGTATACATATAGTTATCCAAAGAGTAACATGATATCTGCTATCTGAGGCATTATGTTTGTGTTTGGAGACCAGGATAACACCAATGATTCAAAAGATTCTTCTGTAATGAATTATTACACATATAGTCAAGGGGGAGAGAGAGAGAGAGAACGAAACTTTGGGTAAAGTTTATATTGAACTTTGTGACAAGTTATATTTACTATCAACATGATGTCTTCAAAGGAGACAGTAAAGGTCATATCATTGTAATGGCATGTGTGCCTCTGAAGGAAAAGGCATGTCATCATATGTCACACATGCCTTAAGTTTATAACATAGCACCTTAGTCTCAAAAGCCAATATAACAGGTGTGTGGCATATCTTTCATTTCCCTGACACCCCTGGGAGGTGACACACAAAACTGAATCCTGCACTTCAGCCAATAGAATATCCTTTTAAAAAAAACAGATGAAATGTGAGAAAGGGGCTTCATCTATCCAGGGTATATATGTGAACTGAAAATTCACATATCCCTTCACCCCATCAACTACCCTCCCCTAATTCAAGAAGTGTTTGCAATCTCTAACTCATTTGTATTCTTCTCCTTATTATGTCTTCATGATGAAAACAAAACAACGCAGAATATTTGCTAGTTGCCTATTTACTAGCCATGCCTACTTTTCACAAATTTGCAGTTTCCCCTAGAGACTTTTTTTAAGTGTGGGAGGAAACCGAAACCCACCCATAAATACATCCTTAGAAATAGCTGGGCTGACCTGGAATAGCCCAGTGTACATGGTATGCTTCTTTAATACAGAAGGGCCGGTTCCAGAGAGTGCTAGAATTAAGCAAGATCCTGCCCAACAGCACCATCACTCTGCACTGAGCATTCAGCAAGTTGAAAAGATTCTTAATTTGCATGCCCTCCACAAAAAGAAGGACTGCTTAGGTATAGAAAGTTGTGTACAATACGTGTTTCATTGTAGGAAGTGGGGCCTCAGAGCAATTGTACACCTATTAATAAACCATTTGCTGTTTTTTAAAAGTCTGCTCTTGACTAGGTTTTTGGCTGAAATACTTGCTGTAGCTTCAGAATTATATATGGCACCATTTCCTTGGAAAGTGAAGGCACCACTATAAAATTATGGCCTTGACCCCACCCCCGGTGCTCCAGTTATTTCACAAAGATATACTGAATTGATTCCACTACTGTTCACTCTTTACTTTGATGTCCTCTAAGAAACAAGACAATAGGGCAGGTGCATTGCTGTGAGAATTACTAGCACAGAAATATGTGGCTAGTGAATAATATTGGCACAGTTGTTTTGTTTTGGACTGTGATTGTGATTACTTCTTGGTCTTACTGCTTTTCTTTCTACTAAATTATTGGGAAATGTGGTAAAATAAAATGATTCAAATGTCTTCCTTGATAATCGCTTTCCCCCTGCAGCCTCCAATGCTGCAATTAACAATTTAAAGTAACTGTATTAGTTCTTGTTCATGTGGGGACGATCACTTTTTCCTCCAGGTCAGAGTGTACATTGTGTGTTTCTTTCTGAAATCACTGCTTTTTTATTTAAAATAAAATGTATCCAATGTGAGTTAAGATTTCTTGTCCAATAGCATTATGACCAAAAGTAATCATATCCCAGTACAATGGTCATGCTGTATACCTCTGTATGTATAACTGGTGAGAGCTCAGAGTTGCACCCTTATGACACCTGACCAATGCATATTTGATGTTTGTAGCACCAGCTGTTTGTAGTGGATGTCTGTAGCAGAAGGCTACCAGTACACATGCCAACATGTATGGAATCCAAACATGCAGTGTGTACCCTTCATTTTCCAGGAATTTAGATTGTGTGTACAAAGATTCTGTGTATAGGTTACTATGCAGGCATTGTGGAGGCTGGGTGCAGCAAGGGATGAGCCCATAACTTATATCACAATTTACCCCACACATATGTACAGGTGCATGTAAGTTTATCTTTGCATTCGTGCTATCCTCCAGTCATTTCCCAGCAATAGTTCCAAAACCAACACATTAACAAAGCTGTAATTAATAATGTTGGAAATAAATAATAATTTCTTATCGTTCTCTCTTCACATTTTTAATAGCAATCAGCGTTTATTGTGCAAAGAAAATGTGACTAATTGAGCAAGGTGGGAGGTGACATCAGTTCAAAATGCTTAAAATAAGCTGTAGAGCAAGAAAACACAAATTACACGAAAGCTTCAAGCACCCTGGGAATTCGAAAAAGTTTCAGGTTCCACAGTAGCCTTTGCGGGTCAAAGGTTATTTAACTCATACCCATTTTACATACTAGCTTGATTAATGCTTGATCTATTGCAAGGCTATCACTATTTATTTGTACTATGAATATTTTACAAGGAGGGACAAATTGCCTGCCTGCCTGCCTAGCAGTATATTAAATATCGTCCCTTTTGCATGGAATCCAGTTGAAGTTTTTTCTTGGCAAAGCAGCAATGGAAAAGAGAATCAATTCCTCTCCCCCCCCCTTTTGTAACTTTCTTTGTATCTCATAGCAAAAACGTATGCATATCTACTCAGAGGTAAGTCCCACTAAATTAAATTAGACTTACTTCCAGGTAGGTGTGCATAAGATTGGAAAGGAAATATCTGTACAGCCCACCATAATGACCCCAGGCAAAATGTTGTTTCTTTCTTCCCTGCCCACTGCTGGAATTCTTGCATATAACAGCAAAGAACAGAGTTTCTTTATATACATTTATGGGTGGGAGGTTGAGAATCAAAAAAGTGGAAAGTACCAGCTCACCTTGGTTCATGACAGGATCCTCTGATTTAGCTGGAAGAGCTGCAGAAGGATAAAAGATACAATATTTTTCTGTGTATAAGACGCCCCCATGTATAAGATGACCCCTATTTTTTAAACCCAAAATTAATAAATCAATATTTTCATAAAATCAAATAAATCAAGATTAAAATATCAATATCAATAAATCAAACAGAGCAACTTTGAGCTTTTTGAGGGGGGTGTCGCCCAAAGTTAGGGTTGCCATATTTAAAGAACCTGGGCTGCCCGTGCCAGAGTCCAAGCCTGAACCGAAGCCCAGGCTGCCCGCACCAATGCCAAAGCCTGGGCCGGCAAAGCTGGAGCCTGAACCTGAGCCCAGGCCTCCTGTGCCAGCGTTGGAGCCTGATCCCAAGGCTTCCCAAGCCCGAACCCCTGTGCATTCACCATCTATTTATAAAACAAGCTCTAATTTTTGACTAATATTTTTTTAGCAAAAAATGTGGTCTTATACACAAAAAAAACGGTAACTGGAAATTATAAATGATACATGATTAAGATTGGAGAGCAGTGCACGTATGTATATGTGTATGTGTTATGTGTGCTGTTCTACACATGAAAAATGGTAGCAGATTGCTGAATGTGGTTTTTTACACATTCCAAGCTCTTTGCATGTCATGGGAGAAGATGGTATAAACCCTTTCTTTCTAATATGCTAATTTATTACCTTCAGTTTGTTACCTTTTGTTTTCAGTGTAAGGATTCATAGAATCATAAAATTGTACAGTTGGAAGTGACCCTGGTGTTCATCTAATCCAATCCCTTGCAATGCAGGAATCTCAACTAAAACATCCATGTCAGATGGCCATTCAACCTCTGCCTAAAAATCTACAATGAAGGAAACTCTATTAAAAAGTCATGTATTTAGAGCACCAAACCCACAGCCATGTTTCAGTGGGATTTAAGTGCATAACTCAGTGAATGATTGCAGTTAAAGATAATGAGCTCTGATTATTCTTTACATAGAAGATACACTGTTAACAGAAATAGATTATAATTCTTCAAGTATTTGACCTAGTTTGGAAAGCAAAAGTATAATTTTGTTTCTGCTTCCTTGATGGAGGAGATACTAAGGTGAATTTTCACTTGTTATATTTTCCAGATATTTGAAATATTTCAAATTATTAGAAACATTAAGCTATGGATTCCATAAGTAAATGTTGCATTTTAAACACAGGATTGACTCTATACCATCTTTTCTAAAAAATAAAATAAAATACAGTGTTCATTTCCAAAAAGAACTCTTGATATGCCTTAAAAGTCAAATATTGACAAGACTCTTTATTTTGAGTTCTTGTACCCTGCTGGTCAGCCCAAAAGTCTCCTAGAGGGGCTTACATACAATCAAAACAAAAAGGCATGGAAAAAAACATGATGCACAAAGGAAAAGGGACAGGGAGGGAAGAGGAATATCAATATCAAAACTCTGGCTCCAATTTCTAAACAGTTGGTCCTAAAACGGCCAGCTGGCACAGTTCAGTGGCAAGAGATGCCCAATGGCACTGGGCCTCCAGCAAAGCTGATTAAATGAGCCCTGCTTCCTATCTCTCCCACTGAGGCAGACCTCTTCCCCTTTGACCTTCCTCTCTTCCTGCACTGGGAGCCTTTGCTGGGTTTCATTCCCCTCCATGGATGGAAGCAGCCCAACTCTGGATCCAACTCATACAATTTAATATACTGTACTCCTTAAATTGAGATTGAACCCAAGTACAACCTGTACTACTAGTTGACAGGAGAGAAATACAGCTATATGTATTTAAAACGACAGGCAGATGGGCTTTGTAAGCAATAAACTAACATGTAAAAGCTACAACATTTGAAATAGCTTCTAATTTATTTGCTCTGTAGTTGATGTTTAAACAAGTTTTAGCCCTCGAGGGTTGGAAGGGGGAAGAGAAATTAAATAGTACAGTAGTTTACTACTTTAAATCAATCTAAGAAGGCTATCTGAATTAATACACAGCTCCAGGCAATAGGATATTTTTGTCTGATTTGTAAATCTGTGTTTTCACCATCCAACCCATGACACTGTGTGGAATAGGACTGCTGCTTCTGCTGGCAGCAGGTTGGGTGGAAGAAAATCATTGGTTAGTGTTCTATTTGATTCAAATGTATATATTTTGAGAATTCCCCATTAGCTCCTATTAAAGTGCTGGTAGAACGGGGAAATCTGATTGTAGGATAAATGGCAACTTTTAAGAATATAATATAAATGGTCACTGTTTGCTCAGATATACTCCAAAACAATGTTTCCTTGTCAGGAAGTGCTGGGGGGAACATGTCACAGAATACTGTACTTGATATTCTGTAAACAGGACATTAAATCATTTACCCTGTGATCCTGAAGCTGTTAGCTTGAAAAATCTCACAACCTAGAATAGTGGGGAATTCATGGAATACTGACACCATCCCACAAAACTGAAAAATAATTACATATAGAGGCTACAGGAAGATTTGATGCAACACAAATCTACTACCAATATTTCCATACTTGGAAATAAACTACTGTACAACAAATATTAAAATCAGTACAAATCTAGAGGGAAATGGAGTTATAACTGAAAACAAGTATGTTTTGATAAAGAAACTTTGGTGGACTAATTTGGTTTCTCTTTTAATAATGAAGCGGACAAAGTATGACCTTTAGGCGCTTTATAACATTTTTCTCCAAATTTGCAAACTAGAAAACATACAATAATTAAGTGGTTGGCTTTATTTATTTTTGTTTTAATACATTTATCCCACCCATCATGGTAGCACTGACCTGACCTAGACCTGCTTCTGTAGGATGGTGGCATAAGAACATAAGAGAAGCCCTGCTGAATCAGGCCAAAGGCCCATCTGCTCTAGCATTCTGTTAACATGGTGGCCCACCAATTGCCTATGGAAAGCCCACAAGCCAGGACCTGAGTACAGCACCACTCTCCCCAGCAACTGGTATTTAGAGGCCTCTGGTAGTGGAGTAGAACATAGCTATCATGGCCTCTTTTTCTGACAGATTGGTCGGGATCACTGAGGTCAAGGCTACATTTAATTCCTGTAGCCTCCCTTTTCTTTTCACAATTTTGCTAACCCCTCATTCACTCTTTATGCATGACATACTTTATGTATGGCCGCTGGGGATATAATTATGCTTTCACTCTGTGATTCTATATCTTTGACCAAGGCAGAAGGGCAGAGTAATCCTAATCCTGGGCAGGAAACAATTAGAGCTGCAGAGCCACCACTGCATCTGAAACCTTGCTGATTCCTACTGGTCAGGGTGGAATGCGAGGGAGGAGTTTCATTGAGTTTTTGCTAGACTGGACCCCACAGCTGGCAATGGTTCATCTCCCCAAAAGCCCCATTTAGGGGCCTTCTATCACGGTAGAGCCCCACCTTTCAGTAGTGCTCCTCTTCACCAGCAGAGGGGTCCATGTTTCATCTTACCACCACCCTGCTCCAAGCCATCAACATTATGGGTGTAGGATTGATCCCCAACTCAAATAACAATACAGATCTTAAGGTTCCATAAGAAGGCTATTAATTTTCTTTACAATAACCGGGAAATAGCTGACTGCTTATCAGTCAGTTCTCTTCCTCTTCTTGCTGGTGGTAGTGTGCTCTCTTCATGGATATCTGTCAGCTTGTTGTTTTTCTTACACTTTGTAGGTGAAAATCAGGAAGATTGTAAGATTTTAAATATGGTTTTTAAATAAATTTAAGTAGCAAGCTACACTGATTAATGGAATGAGCTCATCTCCAAAGTTTACTTGCTGTATGGCTTGGTTTGCTGCTGAATCACTTGCTTCTCCATCTCAAATACTGTATGTGAGGCTTTAACTAACCTTTCTCTCAGGAGGCCATACATAGCCTGGGGTTAAACTTGGAAAAATCTTCTATGTAGAGTTCCATTAAGTTAAGACTCCAAAGAGGACCTCTTCAGTACTGAATTATGGGCCTGAGGTTCTGATCTCTCTGCGGGAGACAAATCAGCATGTCATAAGCTTTTATTTCCCCCCTAGAAGATTACAAAGGCATCTGTATATCTCTTCTCTCAATATGTCAGTAGCTGAGCTGTGCGGTTTGGGTGCTGCTGCATAGTATGAGCAGTCTGATTTCTCCCCACCCCCATAGTCCAGACTTTCTGTTTTGTACTTGGTGTTGGGTGAACATTGGATCACAATTACATTGGGCTGGTTGGTATTGTGGACTCAAATGATTGGCCCATTAATGGTTTGTTCTGAGATTTGCAGCTGGGCGTGAGTGGCTGGCAGTTCCAGAATTTGCCTTCAAAATATGTGCTGGATTTCAGTTCCTCGTCTGCCACAAAGTATGTTATTTGTAGACCTTCATTGACCGTGGCCCTTTTCTGTTGTTGCTTAACAAGAGTCTGCATGTCTCTCTCTTTCATGTAAACCATGCTCTATGGCTAGCTTTTAAGGGACTCCTCAGGGAGATCTTTAGGGAGATACTGAAAAAGAAATGGAAACCAGCAGAAAAGAGTGGGATTTTTCCCCTACTGTGAATTCTCACTTTGACATATGTACATTAGCACTCACATATGAGTAAAGGAAAATACAAGTCATGCTTTTCAATATCATCACATTAGGATCTCTGCCAGGAGAGCAAAGTAATTTTATAAATAATTGCTTAGGGTATATACACCTCTATAACATCTTTATACACCTAGAGACCATGCCTTTGTGGTCCTGAGCTGCATATTTCTCTCTGTATATTTCTAGGTCCTATGACATATCATTGATTCTAGCACAAAGTGGCTTGCATTCTCTTTTCTGGTATTTACTGAGTAGAAATATTTGTTGTTATTGTTTTAAAAAGTTGAGGTGCTAAGGGTTAATAATGCAATTTCTCCTATGATACCAATATAAAAAGTGAAGTTTGATGTGGCATTTGCATCCTAGAGCAATTCCCATGTGTGCACTCATGTAAAAACAAATGGGTCATTCATGCAATTGGATTGGAGACAATTCCATCAATGACAAATAGCCAAGAAACTATCAGGAAGTTGCATGAATGATTCATTCCAGTGATATGTATGTACTTGGAAGAATGACCCTGGAAGCTACCCTGAGGATACAAAACGTACTGAAGTTCACTTTATAATAAATATTAAAATTTACACATTTAAAATCACAACAAATGAAATTTACACAAATTCTTCTATAGCTCTTCCAGCTAAATCAGAGGCTCCTGAGCCTGCTGCTACCTCTGTCTTGTGGGTGGGTGGTGTTATTTTGGCCATAACTCCAGAAGCACAGGAAAACTTAATTTGGAAATAAATGATGGTGAGAAAATTCAGAGAAAGGGCAATTGCTGATCTTCTGCTTACTGTTTGGCTTTGTGGTTTATACATTTGTTATATGCATAGTTTGTAGTAACTTTTGTTCTCTTTATGAGAGGGAATGTATACAGACAGCTGTTAGCAGTGTTTCAGCAGATACAGTTAAGTGCATCCAAGGATTTTTTTAGTTTTGATTCAGAATAGCTTTTGTGGGAGGAACTGAAAAATGTAGAAGCATGTTGTGGGTGTTAACAAAAAATCCTATTTATCTTGGCATGTTTGCTTAATAGACACTTTTCAAGGCTAAATAATAAACACAAAAGTAAAGGGTTTCACACTGTGGAATTTAATGCTAAAATATTTCTGGATTCCATGTTGTGGGAGGACATTAAACACTGTGAGATAAAGAACAGTTGGCTTCACACCCGCCCAGCAGATTCTTCAAGAAATCCAATATCATTTAAACCGTTACCAAAGTGGTACCAGTTGCTAGTCGCAACAAACGTTGGGGACAGCTGTTTCTTGGAAAGACAACTCTCAAAGAGGTTTTGCAAATCTAATCCAAGATTGGCCATTTCTCATGAAAAAGCTAGCTAGTTTAGTGCTGGTCAAACCAGGAGAATTATTGACCAACTATGGCGGCAGTCAGCTGAAGAGTCCTTAGAACAGGGCCCCCCCAACTTACCCGGCTTTGGGCCGGTGCCGGCCGTGCCGATGGCGCGGCGGGCTGGAGGGCGGGGGAGCGCGCAGGAGCGCACGCCCATACACATGCGATTTCCGGAAATAGCTTGTGCGCATGCACATGGGCCTCCTCCACGCGCACAAGCTATTTCCAACGCTCCCCCAACCCAGAAGTGCGCCGGAAATTATGCTTGCGCATGTGGCACAAGCTGTTTCCGATGCTCCAGCCACCCGGAAGTGGGCAGCCGTGCCGCTCCGGTACGAACGGGCTGCTGGGGCCCCATAGATGAGCCTTGCGGGCCACATCCAGCCCGCGTACCATAGTTTGGGGAAGCCTGCCTTAGAATGTTGCTGCCATTCAGCTGGATGAGATGAGCTCTGCTTCTGAAATGGCCCAAACATCCTTGGAGGTGCCTTCAGTACCACCATGGAAAGCTTGAAGCATAGAAGTACCATTCACGGTTTTCTGTTGCACGGGGGACAGGGGTATGCTAGGGGTATGCACTCAGTATAAAAAAACAACCACCTTGTCACATTTTGGTTTCCTTTCCTCAGCTATGCCATGATGCTTTGTAATCATGATTTAACTCTGTACATTTCTTTTCTTTTCTTTTCTTTATATGCCACCTTTATCTTCCAAGGATCTCAAGGTGGCACACATGGTTCTTCCCCATTTCATCTTCACATCTGCAACCTTGTGAGGTCGGTTAGGCTAAGAGATGATGACTGGCTCAAGGTCACCCAGTGAGCTTCATGGATGAGTGGGGATTCGAACCCTGCTCTTCTAAGTCTTAGTTCAACAACTCTAACCATTATTCCACACTGGCTTTTTTCAATTTTTCTTCATCTTAGTGTAAAATTATATATAATAAAATAATTATATATAAATCTATAAATAAAATAAATAAATATTAATGACCCCCCCAACCCTTATTTCCTTGACACCCTCCCTAAAGGCCAAGAACTCTGGAGCTGAGGTAATTTCCCTCCCATTGGTGTCATTGGGTGGGTGGGTTTTGATACAGGGGAAATAAAAAGGGGAAAGCTATCCCATTTCTTATTCTTGCCATATTGAGTCAATAGGCTTAAGAAATGGTAGTAGCTCTGCCAAGGATTCTCCCTCCCCCTTACTTCCATGGGATTACTCTGTATATTAATGAAAACAATAGACAATAATTTGAATTTGATAATAGTTCTGAAGCAATATAGTCTGTTGTAATGAAATAAAGCCAAATTAAACTTGACTTCAAAGTTGTGTTTGATGGACTTGGTTCTCTCGCATTGAAACTATTAATCTAGAGGGAGCATTCTTAGATGTCAACATTATTAAAAATGTGTTCTGCAAGATGCTGGGAAAAATGGAAGAATGCAGGGTTTTTTGTTACTTCAGTGAATGACTTATCTCATAATTTAAATGTCAACTTCAATAAAATACATGGTTTATTCTCAATATTTGCATTTATCCTTTCAAAATGAAGGATTGGCATTGGTCTAGACATTATATCCAATTCCATGTTGCAGAATGTTGCACAGAAAATGCATCCTGACTACAGTTGCTGAATGCATAATCCTAATCATGTCTATTCAGAAATAGGTCCTATTGAAGTCATTAGGGCTTGTTCCCATGTAAATGGGGTTAAGAGTCCAGCCTAAACCTGTATTATTCTAATCATTATGTTTTCAGCTAATTTATTTATCTGATAACTTCCCAGAGATACAAGATCAGAAATTCAGATGTGTACTTTAAGAGTTATCAAAGTAAGCATCTAAATATCTCTGGTTGAATCTTCAGTTGTTGTGGTCATATCATGGATATTCTTATAGTTATAACTGATTTGACCTTTCAGTTGTGTCAGACTTGTTGTTTGTTGTTTAGTCGTTTAGTCGTGTCCGACTCTTCGTGACCCTATGGACCAGAGCACGCCAGGCACTCCTGTCTTCCACTGCCTCCCGCAGTTTGGTCAGACTCATGTTCGTAGCTTCGAGAACACTGTCCAACCATCTCATCCTCTGTCAGTTACTTGTTAGACTCAACTTTATTTTTCATTAGAAGGATACCTCCATACTGATGCAGTGCCTTTTTCTCTGGATCAATCATATCAAATAATATTCAGAAATAAGAATGTAAAAAACAAATTTCTAAACATCATTGCTTTTGTTCTACTGGGCAGGAACTAAGGAATCCATCATTCTGCAAACATTACACTTGGCATATTGCCATATTCTAGTGGACACTAAATTTTGTATTGCTCAATAAAACTGTGCCATGAGTCTTTTGGTTCACCTGGACATCATGTAGGCTTAATTTAGATTTCTCTCTCCCCCCCCCCTTTGTGCACTTTCAGGTGGAGATAGAGAAGCTGGACTATCATCACTATCTGCCATTGTTTTTCGATGGTCTATGTGAAATGCAATTTCCCTATGAGTTTTTTGCTCGGCAAGGCATCCATGACATGCTGGAGCATGGAGGGAACAAGATCCTTCCTGTCATTCCTCAGCTCATTATCCCAATAAAAAGTAAGTGTGCATATGGAGGAAAGCTAACATTGAAGGTATATATTCAAGCTTTTTGACAAGTTACTAATTAAGCAATAAAGCATGACAGGCTGCCAAGCGGATGATGCCAAATCTGAGTCAATTGTGAGATAGAAGACCAGAAGCCTTTTGCCTTCAATCACACATTTGGTACCTGAATCCCATAAAATTGTGCTGTCTGAATTCTCTGACTCTTAACGCTGCTCTTAGTAAATAATAAATTAAATTACCGGATTTCTCTTTTTCTTCTGGTCCCCATCCAACCATCTTATGAAAAGCACTCAGAAAAGAAAGGTGGAAAAGTAACAAAAAAGTTTTTAATGGCTTTATCTTCATTTTCTTTGCTATTTTTGAGCACATTAGTCATCTTTATTCCTAACATCATGTCTTTTCACATCAAAATGATAATGGCCTGGTTTGGCTGTATATATTAAACAGATATGTATGAGACTTGGTTCTCATATGGTTCATGTTTGCATCACTCCTTCCCCTCTCTCTTAAAGGTGGACTGCAGTTCAGCACTTCCTGGGTTAATTAACCATAGTTTCCTGTTACACATGATCCCTGAAACTATAGTTATTAAGATCAGAAGAAACCATGGTTTAAGATCCTGGCTTGTTCCAATCATAGTTTTCCAATTCAGATCTAATGGAGAATGAGAGTTAATTAAACCAAGAAGTGTAAGTGTTGAGATGAGAACTCAGTGAGAACAGTAGGGCATGTATGGTGTGGCAGAGCTCTCCACACTGCTGCTTACATGAACGGGACTGCAAAGGGGTGGTGATGAGATCAGGGTAGTGTTTGTACACTACTACAAGCATAAGATTGGCAGAAGCAGTTGCATTGGTGCAACTGTGTGGCGCTGACCTCACTGCTTCCCTGCCCCCAGCTCTGTCTAGGTAAGCAGCAGCGATGCCGCTCTACTCCAGACTCCACCACACGCTCCTACGACCTTGAAATATTTGTGAACTTTGTCCAATTTTTATCTAATCCAAATAATCTGCTGACATAGTACTACTAGGTAAGTCTCCTTTGGAAATCTCTCAAATATCCCTCTCTTTCAGCTCCCTATATTCACAGATAATAACAATTTCCAGAGTGCTTGTCAAATGTACAAATGCTGCAAAATATTCTTCTGCTGTCAGTTGAAGCTGATGACTATCTGAGTATTTTCATCTTTCTCCCCCTCACCCCATTTTGCTCTTCTCGTACCAAGGCTGAACGCAGGGAGACTCCCATATTCTTCCACCTCATAAGTAGGGAACAATAATTGGGTGTCCCACCCCCACCACCACCAAGGGCAGTCTGAGAAAAAACTGATAGAACAAAAGAGCTTCACCCCTTCTGGGCAAGTATCTGAGCCAGCCTCCAGTAGCTATAAAGCAGCTGATTCCCATTGGAAGGTTGTTTGAGTGAGGGTGGTTGAGAGTGTAGTTATGGAATGAAGATAAACAAGAAAGGAATAACAAAGAATTAATTCAGCTCTTGCAGTTAAAACTTGATAATACAATTAAACTACACCCAAATGTGTTTTAGGCTTCATGTAATCGACTCACATTGTTTCACATTTTGTAAGACTCCACTGCCTTTTTGGCCTTTCAAAATGCCTTGTAAAAGTATTTTTAGAACACATGAAAACAGCACAAGAACAGGGAAGAAATTCAGGGGATGGCCCGCAGGGACTGATATATCAAGAAAGGTTAAAATATATAGATTACAGAGTGCAAATGTTAACAGTTTGTAAATGTACTGTCTAGGGAGGTGGATATTTTACTTTATCTTAACTGTTTAAATCAAGACAAGATGCATTTCTAACAGAATCTAGATTGATCTGGGAATTTCTTGAAATCCAGCTCTCTGTGCCTTTGAGCTTTTCCAGATAAAAGTTGTTTCACACAGGAAGGGCCAGCAGAAGCTACTTTGCTGCTCTAAATGCCAAAAAAAGTCGCTCCCTTCATGGTTCATTTATCCCACCCCCTGTTTGAAGCCCTTTTGCACTGCCTCCATTCAGCTAAATGAAGCCAAGTGTTCATATTTGTATGAACAAAGAAATTGTACTGTCATTTGAAAGACAAAAGGACCTGTAACAGGGAAACCTTGGGTGGTGATGGAGAACAACACACAATTGGTTCCACATGTCAGATCTGTTACCCCTAGACTCTACAATGTGTATGTATTGGGGTTCTGTTCCCTACTGAGGGATTTACAGAAACCTCGAATTATACTGCCCATATAACCTAATTGTTTGGACAATCCCTGCATACTTTAAATTCACAGTTGCCATATGTTCATGGGTATCCTAATATCTTTCCTTCACATGTTGTAGGAGTATTGCATTTCCCCAATACTCGCATCATATTTTTCCTAGCTAGTGTGTCCTAAGATTGAGCACATTAGTTTCATGTGGAAAGTGGTTGCATGCTAGAACTATTAAATGGGTGCCTATGACATCACTGTTGAGTGACCAAACTCTTCCTCCCCAATTGTGCCTGAAAAATTGTTGTTGTTTTTTAAACCATTTGGAAGGGTTGATGTCTGCCCAGGAGATCAGAATTGTTATTTTCCTGCAAATGACCCCACATAACAAGGCAAATTGGTTGTTGCAGCACCAAGGAGACCTCCTGGTGAGCAAGTGAAATGAGGACTTTTGAGCCTCTGCCTCCATTCCATCTCTTCTAGGTTCTGCTCACTTTTGGAGAACTCAGGTCTCTTCAAAGGCCATTCTCTGGCCCATTGATGGACATTCCTCCTACCTTCCCTAGTGTCCCACCTGGTGCTTCCTTGTGCTGCTGGACTGGTGAGGTTATGTGGGAGCCTGGGAGGCATTTGGTTCCTAAAGTCCAGCAGACCACTGTGATGGTTCCAACTCTGATTCTAGAGGCCCTGGTGCTATGCCACCTGGTTCAGTGAGCTCCTGCTTACCTGCTTCATGTTATGTTGTCCTCTGATCACCGCCATCAGACTCCTGGCGGCTGCACCACCCAGTTCAGTGCTGAGCCATAAAAAATTGTTTTAGCTTTGCTTTTTTTCAGTGCTGCTACCAGCAAATATAAGCCTCTAATGCTGCTTGGTAAGATTGCAGGGAGCACTAATGTGGTGCATTAGGGCTACTTGCCCAGGACCCCCTCAAAGCTGGCACTAGAAACTGGTGTGACTTAAAGTGCTTAACTTTGATTGGATTGCAACCCTTGGTTCTTAATCGATTCCCTATTAAGGAATTCAGGCTCCATTAAAATCAATGGTGTTTATATATATATATATAAAAACAAATTTGACCTAGATGACTTATCTTGAAGTAACCATCTCTTTTATCAAAGGTTGTGAAATACTGGAGCATTGACATTCAATAGCTGAAAAAGTGCATTTGCAATTACCATGTCTAAATTGGATTCTGTAGCTTAGAAAAAAAGTCACTTCAGCAATTCTTAGTGTTGTAAGAAGCAGAATTTCCTGTTATCATTTCCCATCAAGCATAGCTACTATATGAAGCTACTGTCACAAGTATATTAAACTAATGCTTCTGCACAAGCATGTCTGAAGGGTTAATTAAATCCCAGTTCCTCTAACAATTGCCGAAATAGAAACAAAATAATAATCTTGGATAATCTTGAGGAAAAGTCTACTATAGAAACAAGGAACAGAAGGAACAAAATTCAGGTGTTAAGAACAACTGGAGATCAAATTAGCAGGGGAAAAATTTGGATTGGAGAAACACATGGTCATAGAGACTGAAAGGAAATATGGAGCAGAATAAATAGAAGCAAGCAAACAATTAGCCAAATTGGTGTGTAGCCATAGTTTTGTTCCATCAGTGGCAATATTTCAAATGAAAATGTTACTCCAGGACTTGCAGGGTGTTGTTTTGAAAACAATTTTTAGTATCAATGCATAGTTCGGTGATGATAATTGTATTGATTCCATATTGATTCAATACTACATAATAGGATGTCCTGTGTTAGTCCAGGACTTTATGAAGCTCATTAGCCATCTCTTAACACCACAAGGTTATTGTGATGATGATAATAATAATAATAATAATAATAATAATAATAATAATAATAATTTATTATTTATACCCCGCCCATCTGGCCGGGTCTCCCCAGCCACTCTGGCGGCTTCCAACAGAAGAATAAAACACAATAATCTATTAATGTCTTCTAAAAGTCTGGTAGTTGTTTTCCTCTTTGACATCTGTTGGGAGGGCGTTCCACAGGGTAGGCGCCACCACCGAGAAGGCCTTCTGCCTAGTTCCCTGCAACTTGGCTTCTCGCAACGAGGGAACCGCCAGAAGGCCCTCGGTGCTGGACCTCAGTGTCCGGGCAGAATGATGGAGGTGGAGACGCTCCTTCAGGTATACTGGACTGAGGATAAATTTTGCGGTAGGGAAAATCCATGTACTCTGCACCCTGGGTAAAATAATAATCACAATAGCATTAAAAAAAAACCCAACAAACATTGCAGTCACTATAATAGCAAACACAGTATCATAAAGCAAATAGCAACAAATTCCTCAAAACAATTAATACAATTCAATAAAGTCATAGTAACTCATTGTATTGTGAGGATTCTTCCGAATCACATAGAACCATAATATGGACATTTGAAGAAAAAATAATTTGATCTGGCATTGTCTATATACTCTATGATTTCCTTGAGGGAAAGTGAGCCTTCATAAAATTGTTTTCATTAAAAAGATTCTCAGCACCACCACTAACACTATTGTAATGTTTTACGTTTTTAATGAGATTGTATATTGCAAAACACAGACACATTCTCCTGTGTAAAATTCTGTTTATCGAGAGAAGGTAGCATCATTATTTTTTACAGTATTCGGCATCTTAGAGAGCGACAGATTCCTTCAAGCTATCCAACAACAACAACAACAAAAAATCTGCTCTGGTTGGTTTTTGTCTCTTTATCCATTAGATGTCAAAACCATTACTCAAGGAAAAGGAACAATCTTAAATGATCCGGAACACTTAGAGTATATATACAAGAGAAACTGCTTTTGGTCAGTGACTTACAGCAACAAATAATGAAATATGGGGAGAAGTTAATTTTTTTCCTTTGGCCTGTTAAGAACTGGAAGGTTTGGTACTAAATAGCCTTGTGAAAGGTTATGCACTCAAGCTGTTCCTCTCTGTTAATGTTCTCATATGGCCCTAAGTGGAACATCTGGTGATTATTATTTTTTACAAAACACATTACAAGGCATAAATAAGGCTTTGAATTGCCACAGTAATGTATAATTATGTTGAGTAATACATTAACAATGGGACGCGGGTGGCGCTGTGGTCTGAACCACTGAGCCTCTTGGGCTTGCCGATCAGAAGGTTGGCGGTTTGAATCCCTATGATGGGGTGAGCTCCCATTGCTCTCTGTCCCAGCTCCTGCCAACCTAGCAGCTTGAAGGCATGTCAGTGCAAGTAGATAAATAGGTAGCGCTGTGGCGGGAAGGTAAACGGTGTTTCCATGTGCTCTGGTTTCCATCATGGTGTCCCGTTGCGCCAGAAGCGGTTTAGTCATGGTGGCCACATGACCCGGAAAGCTGTCTGTGGACAAACGCCAACTCCCTCGGCCTGAAAGAGAGATAAGTGCTGCAACCCCATAGTCGCCTTTGACTGGACTTTAATCATACAGGGTCCTTTACCTTTACCTTTTTTACCTTAATACATTAACACCACAATCCTATGCATTCAGTGGTAAGTCACATTAAGCTGAATGGGGCTTACTCCCAGATAAGTGGGTATGGTTTTGCAGGCTTGTTGTAACTCCTCTCTTGCTCCCACAAGTCAAAATGAAGCTAGGCTTTGACAGGGTTATCTCTACTTAAATCCTTATGTAAATTAAATTCTTAACGCTGGCATTTTTATAATAATTAAATTACTACATTCTTACATAAAATAGTTTCTTAGTGGAGCAGAGAGAAATTTTTTGTTACTGGGAAAGTGGAGGGTTTTTTTTTTTACTTCATAAAGAAAGGTATAAAATGATATTTAAATTGTAAGAAATGGCATGCCAACTGCAGCAGTTCAACCATTGGAGATTAAAGTTGTCTCAAATGATGAACCTACAAGGGAAATGTTGATTAGCTAAAGGGTGAACTGATTTTGCCAGGGGGACATCTTCCCTAGTCTGTCCATGCCAGTCTCCCTGGTAATACAACAAAGTTAGAGTCACACCTCTTACATGCTATCCTGAATAGTTCATGTATCACTCCACATTCTATTTAATAAAGCTGTGAGCTATTTAATTGCGATTATTGATGTTTGCATCTTCATTTTCTTCACATGGCCATCATTCTATATTCATAATATTCAAGTTCAACCATATATACATAGCATATCCCTTCTGATTTCTTTTAGACTGTGACATCTGCAGTGTAGGGTAATGATATTTTCAAATTTAGTTGTTATTTTGAAAAAGGAATTCAAAATGCAGAGCTTCATAATATGCTAGTCCATCAGTATTAGACAGTCCTCCATAACTATACAAGTGGGCTTGAAAATTCTGCTACAACTTTGCAAAAATGTGAATGCGTGGAAAACATTTAAACCTACAGTATTTAACATTTGTTCCAAGGCTGCATAATTTTGGAGGGGGAGGCCAATAACTTGGATAATTTGTATTCAAATTATACATGTGAAAATATACAGTAATTGACTTTTAAGACAAGGGAGAATACAACATCCTCTGCCTTTAAAAATGAAAAATAAAACAAGTGAATGGAGACAAAAGGTATTATTGAAAGACATAGCAAAATTCAGCTGCTTGAAACTACACAAAAATTTCTCAAGTAGGCAAGAATCCTTATTCTTTATCAGATTGTTTGTCTTTTAAAAGAAGCCTACAAGCTTTTCTCTGTAAACATTTGTCTCATTGTGCTGGTTCTTCAAATACTAAGAATTGTTAATTGAAATGAATAAAGTGATTGCTAAGCAAGCAGATACAAACAGGCTAATTGTTGCATTAGAATGTCTCTATTGTCAACATTTGCGGGTTGCCTTCGCGGTTCCATTAGTCCCAGTGGTACTTACTGATAGCTTTTTTTCTTTCTTTCTTTTTTGGAAGCAGTAACATAGGCAGCAAGGAGGAATAATGAGCTGCCTTCTTGGGGTTAGTGAGGAGTCAGCACAAATTGTGGGAACAAATAACAGTCAGACAAGGCAGTGTTTTATAACATTGGGGCTGCAATCCATCTTTGGGTTCCTTCAAAGCTGGGCTAATAAAGGCCCACTTACAATCCCCAGCAGAGTACAGTTTAATTAAATTTGTCCATTAGAGGATTTCTCCCCCTCTCTTGTACATTCCTGAAATTAATTCTTCTGTTTTCTGCTTGTCTCTTTTCCTTTATCAAAGATGCGCTGAACCTTCGAAACCGACAGGTCATCTGCATCACACTCAAAGTTCTCCAGCACCTGGTTGTGTCAGCTGACATGGTGGGGGAAGCCTTAGTGCCCTATTATCGACAGATTCTCCCCATTTTAAACATCTTTAAGAATATGAATGGTGAGTGATCCTAGCAGTTACCGCATCTAGCAAGCCCTCCAGCCAGGAGGGGCTTGAGGCAGGGTTAATTAACAGCATAGTTAGATTTTACTACTGCATATAAACTAAAATGTATTTGGCACCCTCTCCTGTTATTCCCCAGGGATGGAGCAAAATTAACAACTTCATTTATTCTTACTGGTAAAGCTTATTCAACACATTACAGAAGCACTGGAGCAGCTCTGTAATCTACCAATAATTAATTTGTAAAGTTTTGTAGCACTCTTTTAATTCATTAATAGATTACACACACCCCTGCACTGCTTTCACCTGACAAGTTAAGACTCCACCTCTTGATCCTTCTCAGAACTTTTCTAATTAGTAAAGTTTGGTGTCATTATTTCCTGGCTTGGTACCCAATATAAGTAAAGTTTTAAACTGATTTATTCAGTTTGGAGGAAAATTAAGTTTTATTATTTCAAATTCTTTACATTCCTGTTCTTATAAAGTTATGTGCATTGCTCTACCTAATCTGTGTAGTCTTGGTTGAGCAGTTTAAATATTTTAGCAGGGAAGTATTTCTATTTTGTTCAAAATCTCATTTTATGTCTTTAAAAAAATGAAGTTTACGTAATGAAGATTAGTGTTTAACTCTACATGCCTCGACCCAGCTGACATTCTTTCTAATATATGATTTCTGTTAAAAACCACTTGATATATTGTTGGACTGGTCACTTTTAAGTAATTACCTTAACATTTTGTGCTGTTATTTTAGTATAAAAGGTAAAGGGACCCCTGACCATTAAGTCCAGTCGTGACCGACTCTGGGGTTGCGCGCTCATCTCACATTATTGGCCGAGAGAGCCGGCGTATAGCTTCCAGGTCATGTGGGTTGTTGGTAGCTTGGCTAATTAAGATAATACAATTTGCCAGATGTAAAAAAATAATAATATTCTGGTATTTCAGTAACATATTCACAAGCCTTACCTTTCACTCACATTGCCACCCTATGCATAATCTTATTTAGTTCATAACTTACTTCACGTCCCATAAAGTCTAGGTGATGCAGCAACAGTAGTTGTTACTTGGGGAGGAAAGGGCTATTAAATGAGTTGGGGACTTTTGATCGATGCAAATTGTGTATCATTAGCCAATTAACAATTAAAATGCTATCTGATGTGGCTAGAAGAATGGGAATGAGCAGCATCAAGGTAATACCGTAATAATAATATTTTTATCAATTGTACCCCACCCACAAAGTCACGAAGACTCGGACATGACTAAACGATTAAACAACAACAACAACCCCACCCATCTAACTGGGTTGTCCTAGGCACTCTGGGTGGTACAGAGAACTGTGGAACATCGATGAAATGTGACAGTTCATTGCTCTGACATACATGGAATTCCAGAGCAAGCAGGTTTCTCTCCATTCTCTTGCATGGATGCAACCACTTTCTGTATCCATCTCTTTTCATGTGTGGTGCTACCCCTTCTCTTGAGAAAGCGAAATATAAAGCAAATTAAAAGTTTAAAGTAAATAGGGGTTACCCAGTGCAACCTCCCCCCCTTTAAGTCTGGGGCTATTCTCTCCAGAATCATATTAAGAACTCATCTAAGGAGAGGGAAGAATTGAATCAAACTGGTTTTCTTGTAGCTTTTAACACTATAAAATTATGTTTTAAATAGATGGAGGACCATGTAAAAGTAACTTACACTTCTGCACTCGTCAGACTATTAGAATTATGAATAACATATTTAAGGCAATAAGCTTTTATAATTGCTGTACCAGTGCTATTTTTCTACAAAAAGAGGTGCTGAAACTCATGAGCGAGGCCTTGTTCTCTTTTAATGGCAATGGGCCCCACCTGAGAGGTGCTGAAACTGAGTTCTGGTGAGTGCCAGCTGAAAAAGAAAGCCCTGGCTGTAGGTCTGTTAAAGTTGCACTGCCATATTTTATGGTATCTGGTTTTACTTCTTATTCATTGAGAACCCAATAGTTAAATCTTTCTGGAGATTAAAAGATAAGAAAAATATAATGTCTGTGACATGGCTTAGATCTGTTGTTAACCCTGTGACACCACTTGAATCTATTACCTTCTTGAACTCAATACAGTACCAAAATTTGGTATTTCTTTACAAGGTGCATTTTAAAACAAATCAAAGGGGGAAAAACACATTTTTTATTATTTGAAAGTGTTTTATTTTTGTTGTTAAAATAATGAACCCTTGTTGTGCAGTTCATATTATAAATGGAGTTTCGTGAAGGTGCCTGAGGTAAATAAATGCTTAAAAGAATTAGGAATTCATTTTATGGTTTTTAGTGAGAAGACAGAAATTATGATGCAGGAGGACCAAAGGGAATCTTCAAAGCTTAGCACTGTCATGTGTTGTATTCTATGGATATTATATAAAGCATAGGAAGTAGAAATTAGTTTGATAAGTGTTAGACAGTTGTATCAAGTAAATGCTTTTTGCATAACATAGTCAGGTAAATGAAAATGCCATTGATCTGCTTTAACAACTATTATATGCTGTCAAGTGAAAACAACTGTAATGGCTTATGTGCATTATAAAGGAAAAACATTTTCATGTCATCAATTTATCTTATTCAGTAGTGATCAATAACTGTTTGTGAAATGCTGTGCAGATTAAACAGCCCAGAATATTTCGAAACAAAACCCTGTCAACCTCTGCAGCATACAGAGTAAAGGCACAGATTTAAAATGTATTAAATTAAGTTAATCATTTTGATATCTGTAAGCCCTGATGTGCTAAAACTTAAAACGTTAAAAGCTTCTTTTGTAATAGAAGGCCTTCATTGTTGATCAATAAAATGTTGACCCATTGAAATTAATGAACCTACCTTAGTCATGTTACTTCATTTCACTGGGTCTACTCTGAGTAAAAGTGAGTAAAACTATCCCATGAAAAGACATTAACTTCTGGAATCAGAACTTTGAACATATGCAATACTTACTGACAGTTTATCTATAGATTAGTGGGGAACCACTAGAGTTAACTATAAGACTTGTAATCACAGTTGTGGAATACAAACTTACTTTGCATATTAAGTGTTAACTGGAACACTCACAGAATCTATAGTCACTGACCGTCTGGGTTTAAACACATTAAAGTAAGTCACACAAAACTCAATAATCTGGTTAGGGCCATCTGCTGTCTAATGAAATCCTGCCTAAATCGGTGGAATTACGGTAGCATTCTAGTGTTAGTAGTTAGGTTAGAATAGAATAGAATAATTTATTGGCAAAGTAGTTTGTAGTCTAAAGGTATCTGACAGTGCTATTTTATAAGGTAGCATTATTTGAACACAAGATTCCTTCATTTTCAGCTAATCCCCTCCCCCTGTACTGCTTCCGCATATGACACAGCTCACTATTTTTGGTATACCCCCCTGACCCACTGGAGGGACTTTTCAGCAGTTGCAAGGGCCAAAGGGGGGGATATCTGCTATGTGAGTTTACCTTCTGCTCATGCAATGTTGGATTCCACTCCCTAATACAGGGGTAATCAACGTGGTACACTTCATAAATATCGGATTGCAACTGTAATCAGTTCTGATCATTAGCCATAGTGGTTTGGGCTCATGGGAACTGCAGTTCAAAACATATGGAAGGCACCATATTTGCTATCCCTGCCATAATACTTAGCAGCCACCAATAGGTTACTGCAATGCATCATACGGTATGTGGGGCTGCCTTTGAAGATGATTTGGAAACTGCAGCTGGTGCAGAATTTGGTGGCCAGGTTGCTCACTGGTGCAAGATGGTCTAAGCACATGTATCGCCAATCCTGGCCTGATTGCACTGGCTACCAATTATTTTTGGGTTCAATTCAAAGTGCTGGTTTTGTCCTATGAAGTATCATGCATCTCAGAGCCCCAGTACTTCAATGTAGGAAGCTGTCTTATACTGAGTCAGACCATTGGGTCCATCTGACTCAGTATTGTCTGCACTGACCGGCAGCAGCTGTCCAGGGTCTCAAGCAGGGTTCTTTCCTAGACCCACCTAGAGGTGCCAGGGGTTGGGACCTCCTGCATGCAAGCAGATGCTCTACCATTGAGCTACAGCCCTTTCCCAAGGGCTGCCTCTCTCCATAGGAACTGACCCAGGCTCTTCTCCATGTGCGCCTACCACAGGAAGTCTGGAGAGGGGGACATAAGAATGGGCCTTTTCAGTGGTGGGTCACCACTTGTAAAAAGGTTTTCCTCTGGGGGGCTTGCCTAGTGCCACCCTTGTCAAGTTTCGGGTGCCAGGCGAAAACTTTCCTTTTTATTTATTCTTAAATATTATTTATTTCCTTTAGATATAAGACATGCAACAGCTACATAAAATGAGAATTAAAATTAAACAACAGTATATGCTCGGATAAACCTTTCTGAATATATTAACAATGTTTGTATGTATGTATGTATGTGTATAAACAGATCTGAAATGATGTACTGTACTGTATAATAATGTGTTTGCTTAGATTGCTGACCATTTGTAAAAGGTATTTTGTTTTTAAAAAACACATTTCCTTTTTACCTGCACTTTTGGCCCTCAGTTTTCTGTGTTTTAAATAATTTGTGTCCTCTTTTGTATCCATGCCATCAGCTGATAGGTAGATGGGTGTGGTTTGGGGAAATGATCTGGTGGGCCAAATTGGACCTGCTTTGCAGGCCAATATTGGTCTGTAGGCCAGAGGTTCTCCACCTTTGGTTCCACTGTAGCTGTAACATGAAAACTCTGCCAAAGTTACAAGCATTTTCTATGGCTGATTAAATGACAGCTTTATTTACATTCCAATCCTATGCACATCTAGTGAGAAGGAGGTCCTATTGCTTTCAATGAGGCTTACTCCTAGATAAGTATGAATAGGACTGCAGCCTTCATCAGCTTTCCTAACCATCTGTATTCGGGTTTTTATAACATACCGTCTAACACATTTGAAAAACTATAACACTTCCTATTTATTATTGCTGTATAATTTGTAATTACTGACTTAATTTCTTAGATGGAAATGCAGTATTAGCCTGTGTGAAATAGAACTGACTCAGCAGTGATTAATAAAAAGTTATTAATACTTAGCAGTTCCTTCTGATGTGTTAATAGCCTAATTAGTTCAGCATCTTAAATGACTGAAAAAAGAAAATAGAAGATTCACCAAGTCAGATGATGTGCTCCATTTTGACAAATGTAACAACATCAAGGCATTTAATATCAACTCAATATAATGATTATTGGCTAGTGGATATAAAACACTGTACGGCCAGACGAGAATCCTGAATTCTGCTTCCTTTGAAACAAGTCATGTTTTAAAAACTGGCCAAATAAAGTATACATCAGATAAAATGTAATTCTGTAATCCCAAAGTATTCTGGGACTACCCAGAAGTCCAGAAAAGTGAATGCAATGCTATGTAGTACATGAAACATGGTACAGTACTGTAGTCAAAACAAACAGCTCCATGTTGAACACTCCTCAAGTGGTACAACTTAAGTGTCTTGATATCATTACACTACATATTTTTTTCTTACTCCTGATCATTGGCTGCTGCTGTCAGAGGTAAATCAGCACAATGATGTAAAGACACATAACGGAGGAGGAAACTCAACAAGGTTTTACTGTTGTTGGTGGCAGTGCCATTTTTAATAGAATGTAGCTCTGCCCTCCTTTCCAGAACTTTCTGCAGTCACTGGGTCTGAAAACTGTACTTGTGCTGTTGACTGATTTTCTAATAAGGATCAAAAGAGTCACTGGGACTTGTTAGATATGTTGTTGGCCTCTTACCATGCTTGATTGAGGACATGCATCAGAATCTACCTCTGAGTTGAAGGAGTCCCTCAGAAATAACAATTGACTGAGGGAATTAGTAGTCTGATGCTGAGATAACCTCTTCCAGCTTCAGGTTCTGACTTTAATAATGCTGGGGACCAGACTACTTGGTGTTCAGTAGAGCTGGCTCAGCAAAGCAAATTTGCTAAATTTAAAACAGTATAATTTCATCTAGATCGTGGAGCATCAGCATAGAACAGGGGTGTAAATATCTAGTTCATGGGCCCAATTAACTCAACCCACAAGTCTGTTTCACACAAGCCATCCCTACCAGCCGTGCTGTGATGTACAATGCTAGGTGTGGGGCAAGTAAAGGATGATTCTATGTTTTAGTATTGTTCATTGCTGTGTTTCTTAGGAGAAGATTTGCCTATGATGATTTTAAGAATGTTCTATACTTGGAATAGGCTGGCACATTTTTCTTAGGACTCCTTTTGGAAAGCAGGTTAAGTGATTTACAGGAAGTTATGTTTATTTTCTGAATGGTTCTTCACTTCTGTTGCATGTTTGTAAACAAATATGTTACATCTCAAGGGGACATATGGTTTAAAATTTGTTTCACTACTTAAAGTGACATATTTCTATGTTAAATGTGCAGCAAAAAGTTGTCTAATGATTCAAATGGGTTGTATTTATTTGTCACACATATTTTGAATTAATGTACTCAATTAAAATTCTATTCTAGGGAGAATATTTCTGTGAAAGACAGTGCAAAATTGCTATGCTCTGAAAAATTGGTTTTGCTGTAACTGCACCTGGCTTTCAGAATTTACAGAACAAAAATGAGAACAGATTCTAAAAGTTGTGGAACATCAAGGGGGGGAACATGCCCCACCTCTCCTCATTTCCAGTTCCATGTTACAGTCAGTCTTTAAATTTTGTCATAGCTGGTTACATAGACAGTACATATAAGTAGTATATCCCTTATATAACTCCAGATGTTGCTACATATTTCATGCACTTTCTCCAGTGAAGTCATGGCTGCCAATGGGGACATGAATAAAGATGCTTTGAACATTTAACAGAATTGGTAACAAAGGGTGCTTTCTCTCGCTTGCTTCCAGGTTGTGTATGAAGGGAGAGAATCACTCACTTTCACAGGGAGACACTCTTGTCCTTGTCCAAGGTGGCCCCAGGACTGTGTCTATTGAGTGGTGCATCATCTGTATTCTCAGTGGAATAAGCGACCAAAGACTTTAGAGAACCTAAATGGTTTCATAGCCTTGTTACTGCACTTCACTCATGAAAGGGAGTGGCTAGTGCTGTGGTCTAAACCACTGAGCCTCTTGGGCTTGCTGATCGGAAGGTCAGTGGTTCAAATTCGCATGACAGGGTGAGCTCCTATTGCTCTGCCCCAGCTTCTGCCAACCTAGCAGTTCAAAAGCACACCAGTGCAAGTAGATAAATAGGTCCTGCTGCGGGAGGAAGGTAAATGGCATTTCCGTGCGCTCTGGGTTCCATCATGGTGTTTCATTGAGCCAGAAATGGTTTAGTCATGCTGGCCACATGACCCGGAAAGCTGACCCACATGATGCCCACTCCCTCGGCCTGAAAAGTGAGATGAGGATGGATGGCGGCTAACAGATTGAGGTTGATTCCTGACAAGACAGAAGTACTGTTTGTGGGGGACAGGAGGGTGTGGAGGACTCCCTGGTCCTGAATGGGGTAACTGTGCCCCTGAAGGACCAGGTGCACAGCCTGGGAGTCATTTTGGACTCACAGCTGTCCATGGAGGCGCAAGTCAACTCTGTGTCCAGGGCAGCTATTTATCAGCTCCATCTGGTATGCAGGCTGAGACCCTACCTGCCTGCAGACTGTCTTGCCAAAGTGGTGCATGCTCTAGTTATCTCTCCCTTGGACCACTGCAATGTGCTCTACGTGGGGCTACCTTTGAAGGTGACTCGGAAACTGCAACTAACCCAGAATGCAGCAGCTAGACTGGTGACTGGGAGTGGCCGCCGAGACCACATAACACTGTCTTGAAAGATCTACATTGGCTCCCAGTACGTTTCCGAGCACAATTCAAAGTGTTGGTGCTGACCTTTAAAGCCCTAAACGGCCTCGGTCCAGTATACCTGAAGGAGCGTCTCCACCTCCATCATTCTGCCCAGACACTGAGGTCCAGCACCGAGGGCCTTCTGGCGGTTCCCTCATTGCGAGAAGCCAAGTGGCAGGGAACCAGGCAGAGGGCCTTCTTGGTAGTGGCGCCCGCCCTGTGGAACGCCCTCCCATCAGATGTCAAAGAGAACAACAACTACCAGATTTTTAGAAGACATCTGAAGTTTTATTTTTCTGTTGGAAGCCACCCAGAGTGGCTGGGGAAACCCAGCCAGATGGGCGGCGTATAAATAATAAATTATTATTATTATTATTATTATTATTGAGCACTGCACCTCATAGTCGGCTTTGACTGGATTTAACCGTCCAGGGGTCCTTTGCCTTTACCTTTGCTTTTTACTCCACTTGTTACATTGGTTTAACCCAGCATAACATTTTGTCTATTGCTTTGTTTCTGATTGGTATTCCAACACATGTATGAAACATAATTTATCCAAATGCCTTTTAAAGCATATTACTCTTTTTTTTACCACATGTACTTTCTAGCCTTTGCCTTTGTTTCTTTACACCCACACACCCACACCCACATAGTGCATTTGTGCTTACTGCAATTCTCACTGGCTGATATACTGCTGGAGTTAACTACATGACACATGCAGCCCCTTGTTGACCTATGTGTGAAAATTCTGATGTATCGTCGAACCATACCACTAAATCAGCAAGTGCACTGCATAAACCATTTATGACTGAAACCTCACCTGGTGATCCATGTATCCAGGTCAACAGTTTATGGGTGAAATAAAGCATATTTCTGGTTTGCAGACACAAGTGATGGAGAAATTACTATATCCCTTCCTAATCTTGTCCCATGGTCAATTGCCTTCACTGCTGGAAGAAAAATACAACATTCTATAATTTCCAGTCATGTTGCTTTTCTTTTATTTCCCAATACTGAATTTTGTTGTTCCAGCTCTATTAGATTGAAGAAACTGCTGCTATCAGGCAATTCTTTCCCCCCATTATCGGCACTCAAGGACCATAATTATTTTTTCTTGTTACATTTTGCTTTGATAAAACATCATTTTGCTAAACAGTTACATTACAAGTAAGTGTGCTTTACAAGTGATATGTGTACAAGTGTTGCATAGTTGATGGGCTGATGTAATATAATGACAGTTGTTTATAAATCAACATTTAAGATCAATGATTGTGGAAATTTCCCCCATTTCTTGGGAAAAGAAAATGAGCAAGAACCACTGAGTCCCAATTTGAGTTCAGAAGAGCTCTGTTCATTTATATACAGCACCAAGATAGCATTAAAGAGAAGTTTACATTAGAGTAAAACAATACACAAGCTACCCGAACCTGGAGCAACGGCTTATACATGTTTCTATGATAGAGAAAGTGTGGGGGTGGGCAGAAATATTACTGTTGCAGTATATGTACTTCAGGAAGGTGATCGGGGGGGGGGTGACCTCTCAACTCCAAGTATTCTTGGCAGATGTTAATTATCTGGGTTTAGATTCTGACTAAACATACAGAAAAAACCTTCTGACAATAAGAGCTGTTCAGCAATGTAACAGTCTCCCTTGGGAGGTTGTGGATTCTCCTTCCTTGGAGGTTTGTAAGCAGAGGTTGGATGGCCATCTGCCATGGATGCTTTAGCTGAGATTCCTGCATTGCAGGACGTTGGACTAATGACCCTTGGGGTCCCTTCCAACTCTATGATTCTGTGATCGTGGCACTGAATCAGCCTGGCCACTCTGATGGATAACCTTTATGAGGAGTGAGACAGGAGAAGTATAACCCTGTTGGTTCTCCTTCATTTCTCATTGGTGTTTTGTACCATTGACCATTTTATCCTTCTATATCACCTTCGGGGAATCTGAGTTGGGGACACTGTTTTACAGTGGTTTGGCTCCTGTTCCCAAAGCAGTTCCTATTTCAGAGAATAGTGTTTGGTGATGATTCATCAGTCTCTTGTCCCCAATGCTGTTCAATATCTATATCCTCTGATGGGTACATGCACTCATTTCCTGCTTTGAGGGCATGACTTCTTCAGCAAGACTTGTTCTGCTTAGTAATTCTATCTTTAACAATGCTTTTCTCACGGACATTAAGCTAACCAGTCTGTAATTTCCTGGATCCCCTTTGGATCTCTTCTTTGGATGTTGTTTGGTGTTTCATTGGCCACTTTTAGTCCTTAGATACTAAATAAGGAACTTGGGGACAAGTTACTTATTTTGTTATATGATCAGCATTTTCTCATCTGAATTCTTTAAAAACTCTTGAATGGTTGACATAAGGACCGAGTGATTTGTCATTTTTGATTTGTTAATAAGGGCTAGAATTTCATCACTTGTCACCACTGTTTGCCTCCTCTTAATGTTAGTTCAGGCAAAGAAATCTACCCTACATCTACATTTTGCTGTGAAGCTGATCTTGTTTTGATATATAACACTCTGTATGGCTGGAGACCCAGGTGCCTGAGAAGCCTCTAGCTCCCTTATACACCTGCCCAGACTTTATGATCATCAGGGGACATCATCATCACTTCTCATGGTGCCACAATCTTCTTGAGATATAAGGTGTGGTAACATGTGAGGGGACATTCTCAGTTGTGGCACCTCTACTCTGGAATTCCTTCCCCTCTCAGGTGCAAAATGTTAACTTTATGAACCAATGCCATACCTATATTCACCAGCATCGGAATATTTCCTCTACATTGTCTAGTTAAATTAAATGATGGTAAACATAAAAGTGCACCTGGCTGTCTTGATTTTCGGAAAGGTTAATATAGAACAGTCTTTGCCCGCACAGCAGGTCATGTCTAGTTTTGTTAAGGATCTAATACATCTCTTTATTCCCATCTGCTGTTATCCTCTACTCTGAAATTAAACTGATCATAAAATGGCTATTCAATATCTATTAAAACTTTTACATGCTTATGGCCTTTGATTATTACCTCCCAAGGTAGCCTACATCACCGTAATGCTGGCCTTCAATTTAATGCTTTGTTAGTAAATGCTGTATAAGCTGTTCTTTACTAGGATACTGCAATCCTTTGTGCTGCTTAGTTGTTTCTCACAAGATTTGACTCAATTGTAATTTATTGCCACACAACATTTACACAGTTATATACTTTGTATCGGTAATTACAGGGTGAGTCCTTTAAAAGAGGTCCTGTGGCTACAGAGTACACGTGTTCCACGGGGCCTCTTTTACAAGACTCACACTGTATATTATTATTGTATTTTGTATATTTATTATTTTATATGAACTGCTTAAATACTTTGACTTGAAGGGACATGTATATCCAGATAAATAATATCTTAAGTGCTGAGGCCTTAGTCCGTCAGAATTCACATGGTCAATGGTGTGTTCCATGGTGAAACCACTGTAAGAATGAGACATTTAAAACTAACCATTTACCACATAGACTTTTCATGTGTCCTTTACAGAGGACCATCCACTATCTCTTTCCACCTCTAGAAAACAAGCTCCCCACTGCTTTGCCGCTTCCCCTTTCGGTAAGTGGGAGCAACATGTCATGTTGGGAAACCAGAAGAGCATTGCTGTACCTGCCCTGCTTGCTACTGGATTGTCAATGGGTATTTACCATCATTATGACAAGGTTTTTAAGTGAATCAAGCCATAGAGGTGTATTTTTCTAAGTTCGTGTCAATCACAGTAAAAATAAGCAATTTTATCCCACAGTTATGGCCTTCCTCCATTTATATTTTCTTAGATAATGGCCATGCTGTACTTTTCTGAGGTGAGAAAAACAAATTTAATGTTTGTTATAACTTGAAAGATTCCTATAAAATGATTGGCCTAATGCTAATTTTATGTGGGAATCGTGTGTCATGTGTGAATGTAATTGCAAGTACTACCACTTATTAGAGGTGCCAAAATGGCAGAATTTACTACTATAACTCCTAATTCAGGATTAACTCCTAATTCAGGATGGTATCTGACTTAAGTCATACTCAGAGTAGATCCATTAAAACAGTGGACCAAGTTAATCATGACAAACTTGTTCATTGATTTCAGTGGATTTACCATAGTTGAATATATTTGTGATAGAGTGATATATTCGCACACCCTCCTGGGTTAGTAATTTGAACCTTTGATCTTATTTGCTGAAAAAATCATTTTAGTTTAGAAAACTAGAGAATCACATAAATGCAGATACTGTGTAAGAAGAGACATCTTTTAAAAGGACTGCTGTAATAAATATATTGTGGTATTCAAGATACAGTACAGGAAATGAAATGCTATCTTCAAAGATATGGTCTTTTTCAAAAACTAGTAACTGCATTTCTAGCCCTTTCATTCTCTTCAGATTTTTTAAAACTTCAATTGTAATAGATCATTGTATATGATCCATTACAGCATATGATCTATTACAGTGCATTTGAGAAGGGAAGAGAGATTAAAAGCACTAAAAATGAATGCTCATATTTTACCCTTTGGTTTGCATGTAATACAGGGAATAATTGCATAAGCTTTTCTATACCTAATAGAATGGTACCTCCCTCCTCCTATTCCTTAAATCATTTACAGACTTTCTAATATTATTAGATACTATTGGTGAAATATATCTTATTTTTATTCAGAAAAAACTCTGACACTGCTCAATGTAAATGCTGGGTTTTCTTTTTCATTTTTCTTTGGATTATTAATGAGATTGCCTTTAACTGCAACTCAATGGCTGAAATCATAAGGTTAAGGTTTTCAGGGTATGGAGATAAGCAATATTGTATACTAATCTGTGCAGATCAAGTTTCTGTGGGCTGGTTAAAAAAAGGTGTCAAGCCCTACTATCATTGTTGGTATCCATCTGTCTCAAGCTACAATGGAGTGTGCCTCCAGGGGTGAAGTCAAACCACTGCGTTAGCTGCACCAAAGTGACCTCCCAGGGGCGCAAGTTGTGTATAGAGGTTGTGGGCTGCCCAGAGTACAAGACCGCCCTCTCAGCCATGTTGATGTGGCCCACAGGAAAGCAGAGCAATCCATTTGACACCAGCTTTGCTGCAGGAGTTGGCGGAAGGAGACGTACAAGGTACCATTCAACTATCTTAGGGACTCCACTCTGGGTTTGTGTAAGGCATAGGTTGGCAACGTCCGGCCCATGGGCTGGATGCGGCCCATGAAGGCCGTTTATCCGGCCCACGGGCCACCCGTGAACCGAGCTGCCCGCTCGGCAAGTCCCCTGCGCGCTGCGCTAAACCGGCACACCGTGGCACGGGGACTCGCCGAGCGGTGCTGGAAATTGCTTCTGCGCAGCCGCAGAAGATGCGGACATACGCAGACGCCATTTCTGGCGTTCCGGACATGGGCAGCATGGCACCAGAAATTGCTTCTGCGCATGTGTGGCCCATGTCAGGCCCACAGACAATAGTCTGTGCAAATGCTCTGGCCCATGGCCAGAAAACGTTGCCGATGCCTTTTGTAAGGTTTACTCCTTAGATGTTTCTTCTCCCAAAGAAATCCCAGAGTTTTCCTTCTTGATGGGTTAAGATGGGCTACCTTCCCAGGTTGATGAGCCCCATCTGCCCCTCACTTCCCACTATAGCACATGCAGAAACCCTGATTTCTTGACCATTGGACCCACTATCGATCTTGTCCACTCAATCCACCAGACTCTGTCTTTGCATTCAGGGGAAGTCCCTAGCTCACTGAGGGTTTGAGACCCATCTGCTACCTTCACCTGGTTTAGCCGGCCAGTTGAAGCTTCTTTCCAGGCTGTGGTTGCTGTGGCATGCTGGCAGCTTCTAGGAGCCATGAGTGAGAGCTGAGTGCAGGGTGTGGACCAGAAGGAGCACAACATGTATCCCACCACAGGCACTACCAATTCCCTAATACCCCATTCACATACAGATTATAAACACATCTGATAATATGATTTTCATGTCCTTCCTACTCCATGGTTCTAAATATCTAGGTCTCTGGGTTGCTGCCACTCTGGGTTGCTGCCACAAATGTTATGTGCTGTGAACACATAAAATTTAAGCCTGACTATAGACATGCCAACCTAGCAGTTCAAAAGCACGTCAAAGTGCAAGTAGATAAATAGGTACTGCTACAGCGGGAAGGTAAACGGCGTTTCTGTGTGCTGCTCTGGTTCGCCAGAAGCCGCTTTGTCATGCTGGCCACATGACCCGGAAGCTGTACGCTGGCTCCCTTGGCCAATAACACGAGATGAGCGCCGCAGCCCCAGAGTCAGTCATGACTGGACCTAATGGTCAGCGGTCGCTTTACCTTTTACCTCTAGACATTTCAGGTTGCCTTTTCTAAAGATGCCAGAGTAGACTTAAGTGGTGCCAGCTGCCATTTCCAAACCACTGTGAGTTTGCAGCAGCCAGAGCGAGAGGTCTGTGCATGTCCTCGTTTTTTTAAAACCCTCCAATTGAAACCAAGAGGGAGGAAATTAACTATGCCAGCTCCAAACTGATGTAGTTGGTACACCTGATCCTGGGGCCTCCCAGAGGAATGAAGGGGCTTTGGATTCAAGGCCATCTCTAGCCTACTCTTACCCTATCCACAAAATGCCCTGTTTCAGGACCTACTGACAGCAAAAACATGACCCGCAGACCCTTATGATGTGTACTGAGTTGCTTGTAGTATTATGGATTCTACTCTCCATAATACTATGGAGGAAATTGTTAATTTTAAATTCTGTACTTTGAAAGGATTAAAGAAATAGAATATTTAGTTTTGTAAAGCTGGAGTGGGGGGAAGTCATCAGTCAGGATAACAAGCCAGGATTGTTCATGAATTGAAATTGGGTACTGAGTTTTGGCATTCTTTTCCGTTCATTGCTCTTAGGACTATTGTTTAGGGCTATTTGATATTCTGTGATGGCTCACAAGAGGGGAAAATGTGATGAAAGTTTCCATAGTACCTCACAGTGCATTTCATACTTTCTTAGCCTCTTATTCCCTCTTCGTGTGTTCATGCATATGTACATTCAGTCTCCACTCAGTTTTGTTTTAAAGAATATATAAGATTGTTCCTACTGTTATATTAACAAGTATGAATAGAGATTTGTCTTTGATATTCATGTACATATTTACCTCAAGAATTCTCCTATCTGCGCTCTTTTGATAAGTACCAGGAATCTGGGAACAATAAATAGGTTATGAGAAATTCTCAACAGCACCAATGTAAAAAAACAGCAACAAAGCCTGAAAATTGTCTGATCTTAAGTTGTGGTAAAGCCCTCTTTATAGATGCTGTAGAAGTTCAGCTACTAAATCTGATTTCTTGAAAAATGCATTTTGTTGAAACATCCCACTGGAAAAGACTGAACACACATTTATATGGTGCTTACTTGAACAAACAGGCTTTTGTAATTGCATTCTATAATTTTGTCCTGGAAATATATACAATGAACAACTAGTTAAAATGATTGAATATCAACTCAATAATCAACACAATTTGTTGATTTGTTTGTCCCAGTTCTGAACAGAATGAGTGTCAAATATTTTTCCTTGTCCTTTTCTGCTATTTGAATTGTTTGCCTTCTAAAATTCCTTCCACCTTTATATTTGTTCTGTCACATGCCATGCTATTAGGCTGGGGTGGCCATACTACATATTAAGACTTTAAAATTAAAAAAAATACAGGCAAACCGCATTCAGATGGTTAGTATGTCATTATATTCACTTGTAGTTTTTGTTGTTGTTTAGTCGTTTAGTCGTGTCTGACATACTACCTGATCATTGTAAGTTGTATTATTATAAGTTGTATTATATCTAGTAATCAAGAACTATGTTGAAAGACATTGATTTGCTCATTACCTGCAGTAGCATAAGTTCATAATGTGTTGCTACATATTACGCCCCAAGATACATTTCAATGCAAATATTATTAGTAACTAAGAAATAATAGCTTTGTGTATTTGTTCATGCCTTAGTGGTCTATATTGCTTATGTCACTCAATTATTTATATTATTGGAGATGGTTATTTGGCCTTTCAAATGTGTTTGTGGGAGAGGGGTTAATTAGTTTGTTTTTCTTTTAGTATAGGCATCCCCAAACTTCAGCCCTCCAGATGTTTTGGACTACAATTCCCATCATCCCTGACCACTGGTCCTGTTAGCTAGGGATCATGGGAGTTGTAGGCCAAAACATCTGGAGGGCCGCAGTTTGGGGATGCCTGTTTTAGTATGTATTTTGTGTTCTCATTTTCTATTTTTATGTTGTGAGCTGCCCTGTGCTCTTTGGAGAAAGGGTGGTAAAATAAGTAAAATATAATATTATAATAAATACTTTGGGATTTCTAAAATAGTGGAGTATTGTGCAATAATGGTGCTAATCTGTATTGTTGGTTCAAGTGCTTGAACTGATATCATCAAATAGTTTTTCCCCCTTCAGTACTGCAGTGTTTGAGTGATATGAGGCAGCAAACATTTAACAAGTATTCCTGTTGTGTAGTACTTTGTTATTCAGGTTCTCTTTCTGGTGAATGGACATTCTAGAAAGGATACCTATAGTTAGTATGTAATGTAAGATATTGAGCAATTGAATGATCACCACTTTTTCTAGTTTAGAAATGCCAGTTTTTAGGCATCATTTCCATATCATTATCTTGTCCTTGTGACCAATACATGCATCCATACGTAAAGTGCAAAAGCACTCAAAGGGTCACTTTGATGCCTCATTTTCAAATGCAAAGCTATTTCTATGCTCCCCTGGATGAAAAGAGCATTAAAATTATAGAGGGTATGCTATGCTTGAAATTAAGCAGTTCACTAGGGCTGAGTTGAAGAGGGGCTGCATTTTTAACATTTTCTCTGCCTATAAAATGCACCCCCTTTCAAAGATACTTAATGTCTTTTTCAAGGGGGTAGTACAGAGATGAGGCACACCATTTTCTTACATGTACAATTTTATTTACTGATAAGATGTATAACCTGCCTTTATGAGTAGCTCACTTAAGGTGGCTTACACAATAACAGATAACACACAATACAATACACAATAACACACTTTTCAACAAGAATACAATACTATACAATACTTCCCATAAAAAGGTTGCAACATTAGGAAAACCATCAATAATAAATACATAGCCAGTTGAAAGTCCATCTACCCAAAGGAGCTTAACAGTAGCATAGAGAATCCTTCATAAATAAACCAGTGAAAACAGGTGGGCTATCAAGACCTTTATGAAGTCCTGAATTGTAGTAGCTTTATGCAGGTCAGGTGGCAATGAATTCCATTTGGGCTTTAAAATTTCATCAGTGTTCTGTGTGATGCCAGAATTCAGCACCCCCACACAGAACACTTCAGTTGCTTGTCATTGTTGCAGTGCCCCCTGTGGCGTCCTCTTGGCTTGGTGCCCAGTGTGGACTCCCCTAAATTTCCCCTGATTTCAACTCTGTAACTTGGTCTGCTCCCTCCCTTCAAAACCTAGCATACAAACAGTGACAGCAGCCCTCCATTCTGACCAACTTCATTGCCCTGGTTTCCAGCAGCTGCCCAGTGGGGAGAACGATTGCTGTTTCTGCAGTGCTAAGCAGCAGCATAGGCTGCTTCAAGATGTTTGTGTGTGGCTTTTGAACATCAAGAGCACTGGGAAGCGGAGGTTTTAACCTCCTTCCCTGCAGTCTCACTGCAGCCTAAACTGTGGGTGGTGAGAGATTGTGTGAGGGCAGGTGGGTTGAATATTTGTGTTTAATGGCCTCGTCCACTGGCAGCATCAGCCATGCAATCACACCCACCAACCCTCCACTGCTTGTGGCTGATGGGGCAAAAGGTTGCCCTTCCTTGTAATTGACATAGGTCTCATACACATGCACCCACCAGCATAGGCAACCAATGTGCACAGAAGATTGGGGGGGGGGATGAAGACACATGCATAACATGGGGACAGCAGCTAGGGGGCGGAGCCAAACACGGCAGCAGTGCAGCTTCATTGGCCGATGGTTCATCCTCCCTCGGCCTCTGGTTCCTCCACCATCATTGGCTGGGGGCTGCTTCTCCTGTCTTTCTCTTATGAAGCAGCAGCAGGAGGAGGTAGAAGAAAAGCCGCCAGCCACTGAAGCTGCGCCATGCTGCGCTTGGCTCTGCACTCTGCCTGCTCCCCTCCTTGATTGTTCTGAACATTGGGGAGACCAGCAAAAATGATTGGGAGGGCCAAAAAAGGCTGGGCTGCTAAGAGTTGGCACCTACTAGGGTTGCCATATTTTGAAGAGGAAAAAAGAGGACGCATTTGCCGACTTCTACTTTTAATCGCTCTACCCATGAAAAAGAGGACGTGTCCTGAAAAAAGAGGACATTTGTCAACCCTATCAGAGCTCACCTTTTGGGCCTCAGCACCACTTAATATGAACTGAGTGTGAATATTAGCATGCATGCAATATTTTGCTATGACTGTAAATTTCAGAGGAAGACCAGTAGTCGTGAGCAAGCTGTCTTTCAGCTATTCTCACTGAGCAACTCCTCATAAGCTTGCAAAGAACCTAAGGTACTCACAAATGTAATACCAAAACCACAGATATATCATATTTGACAGTGGTCGGCATGCGGCATGCAATAGTATTTAATATAAGTTAGTAGATGATAGTTGGCATATGATAGTATTTAGTATCTGACAGTACGGTATTTAATTAAATGCTGTGCTAAGGAAGGCCATATTTGCCAGTTGACAGCTTCAGAAATTTCATATTTGAAAGATGCAAAAACCAAAACAATCAAGCAATGCCACAAGTATCAAGTATTCAAATTCATTTGAATGCAAATTCAAAACGTACTTTGAAATCTCTTGAAGATTTGTGTACCAAAGTTAGAAAATCCAGCAATTTTCAAAAATTGGTAAATATTTATTTTGGTTCTGATACACAGACCATATGCAATATAGATGAACATATTTTACATTACTGTCCAGTATGGCCAAAGACAAACATGTTTAGGTTCCACTTATTTCAGTGGGAAATATTAGTTCCTGTGCTGAAATCAGGGTAAGGTTTAATTATAGGTGGATTGTCCCTATGGAGAGTCATGTAATAACATTTAGAAATCCATATGGTAAACAATGAATGGTCTAAAAATATTATCTTCAAGTGTTTCCCTCCCTTTATACATCCAAAATAATTACTAACTGACCTTGCAGCATTAACCTAAACAACAACAAAAGTCATTTGATTTTCAGGCCAGATGTTGATAGCCCCAAAACAGTCGCTGCAAGCTGGCGATCAAAAGCTTTTTTAAAATTGAGCACATCCCTTCGTGTCCTCATTGCTAGCCCATTATCAGTACTACATTCCAATGGGAGAGTGAACTAGTCAAGAACTGTGCTTGGGGCAAAGCCAGTGTTGTGCACTCTACTGCACTAATTATAGAGTCTTGATGAGATCGTTAGAGGATAATAAAGGAAAATGAGAGCAGTTTGCAATATGTGTGGACAAATTAACTATGCTTTATATTTAATTAATTAATACTTCAATTTAAGAATTATTCTTAAATGCGGGGTGCAAAAATTCCAATTCTCCCCCCCCAAACTTTCACAGAATGTTAAGATTGAAAAAATGAAATAATTTATACTTTCATTTTTTAAATAATAATAATAATAATAATAATAATAATAATAATAATAATAATAATAATAATATACTTTTGAGTTAGCTTTAGTCTTCATTTGGTTTTATTGAATTTTAAGTTGTTTGCCACCCTGGGCACTCTTCAGGGAGGAAGAGTAGGATACAAATTAATTAAATCAATTATACAGCTTCCATGGTCTAAAACAAGTAGCATATGAAATATTACATTAAAATCTATTTTCTCTCAAATATAAATCTCCCCTTCCTAAAGATAGGCTCGCTATGATGCTGTAAAGTGATATTAGCATAGAGAGATTGAGTATGCTGCAAATTGGGACAAGCCTTTCCCACTAGTCCCTTTCTGCCTGTTCACCATGTCACAACTGACTCCATAGTGGCTTAATAATAATAATAATAATAATAATAATAATAATAATAATAATAATAATTTTTTATTTATACCCCGCCCTCCCCAGTCAAAAACCGGGCTCAGGGCGGCTGACACCAACAGAATTACAATAAAACATAAAAACAATTAATTAAAATACAGATTAAAATACAGTATTAAAATTTAAAGCGCAGCCTCATTTCAAGTAGGCCATAAATCCAAGCCATGAGGGAGGAAAACACAGGGGTCAGGCTGAGTCTAACCCAAAGGCCAGGCAGAACAGCTCTGTCTTGCAGGCCCTGCGGAAAGATGACAAATCCCGCAGGGCCCTGGTCTCCTGGGAAAGAGCGTTCCACCAGGTTGGGGCCAGTACTGAAAAGGCCCTGGCTCTAGTAGAGGCCAATCTAGCCATCTTATGACTCGGGATCTCCAGAATATTATTATTTGTGGACCTTAAGGTCCTCCGTGGGGCATACCAGGAGAGGCGGTCCCGTAGGTACGAGGGTCCCAAGTCGCATAGGGCTTTAAAGGTCAAAACCAGCACCTTAAACCTGATCCTGTACTCCACCGGGAGCCAGTGCAGCTGGTAAAGCACTGGATGAATGTGATCCCGCGGCCGGGACCCTGTAAGGAGCCTTGCCGCGGCATTCTGCACCCGCTGGAGTTTCTGGGTCAGCTTTAAGGGCAACCCTGCGTAGAGCGAGTTACAATAGTCAAGCCTGGAGGTGATCGTCACATGGATCACTGTGGCCAGATCGGGGCGAGAGAGGTAAGGGACCAACTGCTTGATGCGGCGGAGATGGAAAAATGCCACCTTTGCTGTGGATGCAACCTGCGCCTCCATGGAAAGGGAGGCGTCAAAGGTTACACCCAAACTCTTGACAGAAGGCGCTGGTACCAATTGAGCCCCTGCAAAAGATGGGAGTTGGCCCCCCAACCCCATGTCGCCCCGACCTAGCCAGAGGACCTCTGTCTTCGAAGGATTTAGCTTCAGTCGGCTCCCACGTAGCCATCCAGCCACAGCTTCCAAGCACCTGGTGAGTGTGTCCGGGGCCGAGGCAGGGCAGCCATCCATCAACAGATAGATCTGGGTGTCATCAGCATATTGATGACAACCCAGCCCAAAACTCCGGACAATCTGGGCAAGGGGGCGCATGAAGATATTAAAAAGCATTGGGGAAAGGATTGCGCCTTGCGGGACTCCACACACCAAGGGGTGCCGCGGCGACAACTCCCTCCCTAGCGCCACCCTCTGTCCCCGACCATTTGGGGTGGCCTACGAAGGAGTTGTAGCTAGATGTACTTCATAACAACCTGACTTTGTCCATTTATATGTGATGTTTTAACATGGATCATGGTCCCTCTGGTAATAAACATTCCTCTCTATAGATTGATGCTATTGGTATGACACCTTAATTTCACTTACAAAGCTGACACCATGGCACATTTATGGAGACATAGTGGACACTGCACCCCGCACTCTCTTTTATTTTCTTCTCACTGATGTGGAGGACTAGGCTTTTAAAGATAATCAAATAACATCTACATTTAATGAATACTATGTGTCAACCAATGCATAAATTGACAGTGTAATTACTTTTGAATAGAATCTTTTTGAGCCTCTGTGCAGAAGTTCTTCACAGGCTGAAGCTGAAGCTTACTTTTCACTGGTGATGGAGAGATTGAACCAAGGAAAGTAAGCTAACTAGGTTACTGGAGGTCACATACTGAGCTACCCACCACAAAACACTGAATTTTGGTATTCTTCTTGCTGGCAAATTGAAGAAACTTTTCAAAAAAACCACATCTTTATTGCCGTTTCCCCCCCCCAAACTATATAAAAAAGGTTCAACTAAATTGCATGTCTGTGCTTGAGAAGTTCATGAAGAGCGTCAAGCAGCCTTGAGCTACAGTTATATGAGTTTTTCTGAAACTTCTGTATTTCATCTTATTCCTGTTTCATCTTATTTGGTTCTCCCTTCCCCTATTATCTGCTCTACTACATCAGAGCAATCAAAGTACAGAGTGATGCAAACCACATTAGAGCGACAGCCCTTAAAAAAAGATTTTGGTTAATCTGACGTGGACAAATTTGGGATCTTCTCTAGATGGCATATTCCTACACTGCCACAAACCTAGATGAGTGAAGGACATATCAGTCCTTGTTAGACACTATTGATACTCTGCTAGGATTAAATGGAATTTGGTAAAAGGGAGAACCTTTTGTGAAGTTTTGCATGGGTTATCCCCCAGTCCCTGACTCCATGCTTACAATTTTTATATTTTGTGGTTTGGAAGTTGCTCCTTGTTACTTTGCACACATTCAAGGACAAACCTGAATTTAAAAGTCTTACCCACCCCATTCAGATTATACTTAGTCAAACTCTTTTCTTTGTTCACACAGAACACTAAAAATAATTTCTTATGCAAAAATACCCTTCCTCTGCCCGCCAATCAGGAATGTCCATGTGGATAGGATGTATTGAACTGTAATGTATGTTTAACTCTTATTAAGACACTTTTTGAAGGAATACTGTGGTATAATGCTAAAGAGGCTAAAATGTATGACTCCTGTTCTTTGTTTATATTGTTACTTTATTCTGAAAACATATTGAAAATTACTTCATAAATCACTTTGTATCTCCAAATATCCAAATTTTCTCCCCATATATTAGATTGCCTGAGGGCAGTGGGGTAGGGGGAAGAGACTCCCAAAAAAATTCCCACAAAGTTATACCAAATTACAAATATGCAAAGATTCTTTTGGCTCATACTTTACAGTCATGGCTTCTGGAACCTTTGCAATAAGTTATTACTCCTGCTCAAGTATATTTCAGTTGAGCCATTTCAGAGCTGGCCTAGGGACTTGACAACCTCAAAAGTCACGTGAGGTTGCAGAGGTAGGACACGAGGGAGAAAGGTTTTAGCCAGTGCTATTTTTCTAGAAAAAGAGGTGCTGGAACTCACCATGAACGCCTCTCTTCTTCTCTTATAATGGCTGTGGTGCCCACATGAGAGGTTTCAGCTGAAAAAAGTCCTGGTTCTAGCATATATGTTCCCCTCATCTACTAGCTTTGTTCAAGCAAGGAGAATTTTATATTGAGGCACGTTCAAACAATCAATCTCAAATTCTTCCTGCAGTAGTACAATTTGTGCACAATTACAGCATATGTGACTTGCCCCTTAGTTACAGCTCAGGTACCAGCAGCAACAACAGCTGGCCAACCCCTTTGGGCTACAACATGATCACACTTCAGTACCATTTGTTAGTAAATTTAGAAATACACTGCCTATCTGAAATATATGCACAAAAATGGATGGGTGACAATTCTTTGTAGAGAAGAGAACAGGGTTGAAGAGTATTGAAATGCAATTTTGACCCAGAACCATAAATTTGAATTTTTGCCATTAACTCCAATTGGAATATGGTTTTCTCTCTTAGACTGAAGGGGAAAGGAAGAACTGAGAGTTGAATAGGAAAGTAAAAGTCTAGAAAAGCTCAAAAACTGCATTTATATAGGATATTTTAATACAAATTTTTAAGACTGATTAAGTGAATTACGTAAATGGATCCATAAATGATGGAGGCAGGCTAGACGATCGCTTAAGCAGTATCAGAAGGTAACACCTTCCTCTCTTCATTCATCTAGTGATTAGTTGTGGTGCATGAGGCAGGCCATTGCACTGCCTTCATGGCTATAGCAGTGCTGTGCTTGCTAGGACCAAGATGAGGCAGGACAAGGGTGGAGGAAATTTTTTATTCATTCATTCATACCCCACCTATCCAGCTGGGTTTTCCCAGCCACTCTGGGCAGCTCCCAACAGACTAAAAACAGAATAAAACATCAAACATTAAAAACTTCCCTAAACAGGGCTGCCTTCAGATGTCCTCTAAAAGTCAGGTAGTTGTTTATTTCCTTGACATCTGATGGGAGGGTGTTCCACAGGGCGAGTGCCACTACTGAGAAGGCCCTCTGCCTGGTTCCCCGTAACCTCAAGTCTCGCAGTGAGGGAACCACCAGAAGGCCCTCGGAGCTGGACCTCACGTTGGTGATGGTGACGTTCACAAGTATGCACACAAAAACCAAAGCACCACTACCAACCTAGTGCTCCACCCACCAGTCACTGATTTTATGCACCACATCCTGGCCCTCCGAAGTGGCAGAGCCACAGCAGCTGGGAAGGCAGCACCCCAGCTCACATAACTCAACTAGGTTATAATGAAACATTTTTAGGAAACAGTTCTGGATCTTCTTCTGTACATGCTTAATCTGATTTAAACCCATAGTCTTCAAAATGGAGCCTTAAATTGTTGTTTTTTTTTACTAATGTCAAATAAAGGGATGGCGTAAATTTACAGGAAACCCAACAAATATTCTTCAAGACTCGCATTCATAACAATTAATGGGATCATTATGCTTTTGCTTTTCTGTTATGTTCAGGGTGTTGGGGAAAGGCATCAAGGACCCTACTCAGCAAAATAAGCAGGATGACCCCCAAACACAGCAGACTGGTTTCTTGCCTTGGGTAGAAATACACATTACTCTCTAAAGAGAGGGCAAGATCATTTTAGAGTCTAAAATTACATTATCTGACAAGTTGTGGGTAAATAAATTTGCTTCATATCAGTCATCCAGATGATGTGATACAGTTTTAATTCCGTTATTTCATTTGTTTTTGTTTTGTTTTGATTATGTATATTTGTCTTGGCATACCAAATGTCAATCCTAACAAAAAGTCAAGAACTCTGGAGATTCAGTGCTTTGCAATATAACTTAGAATCATAGTAGACTGCCCTCTGTAAAGCAGGGTATATAGAATCATAGAATTGTAGAGCTGAAGGGGGTCATCTAGTCCAACTCCCTGCAATGCAGGAATCTTTTTGCCCAACGTGGGTCTTGAACCAACGACCTTGAGATTAAGTGTCTCATTCTGTACTGACTGAGCTATCCAGCTGTCATTCTTTTCTGTGTTCGGTCAACTTCCAAGATGAAAGTTCAAAAACCTATGCACTGTTATGCCTTGGTGCTCAAAACCAATTCTTTGAAACTTGCCTTGTAACTGTTCAGTTACACAGGAGCAAACTTTCTTGTTCTTAACGTACAACATTCTTACAACAGCTTTTCTTTAACATCTCATTGGGATTTGTAGAGAAAATGTGTGGCAAAGTAGCTGATTATTCTTTACAACAAGAAATGTAAATAACCTTTTTCACAGCTGACCAAATTTGCTATAATAGAAAAAAATGAACAAAAAATTCTTTCTGTAATTAATTTAGTAAATATCCTTTACATCCTCATCTGAAAAGCAAATGGTGAATTTGGCTACAGTGATTTAATATATTCCCCTTCCATGGTTTTCAACAAGTAAGTCAGTAACAAAAATAATAATACTGGTAGGTGCAGTTAATCACTAAAACCCTAGCTATGCTCATAAGAAAGCAATAAAATGGGATTAACAGGCAAAGAGAAGGCTTTCGATTGATGTTTAAAAGGGCCTTCACTGAATGGAACTTAACTTGTGAATAGACAATATTGGAGAATCTTGACCACTAGAGGGGCATTACTGGATAATATACGTCTATTACAATTCTGTTTCTAGTTGATTATGGAAAGACAATACTCAGCAGTTGTCATGGACTGGACGAAGAGGAATGGTGGGAGGAACCAGCTGGGGAACCACCAATGGAAGAAGGCTCAGAGCCCAGGATATCTTGGTGGGACAATGATAAGCAGTCAGAGGGAAAAGAGGGAGAAGACAGGGAAGAGGAAGTGTCAGAAGCTGAAGATGTAACAGGGTTTAGTGAGCTGGGAGAGTGTGTGGCAGACAGCAGTCAAGAATCAGAAGCTGAAGCAGGCAAGTGGGATGAGGGAAGCCAAGAGGCACAGATCAGTCATCAGACTGGTGAAGAGGCATGGGTTTCTCCCCCTCCTTCTGTGCCAAGCTACCCTGCCCCCCTTGTCTCCCAGAAGCAGAAGAGGAATGAAAGGGCAGAGGAGAGGTTGGCTGCACGCAGGCACAGTCTGATTGCTTGGAGAAAGCCCTGAGGCGGCAAAGACTTTCAGTCTTGGCAACTGATTTTCATAGAGGAACACCACCATGAATGAGCTGCTCTGTTCAACCAAGTCTTTGGAGGTTGCGTTTTTGCTAATAAAGAGTTGACTCCATCTTTGAATTGTGTGGTTTCTGACCGACAGGCTCCTGTGACAGCAGTGTGGAAATCAGCAGGTCCTGTTTGAAAGGGTGGGTTTAAATCGTGTACCCACAGTGTGAACAGTTTTAGAGTAGAGTGTTTTCCACTCACTTTATGACCACCTTCGCAGAAAATGTTGGATGAGTGCCTCTTTCAAATAGAGTATATTGTTTATACAGGAATATGAAAGTGCTGCTCACTTTTCTTCTTATCGTGGAAACAAAGCAGTTTTTTCTTCCACTAAAGTGACAGTGTGACTAGTGAAAGAATGAAGTAGTAATATTATTTTTTTTAAAGAAGCATATAGAAAAACACCAAGAGATAGCTTTAGCTGAAGCAGTCTTATGATAGATTTACTTACCGTTTAAAAGAATATAGTGGAATCAATGCATTCAAAAGTTCTCTTAACTCTATCAAAGTTAAATTACTCATGAAGCTCTGTCAGAGACAGTACCAACTTCATTACTGAGAACCTGAGGTGAGGCTGTACTGTATCAATAAATATTGAAAATCCATCTACCTCAAAGCTGACTCATTACATTCTAACAGTGCTTCTAATCCTTGGCCTATATTTGCCTTGGGATAAGTTTTCAAGTGTATATGAAAGTCTGGATAATTAATTTACCAGTGATGATGGGCATACTCACTTGAGGAATAAGCAAGTGGCAACTTCACTTAGGAAAACAGAACATTGGAGCAAGAAGAGAAAGCAGAACTTTAGAGGGCTTTGCTAGTCATATAAGCTACAACTAGGATGGAGAAGAAATGTGATTTGGTTCACACTTTTTGAAATACAAGAACTGAAGCACAGCCATCCTTTCAAAATCACTCTTCTCCAAATTTAGCAGTGCAGTCCTACAGCCAAGTAATGTGAAACTTCATATATTACTGCATATAACATACAAAAATGCATAAATTAGAGAAACTTGCTTTGCAAAATGGTGTATATTAGGCAAAAGTGCATGCCAACCAATACATTAGGACAAAATAGCACTGAAATGCTTATAAATTTCCATGAGAACTTTAATTTAAAAGTAATGTGGAGAACTGAACTTAAGACTGAAAAATTAGAAATTGAGGGAAGCAGAAATTGATGGATTTGATTCCAACACTTTCCCTTTTTTGTTTTTATGTTTTCCTGAGGATCAAATTAAATGACCCACACAGCAGAATGGTAACAGTCTCCTGATGTTTTATTTTACTATGAAAAGCAGCAGTACAGGCTGTGAATTTGTTTGGCGCGACAGCAAAAGAGAAGCAGGGAATCTACATTTTTCCTGTGAGCCACTACATACATCTTTCGTCATCTATCTTTGTCCTACCTCACTGCAATAGATGAATAGGGAAATGGCTGAGATAATTTTGATTACAAGTACAAGGACACTGGGGCACTGGCTAATAACCATGGGCTTCACTGCAAAGTTTTTGCACTCTCTTTCTCAACACTCCTCCCCCTAAAAAAAAACTATGGATGTTGTAATAAAAATAGGTGTCATGGATTATTATTTGTAAGTAAGGTAGAGCTCTTTATTCAGGCAAGTGATTTTATATGATGGGCAGCAGAGGAGTCATGAAACAGGAATTCTGCATCAGGGTTAAAAGTTCAAAACTGGACAGAAGCAACAAAGCTGTCCCAACAAGTTTCCCTGCCCCTCCCACAAGCTTTTAAAGTCGAGGTGGAGTGTGCTATGTTTACTTGCGAGCCTCTCTTGCCTTACAGGACTAGTGAGACAGAAAGTGTGCATTCTTTCAGAATGGATGGCTCTGCACCCATCTGTGAAGATGGTGCCTTGTTCTAGGTAACAAGGCTCCAGCCTGCTGTTCAGACTCCTGTTCAGTTGCAGCTATCTCCTGTTCAGCTTCCTCCCTCAGCTGATCCAAACCATTCCCAGTCTCTACTGAGGCCCTCCAGTCCACAGAAAGTTAGGAGAGGAGAGCTAGCACTCCTACCAAAGCAACTGAAGCCAGTTTGGAAGAAGATCCCTTACTTTCCAACCTAGGTTCCTACAATTCCTCAGCCTGGAGGAGGAGACAGCAAAACATCCTGGGCTGGCCCTGCCACATCACTAACCATAGAGATGTTATGTTTTCCTTGTGATTTTCAGCAAGATGAATATTGACAGAGAAGTGTTAGAAAGCCTGAGTGAGGGACAGATAAGAAGGATTCCCCCATCTCTGCGTTATATGTGTATTAGAGCCATGAAAAATACTCAAAATGTTGGGATTTTTAAACAATAAATATTTTAGCTATTTGTAAATTGCCATAGCAGCCACCTACCACGGTAATTATTTTGTGATTTCTATCTTATAATCATTTCAGGTTGATAAGGTTGAACGCAAGAGAGAGAAAACTAGTTTCTTTGCTTTCCAAATAACATTCATCACATGGTATATATCTGATTCTATTATATATGAAAGTATTATATATTCATGTGTGTAGGGGGTGTGTGTGTGTGTGTGTGTGTGTGTGTGTGTGTGTGTGTGTGTGTGTACACACACACAAAATCAGTAAGGCTTTCCCTTATCAATATATTGTACCACCATAGCATGTTAGCTACCGTGTTTCCCCCTTTTTAAGACGTAGTCATAATATAAGACGTAGCAGGATTTTCAAGCATTTGAGAAATATAAGCCACACCCCGAAAATAAGCCATACCTAAGACGGCCCTGGATAGAGCTCCTGAGGGTGGCCAGCCTCGCTATCGCCACCTCCGCTACTGCTGCCACCCCGCACGCTCTTCGTCCCCCTGTTGTTGTTTTAGTTAGTTTCTCCCCGCTGCAGCGTCTCCCGGGTCCCGCATGCTGAAGCGCGGGCAGATAAAGGTTCGCTCCGCATAGGATCGGCCTGCCGCGGCTGCAGACCGGAGCACCGAGCCAGCGGCCTAGCCTCTTTCTCTTTTTTTGCCCAGCTGAGGAGGCCTGCAGCCCCGCCGCCGGAATCGGCGGCTGCAGGGCGGAGCGCTCCGCAGCGCCGAGCGCTGGGAGAGCCTTGCAGCGGGCGGAGCGCCGAGCCAACAGCCTGGCCTCTTCCTGCCCCAGCCGAGGTGGTCTGCCGCCCCGCCGTCAGAATCGGCGGCTGCAGAGCGGAGCGCTCCGCAGCGCCGAGTGCGCGGAGCGCCGAGCCAGCGGCCTGGCCTCTTCCTGGCCCGGCCGAGGAGACCTGCCGCCCCGCCATTGGAATCGGCGGCTGCAGGGCGGAGCGCTCCGCAGCGCCGAGCGCTCGGAGCGTCCTGCAGCGGGCGGAGCGCCGAGCCAGCGGCCTGGCCTCTTCCTGGCCCGGCCAAGGAGACCTGCCGCCCCGCCGCTGGAATCGGCGGCTGCAGGGCGGAGCGCTCCGCAGCGCCGAGCGCTCGGAGCGTCCTGCAGCGGGCGGAGCGCCGAGCCAACAGCCTGGCCTCTTCCTGCCCCAGCCGAGGTGGTCTGCCGCCCCGCCGTCAGAATCGGCGGCTGCAGAGCGGAGCGCTCCGCAGCGCCGAGTGCGCGGAGCGCTCCGCAGCGCCGAGTGCGCGGAGCGCCCTGCAGCTGGCGGAGCGCCGAGCCAGCGGCCTGGCCTCTTCCTGGCCCGGCCGAGGAGACCTGCCACCCCGCCATTGGAATCGGCGGCTGCAGGGCGGAGCGCTCTGCAGGGCGGAGCGCTCTGCAGCGCCGAGCGCTCGGAGCGTCTTGCAGCGGGCGGAGCGCCGAGCCAGCGGCCTGGCCTCTTCCTGGCCCGGCCAAGGAGACCTGCCGCCCCGCCGCTGGAATCGGCGGCTGCAGGGCGGAGCGCTCCGCAGCGCCGAGCGCCCGGCAGCGCTGGGCAGAGCAAAGAGCCAGCGACCTGTCACCTCGGTGCCTGGAACCTGCTGCTGCTGCGCAGAGCGCCCAGCAGCACCATGCAGAGCACCCAGCAGCACCCCGAGCCCTCGGCCCGGCCCGGCCAAGGAGGCCTTAAGGTACCATAAAAACATAATTAAAAAATTAAGACATCCCCTGAAAATAAGACACCGTGTGTTTTTTTGATGAAAAAATGTTATAAGACGGTGTCTTAAAAAAGGGGAAACACGGTAATTTAAAGTTCAAAGACTTACAAAGCTAAGCTGCAGGATTTATTTTTTTCCTTAGCATCTTCACACTGAAAACGCTTAACACAAGGAGGTGTTGTGGAATATGATTCACAGGCTGCATGGGGAGGCACGCTTGTGTAATTTAGAAGGTTTCTGATGTTCAAACAATTTCCACATTTATAAAAATGAAATGAAATTACCTTGGCATATATATTATTTACAACTACATTGCTCTCAAGTTTCTACAATATCTACAATGGGATTGAACATTCTGGTATTCATGTAAACATGAACAAAAAGACTGTTCAGTCCCAGAATGGGGGGAGGAAGTATTCTGATTAAAGTGTGTGTTGTTTTGCCTGTGGGCCCCCTAAGAGCCAGTCTCTGATGGGAAGCTGATGCCTTGCATTCAGCGATGCATGAATTCAGACTCTTTGCTCTGCATGGAGGAGGGAGGAAATCTGTGCACTGCCATTTCTTTTGCACTGCATGTAAAAGGTTATTGTATTTGATCCCTCTGCATCTGCACAGAGCTGACATGGAATCTGTCCTCTCTCCCTTTTCTCCATCAGTGTTTTGTTTTTGCAGATTAGAATCAACCTTTTGTCTGCACAGTGGTAGAATCATTTTGTTAATTGGCATATTGATATCCAAAGAATTGCTTACTGTGCCAAGTTATTAAGTATAAGTAGATGAGAGGCAAATTAACTTGGAATCACCTGTTCCTTTGGGCAAATTACATAAACCAAAATGACAGCCACCAAATGTCACATTTATATAGCACACACAATTTATCTTCTAAAAAAAAGGAAAAAAGCAATTGACAAAAGATTTGAATTTGCTTGTGAGCAAGTCATAGATCCCACTTATAATAGTAACGCTCTCTCTTCTAGACTCCTTAGCATAATTAGATCATTTGGAAAAGTGTCACAAGGCAAAATGAAGTGTATTTATTTGAGCCATATCCTCCCGCAGCATGACATGTAGACTTAGAAACATCACTAAGTACTTTATGCCATCTGTGCATGTAGGATATACATTTATAAGCCATGTCATTGTGAAATATTCCTTTATGAATTACACATAGACTGCTTATTCATTTAACTGTCTAAACAGAAAAACCCACAAAAGACAGACAGCCATTAGTACTTAGCGCCATTTAATCAATTTCTCAACTACCTTTGCTTTTTCAGAAAGAACTTGAACATCCTTGTGTCATTTACTGTTCAACACAAATTGACAGAATATTGCTAGAAACTGTTTTACAGATAATAAGCTGCAGATTTTCTTCTTAATGGGGAGAGGGGAGCTCAATAATAAATGAAATTTATCAAGAAATAAAGAAGACAGCATATATGTCTTTACATAAAGCCATCCCTACACACCCAGCCTCACACCACTTTATTCCCAAATGATGTGATGGGTCACTTAGCTACTGTTTGTAGAAGGTTCTGGGGACCATGGTTTGTCTAAAATTGGGGGAATCAAGGGCTGGGAGCTGTGGATTTAATTAGAAGCCTCCATACCTTTCACCCCATAATTTGAGCACTAGTTACATAATTAGATGCAATTCAGTAGCAAAAGAGGTTTACCTGGAGCCGGCAAAATTCTGCATATCCTGTGAAGTGTCTCTGTCCTGAAGTATCATTTGGGAATATTAATTTAATCTACACATACGTTGACATTTTGGTGAAAACAGTAGAGATCAGTTTCCCTGATCAGGAACCCTTCTGAAATACCTTAAAATTTCCATGTCCATGGGGAAAGTACATGAGGTGTTGTTTTTCTGTGATGATCCCTATCAGCATTCCCCCATTCCCGTTTTGTTGTGTTACACAGTTGGTACAAGGCTGTAGTTCAGATAAGTCTCTAAAGTTGTTTTCTCTTACCTGAATGAAAATATTTTAGCTTAAGCACCTGCCATTATGTGATAAAATAGCCTTTGAACCATGTCATTCAGCCTCCAAAGAAGGAGCTGGGGAAATGACCTTTTGCCCCAGAGAATTTAAAGAATTTTAAAAGGCTTAAATTGGTAAAAGATGAAGACGCTTTTAAAACATTCTACACATGAAAAACTCACCTAATTGCTTTGCACAACCAGTGGACTGGATAAGGATCAGAGGTCCTTAAAACAAAACAGAAAATCCAAAACTATTGTAATCATAAATGCAAGCAGCTGTAGTCTTCTTGGATTGAATTTACTGGAGTTTATATAGAAGTTTTATCAGGAACCTTCTTGAAAGGAAAATAAAAAAATTCCTTCAGTAGCACCTTAAAGACCAACTAAGTTTATATTTTGGTATGAGCTTTCGTGTGCATGCACACTTCTTCAGATACACACTTCACTTCTTGAAAGAAAAACACAGTAATGCCATTAGTCAATGTTTAATTCATATGCAAGTCTTGACTTCCTGATTTATGAGTCCTGTAAATTAATTTCCTATTAGTGTATGTGACTGAAACCTCCCCTTGCTTATTCCTCTGGCAATGCAAACAAAATGGATACATAGCAGCCAGAATAAAACAGGGATTTAATACAACCCTGTATTAGTTTGTATCCAATGATGTTGCTCAGCTGATGGCAATTCTTTCTCCAAACCAAATTCAACCGGCTGGGGCTACAGGGAGACAAGGGTGGGGCAAAAAGCTTCGCTCCTTGTTTTGCTGATGCAAGTCTTACCATCAGCTAAGTGGCACCACCGGAAGCAACCCAGTATCTTCACTGAATTATTACTTCCAGTATTTGATTGCTCACTTAGTATATGCTGATATTGTTCCTTTCAAGTTCTTTTTTGAATTTTGTGTCTTTATCTGTAGGTTTGTATTCTTCCATTTTGCTCCATCATTACCAAAACATTGTAAGGGCAGGCCCTGTTATTTATTTCATGGCAATGACAAACTTAAGAATGAATATACGGTAGTGTGATTTGAAAGTTTTAGCAAAAGCAGCTAACACATTATTTAGTTCTGACCCATTATTTGCTGTTAAATATCCCCACATACCACACCCAAGAAGGAAATCTGAAAACACAAATGCTCTCTCTCTCTCTCTCTCTCTCTCTCTCTCTCTGTGTGTGTGTGTGTATGCTATGTTGAACTTGACTGATTTCATAGGTTTGCAAGTTTGATTCAATAAATCAATCACTTGATTAATAAGTAAGAACAAATTTTCATTGGTGGTCTTGGGAGTCAAGGGCACACATTTATTTTTTAAGGCCTAGTTGTATATGTGGTATAGTTTAGTATAACAAGGAATCGAAAAGGGCTTTTAAAATAGCTTTTCCTTCTAAAGATGTATGGTAGGTAGCTTTTGTTCATTAAACATTTTGTTCTTTCAGTATCTTAAAAAATAACATATATTGAGGTTTCAATTTTTTGCAAATGTTTTTAAATATGATTAACTAACCAGCTGGATGATTAAAAACATAAAATTCTTTAATCAGTAGATAGCTTAAGTATTTAGAACAATCTTCTTTGGCTGACTGAACCCATTGCTAAAGAGGGTTATAGAAATAGATGAAATTATCTGTCATTGCCTAAATACATTGTGTCATGAGAATTCCACATGATTTTATAGTCACATATTAGTTTGAATCCCAAGACCTTGAAATTACATATTTGATGTGTTTCACTTGGAAATGTGATGTCAGAGTAACTGTTAACTATTCTGTCTTTGGCTAATGCTTCTATATCTATTCTGTAGCAGTTAACACTGCTTTTGTTTAGGCAATATGGCCCCCTTGCTATTTACTGTTGGAATTTCTGAAATCTATATTCAGTTTGATCTGGAAAGCATACAGTGTATTTTTCTGGAATCTTGCTATGTCTGCAAGAAAGATATCGGATAGGAGTTTCTTAGCAATAGTAGTTTTATGCCGCCATTTGTCTCCCTTTTCTGATAATGATTCATCCTAAGGAACTAGTTTGCAGAAAAGGGCCACCTATAAAACATAGGATAGAAAAATTGGCATAGATAAAAGAATGAAATCATAGAATCGTAGAATTGTAGAGTTGGAAGGGAGCACAAGTATTATCTAGCCCAACCCCCTGTAATGCAGGAACATTTTTGCCCAATGTGGGGCTTGAACCCATGACCCTGAGATTAAGAATCTTATGCGTTACTGACTGAGCTACTCCAGGTCCAACCCAAAATAATGTGTGATGCTAAATTAGAGAAATTCTAATCAGGCTCAGCCTGAGAGTCACAAACTGTGTATCAAGCAATGTGTTGAAAAGGAAAATATGCACCTAAAATGATATGAATACAATCTAACCTTCATAACAACCAAATTCTGGTTTAGACATTCCATTCACCTATATCAGGCATCCCCAAACTGCGGCCCTCCAGATGTTTTGGCCTACAACTCCCATGATCCTTAGCTAACAGGACCAGTGGTCAGGGAAGATGGGAATTGTAGTCCAAAACATCTGGAGGGCCGAAGTTTGGGGATGCCTGACCTATATCATAAGAAAAAATATACCAGTGCAAAATGAAGTGTTCTCTTTAACTTTTTTAAACTTGCTGTGATGACATTGAATGGAATGCAGTGTTTAATTTTATCAAACATTATTACTGTTTGATAAGGAAGTTAATTTTTTACTAGAAAGTGGTCACAGAGTTACATGCAGCATGAGCCTATGCATGTTTACTTAGACGTACATTCACCCAGGTCACGGGTAAATAACTCCATTCATTTCTGACCATGACAATGATTTTTTGAAAAGAAAAAGAAAAAAAAACCCAGATTTAAAAAAAATTAAATTGGATTTTTTTAAAATCAGGTTTTTTTATTTAAATCAGATTTTTAAAATCTTCCTAAGATAGTTTTCTATTTAAGTTACATTGTAGTCCAAAGGCTATTCATCAGGAAATAACGATTTAAGCTTTTCATGTGTGCTAAAACTCAGTCTAAGTTTGATTTTATTGCTTTAGTTAAATAAATTGTTTAAATTGGTATTAAGGAAATTATTATTTTTCTCCTTCCAATAAAGTACAGCAGAAAAGTTGTCCAAATATAAACTGTTAACTTATTAAACCTCACAATAATTTAATATCTGTCTATGTATTTCTAATAATATAACCAAATCAGTAATTTTTGATATAACTGTAAAAACTACTCTGAAAAGTTATTATTCCAAAATTGAAAACCTTCCTCTGGTTATAAATATTAAGATTAAACCAGCAAGAATGAGCCTTTCTGTTTAAAAAATGAATTACGGTAAATCAAGTCTTACTGACTAGTGATTTAAATCAAGCCTTACTGACTAGTGATTTAAATCATGATTTAAATCTACAGTATTTGATTTAAATCAAATCCACCCTGTTTCTGATAGACTGAAATCTAGAGACTGGACTGAAACAACAAGGCAGCTCTCCTGTGCAAGCCCTGTTAAAATGAATGGGATCCAAATTTGGGTACTTTTGCACACTTCTCATTCACTTCAGTTGTGCTTCTGCAGGAGAACTTCCCAGTGGATTATGCCCATTTTTATTCCAGAGCTGAAATAAATGTTAAGGGCAGAGAGATGGCACTTGTACATCGCCTTCAGAAACCTAGTGAAGGTCTTCGACCTCATTACACTGCTCAGCAAGATAGGATGCCCACCTAAGCTTCATATGTCCAGTATGAAGGGGCATTCTTGGACACCTTCCCTAAAGAGTGGTATGAAACAGGGCTATGTTTACACCCAAACTCTCCTTGGAGATGTTGTTTGCAGATAATGCAGCCTTAACATCTCCAAGGAAAGTCTAAGGAAGTTCTGCTAATTTCAGAAGAACTTTCTGAAATTAAGAGCTGTTTGACAGTGGAATGGTTTTTCCTGGGGAGGTTGTGGACTTTCCTTCCTTTGAGATTTTTAAGCAGAGGCTGGATGGCCATCTGTCACTGATACTTTAGCTGAGATTCCTAAATTGCAGGGGGTTCGGCTAGATGACCTTTGGGGTACCTTCCAACTCTATAACACTGTGATTATATGAAAAAGTAACTTGGAACTACAAGAACTCCTGGATTCTTATATAATGACTGTCTCTGTTGAATATTGTTGCAACAGCTATAATTAAGTTTTTTAAATGTTCATAACTTTGCAGTTAGCCAGCTATGGATTTAAGTCAGTTGAAATATCTAGCGGTACTGTTTTTTTTTGGTTTTTTTAATGCATTTTTAAAATGCCACAGTAATACACAGTTTTGACTAGAGCTTGAACCCTCATAAACCTGTTGAACGTGCTGGATTTCATTTGTAGAAATCGAGTATTAACAGACATGCCTGCAGGGTTCAAAGCCAACTTGGATTAACAAACTGAAAAAATAATATGGAGAAGAATGTTGGTATGTAGCACAGACATCTCATTTCTTCATGGGTTAGTGTCTGGAATAAGTGCACATTGATGTAGAAAAGGGTGCTTATGATGTTGATACCAAGGAATGGGATCTTCTTATGCTTTATGTGGAAATTGTTCAGTTTGGTTGTGTACTTTTTGATGTTTCAGTTAATGTTTATGACTATTTATGTTGTAATTATGTATTTCTTCTTCGTGTTTTAAACCTCCTTGAGCATGGTTTGAACTATGGAAAAGTATGTATGTATGTATGAAAGTTATCAAGGTAGCCAAAGAGGCAACTAGCTAGTTGGTGAAACCAACTGAGGTGGAGGTGGATGGAGAGGCTCAGCTCCTGTCATCAAAGGTGCTCTGCAGTCTGCACCAGCATGAAGAGACCCATCAGATCCCCTGTAAGAAGTGCTTGCTTCCAAGCACAGACTCCTTGCTTGGGACAAGAACCACATGACTAACTGGTTCCACCATACTCCTTAAAGGCAGAGTAGGAGGTTCATGTCAAGTATTGGCACAGTGTGTTTGCTTACGCCAAGTGAAGGGGCATTCTTGGACACCTTCCCTAATTGTGCAATAAATTCTTGGACTGCAACAGTATCTAGCACTAGGTTATGCCTTGATGGGCAGCAATGGTCTTAATAGGCAAAGACTTACTGAACACATTAGGATTGTGCATTGATTAATCTATTTTTAAACGGCTTACACTCTGTGAAGCATTCAACTAGTCACAAGCCAAACCATAGTTTGGCTATGGTTATGTGCTTATGCCCTGCTAATTTAAATATCCTTTTGATCTATTAGCAATTAAGTCACTGAAAAAGAGTAGAAATTGAAAAGTATATGGTATGCTTTTGGACATTTCTAAACATTTTAGTGACACATTGATTTTTAGCCACTTGTGAATGTAATTTTTAGGTGTAATTGAACTACATTTAGTAAATTTGCTGTTTGTGTAGATTTATGCAGCAAGCCCTATAGCAACAAATTTTTAAATGTTCTTTTAACATGTATTCAGAGTTGCAAGCCTTTTGCAGATTGCATGCACTCTATTATTTTAAAATTTCTCACTTTCTATATTAAAATACCCCTATTTGGTTGCAATGTACAAAACTTAACTGATGAGGCATATTGAAAATGCAGCCGGGGGAGGGGGGGGTTAAGCCCTTCCAATCTTTCAAAGTTTGAGTGCAGAGTTCTCTTAATTCTTCTTTGTCATATCAGTTTTTCAATCTCCACTTTTTACCCACGTTTTTAGCTTATTATTTGAAATTATATTCTGTGAGATATTTTGGGGAATGAACTGATTTATTTATCGAGAACAGAGAATGTAATTTTCCCTGGGTTTGTTTTATAGGTTGTTGAGGGCTCATAGTATTTGTAGAGCTGTTTATAGTATTTTACTGTCAATAAATAATACCCTGTTGTGTAATCCTGTCCATGACTATTCAGATCAAGTCCCACTGAGTTCAATGGAGCTTACTCATATGTAAGTGGATACAGAACTGTATCCACTTACTATTATTTAGAGCTTGGTATTAGCCCTGTAACAACTATTTACATCTTGTTTCTTGCTGTCTTTTAATTTAAACAGCTAGAGGGCAATGTAGTTGATTGCACAAATTGCTAAATTTATTAATCATGAGGATTGAGAGCAAAGCTCCAATTTGGGGGTTCCTTTGCATGAGCGCTATTTTGAGTTCTCCACTTTCTTGGCTGGTGGAACAACTGGCAATTTTAAGTTAGTAAGGCAGGCTGATATTATTTGATGCTGGCAATAGAGATTACAGGCTTGCCTTCCAGATCAAAGGGACAGTATAGCTCCTGCAGCTGTTGGGAAAGAGACTGAATGGTAAGTGAGAGTAAAATAGTACGCAGTGATCTCCAGAACCCAGCTGACTGCTGGTCAGGCCAGGTGCAGGCAGACAGAAATTCCTCAATGATGAAAAGGGAGAGGCAGAAGCACATACTCTGTGGGATGGGGGGAGCAGGGTTAAACAAAACATCCTTTCTTTTGAGCCCTGGAATATTATCACTGGAAGAATCCAAAGAATTAATCCAACTCCCTTGTTGACTAATTTGTGTGTTCTTCCTACTGATATTTTGTTTAATAGGCCTATTGTTTGTTTTGCTTTCCACTGACACAGTATCTATTGTTTCAGAACTATAATCACAGCAACACATAGCTGAGAATGTGGGACTAGCTGTGTTTCTTCCTCTGGTGAAACATTAAACACAATGTACTTTTTTGTATAACATAGCCCTTTTGTGAAGAAAGTACTGGCTTGCTTTAGTCAAATCTATGCTTTTAGACTTTGTAAAACATTTCTGTCATCTTTAAATGGTTGATTGATGGCAATTTTGCTGGCCCCATGTCAGGATACACTGGAGACTGGGGTACTGGGTATATAAAACTTTTAAATTTAAGACTTGACTACACTTTAGATACAACAGTACACATTACAGCTTTTTTACTCCACCACATCCTTCCTCTGCTGACATCCCTGAAAACAGCATCCTTCTAAAACAAAATATTCCAGCATGGGACCTCTTAGAGCAGGCATCCCCAAACTGCAGCCCTCCAGATGTTTTGGCCTACAACTCCAATGATCCCTAGCTAACAGGACCAGTGGTCAGGGATGATGGGAATTGTAGCCCAAAACATCTGGAGGGCCGAAGTTTTGGGGTGCCTGTCTTAGAGGCTAACAGTCTTTGGTAAAGACAGAACTACAAGGAATATACAAGTGCATGCATAAGCTCAACAAGGGGACAGTTTGGAGCAGAGAAGCGATATTCACTTTTTCTGCACCTGCAGTTTCTACATTCCAAGTAGCTTTCCGAGCTGCTTCTGTACCTTTGAAGGGTTCAAAACTGGTCAACTGTGAGGGTTAATTTGAAACCCAGAGAGTGGGGCAGATCTGAAACAGAGGAGTGGCAAACTAGCAAAGGACTAAATATCCAAACAACAACAGGAATCAAATGGCTTAAAAAATGTGGAAGTAAAACACTCATGGATGTGTGAAGAGGGGACCCCCCCCCCCGCACACTCTGCTCTAAATTTCCCCCCTCCAAAGCTGCTTTTCCTCCAGGGAAAGACAGGCATTTGGCAAATTGTTACATGCAGCATGTAGGTCCTCTTTATTTAAGATTGTCAGCTGATCTAGATTTTGCTGCTACAAATGATTTGACCTTGTTGAGTTTCTGTAAACAGCCATTCCTAGATATACAGTCACATTCCATGGATGATAGCAATTTGAAAAAGTGATAACTTGAATTGCTGTATCTGTACTCAAACTTGTGTTACATGTGCTCATTGTGAGTTTAGGATTGCAGCCTCAGCCACAAACTTCCTTTTAAAAAAAAAGGAGAAATAATGTTAATCTCTTTCATAAGATATTTCTGTTGACTTGTATATCAATTGTTTGCTGATAAAATAACACCTAATAAGCAGTCCTCCCTGTGACTGGATCTTCAAATCTCTCTGAGGCACTTGCTGAAAAACAGTCCTATTTCAAATTCTGGAGTAAAGCCAAGTTAATCTGCTATATAAAACAACAAAGATTTGTGGCACTAAAAGATTTATTGTTGTGATACTACACTTCATAACAAGATTCCACTCTCAAGCATACAGCATTGTGGTCAGAACTTGTTACTGAACAACATGGAGTTGTTTTCAAAAAAGGAAGCCCCACATTTTCTCCATATCTCCCCATAATATATTGGGATGCTCAACACATGACATGACACCATGCACCCCACCCTCCCAAAATAACCCTTTTCATGAGATCAATGGAGGAACCTCACATTGTTAGTACATCAGATTATACAGTCAATATACCTGGAAGCTACATAGGAGAAGGAGGTAAGGGGTTTGTTTTTTTGTTTGTTTTTTTGTAACATCGCATTAGTAACACCTTATACCATACACACTACAGTAGGAGTGATGGTCAAAAGAGGTCTTTACCAAGTTGGTGGTACTTGTGCCAAAGACTCACTACACCAGGCATAGGCAAACTTGGCCCTCCAGATGTTTTGGGAAACAACTCCCATCATCCCTGACCACTAGTCCTGTTAGCTAGGGATGATGGGAGTTGTAGTCCCAAAACATGTGGAGGGCTGAGTTTGCCTATGCCTGCCCTACACCAACCTGGTGTTAGCCAATGCTCTATATGGGTGGGCAAACACACACTGGGGGGCACATGCAAAGGGCAGGGCACAAAGGGTGAACAGAGCCTCTCTGCAGCTCTGGCCTCAATGAGGGCGCCTGCTGTGGGGCCACCTGCTTGCTCCCCCATGTGCCCCCTCAGAAATCTGTGCCAGAGCCAGAGCCCTCTTTTCCCTACTACGCCCCTGAGTACACGGGACAAACTACAAAATGCATGAAAGGTGTTTTGTTTTTTCTTGTAGCCAACGAAGTTGGTGACCGCTTTGATAGTGTTTTATTATTATAGGACGCTGTTTGGTAAGGATGGCATTTTGCCCAAGATTTATTGTATTTACTCATTGGATCTGTCACTTTCCTTTGTTGGCATTATCACAATGGCCTTGTATTTCACTAAGTTTGTAGAAACTATTTATAGCTCACAGGGATGAAAATTTGACCTCTCCCAATCATTATTTCCTTCAGTATGGTTGCAGGATGTTGTGGGTAGGGATTTGGGTAAGGAAGAGGAGGTTAAACAAAAACAAGATGAGACACGGGTGGGGAGGGGGTTAAATCCAGCATGGTAATAAAAGATGGGAACAAAGAAGAGAACAGACACATGGATATTAATGATAAACTGAGCCTCAGTAAGGTTGTACCATACATTTTAGGATCCATCCTATTCTTTTGATGGTAATTTGTTTTAATATTGTATTTTTAAATTATATTATATTATATTATATTATATTATATTATATTATATTAATTATATTATATTATATTATAACTCACTTAGGAACCTCATGGTGAAGGGTGGGTAAGGAAGCTAAAAAATAATAACAATGGATGTTTTGCATTCCCCCCTAACATTAAGTAAGAAAGACATACAGTACTATATTGAGTTTCAAAACAAAAGGGCTGTCCTTTCACAAAGTGCACAGTGTCCATGAGTTTCAGTTTTGAGCCAACCTGAGAACAGCATGTATTGTAGACAGAGATCACATTGTGCGAATTTAACAACAAGATTATTCTTGCCAACAAAGTAGCCATAAGCTATGTAGCTTTCTCACATTAAATTGTGAAGTAACGTGTGGGTATTTCTGTTTCAGAGTACGAGTATGTAATAGTTTTCATATGTATTGGACCAGTGGTAAAACAGTAAATTAGTAAATAGTTATTAAATGGAACATCCTCTCTTCATTCCTTAAACACAATGTTCAAAATATTCAGAATCTTCTACAGTTCTTGTTTTCTCTCCAGATTATTTGGTCCTCTTTGTTTGATTTCTTCTTTTGTATTCCAAAGAGGCAACAACAACCTTCATTGTATCATTTGCCTTTTTTATCTGAAGTCATGAACAAAAGGCCTGACCAGAAATAACATGTTCATTATCCTATCTAAAAGGTGACATTATGCTATTTGGCTCTGGTAACTGTTATTTGTCCAGATGGCTGTGATGTTTGCCCTCTATCAGTTACATTTCATCACACCGTAACATGACCAAGAAACCCAATCCAGAATGAGCTGTCAAGACAGGAGTAGGTTTTGTTCTCAATGACTGGGGTCACCAGGGGCAGGGGGCAGGGGGCAGGCTTAGCCCTTGCCCAAACGGTGTCCCTAAGTATATACAGTAATTTTCCTTTTACACCATCTCACAGGAATAAATGGCTGCCATTCATTTCTATGGAGGCAAAGGGGTTAAGTAGTCTTCTCCTCCCCATCCCAGCCCCATTATTCGTCTTGCTCAGCCTTATAGTCTATGAAGCTGGTTTGGCTTGGTTTGGGTTTTTTAAAAAAACAGATGCAAAGTAACATGGAATTCCATGTACTGTACTAGTAACATCTACCTTAGCTTAAGGGCTCAGTCTTCAGCTGCCAGTGTCTTCAGCTCTCTTCTAACTTCATGTTCACCAGTTTTTGGAAATATGCATAGATGACTTTCATAGAGGTCTTATCTTTATTACTTTTATAAATCTCAAGTAAACATCTATATAACCCGCAAAATAAAATAATGTAAGAGAAGCATTAGTTCTTTCCATTCCCTCATTCTGCTGCAGTTTTTGCTACACAGCCCAGATTTATTTACTATTGTTCTGGGAAAAGACACACTGAATGAATAGCCATTTGGCTCTCTCTCTCTCGGCTTATCAAGGCCTCAAATATAAACATTTGCACTGGCATCTCTGCCTGCATCACTGCTATAATGCCATATTTTGTGAGACTGTGCTGGCACTTCCCAACCTAAACATGTATGTGCCACTTTGGCAAATAATCAGATTTAACAGCAAATGTCCCAGAGATATTCATTTTGCTTTTAAAAACTCTATTTGCATTGTTTACATGATAACAGTTTCTAGAAGTATGCATGGCATGGAGACAGTGGATAGAGAAAAGTGCCCTCCCTAGCACTAGAACCTGTAGACATTGAATGAAGCTGAATGTTGGAAGATTCAGGACAGATAATGTACTTCATCATGCAGCACATAATTAAACTATGGAACTCACTCCCACAGGAGGCAGTGATGGTCACCTACAAAGATGGCTTTAAAAGAGGATTAGACAAATTCATAGAAGAGGGGGCTATCAGCTACTAGCCATGTTGCAAGCTACTAGCAATGTTGGCCAAGCTCTGCCTTCACTGTTGGAAGCAGAAATGCTTCTGAATACTAGTTGCTGGAAACTAATGAGGGGAGAGTGCTCTTGTGCTTGCAAACTGCTTGTGAATTTCCCATAGGCATCTGGTTGGCCACTATGAAAACAGGATGCTGCGCTAGATGGGCCATTGGCTCGTTCCAGCAGGGTCTTCTTACGTTCTCTCTCTACCCGTCCCAATAGCAATTATAAGGCAATTGTTTGGAGTTATAGTTATTGATTTATTTATTCTTCTGCATAGTCATCTCAAGACAATGTACAATAAAAACAGCAAAAAGAAGTTAGAAACACAGAGGAAGTCAAATATAAAATTTACAATAGCATAATGACACATTTACAGAAGCATAATTAATAATAATAATAATAATAATAATAATAATTTATTATTTATACCCCGCCCATCTGGCTGGGTTTCCCCAGCCACTCTGGGCGGCTTCCAACGGAATATTAAAATACAATAATCTATTAAACATTAAAAACTTCCCTAAACAGGGCTGCCTTCAGATGTCTTCTAAAAGTCTGGTAGTTGTTTTTCTCTTTGACATCTGGTGGAAGGGTGTTCCACAGGGTGGGTGCCACTACTGAGAAGGCCCTCTGCCTGGTTCCCTGTAACTTGGCTTCTCGCAACGAGGGAATCGCCAGAAGGCCCTCAGCGCTGGACTCAGTGTCCAGGCAGAACGATGGGGGGGGAGAAGCTCCTTCAGGTATACTGGACTGAGGCCGTTTAGGGCTTTAAAGGTCAGCACCAACATAAGCATAGAATGTATCTGCTGCTGCTGCCAATCCAGCCAATGCTGGTTCATGGTGGCTGTGGAAGCTCAGCCTCGATTACCTGGGTCTGCACTAAGAGACAGGAAAGATGGTCTCTGGCCTCTTCTGCAGTTTCTGTTTTTGTAGCTGGAGTCAGTCAGGACCCCACCCTCCCAGGCCTGCAAGGCAGGGAGCAGGTATTGCAGGACTCACAGCCAAGATGGTCCCTGGCTTCTTCAGTTAAAGATGTTGCAGAGAGAAGGGCCCAGGTATTACCAGTGTACCAATGATACCTTGCTCTAAAACGCCTAATGACCACATTGGAAAGTAACATTTTAATCTTTATTTATCGCATCTCATTGCATAGATGTTGGTTATCACTATGCTGCATTTTAAAAGCAATGCATTTTTCCTCTGAGACTTCATGAAGACCATATCAATATTTTCCCCATAGGAATTAATCCATTTTTGCAAGTTTTGTAGATTAGGTCATGAAAGAATTCCTAGCAAGAGATGTCAGCATATTGCCGAAAAGTAACTATGTGACTGAACAAAATAAAATAATAATAATAATAATAATAATAATAATAATAATAATAATAATAATAAACAATACTTATATGTAAGAAACCTAGGAAACAAACATGCAAGATTTGCTGAAAAATTGCATCAAATAGTTGCATCAAACAGATATGCAATCCATTTCCCCCACTGGATATTTTAATGATACGCTAGATTACATATCTCTTGACTGTTTATTATTCACTTTCGGATGTCAGCTTTATGTGATGTGTGTCATGTTGCTTTGTTGCATGATTGCAATGTAATTTTCAAGTGTTGTTCCATTTCCTCTGACTGGTTATCATATATTAACTGTCTTTGTTTCCATCTAGCTCTGTACATGATCATTGCCTTGGATGCTTGACAAAACCCCTGATCTCTTAGTGTTTGTTATTGGCAAAGCCTTCCACTCTTTACCATCTAAGCTTACCGTACTTTTAATTTGACATAAATGTTTCTTGGGAGACAACAGCTGTGTAACAGATCTCCCCATATGTTCCTGTGTTTTGATAGCATGGTCCAGGAAAAAACCCACAGGATATAGACGAGTCCACCTCTTAGCACATTGCCACTGAAGCTTCAGCTGTGTTTCCCATCTCTGTGGATTTCTCTTTTGTAGGAATCTAGAACGCTGAATGGGTCCTGTTTACTTTCTCCACTTGTCTTTAAAGCTGCGGCTTCCAGATGACATGATAATCACATTGTCCTGGAGTATGCAAGTTGCAGACTTTTTAGGGAGGAGGTACCTATTATGCTTTTGCATCAGTGGAAGTCTTTTAAATCAGTAACAGATGTTTACCTGCAGATGCAAATGTAACACAGGGGAAATAACCCTGTTTTCAGAAGATGGCGTGTTTAGTTATGGCTTAACCTTTGGCAGCAAGTTGAAAGGTCATTCATCTTCTACCACAAGCCTGCACTACTTGTGTACTGTGTACTGTGGCTTGCAATCACAGAACAGAAGGTGCAAAAACAAGAGGTATCACTTCCTCAATTGAGTCTCTGATTTACTTTCTAATTATGAAACAAATCAGGGATTGTCAGAAGGTTCTACTGTCAGTAAACAATCAAATCTTCAAAAAGGTGCCAGTCTTCTGCCTCTCTCAAAGCCACTTTAATCATGAGCATGTTGAATATGTCAGGAGATGCTCAGATCTATCAATTATGTCAGAATGATGAAGATTGATGTGATCTGATGCAATTGCCTTAGTAAGAAGGCACTCTGAAGCACTCACACAGTCACTGTACCTTCATATGCTATTTAAATGAGAAGAGCAAATAAAAATACTTTCCATAACTAGAAGTATACTAGTGCCTTCCTTCCTAAGTAGACTTAAGAAGTGAAGTCAAGCATTTTCTTTTCCATTGTATTAGGGACTTGTTATTTAGTAATGTCTGTGTAGGGGGTCAAACTGCTGTATGACATGATAATCATATTGTCCTGGCGTATGGAGTAAGCTATGTTCAGTTTGGTGGGTTACAAGTTGTGTAGGCTTGTTCAAAAAGCATTATGGGAACCACGCCTAGCAGGTTATTTCTAATTCATTAATGTGTTGTTGAGCTTGATGCTAAAATTGCTGAGTGACATTGTTGGGGCTAGTTTATGTTGTCCATGGCAATGTATGTGCTTCAGATCATTGTGCAAGCCCCATCCTCATTTGTCTCCTGATATGCTGTCTGGTGTTTCATTCATTTCATTTACAAATTGCTTCCCATAAAACATGGCAAACCAACTGAAGAACAAAAACATATATGAAGAACAATATCAAGTCCAATACAGGTACAGACTGAAATGAAAATCTCCATTTAAAAGAACTGATTGAAAAGGAAAGTCTTCAATAGGCAATGAAATGATAATAGAGACAGACAGCAGTAGTCCGATACATAACAAGAGCAAGTTCCAAAGCCTTTACCATCATGCTAAAAGCCTGATTCCTAGGTCATATGGAATGGACCTCCTAATGAGATTATAATTGCAAGAGGCCCTTGCCTACAGTGTGCAGTGATTGGTTTGATATTTGAAGGGAACAGACGACCCTCTGCAGAATTTTTGAATGTGCATATAGAACCTGTTGCCCCAATTTTATTTATTTATTTAGAGAGATTTCTATCCTGCCTTTCTTGTGCCTGTGATCTACTCAGAGTGGCTCACAATCGTTTAAAAATCATGGCGCTGTAAAATACTATATATCGCACAGGATTCATAGTCATGTTAAAAGGCTGCACTTAGGAATTCAGAGTTCACACAGAGGGCTACTTCATGCTAGGTCTGCGCCATCTGAAAAGCTAATTGGTAGCCCCAAGGAAATACTGCAGGGCCTGTGCTGCTGAAGCCAGTGTGAACCAGCTCTGTGTGATACACAGAGTTTGTCTATGCAATATTGCTGCTATTCTCTGGCATCCCAAAGTGTGTTTCTGATCTCTGATTTGGGTTACTTCTGAATCAAAGCCCGATTTAAACTTAACAGGGGTGGCATCTTCTTGTTCAAAGCCTGGGCTTGATTACCCTACCCCAAGTTGAAGGGTTATTATAGGTTATGGCTGAATGAGGCTGTGTGTGCTATTTGTTCAAGTTATATTTTATGTAATTTCCCAATATGTCATTTCTGATTAAACTGCACACAAAGGCTGTCTGTGACTTGAAGATTTGTGACATTTTCTCTGTGCCCCTCACAACACCCTCTTGGAGCACCGCAAGCATTTGCATGTAATCAAGGAAAACAAAAAAAAAATATGATACTTTTCAAGCAATGTTTAAAGATCCCTCTGCAGAATAATTTCAATATTAGAATTCCACATGTCACTTAAATCATATAATGGTGCCTCAAGCTCTTAGGCTAATCCCAATAAGTAGAACTCTCTTCTCCGGTTTTGACATTTGTGGTGCTTTACAACTGCAAGGCAGAAAAAAAAGAAGAATATTGAATCAAACCATTGAAGTAAATTACTGCTGACATTAGATGAAATAATTCATCCATGTAAAGCCATTTAGATGCACAGTCAACAGGTATCTTATTTTAACATTTTATAGCTACATGGAAATCTTTTGCAGAAATCCAACACTCTAAACCAGCACATGGGTAGCTTTTAGAGTGCATGATGGATTGCTGTCCGTGATCCCTAGAGATTTTTTTTTTTATGCCATTAGTAACTGTCATCAATAAATTTGAAGAAAAACCACTTGGAAAATTGAACTATTCATGTTCTGCATTCAGCAGTGGGTAGCCTCCACCATGAGGACTAGGGTGCTTTGTCTTTTATTTATATGCACCTTCTGCAGGAAATTTATCAGTACATGTGTCTGGCTGAAGGTCATTCACAGAGCTTTACAGTTGAGCTGGGATTTGGACTTCATTCAATATTAGGGTCATTTCATATCAAGTGATCCAACCTTTTTACCTCATGTCATCCAATTTTCTTAATATATTGTACACTTGTGGAATGATCAAAACAGTTTAAATCTAAAATTTCAATTTTAATTAAATCTAAAATTTTAATTTTTATCTCATCCCATTTGTGAGTTATAGGGTTTGACATTTCAAAAAGTTGACAATTTTTGCCTTGTTGGATTACACAAAAACCTTAAAAGCTCAGCCCAAAACTGAGATATGTCAAAACTAATAATACTGACTGTTGTGAGGATTATTGAGATAATGTATGTGAAACACTTTGAACACTAAAAACACACACCATATATAAATGCTGGGTATTATTTACTTTGTTTTGGGAATTAGCAGAGCATTTAAAAATGTTGTGACTTTAGCCTAAACATTATTTGCCGCAACTGGCAGGCTACTCCAATTAAATATATTGTTATTTTTCATACCATGGAAATGCTAATAAATTCATTAGTGCACCATAGTTACAACTTCTGGAGTGAGCAATTAAGAGGGAAGCTACATAGGCTCAGTTTTGATGTGAGGAATACAAGCAAAGCCTTGTCACTGCTTGTTTATTCATAATTAAAGTGTAATTACTTCCCTGCTCCATTTCCTGACAATATCAAATAAACATTATAGCTTGAACTGGAATGGAACAGGTCTATCCTTGGGCTTCCGATTCGTCACGCTGGTGAAGTTGGACGCAGGGACTTCGTGCTCCGAAGTCCCTGGCTTCGTGGAGGGGGGGGGAAGTCCGCAGAGCGAGCGGACTCCCCGAAAAAACACCGGGTAGAGAGTCCCGGTGACATAGTGCCCAGCTGTTTGCTCCGGACGCGAATCCTCTGCTGCCCGAGAGCTCAGTAGAGCAATCGAGAGCCAGCGGAGTGGAGTCGCGGGAGCCATTTTTGGGTTTCATCTTACCTCCTTGAAGTGAAGCTCCGAGTCCTCAGCCTGCAAGCGGCGGATTCTTCCAAGGAAATAAAAGACTTCTTCAAAGTAAGTCAAATCTCCATTCAGATCTTAAAAATTTTAAATTTGAAGATAGGAAGAGATTCTAAAGTAACGGAAGCCGATCTCTTCCAAATGGACAATCGGGAGGTGCATTAAATATTCCCAAGCTGAAAAGGGAAAACTTCTTTCAAGATTGCGGACCCGAGAGAAAGAAAGACTTTTCCAAACCTCCCCAGCCCCCGGTGTCGTTGCCCCTTGAGGTTCAGCAGCAACAAGGGGGAGGACGCTTTGACAGCTGTCAAAAGCTGTCAAATTGTTAAAGGACTAAGAAAGACGATTTTATTCCTGTGAATTGGAAAAATTGATTCAAAAGGTTTTAAAAGGATTTAAGTGGACTGTAAATTTGAAATCTGATGAGGTTAAAGGCAAAGGATAAGAACAGCCAAGATGGAGCCGACAACGTGGTAGAGAGGAATTTTCCAGTACCCTTCTGCCCTTATCTCTGGTCTGCCTGTGGTCAAGTGAACTATGAAAACAAAATTCTCTCGAGCTTTCCAGGAGGCTGTGCTGGGCTATCTACAAACATGGGAAGATATCTACAAGGAAAGGCAATGCTTCAATCCAACAGAAAAGGAGAATGAAGTGCAAGAGCAAGATTTAGAGGACAATTTTGATTATGAGATTGTGTGTGAGGAGCAACAATTTGAGGACAATTTGGAGACTGATTCAGACCATAAAAAATATGTGTTGGATGATGAAAAACAAAGATCAGAACAAAGAGATGAGGCCGACAAGGAGAAGCAAAGTGAAGAGAAGATTGATGGAAGTGAAAATCCTGGAGAGACTGAAATGTTGAATGGTGTTAGTGAAGGGAGGGAAAGGCAGAAAGAGGGAGGAGCAGAGGTCTGGAAGTGGATGTGGGAAAGAATTGGTGTGGGGTAAAAAAATTAGTTTAAGGTACTTTTTTTGGTTTATGAACAACGGTGTCGGAATCTTGGCCTGTTAAAGGATATGCTGATCCAATTGGGAGGAGGGACATTGGGGGGGGGAGGAGAGATTTTTATAGTTTAAGGTTAAGAGCTTTCTGGAGGGAGTAAAAAGAATGGCTGAGGAAATATGCTTAGAGTTTGTTTTTGAATAATTTTGGTGATCAGGAGGTGTTTGGGTGGAAAACTGCCTGTCTCCCCCTTCTTACTCTTGGTACCCAGTGGCAGGGGGTGCCTTGAGGGGAGAGGGAAGGGTGGAGGGAAACCCAGACACAAAAATGGAACCTTTTGACTGCTGGACTCCTCGGGCTACCCCAGTGGCAGGGGGGGGGGCTCAGAGGGGGACAGCATGAAGAAGGAGGAGGATTGTGTTAATATTATAAGAATAAGATTCTGAATTGGATTAGAAAACCCGCCATAACTATGTAAAGAGGTTGGGAAATCCAGGAGGAGGAGAGTCGTGGAAGCCATTAATATTTTTCCTTTTCCCTTTTTTTTTCTTTCCTTTTTTCCCCCCTTTTTATATTTTTGCTTCCCCCCCCTTTTTTCCTTGTTTTTCTTTTTTCCAGTACAGTGAAGAAATAGCTGGGGGATAAGCCAATCCCCAGAGATCCTCCGCCTTTGTCCTCTCAGTGGCAGGGGGGGGGATGAGGGGGGAGGAAGGAGGGGGGAGGTCAAACCCAGCTTAAAATGGACCCCTTTGTTCCCCAATACCCATGGGTCTCACTGGTGGCAGAGGTGGGCTTGTGGGTGGAGGGAAAATGAAGGGACAGAGTTTATGTTGTATACTTTGTATGTGTTTTCTTTTTCTAAAAATTAATAAAAATTATTTTTTTAAAAAAGGAACAGGTCTATCCTTTTTCATATAATTCATATAATATGGTTGTTGATATTTTTTTTTACAATGAAGCAGTGTATCAATTTAATGAAATACTAATAGTGTTAAGGAGCATGCAAAGTTATGTGTAGGATGTACTGGTTATGCATGATGCATAACTATAAGTCATGACCTTTTGAGGATACAGGTGCCCATTTTTTCCTCCAGCCAAGGTGCCTGAGTGGTTAAGTTGGCATGTCCCCTGCCCCAACCTCCTGCAAATATCTGGACCATATTACTGTCTGGGGGATATGTCCTCACCTACCTTGAAGGCTGCCAAGTTAGTATCAGCACAATGAAACTGTCATCTGGATAGTCTCCAGAGTCCAGCAAAGTAAGTGGCCAGCATTCAGTCATCTTCTTAGTCCCCTAGGGCATGTCTGTCTAAAGCGTTTTTTTTAGATGATCACATGCTCTCAGCCAGCCTTGGTTTCCTGCCCATCTGTGGAGCATTCAGGGGTAACAATAGAACAAGAATGGAATGCTCTGTCTGTACAGCCCTGAGCATAACGTCAGTGAGATTCTTCCATACCACTTTGTATCTTTTTCAGCACCCTTCAGACCTTTGCAGTCTCCCGTAATGGCAATCTTAGTGTGATTTGAAGCATGAGGACAGTGTGGAATTCAGTTGTGCTATCTAGAATTACATTAGCAGCCTAACTTGCCTCTCTAAATTACTAAAAATAACATGGGCCTACATGCTCAATAATGGCAATGTATTTCTCAGAGATCATGGCAATTCAGATTCTCATTATTATGAGAATAATGTTCAGTTCTGTGATTTAATCTTTTTCACACTCACTTCAGAGTTTCTTTGTTTTTGTGTGTTGGCTAGATTAGGAGGAAGTCGACTTCCTTGTAATGTGTTGGGAATGGAAAATATTTTTGAAGGGAAAATCACCCAGAGGTTCATCGTGACACTCCATGAAATGGTTAGTGGAAGAGATTAATGCACCAACCTAAGTTTTTTCATTTATTTTCAATATTCTATATAGTAAGCATCTTCTCTGAATCTGAGAATATTTGTAGGTGCCTTTATTATATTTGTAGGTGTCTTTATAACTGTGTCAGGGATGCGGGTAGCGCTGTGGGTTAAACCACAGAGCCTAGGGCTTGCCGATCAGAAGGTCGGTGGTTCGAATCCCCGCGACGGGGTGAGCTCCCGTTGCTCGGTCCCAGCTCCTGCCAACCTAGCAGCTTGAAAGCATGTCAAAGTGCAAGTAGATAAATAGGTACCACTACAGTGGAAAGGTAAACGGCGTTTCCGTGTGCTGCTCTGGTTCGCCAGAAGCGGCTTTGTCATGCTGGCCACATGACCTGGAAGCTGTACGCCGGCTCCCTCTGCCAGTAACGCGAGATGAGCGCCGCAACCCCAGAGTTGGTCATGACTGGACCTAATGGTCAGGGCCCCTTTACCTTTACCTTTGTAATTGTGTCAGAAGTATTTCAGTAAAGCTGAGGAAAACTTTGTTGCAACAAACTATTCTTTGAAATACATCATATTGCATTGTATCAATCTCTTTTAAAAGTTAATATTACAGTGCTGTGATAAAGCGACCAAAAATAGGCTGAGAGTTTGCATATGCTGTTTTAAGATTATCTATTTTCTCTTAGAAGTGGTTGTGTTAACCTGTCAGCAATCCATACCCTCATTAGTAAGACAGGCTAATTTCTTTCCCTGATCTTTGGCTCTGTTTAGAAAAAAATAAAATGGCTGGAAATGCAAGCTGCCTCTTTGTGTGGCTACAAATAGAAGTGCCAGTTGAACATAATCCATACACAAACACGTATTGCATTCATTTACTAAATAAGGGTGTGTGACTAGGATTTGTGCATATTCCTCTGATAACCTTTATTGTTCTCAAGGACACTGGTGAGTTTGCTGATGGAGGCGTGTAATGAGCCATTGTTAAACTTAAAAAGCAATGCTGAGTTGGAAGGAATCAGCCATTAGTTGCAGCTAATGGCAGGTTTGAGAAAACAAGTTCACAAAGTTTTTAAATAATTGGAATGCTTTCCTTCATAGGATACTTCTGTAGCCATTTAGCAACTTGTAATACCTGATTGTGTTTAATAATCATTGTGAAATTTTATCAGTACAGTACAATAAAATAGGCAGATCTTCACTGTCAATATTTCATTCATTGGTGATTTCTGAGTAAATTGATAAATTGATATGTACTAGAGAATGTGTGCAACTCCAAAAGCAAATTAATATCAACCAGTTACATTTTAAGAAGTGTTTTATATTACATTTCATATCAGTTTCAAATTACATAAATCAGACTTGTCAGTCACTGTTATTTTTGTTGAAAATTCTTAATTAGAGAGACCAAGAATATATTTCCATGTCATTCTTTCCTCAGTTCAGGATTGTTTAATTTCTACATTCTTTTCTTCTGCTTCCTGTTTGTCACACTATGGTATCCTGCAAAGCATAAATTAACCTCATAGAATACCGTGTTTCCCCTTTTTTAATACGTAGTCAGAAAGTAAGCCATGGCAGCATTTTTTACCATTAGTGAAATACAAGACACCCCCCGAAAATAAGGCATACCTCCATGCCGTGTAGAACGAGACCGCCGAGTGCCCCAGCCAGCCAGCGGGACCCAGCCAGACAGAGGGGCCTGGAACCGGCTGCTGCTGCTGCAGGGAGCGCAGGGAGCGCCCGAGCCAGCAGCCTGGCCTCTTTTTTTTTGCCTGCCCGAGGCGGCCTGCCGCCCTGCCAGTGGAACCGGCGGCTGCAGAGCGGAGCGCTCCGCAGCGCCGGGCGGAGCGCAGTGACCTGGTCTCTTTTTTCCCTTCTTTTGCCTGCTGCCCCGCCACCGGAACCGGCGGCTGCAGAGCGGAGCGCTCCGCAGCGCCGAGCGCTCGGAGCGCCCTGCAGCGCTGGGCGGAGCGCAGCGGCCTGGCCTCTTTTTTTTCTTCTTTTGCCTGCCGCCCCGCCACCAGAACAGGCAGCTGCAGAGCGGAGCGCTCCACAGCGCCGGGCGGAGCGCAGCAGCCTGGTCTCTTTTTTTTCTTCTTTTGCCTGCCGCCCCGCCACCAGAACAGGCAGCTGCAGAGCGGAGCGCTCCACAGCGCCGGGCGGAGCGCAGCGGCCTGGTCTCTTTTTTTTCTTCTTTTGCCTGCCGCCCCGCCACCGGAACCGGCAGCTGCAGAGCGGAGCGCTCCGCAGCGCCGGGTGGAGTGCAGCAGCCTGGCCTCTTTTTCTTCTTCTTTTGCCTGCCGCCGCGCCATCGGAACCGGCAGCTGCAGAGCAGAGCGCAGCGGCCTGGCCTCTTTCCCCCCTTTTTTTTCTTTTGCCTGCCGCCCCGCCACCGGCCGCTTCAGAGAGGAGCACCCAGCAGCGCCGGGCGGAGCGCTGAGCCAGCAGCCTGCTGCCTTGGTTCCTGGACCCGGCTGCTGCTGCAGCGCCGAACAGAGCGCCCAGCAGCACCCCGAACCAGCTGCCTGGCCCCTCCGAGGAGGCCTTAAGGTACAAGACATCCCCTGAAAATAAGACACCGTGTGTTTTTTTGAGTAAAAAAGAGAATAAGACGGTGTCTTAAAAAGGGGGAAACACGGTATACCTTTCTTTGCTCTGGATGCAGCTCCCTCTCCAGGGGATTGTAAGTTTGGAATGCATTTGATGCTGCATGAGGGGCTGCAATTATGGGTGTTTGGGGGAAAATAACCCCCCTATATAAGCAGAAATACCTTTCCACTCATTTATGGTACCATTTGATCTAAGACATAGCTTTGGGCATGACCTAGGGTCCAGACAAATCTGTATATGACATTTTTATACAAGTGCTGTTCACTCTGGGTTTTATTTTTTTCAGCTTATGGTCAAATTTATTTATTATACATCCCTGTATGAATTTGTTGTTATTTAGGGATCCCTTCCCCTGATTAGCTATTTTTAATACCTGGAAATCTTTTGTTTTTTCATACCTCTCGGTATCAATCTATGTGGCAATAAACATTTGAGTCATTCTTCTTTCCCAACTTCGCCCCTGTTCCTAAACAGTTATGTAAGCATCCTTGTCTGTAATGCCACTGAAGTGTCAGTTTTATAGTCTCTAGGCATCCGGCTCCTACGACATGCCATCACTAACCAAATTTATATTGCTTGTCTTCAATGTAAATATAAGGCACTGCTGAGTCTGGTACTAAAGAGTTTCATTGTTTTGCACTGCCCTTTCTGTACAAGGGATTCCTTGGGTTCTTCTGGCATAGCAAGACTGTGGAACTGTCAGTGTTTGAGAGAATTAGCACTGAACTGTTACATTTATAAATTATTAGATTTTTACTGATTATTATATTTCATTACTGAGGCCCATTTCGGGTTTGAACTTGATCAGTGCTTTGGCATCAATAAACAATTACTAGCATCTAAGATTTTCAAAGAATAATGTGATGTAAGAAATATTATTTTATATTTAATCCACAGAAAGAAGCTTCCCTGCAATATGTATTATCTACATGTATTTGCTTTATTAAAAACAGATCCGTCAAGAATCAAATATCTGTTACATACCAAGATTCCAACATATTTCACATTTTGACCAATACCATAGGTTCACCAGGGAAAACCAAACAAACAACTTAAAATTCAGTGTCTTGAACGGAAATACATTCTGCTGTTCACTGAAATAAAATTAATGGATTGGTGTACTTACTCTAACAATTGCCTTGATTAAATTAGGTGTTCAGTTGTGTAGCTCCCTCTCTGGTTCCAAGAATCGCTACTAGTGACCTCCATTGTATTAATTTAAAATGGATATTCAGACAGATGCACCTTTGACTTTTCCAGCATCAAGAATGCTTGTAAGGTCCCATGTTGAAGCAGAGGTTCCTCCTTCAGTCTCTTTATCCACATTAGTCATCTGCGAGAACAATACTTGAGAAGAATGCAAAGATGGCCTCTGGGGAACTGGAATTGAGATCAAAGGTCACATGTTAAAAAGCCATTTATTTCTGGTCCATTTTTCTCTTAGGCATTATTCATAGCTGTCTTTGCTTTTCAAACAAAAGGAACATCAGTTCTCACAGGAAGCTCAAATGTATTGAATTGTGCTGGATTAATATATATTATTTTTCTCCCAGACCTGACCAAAAGTATTTTGGTATTCTTTTCATGTAAGTCAGGGTCTGTATCATGCTTTCATTCCATTTCCTCTTTTTCTTTGTGGTTCTTTCTAGAATAATCATAGTAACACACCAGATCTGTGCATATTGGCCATTGTGCCAAAAGCTACAGTAAGGGAGATCTGCATGCAAAAAGAGCCTTCTGCACCTTTTGCCCTGCTGTGTCATGCTACTCATCCAAGCCTCTTTGACCTGTCAGTATGCATCATCTTGTGCATATTAGGGCATGCATGGACATCCCAATGCAGGTTTGCTGGTTATTATGTGCATGTGTCACATAGCAAACTGCTTTGGTAATATACCAAACTTTTTTTAAATAAAAAAATGGGTATTTAAAATGGGTATTAAATATGGCCACTGCAACCCATGCATTAGCCCAAAGGTTCCCAAACAACTCACCTAAATACACACGACAATATCACACAATGTCATAAAAACAATAAAAATTGTAAACATCATAAAACGACAGGCATCAGCAAAAATTCCAGTTTTAAATTCAGTTACCTCTGTACATCAGACAGAGATATTATCTAAAACTGAACATCTGAATAAAAGTTAACATGAAGGAAAGCCATTTCAATGGGAAGGAATTCCACATCTGGAGTGCCGAAACAGGGAACGTTCTGCTTTGTGCTGTCACACAGAGGACTTCAGTTGTTGGAGCTACAGGCAAAACCTCTCCAGCAGATCTTGCCATTTGGGCTGGCAGGTAATTGGAGAGACACTCTTTCTAACACTCAGGCCCTAAGCTCCATAGAGTTTTATAGATCCAATACCTTAGATTGGAACTGATAGCAAACAGCCAACTAGTGTAGAGCTTTGAGCATTGGTGACTCGCAATCCTATTTGTGGCACCAGCTAACAACCTGGCTACTACATTCTGCATTAGTTTACAGCAGGCATCCCCAAACTGCGGCCCTCCAGATGTTTTAGCCTACAACTCCCATGATCCCTAGCTAACAGGACCAGTGGTCGGAGAAGATGGGAATTGTAGTCCAAAACATCTGGAGGGCCGAAGTTTGGGGATGCCTGGTTTACAACATTCAACCTGACTTCAAGGACAGCCTCATATAGTGTGCATTGTAGTAGTCTAAGCAAGAGGTTACTATGTCACACACTTGAACTGTGGCTGTAGCTTGAACTGTGTATGGACTGAGAAATAGCTGTGGCTGGGCATAGCTGCTCCTGGCTACAGAAGCTTCACATGCTTTTTATTTCAGTGAAAGACAGAAATTATACCATACCTGGTATAGTCTTTCTTTTTTCAATTACAGAATGCACATAGCAAATTACCTGTTGGAGCCCATTCAAACATTTTGAAAGCTTTGTGCCACTGTTGCCTAGGCTAGTACCACTCCACATTGCACATTTAGATGGACATCTTCCTGACATGGAAGATTTCAGCATGTAGAGAAATTTTGACATGAGGCAGACCCGGCTCTACGTAGCCCCCCGGTGGCGCAGTGCACCAGGGGGGGGTGGCCTGGTAAGCTGGGCGCTGGCCTGGTAAGGAGGGCGCTGCACGGCGAAGCCGCGCGGAAACCAATTGCGCCCTGCGAGGGCGGGGCGGGCGGCGGAGCGATCTCCGCCCCTCAGCACCAGGGCGCGCGCTCTGCTCAAGACGGCACTGACATGAGGCCTGCATTCATATAATCTCTCATGTGCATACTGAGATGGTACTGCTCAATGAGAACCATACCACACCATTCCCCCCCCCCCCAATGTTGAAACTGGATAGAAGCTGAAATGACTAAAGGAGATGATCAGAAGTTCAATCTGAGGTAAGGAAACAGAAATGGGAATAGTCGGAGAAAGATACACTTTGCAAGGCAAGGAATTCAGTGCTGTGATTTTCAATGAGAATTTTGGTTGAAGTGTAAATTAGGAGCAGTACACAGAACAAGTATGCAATTTCTTTTATTTTTCTGTGTTGGATGGCAATAGAATATGAGTTCCATTGTGAGGGAGGAGTGATATATAAATACATCATAAAGCTACACAGTCACATGGCTTTATCAGGACCAGGGCTTATAAATCAAGGAATGTAAACTTCACTCCATTTGAAATCACTATCAACACTTTATGGGTTGGATGCATAAACTTTTCCACAAATCTCTCCCCCCCCCCAGCAGCACTAGCAACCCCTAAAATGACTCTCCAGGGGTTTAAGGGGCTGTGCTGAACACAGGAAATCAGGTGGAGACTCTTTCCATGAGCTACAGCTTGGCTCACAGAGGGTGCTTACATCCAATTTTCTACAATCTCTCCCTTCCCATCAGCCCCTGATACCACATCCACCCTAATTCAGCCAGTTTCCCCAGTCCGAGGGAAAGCCTCTTGAGGGGGAGGGAAGCTCATTCCCTTATGCAGGCAGATCTCTATATAGTCTGTGATACTTAATTCTATTATGCACCTGGCATACAAAACACAGCCCCACCCTTTGAACCCAAAACAGATATATTATTATGTCAGCTGCAAGCTGTCAGCTGTTGACTGCGACTGTGAACAAACTTACTTTTGGGAAACTCAGTTGGTAGAACTGTGACTCCTTAATACTGAAATAGCCATGGAGCTCTCAGTGGAATTAAGAAAAATAAAAATCCCAAGAGTGCGGTAATCCTCATTTAAACAGAAAATTATCTGGAGTATTCCTGGAATGCTCTTATTATTGTTTAGGAGGGGGAAGGGAAGCTAGAGGGTTTCTTTTCTAATTGTATATGGTTTTCTGGTAAAGTAACTTCAAGCAACAAAGGGAACTTTTTCAATACTTTGTACTCTGAAATTTAGCTTGGACAGAAATCCCACTATGTTCCTTGGGATATATGCCCAGATAAGTGGGCAGCCCTAGATATTCAAACTATTTGTATATCAAACTATTTGTTCAGATGTTATTAACCAATGCCATTGTTAAGCTGCAACAACGCTGGCCCCACCATTATGCAGGATGAGGTTGCTAGAGTGAGAGGTGAGAATTGCTGCCCAAGCATGTAATCTTATCCTAAGCATGCTTACTTGGGAGTAAACGAGCTCAGTATCTACTTGTTTTATGTTTGTGGTTACAATCTAATACATTTTCAGTTAGGTTAGTTCAGCTGCTGTTTTTATGATTATCAAGAACAACAGTCTTCTCCCTTGCACTATTACTGTGCAAAGTGCTTTTAAACGTTTTTGCTTAACAGGAAAACAACCAGGTGAGATTGTTAACAATTTATTTGTTGGGAGATGAGGCTGGAAAAAAGATAAAATGTTGCTTTTCTTGTGATTTACAAACTTACAGTATAAATTTTTGATTTTACAAACTTACATACTCCTGCATACCTGAATACCCCACTGCCTTTTTTTTTAGTTGTCCCATTTCACATCCAGACTGACATTCCCTTGACTAACCCAAGTTAACTCGTAGAAGGAATGATTACTTCCACTTTTAGTTTGAAGACAAATGCATTGTATGTCCTGTTAAAATTCCGAACATCTTCCAAGTGTTCAGGAAGAGGGGACATGCCACAGATACTTTCATAAACAGCTGTGGAAGCTAGCATTTCCATATCTTTTCTATAGTTCCATATTAAATACTCCTACTAGTTGGGGGGTGTAAACTCTATCATTGTAAGCTGGTAGCAGTCACTTCTTTTTCTGCAAATACAGAATATAACTAGAATATAATTGAACCCTATATAGTTTATATTGCAAGTATAGTTAGGGGGTTTTAATATCTTGTGACAGTTTCTGTTTAAAATGTTGAAGTGAGTGGAGGGGTTCCTCCTCCCAGCTCTCATGCCTAAGCTGGGGTCTGGCCTCCCACTTCCACCCACCCAACGTGCAGGCAGAAGCGCTGAGACAAGGTGCCTGCTGTTGGTAGCCAGAAGGAAGCTGTGGAACAGGGCCTCCCAGGGATGAGGTGGGGCTGCAATGGATTCAGATCTGTTGCATCTCAAGCAAGTCTCACTGCTTTAATGTAATTGCATGGTGCCTTATCATTGTGTCAGCCCCAGGCTGGCATGGCAATGTTACTGACTTCCCACTTTCTACTCTAGCCACCATGAACAGGAAGGCCGCAGATGTGGTGGTGGCCTTGCCACCCTGTAAAGCCCTGCCAGTGGTTGGTGGGGAGAGATTTGGATTTTTATATTGCATATAAATGAGAGAAATATACTTTTTCATGTATAAGACGAGGTGTTTTTCTTTTACACTCTGTTGTTGTTGTTGTTTAGTCGTTTAGTCGTGTCCGACTCTTCGTGACCCCATGGACCATAGCACGCCAGGCACTCCTGTCTTGCACTGCCTCCCGCAGTTTGGTCAAACTCATGTTCGTAGCTTCGAGAACACTGTCCAACCATCTTGTCTTCTGACGTCCCCTTCTCCTAGTGCCCTCCATCTTTCCCAACATCAGGGTCTTTTCCAAGGATTCTTCTCTTCTCATGAGGTGGCCAAAGTATTGGAGCCTCAGCTTCACGATCTGTCCTTCCAGGGAGCACTCAGGGCTGATTTCCTTAAGAATGGATAGGTTTGATCTTCTTGCAGTCCATGGGACTCTCAAGAGTCTCCTCCAGCACCACAATTCAAAAGCATCAATTCTTCGGCGATCAGCCTTCTTTATGGTCCAGCTCTCACTTCCATACATCACTACTGGGAAAACCATAGCTTTAACTATACGGACCTTTGTCGGCAAGGTGATGTCTCTGCTTTTTAAGATGCTGTCTAGGTTTGTCATTGCTTTTCTCCCAAGAAGCAGGCGTCTTTTAATTTCGTGACTGCTGTCACCATCTGCAGTGATCAAGGAGCCCAAGAAGGTTTACACTCTAAACTAATGTTAAAAAATGGGGGTCGTCTTATACACAGTGCATAGGGGGGACGGGTGATTGGTTGCAGGAGGTTGTCAGCGGCGATTTGGTTGGTGATTTGTGGCTGCTGCAAAGGCTGTTTTGGATTGGTTGCCGCAGCAAGGCTCTTTTGGATTGGCTGCCGCTGTGGCAATTGGGCGTGCGATTGCTGGCTGCTGTTGGCTTAGGCAATGGGAGCGATTGTCAGCATATGTCAGTCGGGTTAGTGATTTTCGGCATTCCCCCCCACCCCCGAAGAAAGCTCAACAACTCTGGGTCATCTCCCCCCATTTTCTTAAATTTGAGTCCCCCAACATAGGGGTCGTGTTATACACGGGGGCATATTATACACGGAAAAATATGGTAAATAAAGTTGGAAATTATTTTATTCCTACCTACAGTTTTTAGCTAAAGTTACTACATTAAAAACAACCACTATTGTTTAAATTTATTAAGGTGGAATTAGATCATAATATTCTAATTCCTCGAAAGCCATGTCACTGGGCATTTGTGGCAATCCAAAGGCATAATGACAAGTGTAACATATTAAGACCTGGGTTAATAGTGGTGGCCCACATTATCTCAGCCAGCATAACACAGTAAAAGTTAATTCATCAAAAGTTAATTTGTCAACAATTCTTTTTTTTAAAAAAAATAAAAAAATCCTTGCCATCTACTATTTTGACATCCTGATCCAATCATTCATTCATTGCTTGTCGTTGTGATTGGTTGAAGAAATTTATAAGGATTTAATAAATTAGAGTAAAGACTAATGGCTAACAGATGTAGAAGCACTATGCACTCTATTAATTAATGCTGCTACAGATTATGTGGAACTAATGCAAATCACTATACGTGGGATGTTTATATATTTGAACATTGCTTGCATGTGTATTGGTGCAGCTGAGGAAAAGTATCTGACAGCAGAATACTGAAACTGCAGAGAAGTAAGTTCCATTGAATTCAGTGGGACATAATCCATGTGTATAGGATTGCAGCTTGAGACATATCCAGGAAAATGATGTGAATACAATCTCTGTGACATTTATTTTCATGACCTATAAATTCTAATTACCTTTACCTTACTGTGAAATGTCTTGCCTGTCCAAGGAAGGGAAAGCAAGTGAATGATACAGTTTTGCTATCGTGCTCAAACAGATACGGCAGTGTCAAATTCCCCCATGGTTTAAACATAAAACATTTACAAATACAGAAAATTAGTATTGCCAATGGAATGTTATCTCAACAGACTCATTTAATAAAGTAACCAGAAAATTTGAATATGTATTAAGGCATGCCATCTTCAGAATCCTAAACAGATTACTGAGTTGTATCATTTAATGCTAAGTGTTTTCAGGCTACAAGAGAGAAAATTATTATTTTTTAATTGTTTCTTTTCTTTTTTTAGTTTAATATATTACATGGAATTGTTTTTATTTTTCTGTTCCCATGAATTCAGACCTGCACTAACATTTAAATGCAACTCAGTCATGAATTGCAAGCTGCAGCTGAAATGAGTATTGTTTTTGTTAATGGTTTATTGAAAATCCAATTGTCCCATTCACATCAGTGGTATGAATAGTTGACTAAATGCCTTTTTTGTCCTAACAAGGAAACACTTGTTTGGATAAATGAATTAATTGCATGAGCATCTCCTTTGGGTTTTGAACAGTCTTTAACATTTGGTACCATCAAAGTAAAATATTGGAAACGATCCCTTAAGAGGGTTTTCCCTCGTCCTGCCTTCTTCTTTGTTCCTTTTATTAGATGAACATACTCACATAATCTGAGGTGTGCATAATATTTTGCCTTAAATCAGGAAATGAGATGACTCTGCCAGGTGGCAGTGCCCAGAAAAATCAATTAACTTTCATCTAGATCCAAACAGTTGTCTATAATATCAGCTCCACGATGAGCACCACTGCAGAATTGGGAAAGGAGCCCGTTAGAGGTACCTGGAGCAAGCTGGGGTTTAAGCATCACAATACTTGCTTTAATTTTAATTTGAAGGTGCTGTGTTTAAGAAGTATCCACATTTTATCAAACAAATCTCACATTTGACACCCCAGACTAGCTAAACAGAATGGGATTTATTATGTGAGTTAAAATATACATAATTTACAAAGGCTTCTTTTATTGAAAGCTTTACTGTTTAGTGTTTAAATGTATCTCTTTATCAGTGCCAGTGTGGTTGCACTCAGTACTCACCATAAACAGTGCCTTTATCTGCACAGAACTATTCATGGATATCAGGCAAATGAAAGCAAAATGCTTCACTTTGTTAGGAATGCCTCCTTCTACAAACCAGGTTTGAATGATATGAATATTGTCTATTATTGAGGACTTTTTAAGCAAGTGCCTAGAATGAGTTTTAACACCTCCCTCATTCTTGAATTTCCACACTGATAGCAGCTTATTTCTTATGGGATGTTTTAAAGACATAGCTGCACTCTCAAAAGTTATACTTTTATCTGAGCACACATGCTGCTTTTTTGTACTAATGGCTGTGTACGAACTGTGAAATTGCTCCTTATTTTGGATCTTCTCTTAGACTCAGATTACATGTAAACACGCAAATGATAAAAAGCCTGTTTAGATTGGAAAATGCAGGGGGAACTCCATGGGGAAAGCAACTTTGGGGACATAGAAATTATAGATAGGGAAAGGGTTTCTCATCTAAACAGGTTGTTAGCTACCAATGTGCATACAGTGGAACCTCGGTTTATGAACACCTCGGTTTACGAATTTTCGGTTTACGAACGCCGCGGACCCATCTGGAACGGATTAATTCACTTTCCATTACTTTCAATGGGAAAGTTCGCTTCAGTTTATGAACGCTTCAGTTTATGAACAGACTTCCGGAACCAATTACACCCATTCTTCGGGTTAAGTACGCTTCAGGTTGAGTATTCCACGGACCCGTCTGGAACGGATTAATCCACTTTCCATTAGTTTCAATTGGAAAGTTTGCTTCAGTTTATGAACGCTTCAGTTTAAGTACTCCGTGGACCGTCTGGAACAGATTAATCCACTTTCCATTATTTTCAATGGGAACGTTCGCTTCAGTTTATGAACGCTTCAGTTTATGAACAGACTTCCGGAACCAATTGTGTTCATAAACTGAGGTACCACTGTATTTGCATGTAATGTGTATTTTGAGGGGTGGGTGTATGCTCACATTAAAGGTAAAGGGACCCCTGACCATTAGGTCCAGTCGTGACCAACTCTGGGGTTGCGGCACTCATCTCACATTATTGGCCGAGGGAGCCAGCGTACAGCTTCCAGGTCATGTGGCCAGCATGACAAAGCCGCTTCTGGCGAACCAGAGCAGCACACGAAAACACCGTTTACCTTTCTGCTGTAGCGGTACCTATTTATCTACTTGCACTTTGATGTGCTTTCGAACTGCTAGGTTGGCAGGAGCTGGGACCAAGCAACAGGAGCTCACCCCGTCATGGGGATTCAAACCTCTGACCTTCTGATCGGCAAGCCCTAGGCTCTGTGGTTTAACCCACAGCGCCACCCGCGTCCCTAACATGCTCACATTACATTTTACAAATTGTGACTTGTTACTGAATGTGATATGAGAACCTATCCTCCATAGTCTGGATTGGATTCCATATACTGGGGAATTAATGATTAGGCTTTTATCCAGATACTCATGTTAAGTAAAAAAAATATTTAGGCTTGGGCAGATAGGCCCAATAAATCACACTGGAGTCAATTGGGCTTCTGAAAGTGTTTGGTGTTAGGGTGTTAGAACACAAGCTGTGCTTCTGGAATGTTAAGACCTTTGGAAATGAAACCCCACATGCCTTTTCCCATTTCCACGTTTCCTTTGGTATCAAAGCATGAAGGTTATAATTGCTTTTTATTGTTGTGTGTGTTTGTTGCAGCAAAAAGCCTTGGGCTGCAGTTGCTCAGATGCATGAAGTGGTCACATAATGGATAGGTGTATATATAAATATATATTCAGAGTACTGAGAGAGTAGAAAAGGGAGATAATTCACAAAATGACAATGAGAAAAAAACATTTGTTTTCTACTTCTCTTTCCTCAGGGTGTATACATTTGGGCGACCACTTCACACACCTGACAAATCCGGGCATGAAATCTTATGCCACAATATGTTTGAGGAACTTCAAATCCTATGCATGTTTACTCAAAAGTAAATCCTGCTATATTGAAGCAGGGTTTACTCTCAGGAAAATAAACAGACTCTCAGCTTTAACCTAGTGCCACAAACCCTTTGCTGTTTAAACTGTTTGCTTCTTAGCATTTTGTAATTCTGAGGCTGACCATAGCTTATACCGAATCAGGCCATTGGTCTAGGTAGACCAGCATTATTTGCTCTGACTGGCTCTCTAGTCTAGAGGTCAGCCATCTGTTTCCTGATCCTTTTAGCTGGAGATGGGCAGAGTCTGAGCCTGGAACCCTTTTACACAATGCACCTGCTCTGCCACTGAGCTCTAACTCCTCCTCTTGCTGAAAAACTGCTCCAGGTAGGCATAGCATTTAAAGACTATACAGTACTGTATATAGGCTTGGATGCATGTGTAATTGAAACCTTCTGTGCAGAAGTTTGTTCTAATGGAGCGTGACTACTTCTATTAATAAAAGTGGAAAATAATTGGCTGGTATGTAATCTCTGTACCTACTTCAGAATTAATAACTACTTTTACAGATACTTTTTTTTATATACTTCTGGGGTTTTTCCTGAGGTTTGAATGGTACTGGAGAGACATAAATACAGTCCCTTACTCTTGGTTCTGTCTCCAAGGGGAGAATATATCTGTAGTTTACATTTGTGTTTAGGCTTAGAGGGCCTTTATGAAATTGGAGACATTCCCAGCCCAATCTACACTCCCATATTATCACCATGTGGCAGTCTCTGGAAATTCTACTATGTAGTGGACATTCTGTGCAGCAGTTATGCTCCAGCAGAGTCACACATGATGATGATGATGATGATGATGATGATGATGATGATAATAATAATAATAATAATTATAATTATACCCTGCCCTCCCCAGTCAAAACCGGGCTCGTGTGGTAAGTTTCTCTGAGGCATTATGGTAGTTACCTTTGTTTACATGTATACCGTAGTATATGGAGAAGAATGCTCACTGTGTGAACCAACCGTCCAACTTACCTGCCCTACAGTAAAAAAGCAGCAGCAGGAAACTTCCTTATTCAGGAACAAAACAGAGAGAAAACTTGAAGCTGGACTTTACAGACTAACTCATCCTATCCAATTCTAACTGGTTTAAGGAGGAAAAAATGACCACCCAATGAGACTGTTAGAGTCTAAGCCTGCACTTAAAAAGGAATATTATTATTTATTTAACAAAATTTATATACTGCATGATTGTTAAAGAAAACCCCTCTAAGTGGTTTTACTACTCATCCACAAAAAAGTATTACTGCTACATGGAATCAGCACAATGCATAAGATTTTCTACAGGCTTCTGGGTTTGCAGCAACAATGTGAAATTCAATCTTCCCTCTATTTTTGCTGCTCACACATATACGCCAAAGTGAAGCCAAGATTGCATAGATGGATAAACCCAGCAACAACTAATTTTCCTCCCTTCAATATCCAGTGTTCTGAGTGGCTCAAAAATGTGGTTTCAGCATTTTAAAGAGTGCATTGCCCAAATAGAAGTGTTAGCTGTGATTCAGAGTTCACTTGCAAATATGGAGGCTCCAGTGTGCCTGTAGACAGTATTTGATGAGACCAAAGCTTGCTGCAATTAAAGTATCCAATCTCACTGTACACAGCAGAGTTTGGAATAGGAAATGTTGTGAGCATAATTGGCAGCCCACACTGGCTTTCCAGTGATGAGCTTTTTATCAGAATAAAAAGGTGGCGATGGAAGGGAACACCAAGTTAGAGGAAACAAGGTTATAACTGACAGGTGCATGCTTTAAAACTGTTGTCCTGGAGATAAACAATAAAAACACTACATCTAAACTTGAGTTTATGGCCATTGAGCTGAGACAAACATTATCTCTCTCTGCTAAGAAAACATTTGTCATTTTCAAAATGCAAAGTATCAGTATCTAAAATGTCAACATTTGACATTGCCTAAAAACGCTAGGTTGTTTATTTTAGACATAGGATAAGCTACTCTACTTGAAATGCAGGCTAATGTTCCTCTTTTTTCCTCTTTCTGCAAATGCTTGTCATTATGGTTAATGTGGGAGTCTTTAAGCTGAGTATTGGGTTTGATTACAGATTTTGTTGCTTGTGGTGTGCATGTGTAACATTTTAAATTGCCTTGCGCCAAACATTATTATGGACCTGTTCACTTCACCTGCTTAATATTGTTGTTTAAGGCTCTTTTCCTGTCTTTCTTAATATTCCTATTTGCATATGCCTCATTCTCCCAAATAACTCTGAGCTTGTAATGATTATCAGTTTTCTGACATCTTTATTATACTATTATTTCTTGTGTACCCCTTAAATCATCAGGAATATGGCTGAAATGAAAGCTATCAAAACTGGAAGGAGAAAGGGATATGGGGCCATCTGATTTCAGTAACTATAACTAATGAATGAGACTCAAAGCAATCATTCACTGGAACATAAATTCGGCCAGTGAAAACAAAAGGGGGGGGGGGTTAAATTCCACTGGAACCTATTAGTTTAGTTTTGGCTCATGAGCTATTTCAGTCTCAAAGATCATCAAAGCCTTCAAGAACAGCTGAAGCTTTAACTATGGTAAAATTAACTTTCCTGTTGCATGCCTCTCCTTTTAGAAGTTTGGCGTCAAGGATGCTAATCTCCATCTATATCTAGATTAGAGCAGGCTTTATCTTCCTAACAGTTCCTGTTTCCTTTATACCTTCCATAGGCAAATTCTTTCATAGGACAACAGTGTTCAACCAATCATGGCTTTTCAAGTATGCTCCATCTCACACTGTTTTAGTTATTGACTTCAAACAATAACTGAAATCAAACAATCCTAGAGATTCCCTAAACCCACTTATTACTTTTAAAGCTGCAATCCTAAACAAATTTATTTCGGAATAAATTCCATTGAATTTAGTGGCACTTACTTCTGAGTCAGCATGCTTACGGTAGGCTTGCATGGAAGATCTGGCAGCTTCAGAATATTCCCTGTTTTTCCCCCTACACTTTGGGTGTTTTGGATTTAGTTGTGAGTCTTTCCTGCTGCAGCCCTCTGTGCCTCAAAAAATCAGTTTCAGAGAGTTGGTGGACCCTCCAGAATAGTGTGGGGATAGCACAAGTGGGGGTGGGGGCTGTAGGAGCAACTGGAAACAACATCATCTCTTCTCTTGTGTGTGTCTCCGCCACATCCAAAGCAGTTCTGGAAGTAGAATGGCAGCCCTGGGTTTCATTTCCCTCCCCTGCATTGCCTTACTTCATGTCATTAAAATATATATATTGAAATGATCTGGGGGAGTTTTCCTCATTTTCTTTTTCCAGCTCTTCCAGCTTATGCACACTCCATGCCTACAAAAGCTTTTATTTATCATCAATAGATTTTATTGCTGTTTTAACTTATAAAATAGCTGGCATAATGGATCTTCAGTAAGACTGTAGAACAGCCCATTTTAAACATATGAAGCTAAAACATGTAATTTATTATCTAAGCCATGCGGTAGGTTATAAAAATGAGGAAAAGCTACTGTAATCACAGTTTTGCCTGCTTCATTACCCCGCCAAACACCCAATTTCCGACAAAGTTATGAATCCATTCGAAAAAAATCAATGTGGTATCTCCTATTAATTAGATCTGCAATGTTCTTGAACATTTACCCCCACCCCCAGGAGTGTGCATCCTTCCTATGGAGAGTATTCCCCAATCACTGATCTTTTTTTGTACCAAGGGTTTTTTATTGTATGAAAAAGTACTTCAAAGGAATATGTTTGTGGACTTGTGTGTTGGTTACTCAGGTCCATTTGTACTTCTGACTGTTAGAAAAACTTAAAGTTCTACTCAATGAGAAAAAACAAACTTTTTTGCTCAAGTCTCTTGGTTGTTTTATTGGTTTTGTTTGTTTGTTTTGAGTTTTTTTTTTACAATATAATAATATTTTATCAGACAGTTCATAATTCAGCTTGTAAATTCAATTCATGTTTACAGTTTGTAAGGCCAGCACTTAGTTCAGTGTGCTTGAGCTCAATGAGGTCAGTGGCCTTTAGCATATTTAACTCTATATTGGATGTCACCAATATTTCTACATTGACCCATAATATTCATATTTGTTACATCATCCCATTATTATTATTACTCTTAGGTCAAACTAGGTGTGGTGGTGAATATGCCATTTGAAATGCTGTGGTTTTTTATTTATTTTTAATTAAATTGTTAATTAAAGGGAGATATTTTAATCAGGACTGCAGTGCACATGGTCTAAACCTTTCTCACCTACCTCTCTCCTGAAGGAAATATTCTCTTTCCCCTGCAAGCAGTTATGAGCCCCGGAAGACAAGCTCTCATGGGCGTTTATGAGCCCTTGCTTTGTACAGCTAGTAACAGATGTGAAAGGGCATTTTTGTTGGGACTGTGGTCGGGGAAGATAGGGGCAACCCCTCCCCTCACTATGAGCCATGGACCCAGTGAAAATCAGAGGGGTCTATGGCAATTATTATGTACATTTAATGCAGTTTTGCAAGCAACATAACATTTCCCCTTACTATACACATTTTATACATAATTTTATCTCTGGTCTGTAACTAATAAATTGATTCTGATTTTATTTCACATTTTTGGTTGGACTATTGCATTGCAAAATTCAGAAATGTGTGTATTTTGAAGGATAGGCACATTTCAGTTCATGTATTGTTTCAGAAAGGGTGAATTATTAGGTAAGCTTAACATAAAATGTGAACCACACCAAATTATTCCCCATCCCTACTGTGTTCCTCCAAATATTGAAAAATTCCCATCAACTCCAACCAGCACGGCCATTGGTGAAAATGATGAGAGCAGTGGTCCAATAACATCTAGAAGGCTATGCCTCTTCTACAGGTCTGTTAGTCATTAAAAGCTGATGTTTTTAATCAAAATTTCTCCATTCATTCCACCACTTTAACCTACCCTTGAAGGAAGTGAAAATGAATTACGTAGCAAAAACTAATAGAACTGTGGATGGGGAACACTGATTGCTTTACCAGGTTAGCAAACTTAAGCCCATTGATTTCAGTGGATTGACTGTAAGCATGACTAAGTCTAGGTCTGGCATGTTACTCTGGCAAGGGCATTACTTTGGAGTTACAAAATAGTGCATTAGTGCAAGTTTTCAAATTTGGAGTGATAGCAGTTATTTATTGTCACTGCAAAGAAAATCAACCAAAGAACATATGAACACCCTACTGGATCAGGCTGAGGCCCATCTAGCCCAGTGTTTTGTTTGCAGCAGTGACAAGCCTATGGGAAGCTTACAAATATAGTATAAAGGCAACATCAATCCCCTATTGCATGTCCCCCAGCATTGAACCTTAAAAGTAAGCTCTTCTCCAAGCAAGCCCCCTCTTTTTATTACCAAGGCTTCACCTTCACAGATACAGCAGATATCCATCTATACCACGTAAATGCCTATGGAGCATCCTGTAGTATCTGTGAATTTGATACCTGCATTTATTCTACTGTGTGTTCACACACACCATTTTCTGTTTTCCCCAGCGTGAAAGAATGCATGGATCCACCTTTCAGATTACAATATACAGATGTAGTACGGTATGCTTAGTGAAAGGTGTGAAAGTGTATATACAATAGTTTGAACCCATTAATAATTTGGAATGCGTGTGAACTAACCTTGAGAGAATATAGAGAACAGGCTGCCACATCATTAAATTAAAGAAATACTATGACTGAATTACATGTATCCTCTTGTGTTCAAAGAAGTCATGCCAGTTGGTTGGTATGAGGCAAGGTATATTTATAAATGCTAATCATATGACACGCTCTTTCCTTCTGCAGATGTATTTTCTAAGCCACGGGGGATAGGAAAGATAACACCTTAAGTATATATGTTTTTTATTGTTTCTGAAAGAGCAGATCACTTCCCAGAAGCCATAAAGTTTCAAGCTTACTGTATTTTCTATTCCTTGTCTACTGCAGGAAGGAGCACTCATATTATTTAATATCGTTTAATATGATGAATTTTACTGCCTTGTATATTAAAATGGAAGCTAATTAAGCAAAACAGAATGCTTGCAAATTAGAGAACAGAACACCTATTTGTGGTTTTAACCATCGGCTTATCTAAAAATGCATTTGAACTACTAAATACCCAAGTATTAAAAATTAAGCAAACCTATTGATTGTTGTTTTTTAAAAAGCCCAGCAACAATATAATAGCTGTTAATTGTTCTTTTCATTTAGCAGATCATGATTTTTTCCTATCTTTTGTGTTTGATTAGTATGTTCGTAACCCATTTCTTTAATGTGTGCTTTTGAATATGTAATTTTGATAGTGTACTGTATATAATTTAAAGCCAGTGGTTGAACATCAGTGTTGCTATAAGCAAAAGAACTTAAATCTGAGATGGCTGGCTATAATGTATAGATCCTAGTTAATGAACTTTTTGATTGACAGTTCATCTTATTATATTTTATAGGATCCTGATTAATAAATTCTGCTGCTAAACATTTAAATGTGTACAGTTTGACAGGAAAAGAAGATGTTCAGCACGCACCTTCTGAAACTTAATCAGTTGAGGTCATTTAATGTACCTGCCACTTTACCTCTGTTCTGTTAAGTCATAATAGAAATGCTGTTATACTCTGTCACTGAGTGAAGACAGAACATTTTTAATAACTTGCTTGCTTGCAGTTTGGTACTGACTCAAACCCAGCAATGCTTGTTCAATGCCTTTTGATGGTTGTAGGACACACCACACAAGTTGTGCAAGGGAGGGAGCAATTGAGAGTTGTAACATGGAGGCTAACAAAGGAGATGGAAATTTTGAACTTTGTAGCTATCTGGAAGAAAGAACATTGAGGGCAAGCTTAAAGTAGGTACTACTTGTTTGGGGGGAAACTGATGCTGTTTCCAGCATATCAATCTCCACCTGGGTGTTGGGCCCCTCTGCCATGAATGTAAATAAATTCCATAACTCCACAGTTATCTCTCTCCACAAAGAAAGGAAAGAGACTCTTGAGTAGCTGTCCCTGGCATTCCTTATTTATTTCATGGAAGTGGGGAACCACATACACACCAGTAGTTTGAGCTGTTATCTCCTATGAAATAAGGTAAGTTACCAAAAGGTATTTTATACGAGCCTAGATTACTCAGGACTCCATGCACAGCTAGTTGTCACCTGAAGACAGTGGGATTATAGATTGTACATTTACTGGATTCCTCGAGATAACATTATAATTTGACCTTGGATTAGCTGCCTCAAGATAGAACACTCTGCTTTATTTAAGCTTCAGTCTCCCCAGAATATCTGTCCTGGCACTGAATCTGCAGAGCTTGATTTCAGTGTCCTGCTGCCACTTCAACAGGTACACATTGGAACACTGAGTTCCTGAGGCCTCTAGCATGGTAACCAGGTACCCTCCAGTGACTGTTCACCTACAATTCCCATCAGCCCCAGCCAGCATGGTGATTGGTCTGGGACGGTGGGAGTTGTAGCCCAACAGGCTAAGGAGGGCAACATGTTGGCTACCCCAGCCTAGATTCATGAAGGGGTGGAGCAGAGGATCGGCATTCAAAGAGCACTTGAATACAGAGGACAGTTGTAGAGATACCAGCCTCTCCAAAAGATTTTTGTGTGGTCCTGAGGCCTCTCATTACTGGTTCCTCATCACCCTGGACAAAGTGACAAATGGGGTATCACATAGTTCTGTCCTAGGCCCTTTGTTCAAAGTCTTTATAAATGAATGAAGGAATTAAGAGGATGCTCATCTGATTTGCAGATGACACCAAGATGAGACGGGTTGCTACGGTAATGCCTCAGAAGATGGGATTCAAGGTGACCTTAACAGATTGGAAAACTGGGCCAAAACTAACAAAATAATTTTTGTTGTAGGGACAAATGCAAGATTCTACATTTGGGCTGAAATAACCAACTGCACCAATATAAAATGGGGGACACCTGGATAGCTAGTAGTACATGTGAAAAGGATCTAGAGGACTTAGTAGACCATGAGCTTAACATGCGTCAACAGTGTGCTGCAGCAGCAAAAAAAGCTAATTCTATTCTAGGCTGTATCAACTGAAGTACAGTGTCCCGATCAAGAACAGTAATAGTAGCACTCTATACTGCCTTGGTCATACCATACCTGGAGGACTGTGTCCTGTTCTGGCTGGGGAAAAAACCCTTCTTCAACCATGCAATTCTATGATTCAGAGAAGGGCCTCAGAATGTGAGCTCAGTGAATGGATTGATCCTTAGGAGAGCAGGTGGTCTATTAAATACATTTTTGTCTCTAGGCAAACCCAACACTTTGACTTTTTCCATAAATGCTCAGAAATAGTTTTCACAATTTCAGCTAATGCTAAATGGAAGTGTATGTGTATAAAAATAGATAGACAATTTCTGGATTCTCTTTCTCTGCCTCCTTAACAGTGCTCCTGATTGCCTTCTGTTTATTTTCTCCTACAGAACTGAGTGGGAGCTGCTGAGTTATAAGACTTTTTAAAAACCAGGTAGCATCTAATTCAGGACTGATATTGTTTTCTCATAGGTCAGGGCTGCTGGACCATATAAGTAGACCAAGTATGCGTCCTCTGTAGAACTGCAGGTTCTGTAGTCTGTTGCTTTGTATTGTGTAGCTCTTTTTAGTGTTATCCCAACAGGGGACCCCAATAATCCTTTTCAAACAATGTTATTGAAGAGCATTCAGTGCTCAGCTGTTGCACTTAAGTTCACACCATGTCTTCAAGGCATCAAAGAGGATATGCCATAAAACAATATTGTCTCTGCACTTGAGAGCATTATTCAGTCTCAATAGAATCTCTAGGTATTCCAACATTTTTTTTCATTTAACTCTTTACTGGGTTGTGTATCAGTTGGAAAAATGTCCTGAAGACTGATAAATTCCTCACTTCTGTGCAGATGTCTGTGACTGACAGCCTAAAGGATTGTGTGACTCTTCTTAGGGCTTTTCTAGATAATAAAAGCTTAGCACAATGATATTCTAATCTTGTCATATAGACCCTAATTCAGGAACAATAGCACAACATCCATGCCACATATAATGATGTGGATGGTAGCAAGGACAGCTGTCCTACGTGGTTTAGTTCAGGCATCCCCAAACTGTGGCCCTCCAGATGTTTTGGCCTACAACTCCCATGATCCCTAGCTAAGAGGACCAGTGGTCAGGGATGATGGGAACTGTAGTCCAAAACATCTGGAGGGCCAAAGTTTGGGGATGCCTGGTTTACTTGAACAGGCAATTTGGCTATTAGGTATGCCAGTTTTGGGTTTTTTTAATAGTTGAGAGTCCTATTTCATAGACCAGCACAAGAGCCAGTGTGGTGTGAGTCTGGTGTAGTAGTTACAGTGTAGCAGCAGGACCCAGGAGACCAGGGTTCAAATCCCATTCAGCCAGGACGCTCCTTGGGTGACCTGGGACCGTCACCATCTCTTATCTTAACATATTTCAAAGAGTTGTTCCAAACATAACATGAGGAGGGGAGAACCATGAGCTCCTTGGAGGAAAGGTAGGAAATAAGTGTAATAACTAAAGAAATAGCTGGCATTTTAAAAATCTCTACTACCTAGATGGAAGCTGCTTGTCCACGCTTGTCCATGCATATGTCCCATAAAGCTCAGAAAAAGTTTTAATGTCCAAATGATGTGATGTGTGTGCACTGGGGAAGGGGGGCTGGAGTCTGACTTGGGAGAGGGGCTCAGTGATTTGTGGGGACCTATACCAGCCAGGTGGCAAGAGTCGGAAGCAAGGGAAGCTTCAGAACTGGAGGGTGGAGCACAGGATGGGTCAGAAGAAGAGGGGGAAGAAGCAGGTCATGCAAGTGAAGGGCCTGGGGCTTCCCCACCCTCTACTGCACCGCTGTCTCCCAGTGCCAGGACAGATTGAATAGGGAAGAGCAGAGACAGCTTCCACACAGGCGTAGTCTCTTGCTGCATGTTTGCAGCTTGTCAGGGGCTTACAGAAACTGGTAGAGTGGCTCCTGTTGCTGCAACTGCTCCATAGAGTGCCTAGACGCTGGACTTATGGGGGTGGTGGTGGTATTCACAGCCGTAGAAATGACTGTGTCAGTTTGACAATAAAGAGTTAGCTATCTGCCATGTGCATTCTTGGCCTTGACATGTGGGTAGCAGCCAGTCTTGTGCTCTTTCCTTCAGCTTTTGCACTATACTGGGAGAATTTGCCGATTCTGTAGGAAAGGCAGAATCTCCGATCCTCATGGTTGGCTCTTGTAAATGTTCTCATAGGCACACTGGCGCTCCTCTTGCAATAAGTGGCTCCCACATGACTGGAAGAATGTCTAAACGGCATCTGTATTTTGATTTATTTTGATCACTCCCCATATAGATAGTAATTTTTATTCGTGTATCTAAACAGTTATTGCTATGCCTGCTAATTATTTAACATAAAACGCTCTGGTATTATTTTTTTCTAATTATCTTCACATGGGAAAACATTTGCTTGCTGAGTCTTATTAGAACAGTTTGTGTGTAATAGACGTAATTGTTGTTTTTGATTACATTTCCAGTCAAGTAAACTTGCTACTTAGCTTCATTTGCTTGATTAGCATGGTTGCAAGCTTTGATAGCCAGGGATTACTAGAAACTGAATCAGTGACCCAGAATCTTGGAATCACACATTTGATTTACATAATTATCCAGTGCATATGTCAAAACTAATGTATGTTCGGTACTGAACATAAACATAATGCTGGTGACCATGAACATTCATGTGAAGGCATTGCTAATACAAACCAATACAGTGAAAAAGGAATTTTGCACTTTGCCTGGCCGATATTGAAAGCCCCCCCCCCAATGTTATTATTGGAGAATGTGTACATCAAATATGTGCATTGGCCATTTTGTGTATGAATTCTGTTTAGAAATTATGCAAATTGCTCAGGCAGGCTATGGAACTGATTGGGCCAATATAAAAAATGCCTTTGACCAATGTACATTTTCCGATTGTTCATATTGACTGACCAACATACAACTGTTTATCACTCTGCCTTATTGTCTTTTTGTGTATATTTCCTGCACCTTCCTGTGTCTGTGCAGTCACTGGGGTTTTTAATGCTCATTTAACAAGAATACTACTTGAGAATGTTAAATGATCAAGCTTTCAAAAGAAAATTATGGCACGAGAGTTCTGTGATTTTATTTTGTGTTCTAGATAGGAAATACACAGAAATAATATTTTAGTGGAACTTTTCTAGACACAAACCACCAGAAACATCTCTTCAGCAGTCTCCCATGAAATGAACATTTCTGGTAGATTGACCCTTTGAGAATTCTCATGCCAAAAGTATACAGGACAACCAATATTGCATTAATCATTGTGTCCCCTAAGTTTTACTGTGTAGGTGCTTTCTTTTACTATTTCTTTGCTAAAATCACATTACCCATCTTTCCTATAGTGCCTTTTATTGTGGGTTGCATTTCTTGTTCTGTTTGTCTTATAAAATATATATAATATCTCTTCTGTGAATGGGCAGTCTGTGCTTTTTGAGAAATGAAAGGCTGTCCATTGTGGCTTGAGAGGGACAAGATAAAATAATTGCCATATCACAGATGGTTGGGAAAGCTGCTATGCACTCTATGTAAGGGTTAAAAACATGTTATTAGGAGGCAAGGGAAGAGAGCTGTCATATATAAAAGCAGCAAAGGCAGCTTCCCTTTAGGAAGGGAAACATGTCACGTAGAACACAATACAACAGTTTCAGGTGTTACTAGACTCTGAAAGAACTTTTGCATAAAAATATACTAAACAGGGAGTATATTTTTGCACACAGCACGTGATATTGGGCCAACATTGGAGGCATCTTACAATGGAGCCCCAGGCAAAAATGCTGGGATGCATATTTAGGATTTCTTTCAAAGGCCAAATCCCATGCTGTGTATGTTGTGACATTGTCTTTCCATTCTTGGCCTGAAATTTATTTTCTTCCATATTACAAGCTGATGCTCCAGTGAAACTTGCCAATCATGTTGAATGAGGAGAAAGCTGTGGTTATTTTATTGGATTATAAAAAATGAACAAAAATGAGATTAAAGCATGCTGTATTTAGAATTTACTTTAGTAGTTAGGCATGTCACATGGACATGGATGCTTAAGTGGTATATAAATTCTGTGAAATAAAAGAAAATACGAAATTGTTGTTTGCTGCAAATCCTTTTTGTGTGTGACTTGGTTTTTGTTTTCGTATTGGTAAAATTCAGCTTCAGTGCTCCACTGTGAATAGTGTTAATATTTGTGAGTATGTAAATTAATTCCTGTTTGGTAATAACAGTGGTCATACCTGTCCCAGGGTGAGGAGGAAACAATTCCTTCTCCCATTTTGCAGCATGAAAGGCTGATAACAGTCCATCAGTATACAGAATGAGCCACCTGTGATGTTTTCTCTGATTTATATCTTCCCCCTTCATATTAATAAAAAAATTCCTTCAGTAGCACCTTAAAGACCAACTAAGTTTATATTTTGGTATGAGCTTTCGTGTGCATGCACACTTCTTCAGATACACGCGTGTATCTGAAGAAGTGTGCATGCACACGAAAGCTCATACCAAAATATAAACTTAGTTGGTCTTTAAGGTGCTACTGAAGGAATTTTTTTATTTTGCTTCGACTCAGACCAACACGGCTACTTACCTGTAACTTCATATTAATGTTATTCTATCAGAGTTCTACAGTGCTGCTGAGCCATATTCTTCTTCTAGACTCTGTGAAAGGATTCTGTGGAACTGTACAAGCTCCCATATAGATTTTTATGGACTTTATGAACATACAAAGACACAGGTGGAATAGACACTAGTACATGTATGGACCTTGTGGATGAACTGATCTGTGTATGAACTGATCTACTGGGTCTTCTGCTTACTCCGTTGAACTCTATGAGTTATTTCCGTTGAACTTCCGTTGAAGTTATTTGATATGATATAGTGAATAATATATTTTATTTATGAAAGAGCACAGTCGGTTACGTCTTGTGTGTTTGGTGAGTGTATTTTACGTAACCACAGGTTTGATGTTGTTTTGCAAATATTCTTCCTCCAGGCATTGATTTATCTTTTCGTACAGGTCACTGATTTCATTATGTGAATGAGATTTTGCCTTGGGAATAATTAGCTCTGGTGAACTTCATCTCGTATCGTTTGGAAATATTCAAGGCTAGTTAAGTAATATTGTTCTTGAGTCAGCTTTTGTGTTTCATTAACCTCCAGTGTGACTGTGAAATAAAGGAAACCTGGAACAGTTATTCTCCTTTTTTGGATGCAGCAGTATCACATGGGATGCTAGTCTTTTCCAATTGTCTCCTCACTCAAAATTTCTCTGTAGGCTGGCTTGTCGTATTGCCAGAATCAACAAAGCCTTGATATACTGGGAGGAGGCTCTACAGTAACAGAGCTTTAAGAGTTCATAATTCAAATCTGCCAAATCTTGCAGCCAAAGCACTGATGCCATAAGAACTATTGAGCAGCCAGTTTAATGTGGGTTTCTGCCAAATTCAGTCATGCTGAATGTTGCTGATGCTGAAAAAGATGCTGAAAGAGTTTGAATTTTGTATTAGTTCAGATATCTGTAGTCAGAGGTCATGCAGCAAAGCTGGGCTGAATATACCCCCCCCTTTCACTGGAGCACTATTTTTTCCAATTCTCAGGGCAGGCAAATTCTAAGAATTTTCAGGATGTGGTTTTAAATTTAAAGACAAGGTGGTTGAGGGTCAGCCGCTTTCCTTCTTTGCTTCCTTAAAAAAAAAAGTTTCCCATCACTTCCAACAGAGGTTTCACTGTCCTCTGTAGCTTGGAAACATTCCTGGGACAGAATACCCCATGGGATTGGTGTGAAGTAATGACATTGCATCATTCTTGTGGGCATTTTTAGGAGGAAAGATGGTCCAACACGACCACAAAGTACTTAGTTGGAAGATTTCATTTTAAGTTAATGAAATTCTCGGCAGCCTCCCCATGCTGCCTGTACAGTGGCCTCTTGACAAACAGGAAGCATTACTGGTCTCCTCCCACCTTTGTTCCTGATGTAGATCTTCACTCACCCCTTCTTCTCTGGTAGGGGTGAGGGTCACCATTTTATGGTTTGCCTCAGGTGTGAAAAATTATTGGGCCAGCCCTGGTGGGTGTAGTCACCATAGGGACTGCTGGATTAATTTAATGCAGTCCCTCCCAATAGGAATAGGAGGGTGTGAATATGGTGGATACTTTTAGGCCAGAAGCGTTCTTTTTGGTGGTAAGTTACTGTTTTGAAATGCATGTTGGGCACCTTCCCTGATAAAGAAGAGTGTCTTTCCTCCTTTCACTGGCCATCTTGAGTTGCGCATTTTCTTCAGAAATGAATAAAAGACAGAAGTCTTGTCCACTGAAATATATTTTGGTACTTCCTGCCTTTCTGTGCATATGCCGTGTTTCTAGTTTCCCCACAAGACAAAGAAGCAAATACTATTCCCTTGTCAGGGTATTCTTGCATAGCAGGCACAATCATTTTCACCAGGCTACCAGTGTTTAACTTGCCCTGAAACAGATACTGTGGATTTTTTATTCCTGAATATGTTAAGAGAACACAACTGTGTTTTGAGCTGTGCAGAATTTTAAAAGAACGAGGTTCGGCATAGGGCCACACCGAGGTAATCTCAGATATTAAGCTTCACCTTGGACCCAAATTTGGCTATGGCCTCAACAGACCAAAACGCCATGCTAAGATAATGTTCCATTGATAATGAAATATCACTGCAGAGCCATCATTCTCTTCCAAAAGACTGTAGCAAAAAGGCTACAAAAATCAGTTTGTGAACTTCCATCAATCAACCTGACATGGACATCTGCTACTCAACCTATTTCATTGTAACCACTAGTCATTTTTTTTTATATTTCTATCCCACCTTTCAACCCCCCAGAATTCCCTAGGTGGCTTATATTAGAAATACATGAAATATAACTACAGGGGCCTCCAACACCTGCAAATATTTCTCCCCCTTACACATAGGAACTCATTAGGAACAGGTGTAGTTGAAAATGAAGGCATATTCTGCCGAATAGAAGATTAGACATATGAAGGAGTGAAGCAATGGTTATTTAGGTGTACAATGAAAAACTTTGAAATGAACATCAAAAGCTTTGCAAATATGCTGAAGAATGATCAGATTCTGACATACATAAGTGTACTTAACATGGCCTATGGAAGAAACCACAGCAACAAAATAATGCAGAGACTTATACGTGGCGTGTCTAAGGGTCCATAGAAGCAACACTTGAAGCCCTCTGTGCTTTTAATCCACACACTGTAATTGGGAATGAAGAAGCAATGAAGAAGCAATGCCCAGCTCTGTTGTCTGTGATCTGCAGATGCGGCTGCAAAGATAAGACAGATGCATGTACTGTTACATATTTTTTTAAAAAGGCTATTGCAACATTTCAGAGATAAGCTGAAAAAGGATGCAGGTAATGAAAATGAGGAAACATTAACTTCAAGAGCAGTTTGAAACTAGCAGCTATATGGGGTAAAAGGTAAAGGGGCCCCTGACCATCAGGTCCAGTCGTGTCCGACTCTGGGGTTGCGGCGCTCATCTCGCTCTATAGGCCGAGGGGGAGCCAGCATTTGTCCGCAGACAGCTTCCAGGTCATGTGGCCAGCATGACAAAGCTGCTTCTGGAGAACCAGAGCAGCGCACGGAAACGCCGTTTACCTTCCCGCTGGAGCGGTCCCTATTTATCTACTTGCACTTTGATGTGCTTTCGAACTGCTAGGTGGGCAGGAGCTGGGACCAAGCAACGGGAGCTCACCCCGTTGCAGGGATTCGAACTGCCGATCTTCTGATCAGCAAGCCCTAGACTCTGTGATTTAACCCACAGCGCCACCTGGGTCCTAGCTATATGGGGAGGAACCACTAAAAAAACACACACATCAATAACAGTTCCTAATGCAGCATTTGATCTTCATTATAGAAGTTGAAAAAACTTCCCACCCATTTTTGCCATGGTAACAGAAAGTATAGAAGCAGAACTAAAATTTATTCACACACTTTCTGAGTTTTCCAGATCCCAATACATTTAAAGGGCTATTAGCGAGGTTGAATGATTAAACTTCTGTTATTTTCCCAAGATGATGTTTATGCTGCATCAAATTGGGATATGAAACCATGCAAACATCTCCGACTTGATTTTGCATTGAAAAGCAGCAGCAGCAACAAAGCTTTGGTATTCATAATTGTCTAGGACACTGCGTCAGCTGTAACTACATTGAGGAAATTGAGAGTTGACTAATATTTGCATCAATTTTTAATCAGACTCCCCACCCTCGCTGCCTTTAACCTCACATAATGAAATTACTACCAGAGTTAATAATTGGAGTTGCCTGGGATAATTATGAGGCATATCCTGGAAGTGCTGATAAAAAGTCCTCTCCATAACACAAGTGGTTCTGCTTTCAGAATGATGTAGGTGAGATCTTAGTAAAGGGAACTGGTTACATTTCAACAAAAGTCTCATTACAAATGAGAAATTGGTCAGGATTCTGGCTCACCCACAGATCCCATATAAAATCTGAGGGCAGCCATTCCACCACCCCACAATTATCACTGAATGGGATGTAACGTAACTCCCATAGTTCTTTGGGTGGGGGGGCAGCTCAAACTGCTTGTGGCAACAAACAGCCCCATGTGCTAGAAGCTCCAGGCTGTGGGTGACTTGTTTGGACCTTTTTAAAAGACAAACAACAGCAACGGCACCCTGCTACCAGACAGAGGCAATGCTGCAGCCATCGGACTGTATTATCCAATGTACAGGAGGGACTTGGTCTCATCCCCATGCAGAAGTGGGACAGATCAGACTTTAATAGGTCCATCCATCCCTACATGTCAGGACATACTTCTTTGTCCCCTTGCTTACAGGTCATTATTGCTTACAGTGTGTTCAATTTCCCCCTTACATTTTGTTTTCTCATAACAGTGAGAATGCATTGGTATTTTTTTCAATATAACCCAGTGACTATATTATATCTGGACTATAAATTGTGTTTACTTTAGAATTTGACATTTTTATATCTGTGTTATACTCCGACTCAAATTATTCCTACTGCCTTACCGTAGACTATTGCTTCCTATGCCCCCAGAAGCAATACCTACTAACCTCTTTCAACCCTCTGTTAAGCACAATAAATAGGGGTATCAAAACTGTTGATGTGGTGATATGCATGCCACCTGTGCATTGCATAATTCTTAACAGTGTAAAATGTAAGAATATTTACCGATCAAATTAGACGAGCTAATTTTGAGCTTAGGCAAGTGTAAAATACTCAGATTGGACAACATATTATATAGGCTGGTGATCTGTGCAACTGGCACTAGTTTCACCTATGTATCTTATGATATAATGATTGGCTCATTTTTATGTCTGCTAACAGGGATCAAATTAGTCCTCCAACATCATCAGTCAATTTGGCCACTATTTTGCAAAAAACATTATCAGTTTCATCCTTATTAAATCAACATTGAGCCCTAGAGAGGCTTTTTCGGGGTTTTTTTTAAAATCCCTGACTGTCAGGGACTGGGCAGAGGAGGAATTGTGGAGACCGTCTCCCCAGCTTGACCCTTCCAGGGATGAGAAAGAGGAAGACAATTTAGATTTACAACAGGGGTTTGAGGGAGGTCACAGCTCAGAGGCAGATGAGGGGGAAAGTTGGGAAATAATGGGAGAGGAGGAAGAGAAAGCACCAGGGGGGCGACAGATGACAGACACAGTATCTTTAGAAAGCATTCCAGACCTGCCCTCTGCCAGAACCCGGTGAGCCTTGAAAGTAGGACAGCAAAGAGCTCAAAGAGAGTGGGCAAACCTGAGGCAAACCTGAGGCTTCCCATTTCTTGTTCATAAAGTGGGATGCCATCATATCTTCTTATGTCTGAACTGGGCTTTATCCTGTTAATGGAAGAACACCAGTACTCATAGGTTTTACATAAACACAAGTACAGTAGATTGGTTTTTTCAAATATATACAACATACCCCAGCAATTGTCATGTATATGATGCAGATCTCTAAAATACAGGGGTGGGTGGGAGATTGCATGTTACAGCTATTAATAAAATTATAGTTTCTGTTTTGGGACATTAGCCTATGTCCTAAAATTTCACAAACCTTTTGGAACTTAATGTGTCCCCCCCCCACCATCTTATTTAAGATCAGGGTAGTTTTATGTGGTGGTTTCTTCTATGGTATTTATAATCTTTCCCCAAAAAGAATTAGCACATGGAATGGATTCAGTTGTTATTGAAGCACAGAGCTTCCGTAGGGGTTTTCACTATTAAAAATGAAATGTTTTCTAGGGTTAAGACTAGCTCCATGGAGAGCTTAGAAACTTAAAGAGTAATAAGATTAGAGAATTTAAGTTAACTAGGGAGCTGATGGCTTCTGGCTACTTAGCAATCAGAAAGTGGCTTCAAATTGCTTGTGATTATTTCTGGGGAAATAAAGTTACAGGCTGGAGTCCTGTACCCACTTACCCAGAAGTAAGTCTGAGTGAAGTCACTGAAGCTTGCTTTTGAGTAAACTTGAATAAGATCGCTCCATCAATAACCCAGCTTGAGAGAATGTATGAAATTAATAATGTAGGTAGTCTCTGGTAGTAACAGACATTGTTCAATGTTCTGTACACCAGTGTCTCCAGTTGCAAGCACAGGAGTCTAAGGAATCCCAAGATGTCATGGGGTAATGGACAGCATTGGGTTTAGATGCATAAAATGCCATTACCCTTCCTAACCAAATTAATAAAGTCCCTTGTATGAAGAAATGACTTCAAATGCCAGTTGTAAATAAATATGTAGAGATGCTAATTTCTCATTGTAGATATAGAATAAATACCACATCAAACTTTAATGTGTTGAAAACATAGGAACTGAATATACTTTGCTCAGCATATCATTCTTGTGTAGGTAGCCCAAGAAATATTCTGAAGATGATGGCAAAACAAGACACTTGCTTGCTAACACACATATTTTTAAAAGTATCAAAACAGAACAAAGACAAGAGGGGATAATGCTAAAAGGTGTGTGACTTTCATAAAGTACAGGAGATTATTATCTAATAAAAATTCATAGTTTATCAGAAGAGAATGAAGGAGTTAATTAAATGTAGGGATTATGTTGTGACAAAAATATTAGTCTCTTGGAAAAGGGGTTCACATCTGGCTGTCTCTTTCCCTGCACGCTGCAGATTTACAGGGCCATAAAATACAGAAAAGGAAAGAAAGTTAAACTCTTGTTAATTACCATTACTCCTCAACAGGGGAAGGGGCCTCTTTTGGAAAAATCAACATGGGCCTTAATTTTAGGCTGCTGTCAAAATCACCTTTGTACAAAGTGAGCTTCATGGTTGAGTGAGGATTTGAACCCTCACCTCCCAGGTCCTAATTTGACATGCTTTAACCACTACACTACACTGGCAACTAATTGAAGACCTGTTCCTACACAGAGCTATTGCTAAATCATACTAAGAGCACTTAAATCTACCCATCAACATTACCTGTTGAATATGAAAGCTCATCCTCCGATGCCTTCTCTATAAAGCAGGCTGTGTTCTCGCCCCAAAGCTCTTTGGCATATTCTTCTCCCGGTTGCTCTCATATGCCTTCAGCTTGATTGAAGATGGTGTGTACGTTCATTCAAGGAGTGACTGTGATCTGTTCAACCTGGTTCAACCTTGGTCTCCACACCAAGACAAAAGTGTACCTGTTCTTATCTGAGAAATGTTGCTTTCAGATGATGCAGCCTTGACTACACACTCCGAGGAAGCTTTACAGAGACTCACCAACCATTTGGCCCAAGCCTTCAGGGAGTTTGGCCTTACTATCAGCCTGACAAAGACCAAGAACCTGGGTCAGGATGTCACCATCGCTCCATGCCATCAGCATTGGTGACCACAAGCCTGAGGTGGTAGACAAATTTGTCTCTGTGAGTTCCACTATAACCAGTAGCCTCTCCATCAAGGCTGAGCTCGATAAGAGTATTGGCAAGTCAGCTATGGCTATGGGTCACCTCTCCAAAGAGGTATGGGAGAATGTGATGCTAACAACCAATATCAGATTTGCATGTTGAACATGCTGCTTTATGGAAGTGAGTCGTGAGCAACTTGCAACTGTCAGGAGTGACGCTTCAATGCCTTCCGTATGTGCTGTGTCAGGAAGATTTTGGGTATCACATTGCAGGACAGAGTTTCAAACAAAGGTGTGCTCTCCCAAGCTCATATTCACAGCACACTCCTCTCTTAGCAGTCTCTATGCTGGCTTGGTCATGTCCACAGAATGGAAGATGGCAGGATCCCCAAAGGACATGCTCTACAGGGAGCTGGCTTCAGGCACCAGGTCCATTGGCAGACCCACTCTCTGTTACAAAAAAGTCTGCAAATGTGACATTGACATCAACTCCACAGTGTGGGAATCCCTTGCAGATGACCACAGTGCCTGGAGACAGACAGTCAGATCGTGTATCCACAGCAGTGACCAGAGGAGGAATGGCTGCTGGGAGGAGCACAGAGAGAAGAAACATTGTGGTGCATCTGCAGCAGTACAATTGGAGGCCAGGCATCTGCCCTTTGGCTGTCTTGTATCATTCTCTACAGCCACAGCAGGCACTGCAACCTTCCAGCAGTTTGACTTCACCTGCAAAGGTGCACTCCTCCACTGTGTCCTGAGACTGATGGATACCAACAACATCTTAGAATTTCTCTGGACTTAATACCCTTACCTAAGCAGTTAATTAGATGAGGAAATGAATACTTCTTGTCAAAGGTGGTGGTGTTTTGGTTTTGGTTTTGCTTTGCCCTGTTTTTAGTGCTAGATTTTAATAAGAAAGTACCTCTATACAACGATATCGCATCGTGCTCTATAGTAATACAATTACAGAAATATTATTCTTCCAGAAGATCAATTATAAAGTCCTGTGGATGCTACACTGATTAGATAATTGGAAGGAATCAAGGAGAATATAATTGATGCCTAGTCCTGATTCGTAATTCACAGTATAAAATGAGTTTCAAATGTATACAGCTCTTGCTCATTTGTAATGATAATTTTTAAAAAATTAAATTACTCCTTCTGTGGCATAAAAATATTTAATATACCAGTCAGGCATCAATTTTTTGTCAGATAAAAATTGGATATAGTAATTTCCAAATTAAATAAGTTCTGGGAACTCTCATCTGTGTGGTGAAACAACTTTTTTTTTTCGTTGATGAACATGCTTTTCACTTTCTTGCCTTTTCTCTGCTGCCTGCATTGGTGCTCTCAAACAACAGTGGACTTCTTTAAATTCAGTATTACATCTTGCACTCAGTTGAGCTTGGAGCACAGCTTGCTCAGAGGGATCAAGTGAATACATTTTGCCACACAAATGCAACTGACTTGTGGTAAAAGCCTTCCTTACCATTTGGAAAGATGATAACAGATAGCCAGGTTCTCCTGAGATAGGCACAAATAGTGTTGAAAGTGGAGTCTCATATGACCGACCACCCCAGAACATCATGGGATTCTGATAGACTTCTGGTTGGCCACTATGAAACCATATTAGTCTATTTCCCCTGGCTCTTTCTTCATTTCCCTTGACTTTTATGCAGTTCTCTCAAAATTCTTTTAGACTAACCATTAAGTGGCTTGCAGTTTATATGATAGGTTCTTTGAAATTTAAAATTGTCGTTCTCGGCACAAAGATAGCAGAACTTCACGGAAGCATAGCTGTTTCTTTTTATGGATGTATAATCATTATTCCTCATCCACCCACCCCTGCTCATTTACATTGAAAAGCAATTAAACTGTACAGGAAAATGGTGAGATCATGGGATTCTGATGCTGTGTTTTCTGTCCCACAAAATTATCACTCTGGGAGCCGTGACCTTGGTCTCCATATATTACCACTTTAATTTTAATTTTTAAATGTCCTTAAAAGGATTTAAGTCCTTTCTCTTTTATCCATGGGTCTTCACATAGATTCTGCTCTTCTGTCAATACATTTTAAATCTGTTTCTTGAAAGAAACATTTTGATTTACAGAAATAAGCAAAGTGATTCATTCAATGGGAGGCTCAGGATCATCTCCAGGTTTTTTTTGGGGGGGGGTATGGCAAGATGCCACCTGATGGGCTTCCTCCTGATGGGCAGCAGCATTCTGGTCCATGTCGTTGTATTACTTTGCCACAAAGCTGAAGAGGCCTTCCCAGGGAGCCTGTGCAATCAACTCTTGAAATTGCTCTGACAATATTTTTGTAGCATTTTATTTATTCTGATATTTTTAATTGTAAATCGCTCTGGGTGTCTTGGCAAAAAAAAAGCGGTAGATAAATGCAGTTAATAAAATAAATAAATCCCAAGAGCAATGCTTCACCCACTTTCTGCAACAGATTTCATTTCCCCCCGGCTATAAAGATAAGATGGTGGAGAAAGATCCAGTTGAATTTCTGTCTGTCACACAACCTTTTAAAGACACACAAATTCAAAGGGAGAAAGTGGCAATCCTAGTTTCTGCTTTTAGTAACATGAGTGGTCTTGAAATATCTTGGTCTTGAGTGGCCAGGAAATTATGACTCTTTGTATGGCTTTAGTAACATGAATCCATAGAGACTTGCATAGTTTGTTCCTTCCTCTTTAGTATAACGTTCATTGACTTTTTGCCTCCAAAGGCCACCATTCTGCATCAGCTGCTATATTCACTCTTCACTCATCTTTATTAATATTTTCTGATACAATGCTTCCCTCTGAATGACTTGGAACTGCAATTCCAGCATTGTTAGCCGGTTGCATCCAATATGAGTGTCTTTCTTTATAAATATTTTGCAGATTTTACCCAAAGAAGCAGGGGAAGTATAATGCAATATTATGACTTTTAAATATTCTCATGAAGACATCAGAAGAATTAGCGTTCTAAAAACCATTTGAACTAGCCTTGCTTTACTAGCATATATTATTAAAACCTAAATGTCTACACAAATAGCTCTTCTTTTGCTTCTAATGCAGGCTTATGCATGCCCAAGGATGATCTTCCAAGTGTAATGAAGCGTATTTCCAGTCAGTAGATTTCCTTGACAGCTCATACTTTGTGTGTGTTATAAGATGGGAAAACTTAAGCTGACAAATATTCAAACAGATTGCACTCTGTGGTATTATTTAGTGGTTTTCCTGACTGCTAGAAACTAGGCAGTATTGACCTAAAGTGCAGCCATCCACATCACTCTGTGCTTCTCACCAATGCATGGGGTGTGGAGGGGGGGGTGTACCAATTTTATATTCACTCTATCATGGGTGGCAGAACCGAAGTCTCTGAATACCAAATCTAGTTTGTAAATTGCAGGCCCTTCCATAAACATGAAATGAAAGAAAGCAATATGCACAGTGTGTTGACTTGTACGCCAAAGCGTATGTTCTTATGGTATCAGAAATATTTCTAGAGTGGTATGTTGTTATGTACAAGTGCCAGTGTCTGGGAGGAAATGACATGTTGTCTTGTGACAGGACAAGCTTCCAGAAACTTAGCAAAGAAGGAAGGTGTTGATTCTGGTCACATTTTGCTATTAGTGTTATGGGTTTCAGCAGTGTAAAGCTGAATTACTGTGTTGCAAAATGATGCATGGCTTTTAAAAAGTGTGTCACCAATGTGAAAAATTGGGAAAGCTCTGCTCTATGGGGTTGCCAGAAGGAATTGCAGCTTCCCCAATGCTTCCTTGTGCTTATCCACTCTGTGCGCACTGAAGTGGGGGAGGGGAGACCCTCCTTTGTTTCCAAGAATAGGTGGGGACTTGGATGGCACAGTCAACCTCCAATCTTTCTACACAACAATGACCTCTCCTGGACACTTCACCCTCTTCTGTACCTTCTATCATGATGAGTGTGATGATGAGATCCGAGATTTTGGGGTGTAGGGAGGAATCAGCTATTTATTGTTCAGAGGCTTGACCTCAGTTTTCCAAACAGTTTTTCATACTCCTTTTTGATGGGGTTTCTCATAAGGATGAATAGCTGTAGTAAAATTTGTCCTGTAGGCTACTAGGCCAGTTTTAGATGATATCCATAGGGTAATGGGGGGGGGGGGAATCCCAGCCAGCTCCCACCAAGAGAAGACAACCATCCTCCATCATTTCATCCCCACGTTTTAGCCTTATTTTAACTCTGCAATATATCTTTTAGTGAAACTGAGTTGGGCAGTAGTGTCTATTTTAGCATTTTGCACCAGTGCCTCTGTCCCTGCCATTATTTTATCAATATTATTGGCTAACATAGATATATGTGATGGTAATGATTAGCCCAAACTGATCATGATCACATAGCCTAAAGTATAAAGTCTGCAACTTCTGTCCACATTTATAAATTCAACGATAAAATAATAAATGGAATTCTTAGTCTATTAATCTGGAATAAGGTCCTATTAATCAGTAATTAAGGAGGCATTGTTTAAAGCAGGAGTGCAGAAACCTGTGACCCCCCAGAGGTTGTTAGAATGCAACTCCCACTAGCTGCAGCCAGCATGGCCAAGACAGAGGGATGATGGGAGCTCAACAACAACATCTTGAAGACTGCAGGTTTTCCCTGGTCTAAGCATATATTTAAATGTTAATTTAATGTTGTGGGGAAATGTAGAACATGCAATCGCACCCCCATATATATCTGGATATTTATATCCAGAAATTACAGCTACAGCATTGCTCACCATTACATGGCTATAAATCCCACTAAGCTTAATTGGACAGGATTTGCCTGGAGCTTGCCCAGGGATATGCAGGATAGAGAGGTACAAGGGCTTGAACTTGGGTTGCATCCCTTCAACTCATGGTGCTTCAAAGGTTCAGGGGTTCCGGACTGGCATAGACAACAGACAAGAGTTTCCTCAGTAATTCATGTGCAGCCTGCTAATTGACACCCACCATTGTAAACAAGCACTTTGTTTTCATATACTTGGAGGTAAAGTGTGCATACACAGAGTTTATAATTGAAAAATAAAGACACTTTGGAACGGAAGCTTTTTAGAAAGAAAATCAATGTCTTCCCCAAAAAATAAATAAAAGAAAAGCAGCAAATTTGAGTCATCACGACTCTCGCTTTGCTCCCAAAATAAACCAGACTAGTGAAGGCTGCCTACTTCTGACATATTACATGCACTGGTTTTGTTGAAAAGCAAAAGCAGAAGCCCATAACAAAATATAAAGGGAAAACAGTATAAAGAATTAAATGCCAATCCCTTTTGCCCACCCACAGAGGTCAGAATTAAGGTTATGCCGTGGATTTATAAGGAAACTCATATTGCAGCTGTCTGGACTATACCTGGCTTGAAGATAAATCAGCAGGGTAAATTTCCACTGCTGCCAGTTCTTTAACCTTCTTAAGTACAAGTGTTGAATTCTGGTCCAGTGCTTTGGCAAAAAAAAGGGGGGGCTCAAAGTCTGTGCAGCCATATCTTTCAGAAAGTTGATGCCCTTAAGCTCCCAAGGAAGCTTTTTAGGTTCATGTCTCTCCTACCCTCCCTGAGTGATCTGAAAATAATGATGAATTGGAAATAGAAGCAATTCTTAATAACTGTGTGCAACACACACACACACACACACACACACACAGAAGTAGATCAAAATTATGTGTATAGGCTGGAATCAGAGGGGCCATGAGGTCCTGCTAATGGGACCTTCATTCCCCTTTTAAACAAACAAATTACTGATCTTGCCTGTTTTCTGAAGATGCCTTCAATTTTACAAGGCACCCATCTGCTAGTCCAATTGCTTTAGCAGTGTATGTGCTGTTTCCGTTGTGGGTGAGAGCATGGAGGTTGCACACTAGTGCTTGCTAAATCATCTTAAATTTAGCTTAAGGCTCTTAACTAGATGACTCCTATCTATGCAGAGTCGTTCCTTGTGGTGAGCCACTCAGAGGCTGCTAAACAAATGCTTAAGGGGCATTCTTGTCTTCCCTGACTCTAACATAGCTCTAGAAACACCCATCTAGTTTTTTCTGCACTCACCTAGCATGGCTTAGCTATCAATGCTTCTAGATCACCTGCTCCCATAACTTTAAGTGTCTGCACCTTCTTCTCCTCACTTGATCAGCTGCCAGCATCCTACAACAGAGCCCAAACTGAAGGACTCTTTCCATCAGCATTCCATGTAGTACAGGAACAATAAAGCCTACAGAGAAGAGGCACCATTCATCTTAAAGCAGGTTCTTATGTTACTTGAGTGCCAATGTCACTCTTTCCTGAGCCACTTGAATAATGTAAGAAGGTCCCAAACCGTGTGGCTTTTCTCCATCCATGTCAACCCTCTGGAATCTTGGGTAACATTGATATGAGGAGGTACTGCACTATAGTCTCCTGGCATGTGGCCTGAGGCATCTTCTGTTGCTCTGTGAGAGGGAACAGCACTACAGCATTTCACTTGCCATTGAGTTAACCAATTTATAAGAACCAATTTATGGAATCCCAAGGGAGAACACTTGCATTTTTTTAAAAAAATGATTATAATGTTTCTGCACAATTCTGGTTTCCTTTGAAACAAATTGCCCTAGATGGACCTTATGCTTTGTTGCTTTACATTACATTATCAAATGAATAGTGCTTGTTTTGTGTTGTTTTTGTACTGTGTGCTTTTAATTACAAATTAATTCAGCTCCATTTACAAGTGAACATAGTATCAGACATAATATGCAACAAAGGCATTTCAAACCATGGGCAATTAAATCCATTCAGTCTTTGTCCATATAAATAAATTGTGTAGCTTCTGTATATGAGGTTTTTCTTCTTTTGTATGAATTCCAACAGATGACATACAGGGACAAAACGTGATCCCTTTGGTCCTTTAAGTGGGATTTGTGCCTTACTTCATTGTTTTGCAACAGTACAAAGGCTGCACCAAGGCCACTGAGATTTTTGCTTCATGATTCTGAGCATGTTGTTTGGCTGAGATTGCTGGAGAAGGGCAAATACTCTAAATGACAATCATTTTAGGAAGACCTTGTCCCTCCCAAATGGTCTCTTCTTGGGACAGACGTGTTTGCATATGTCATGTGTCATTTACAAAAATATGTGGCTTTGTTTTCATTTTAGTATCTCAATTAAGAAAAAAAATGGGGGGGACGGGACTTCTGGGCTTAGAATGGATTGCATGTGATGTTGCTAATGTTTCCTGGAAATGAAAAGCTATGATAACAGCTGCTGTCCTGGCTCCTTTTCAAGATTTTTGTTTAAACAGCGGCCATTTACAAATAGTTAAAAACTATTTCTAGTGCACTCACGTTGTTACCAAAAACACCATAAGGCATTGCAATTATTTACCAAGAATTCTTTGCAATTCCTTACCAAGTTGCTGGTCCCCCCTCCCCCACCCCACTTATAAGTCTGGTTAAAGAAAGAGTGACCTCACAGTTGGGGGTACCGGTAGCTCAGTGGTACAGTGTGTGGCTTGCATGCAGCATATCATGGGTTCGGTCCCTGACATCTCCAATTAAAAGGATCAAGTAATGGGAAAGACCTCAGAGAGCCTCTGTCAGTTGATCTAGGCAATACTGGGTAGATGGCATAAAGCAGCTTCATGGACCATTTTGGCAAACTTCTTTTTTTCTGCTGTCTCTCCCTCCTAGAAGTGTTGATTCCATACATGTTCCACACTCCATAAATACCCTAAGGGCAAGGGCATTGTATATGGATTTCCTTCCTCCCACTCCTCCTGAATTTTGCCCTTGCAGCTTTTTGGGGTGTTACCCTATTAATGTAATGGAGCAAATTCCTCCATTACATGAATGGGGGTTAAGAACCTGAGAAGCTGGCAACTCTTCTCTTGCTCCAATTTTAATGTGAATCAAAGCATTGGGGGGGTCATAAAGCTCATGTCCTTTGAGTTGGGCTTTAATGAGCCCTGTCAATTATGTCCTGGGCTCAGGAGAACTTCACTGGCATCTCTAAAAGGCATGCACAGTTCAGAGACTCCTAACTTTCACAGTAAAAACAATTTTAAAAGCACTTTCCCACCCACAATGTCTGTTAGCTTAGATGACTTTGAAAAACAATGAGAAAAAGTAAGCTACGAACATGAGTTTGACCAAACTGCGGGAGGCAGTGCAAGACAGGAGTGCCTGGCGTGCTATGGTCCATGGGGTCACAAAGAGTCGGACACGGCTAAACAACTAAACAACAACAAAGCAAAGTTAATTATTGTATATTTATATATTTAATGTGTCTGTACCAACACAGGTGGTGCTGTGGGTTAAACCACAGAGCCTAGGGCTTGCCAATCAGAAGGTCGGCAGTTCGAATCCCTGCGACGGGGTGGCGCTGTGGGTTAAACCACAGAGCCTAGGGCTTGCCGATCAGAAGGTCAGCGGTTCGAATCCCTGTGACGGGGTGAGCTCCCGTTGCTCGGTCCCAGCTCCTGCCAACCTAGCAGTTTGAAAGCACGTCAAAGTGCAAGTAGATAAATAGGTACCGCTACAGTGGGAAGGTAAACGGCGTTTCCGTGTGCTGCTCTGGTTCGCCAGAAGCGGCTTTGTCATGCTGGCCACATGACCTGGAAGCTGTACGCCAGCTCCCTCGGCCAGTAAAGCGCGATGAGCACATACAACCTATTTCTTGAACCCCTAGTGTCAAGAATTTCATGTAAATTGTTTGAATGGAGGTTGCATGCGCAGAAATGTATCTGTCTCCTTTAGATCAGTGTTTCCCAACCTTGTGCCTCCAGATGTTTTGAGACTACAATTCCCATCATCCCTAGCTAGCAAGACCAGTAGTCAGGAATGATGGGAATTGTAGTCCGAAAACAGCTGGAGGCACAAGGTTGGGAAACACTGCTTTAGATGATAAATACATGACATACTGTGCATTTAGGGCTGACCTTTGCACTCTGTATCACTGATTCTTTGACCAATTTAAACTGATCAGCATAAACAATGGATCAGTTTAAACAATGCTGATAATGTCTTCAATCTTAGTTTTCCTAGTTTCTACAGAGAAAAGACAAGTTTGATAAGGGAAGAATTACCTTCTGACATTATGAGTGGGTTTTGTATTTGTGTTTTCAGCATCTAAATGGGAAGACCAGCAATTTCCCTGGTGGGTTGAAGATTTTGGCAAAGTCCTTTTTAAGTCTATAGTACAGGAAAGATTCAAGTTTATTGTTTATTGAATTGCATTGGAAATATGCAGACTGTGCTAAATGTAAACTAAATGTATTGGGAATACAGGTGAAACTTGGAAAATTAGAATGTTGTTGAAAAGTGCATTTATTTCAGTAATGGAACTTTTTATTATTTATTTTTCTTTTAATTTTTACAAATGCTTTCTTTTTGAAATTCCACAGTAATAAAACAAATTGTTAAAATAATACAAAAATAAACATCTCTATTACATTTCAATAATTACATTCTATTTATAATTGACGCGCCTAACGACAAATAATTACAATTACAACAAATAAAGGCTTGACATATCTTACTTGCATGTCATGCATCTATCTCATATATTGGTTTCACCTTTTAAATTGCATTACTGAAATAAATGCACTTTTCAACAATATTCTAATTTTCCGAGTTTCATCCGTAGCTCTCTATAAAATGGCAGTGTTAGCTTGTATCATTGACCAGTCTTGCCTTTTCAGAAATTAGGTATATGAACAACTAAACATACTTGATATAAGTGGAAGGTACTTCTCTCCCTAAACTTTCATTGAAATCCTGATCTCTATCATGATATCACCTTTGGAATAAAAGAAAAGAAAAAAGCTTTGAGGCAGGGGCTGTAGAGCTTGGAGTGTAATTTCCAGGCATTTTGGAGCCTGAGTGAATGTGGAAAGCCCTTAACACAACATATTAAACTGAAAGGCTTTTTGTTCATTGAATATATTTATGCAGCATGCTAATTTGAGTGGAAGTTTGAAAACTGTAGCACAAGGTTTCCCACACATCCACAAAAACATTGCTTGTTCAGCTGCTATTAAATTTTGGGAAGTGCAGTAGGAGGCAGGGAACTTCATTTCTGTAAACTTGCTTAAGGTAAGAGTTCCTTACCTCAGGATCCAAGCCACAGACGGCAACAGTACTCATGGCCAGTATGTACCGTTTCTCCTAAAATAAGACGTAGCCATAAAATAAGCCATAGCAGGATTTTTAAGCATTCAAGGAATATAACCCATACACCGAAAATAAGCCATAGTGATAGGCAGTTTAACCTTGTAGGTTACCATAGTGATAGGCAGTTTAACCTTGTAGGTTAAACTGTACCATACTTAATAAAAAATAAGACATCCCCAGAAAATAAGCCATAGTTGTTGTTTTTTTGAGGAAAAATAAATATAAGACGGTGTCTTATTTTCGGAGAAACACGGTAGTTGAGGAGAGAGAGAATCTAGCTAGCATAAGCTGTGAGGCATCTGATGATAGCAGTTATCTTTGCACGAAAGATTGCCTTGATTTGTCCTGATTTGATGCATGAAGTTGGAGAATTGATCTTTCTCTGTGCTTTGTGTGCATCTCTGTTTTAATTACATGTTTCATGACATGCCTTGAACAGAATTGATAATAATGACCACAATCAATACAGCCTCTGAGGAGCAAGACCAATACAGAACACATTTTTGTGCCTTCTCCATTGAAACGGTTGAATGGCCTTTGACAAAAGGATATAAGCTGGAACTCTAGCACCTGCTTCAAAGGATCTTCAGTAGTCTCTTTGAATCTCTTTCTTTTCAAAAAAGACCCCGGGCAGATTTGAACTATTAAAATCTTGGGAAGTTACTTTTTCCACCTTTCTGGCTACACAGCCATTCCAGTTTCAATTTATGTCTTCCATGAAGTATGAGACCTTGAGGAAAGGTCTTTTCAAGGGCAAAAGTATATATCATTGATTTGAATAGAGGTGTTTGAACACATACAAAAGATTAAAACATCTTGAATAGAGACGGCTGCCTCTGCTTAGAAGTGGAAGCTAATAAGCCACAGAAAAGTCTGTAGTACATTTTATAACCATCAAGAACTTCCATAGATATGAATAGATCTCATTTACTCCTGCAGATTGTTTCCTCCAACTCAGCCAAGTGCCATGCATGCATCTCTTCTACTATGGTCTGAAGAAAGATCGGGGAGATGAGTCTCTAGCAATAAACATGACTCTGCCCCAGAAGAAGAAGAAAAGAGATGGTCACTTTCCTCTTAGGATAGGAGCATCCTTAAGATGGAGAAACTTTTCATCCAGGGGCTATGTGAAACAAAAACTCCTCTCCCTCCCCGCAATCTGTTATTGGGGGTGGCAAAGGGAAGACTGACATGCTTGGTAGCTGTTCAGTGCTTCTTCTCATTGCCCAGATAGGAGAATGTAGAAGCAGAGTTTGTGGCATCGAGAGCAGGGTAGTATTTGCATAGGAACCATAGGGGGAAAAAGGAGGATTTGGTAACCGTAGCCTTCATACTGTCATGTATGTGTATTGGATTGTAGTTGGATACTGATGGAACTGGCGGGTTGAGCCTTTATACCCCTTTCAGACTTTTCAGGTACATTCCATTTCTGGTCTCTACAATAATAGGTGATCTATATTACAGAAATCAAGGTTTTGTTGTATTTATGAACACTTAAAAATAATAATATTCATTCTTAGAAAAATGCCCAGACAAAAATCTGAAAATTTTGAAGCAATTTAAAATCCTCCTCCATTATTAGCCTGACAGGTAATGGGTCCTCCTTCTACATCAGGCAATATCACAAGCATTTAATCTGGTTTACATAAGAACAGCCTGCTGGATCAGGTCAAAGGCCTATCTAGCTTAGCATCCTGTTCTCACAGTGGCCAACCAGATGCCAATGGGAAGCCAGCAAGTAGTTGTTGACATCCATCTGTCTCAAGAGACAATGAGGGGTGCCTCCGGGGGTGAAGTCAAACCTCTGCATTGCAGCACCAAAGTGACGTCCCTGGGGCGCAAATCGGGGCAGTGTGCATGGAGGTCCTGGGTTGCCCAGACAACAAGACCCACTTCTTGGACTCACTTTTGTGGTCCAAAGGAAAGCAGAGAAATATGTTTGGCACCAGCTTGCCTGCAGGAGTTGTCTGAAGAAGGCGTAGGGACTGAGCACAGCAGCACTCTCTCCATTTTTAATTCCCCGTATTTAACAGCAGAGGTAGAACATAGCCATCCTCCATTAATTTGTCTAATCCTTTTTTTAAAAAAGTCATCCAAGTTGGTGGCTATCACTCCTTTTGAAGAAGCAGATTCCATAGTATACTTATGTGCTATGTGAAGAAGTACTGCTTTTTGTGTGTGTGTCCTGAAACTTTTGTTTGTTTTGTTTCTGATTACACTATCTTACATTTCTTCAAAGGATTTGAGTGATCATACCTGGGGTTTATCCCATTATTTTCCCACAACACCCCTTTGATGTATGATAGGCTGAGACACAATGACTGGCCTAAGGAACTTAGGGTGCTTTCATAGCCCAAAGATGGGATAGAATTGCCTAAAATAAATAAATATATTAAAAGATGATCCAGTGAACTTCATGGCTGTGTGGGTCTCCTGGCCTGCATACAGATCTCTAACCACTGCATCATACTGGCTGTCCACAATCACAACGGAAGAATTGCCTCACCTCTGGTACCATCATCTGAAACAGCTCTTAAGGGATATAAAAATGCAAACTCACCTTTTAATATAATAAGCACCTTTATGTGGATAATAACAGACAGAAGCCTGATGCCCTAATCTGGGAATTACTTGTAATTCTAGCTCTTACCATTTCTAAATCCAGTTCTCTAGATCAGCAGTTCTGCCCAGCATTGAGCAAAATCTTTTCCTATGGACAGTAATAATAACACTGCTGCTTCCTAGGACAAGAGCCCTTTGCTGCATGCTGCGTCTGCAAGACATTTCACTTGGGGAGTGTGGCATGACAGATGTGCTCTCTGAAATTTCCTTCATGTTGATTAATTCTCTGCCACTAAGGGAAGCTTCAATAAACAGCTTGAATCCAATCCAGGTTCTGGCATCGTACGTACAGCTTTTTCTGTGGTTGCCCACATGTTCGCTATACAATAAATAACACGAAAATAACATTACACTAGAGAAGGGCAGGCTGAGACTGCTGCGCACCAGTGGCGAGGGTTCTCCCACCCCTCCATGTACGCATTCTAATTATTATTATGACTAGATACTTAGCCTTAGGTGTGCTGAGGAAATCAGTATGACTCATCTGTCTAATGCTGGCAAATGCAGGGGTGGATGTTGTCCTGATGGGTAATCATCCCCATCTTTGCCTGAAAGATTTGCTAATTCCTGTAGCTGTGTAGGGCAACTATTGTGGAGCATAGCGGGAGTCTTCTTTGCTGAAATAGCCTTTCAGTAGCGTCACTTATAAACTGTGTCATGAAATTAGAAGGAACAATGGCTGTCTTGAGGATACGAGCTCTGCATGTGGCATGCATTGTCAGTAATGATAGTCTGTGCATCACTTTGTGCCATCCTTTATAGCTCATTTTCTTATGCCTGACCCTTTCAGAGTATTTTTTTACTCAGTCCTCTGAGCCGTCATCTCTTGTAGAATTATTTTGCTAGCCTGGCATCCTTACTGATTTTTGTCTGCATCAGATCAAGCTATCACCATGTCTCACCATCAGCACAGTTGCAAAGGATGTTTATCTTCCCCAGAGCTAACCCAAATCTCTAGCTTTGTGTCTTTGCTACTTTAGAGTGGCGAATGTTTTGAAAGGGCAAACAGAATTGTGTTTTTTTAAGACAGACACATGTTTAAGGGTGAATGCAGTAGTCAAGCCTAAGGGCCGGTGAGAACCATGGAGACAGGAAGGCCAAAATTAGCCAGTGGCACCAGGCTGACCCTTCAGTGGCACTTGATTTCACTGTTGTGGGAATGCCCTAATGTGGAACTCTTTGTCCTTCCTTCCACAGCTCCACTGGTGCAGAGATCCAGTGCCTAACCTGAGCTTGAGTTCTGTGGCACCTGAGAGGGTTCCATGTGCAACTTTTTTCAAAAAATGAAGAACTACGTAATAATGTGAAGGATGCAGAGAAGAAACCAGTATTTTACTGTTTTCCTTTCAAGAACTAACACCAGCAATTTTCCTTGTGAAAGTTCACATAATAAATGATAGGTGCCAGAGTTTCTCTTCAAGGAAGAGTAACATTTAAACCATCCCGGACTCAGCGTTCATCATCAGATGCCAGGGGTGCTAACTTGAATAAAATATGGGGGGGGCAGGTACCTCCACCCCGCATAATCAATCACAAGATGCAGTGCGCACACAGCAATTGAATGGCAATGCCCATCAACTTTGGGGGAAATATAATCATAACTCTACATTGCACTGGAGATCCTGTTTAGGTATGAAGATGCAACTCATGACTTGCACTGGCACAGATAAAACTGATGAATGGATTGGAAAATCAGTAATAAGGTGTTGGCATAAATGGTTTGTGAAAGGTAGCCCATATAAATGCTTATTTCAAATGGCACCTGGTCATGCTCTCACTATCATGAATTTGTCACATTAGACCTGGGAGTTGCATATAATCTATATGTTATGTTTACACCTTTTAACTGTGAGCTGTTTATCTTCTGGACTGGTGTTCTAGTTCACTCCTTTTGCCAATGCTCACTGACCCAGTTTTGATATAACATTGTTGTGTTTTCTTAATGTGAAAATGTTCAAGTCCTTATGTTCTCTCATGAGGTTTATAAGAGCCTATTTCATGGACATTGGAATGGATAACTCCATGAGATTTGCTCCTCATGTGATTTATTGTAATGTCAGAATGTGTTGGATGGGTTCGGAGTGCTGAAAAGCAGTAACACCCAGGGAATCAGAGGTTGCTGACATCATGCTTGGGACATGTGTTTGGGAGGGAACAAAGCAACCATTGCTCAAGGCCTCCAATAAAGTGCATTGAAATAACCGTTGTTGATGTAATATAGCAAAATCTCACACTATGTGTCATTGTGGCTCAGCTCCTTGCAGAGAAGCATGTGTTTTATTTTGGGCATGTAACTCAAGAGACCCACTTCAGAATCAACCTACTAATCAGCTGCCGCTGGAGTGAAGAACTGTTAAAATGCTGCTTTGTTCCTAGCATTCTACTTGGGATGAGTCTAAGTTCAAGCAAAGGAGGAAAGTAATAAATTGAGAAGATCCTGTGCTCAAATAGATATGGAATCTCCTGCTTAATTTCTGAGTACAGTAAGAGAGTTCATTAGCTTGATTCTCACTCCTGACCTAGGGCAATTCCACACCATACATTTAAAGCACATTCAATGCACATTTAAAGCACATGACTTCCCCAAAAAATCATGGTAGCTGTAGTTTGTTAAGGGTGCTTGGAATCTATAGCTCTGCGAGGGGGAAACCACAATTCCAAGGATTCTTTTAAGGGATAGTCCTATGCTTTAAAGGTGCAAAGCAGCATCTGAACAGTCCCTGAAGTGAGGCCTCAGATCAGATCTAATTGGCTGTGTTTCAAGAGACATGACTGAAAGAAAACTGTTCTTGCACCCTCACTGCTCCTTGGCTCCAAAGAGAATGTCAAGCAAGGAGAAGATTATTTGGCTTCCTACATGATTCTTCTGGCTTCTCTGACACTGTCAACAGAATGGATAAATAGTGTTAGGAGGGACGTTGAGTTTTATGGTGAGGACACCTGTCTGCTATTAACAAAAGTGAGCCCAACCAATGTCACATGAGCCTTCAAATAACCTTCAGGCAATCACTGTCTTCAGTCACTATATATCCAAGCTGGGTTAGAGCCAGAGATATACGGGACTAAAAAACTCTGTGTTATTGCCAAACCTCTAAATCATCCAGTACTTACTGCCAAATTATCTTTGGTATGATTCTGAATATATTCATGCTGAAGGGGGTTGTAGGATGTTCCCTTATATGGCCATGATATATGAACTTTTTACTCCAGAGTAGTCACATTATTTTCCATTGAGATTACACTGAAGTAAGGGCTTGGAAAATAATTTGGAAGCAATTCCAGTGAAGTCAGTGAGGCCTACTTCTAAATAAATATGTTTAGAATCAGAGTCCAAGTCTCATCAAAGTCCTGGGCAAAGGATTATGTATCCAAGTTTTACATTTGTTCCATATTCGCACAGGCACCTAGACTTTCTTTCTTGCAAGAACGGATATACTATCTCACTTCAGAGATGTGTTACCAGTTACTTCCCAAGCTGCCTCGCAGCAGAGTAAATGGAAAAGACCTTTAGTCCATATAAGGACTCAAATAATTTGCCCTATTTATGCTGACTTAATTTAACACATTTTTTTCCAGAACCCTAACATTGATTGTGTTGTGTGGTTTTCTTCAAAATGACTGTTCTGCAACAAACCACAGCTCCCTTTCTTTCAGTCTCAATAAGCAAATGGATATGGTGTTTGGCAGGGACCAGCCCCTTGGAATAATCTGTAATGTGTTCAGCCCTTTGCCCTTTTCTCAGAAGCATCAAGTTAGAATTCAGTTTCAGAAAGTGAGGCAAAGACTGCCTGGTGAGCTAGCCAGAACTCTGTGGGATCAGGCCTTCAAGTCCTCTTCAGGCTGGTAGGAAATAGGTGGACCCAACACAAGCTGCTTGGTTAATAAGGCAGCCTCCTGATTGGCCAAACTAGACATTAAAACCGGGTACCTGGCCTTTTGTAATTACCTAGTTGAGAGAGTAGTACATTCATTCTCTCTTGGCTCCTGAGCTTGGCCTACCTCAGCTCATCACCCTAACAGGGACTTCATAGAGTAGGGGTAGCCCACACTGTGCTCTCCAGATTTGTTGAACTATACTTCCCATAATCCTTGACCATTGGCCAGGCTGGCTAGACTGATTGTAGCTGGAGTCCAGCAACATCAGGAAAGCAGAACATTGGCTTCCCTTGTCATAGGCATGGACACGTAGGACCACACCAGCTGCAGTGTCCCCCAAAGATAGAAACCAGCAGTGGGCAGATGAAATAACTGGGGAAATAAGAATAGGCTCAAGTTCTTTCTGTAAATAGATCCCTAAGATTTCATGGTTCTGTCCTCATGTTATTGCTGCAACAAAAATCTGCAGTCTTAGGGCACATAGAGATGGCTCTAATTTCCAATGGCACATGTGCTATGCCAGTCTACTGAACATGGTCTCCTGCTGGTACGTATGGCTGATAAGATGAAGTCTGCATGGAAGGCTTTCTGACAAGCTTGTGTGCAGCAGAACCAGGATGTTGTTGTTGTTGTTGTTGTTGTTGGGCACCTCCTATATTTTCAGATGAAGATGAATTTACCATTAGTATGCACTGCTTGTAATGATTTTCTAGAGAAAAGGTTGCACTGTGATATCTCCACGAGACCATCTAGCCTAATATATTCTTTCTTTTTTTAATCAAACAGTTAATTCGGGAGATGGCATTGACTACAGTCAGCAGAAGCGTGAAAATATTGGAGACTTGATTCAAGAGACACTGGAAGCTTTTGAGCGCTACGGTGGTGAAGATGCTTACATAAACATTAAATACATGGTTCCAACTTACCAATCATGCCTGTTAAACTAACAAACAGAAAGAGTGAGGCTATTTACATTCTCCAGCTCTGTCAAATGTTCTGTTCCTCATTCTTTGCCTGCATCTACTAAAACAGCAGCTTCTGGACCTTTAGACTGTGTGGTACTATTGTGAACCAGTCTTTCCAATACATAAATAGTGCCTGTTTCTTTGATTACAATAGTGTACTGTGCTTATTTGTCCTGTGAATTGCTTCTTTATCACAAAAGCAGAGTGGAGCAGGAGCCAGAGTTGAACCTTCAGTTGTATGGACAATAAAACTATAATTTTCGTACGCATTTTGGCAATAGCTCTTCTGTGTCCTCTTGCCCTGGGGGCGATGTCAGAGACTGTAACGAGGAGAGTTTATGCTGACTGCTTAATAGGAGAAACAGCGGTTCAGCAGTGACTCTCTAGCAGCTGGTCAGAATAATGGTCTCTGACTCACAATAAAACTTTTAAGTATATACCAATTAGAGGAGGGATTTTTGTGTAGCCCATTAGAAAGCACCTTCATAAACTTAATTAATGATTTGTGTGCACGTGCCGTCGAAGCTTCCAGATGTTTGTATTTTTCAGCACAGAATATAGGCTCCTACTTCTACTGTATTTAATTAAAACAAGAAAACACGGCAAGGTGGGCTTAGGGGGCCTTAAAACAAAATGTGATAGTAGCGAAATGTTGCACCATTGTTTGTCTAAAAGGGCCGTTGTCATTTTCAAGAGGTTTCTGTCTCTGCGACCGGCTATTTGTAGCACTTGCTCCCCAGAGATCCCTCTCACTGCCACTGATTTGGTTTGGTTTGCACCTATAATGTGCTCACAATCGTTTTCTCTGATAGCCTTGCCTAGGATAGAGCCTGTGGACTAGAACAAACCCCCAAGCAATTTTGTGTGGCACCTGGCAGCCACGTCAAAACTTTAAACACAGTGGAGTAAAAACACGCCTGGAATTTCATACATCCAGAAAGCATAAGTTTACTATATCTGATCCTGCCCCATCCACATTCTGTGGTGGCTCTGATCATGCTTGCTGGGGCTGATGGTCAAGCAAAATCGAGAGCCACAGGGTTCTCCCCCCTCCCACCCCCTACCTTAAAGGATTACAGGCTAGCTAGGTAATGTAAAGGCAGACAGGCTGAAGAGCTGCTAATCTTGGCAAGGTCTATGTAACTGTGACAGGCAGGGTTTTCCTAAGCAATTACAGCATAACTCAGAGTGCTTTACAAAGCACAAAGGCAAGGCTCAGGTACTTAACACATTAAAACCCCTTTTCATAATGCTTCTTTCACATGCATTGCTTAGCTGTTCTTCTGTTATGAAAACAAGAAAATTGATTAAAAGAATACAGGATTCCACCCCCACCCCCCATTTCTTTCTCGCAAGGAATGCTGACCCTCTACCAATTCTCAGCCCTAATATTACATAGTGACACAGTTTACAGTTCGGTTTAAGTACACAATTGGTTCCGGAAGTCTGTACTTAACCTGAAGCGTACTTAACCTGAAGTGAACTTTCCCATTGAAAGTAATGGAAAGTGGATTAATCCGTTCCAGACGGGTCTGCGGAGTACTCAACCTGAAGCGTACTTATCCGGAAGCGTACTTAAACCGAGGTATGACTGTATACGGCTAGAACCATAGGAAAAGCTACCGGTAGGCACTAGTCCCCCCCCCCCGCCGCCGCCGCCAACACACACACACATTGGTATTTAGGGCAAAGGGTCTGTTTCAGCTTTTGGCCCTCTTTCCCCATCTGTCCATCCCATTTGCAACTGAAGTGCCAATTCAAAATGTGATGCATGTAAATCTGGTGGGCCCCCAGTTCCTGATTCTGATATTGGGCAGGGCGGGTTAAAGTAAAACACCAGAGGTGCTGCACCAGCTCTCGCTGCGAACAGAGCTCCTTCTTCATGCTAAAAGCCTCCAGGCCCAGAAGAATCAATGCATTCACAACAGAGGAACTGCATGTACATTATGGAGGCTGGTAGTGCTGGGGCTGCCAAAGCAATAAACATTCCTCAGGGCACACCCTTTCTGGCAGTTTTTCCCTGATGGCCCATGCGGGGAACATACATGCAAACAGAGAACTTAAAAAAGATCTCACAATAGAGAGCTGCGCCCCCCCCCCCCAAGCTGATCTCAAAATATTTTGAATGACAGATAACTAATGTGTGGAAATGAACTGTTTCTGACTGAAATCAAAGTCCCAACTAACACTAAACCCAAATCTTAAAGAAAACATGAGAATAGGAGAGGTCCTTGTACGTTTGCAAAGTTTGTTTTAAAAACAGCACTTAACCTGCACACAGTGCCTGAATGAATGAGAGTAGTTAAAACACAAGTCAGTTAACATTCAGTATTTTAAAGTCTTGTTAAATCAAATGGGAGTGTTTTAACTCCCCACTGAAGTCAGAGGGACTTAAAAGTACTTAACTGTCTGAACTATCACCACTTGCGCATATAAAACAGCAGAATCCTCACTGTTCCATTTTCACTAATATTGTAGGCTTATTTTTTTGGTCTGTGAAAATACAATAACGCTACCAGAAGGAACCCATTTGCTTAAGTCTTCTGTACAAACAAAGAGAGAATAGCTAGTTATAATAATGGCTCTCAGATCTAGTTACACCTTTTCTCATGTATGTCCTAAAACACTTTTATGGTAAGATACAAACAGGACAAAGTCAAAAGTACAAGAGTGTTTTTTGTTTGTTTTTTAAAAATGATATTAGAGCATAGAAAGAGCCCACCCAACAAATTTCAAGCAGCTGGACTAGTCAGATGGGCAGGGAGGATTACAATCACAGGTTGGTATGTCCCTCAGCAAGTATTCCCCCCCTTTTGTTCCATAGCACAGAAGGAAATCGGCACACATCACCCTTACAAAAATAGAACTAATGAGCAAGAGAGGAAAGGCTAGAGAGAGGCCTGCCCCTCTCCTCCACAGTGTGCTTCTCAACAAATGCACTGCCAAAGCTGAGATGTGCACTGGTTTGAGTGATGTGCCCAGATGGTGTTTCACTAGGGAGCTGGGCTCCCATGAAACTTCATTAGAGCCTAGATGACAGCAGCAGCATCTAGGGCCCTGGTGAGCTGGGAAGCGATTTATAAATCATGATAAACTTCTTAGGGGTGACACGGAATAAAGAGACCTTTTGCCTTCATATAAACCTATAGAGCCCCATCACTTAAAATACTGATTGCCGCATCTAAGAATATATATTGTAGAGATGGGAAAGGCACAGCAAATGGCAAGGAAGAAAATCATGGGGTTGGAACAACTCCTCTACAAGCAAAGCTTGCAATGTTTGGGGCTATTTGCTTTCTAATAAGTGATAGAAAGTGGGGACATGATAGAAGATGAAATTATGCATGATTTGCAGGGAGTAAATACAGAGAAGTTTTTCCCTCCCTCCTAATACTCAGGGAGTCATCCACTGAGTGGAGGCAAACTCAGGCCAGGCAAAAAGAAATACTTCTTCATACAGCAGAAAGTTAAACTATGGCACTCCACAAGAAGCGGTGATGGCCACCAACCTTGACAGCTTCAAAAGAGGGTTACACAAATTCATTGCTGATACAGCGATCAGCAACTGTAGGCCTGGCTCTGGGTTTCAGGGTCCAAGCAGCAGCAGACACAAGAGAGGGAGGCTCAGGCAAGGCATTAGTTCCAATAAACTCCATGAAATGCTTGGTGCTGGAGTCAGGCCTGAATGGTTGTTCATCATCATGGCTATACACTGACTCAACTAATGAGTCCTCTCAATGGAAGCCTGGCAAAAGGACTTCCGCTTATGGAATGGGACTTTTCTCTGCTGTCCTCCCTACGCTCTTGATGGGTTTTTGAGAACCCCAGGGCGGAGCAGAGGGATGAAGGGAGGGATTGTTCCATCTGGTTAGCCAAAATGCTCACTCTAACAGAACGATCACCTTGGCGTGCTGTTGAATTCCTCCCACTGCCTCCAGTATCAGACGCAGTGGGCCTCTGAATACCAGTTTCTGGGGCTCACGTGTTGGGTGAGGGCTGCTGCCCTCATGTCCTCCTTGTGGTCTCCCATGGGCATCTGGTTGGCCACTTTGGGATACAGGACTACATTGGTCTTCATTCTGATCCAGCAAGATTCTTCTTACATTCTTATGAGAAAGTAGTGAGGACTGAAGCCTAGGGGATGAACTCAAGTCGTCCCAAGAACTCTGCTGTGGGGGAACCCTCTTTAGCAGCTGCAACTGAATTGTAGAGCATCTGCTTGGCATGCAGGAGTCCCAACTTCATTCCCCACCATCTCCCGGTGGGACTGTGAGAAACTGAAACCCCGGAGAGTGGCAGCCAGTCAGTGTAGCCAATACTGACCTAGACTGATTCCATATAAGGCAGCTTTCGGTGTTCCTGAGTTCCACTTACTATGGCCCCAGACTGTTTTAGTTTTTATAGACTGAAGCCAGCACCTTAAATCTGTTCCAGAAACCAAGTGGAAGCCAGTGAGGAACCTTCAACACTAGTAAGTATTAATGGTGGGTCCTGCCGTATTCCGTGTATTCTGGGTCAGCTGCAGTTACCAAACACTTTTCAGAGGCAGCTCCATGTATCATAGATTGCAGTAATCATGCCTAGGCAGTACCAAAGCATGAATGATGGTCACAATATCAGCTCTATCCAGAAATGGATGCAGTGGACACTTCACTTGAAATTGCACTCCCAGCTACAAATGCCTCAAGTGCATCCATTATTGTGGCTGGATCTAAGAGGGCTGCAAACTTGATCTTCTTATGACTGTGTGTGCATTCCATTCTGTTATGGTAGGGGACGTCATGACCTGTGCCGGCCACACATTCCAATTGACAATATATATATTTATACTGTTGCTATCAATATCTATTGATTTATCAACTCTGTCCTAACAAGCTCATTTGGCCACTGGGTTTGGCATCTTGTGCCCACCCTCCTAAACCCCTGGAGGGGAGTCAGTTACAGACTTCAAATACCATTATTTTTGTGGTGGGCAGGCTATTCCTTGTGGTGGGATTACATTAATTACTCATCTAGCAAAATGTTCCTTTAACTGTATGGAAATAAGTGTTGAATGAATGAGTGTGGGGTTTTTTGGTGTAGCCCAAGGTTCCAATTTCTCTGTCTCTTGAATGTTCAGAATGTTTTCTGGTTGTTGGAAGAATTTATTATCTCTGTCCTTCATCAGCTGGATGACCAGTTTCTCCCTCTGGCTAGAAACAAAAGTCTTTTTACACTTAACATTTAATGCAGGATGAATTTTTTTCATTGACTGTACAAGATTACCAATTCATAAGCAATATTATAGAAGCATTCCAGTATAAATATATGGTCTGTGAACAGTTGCCTGTACTTCAAATGATTTTAATAGTGTGCACATTGTATGCTATAAAATGCGTAAGAGCTGGTCAGGAATATAATAAACTGATTCACCATTTGCTCCTTATGAGCTGGGTCTTGCTTCTCCTGTTGAAAAGGAAATGTTAGTTGCCATGAGTTGACTTAGACTAAGCACTCTAGGTCCCACCCAAATTTCCTATTAAAAATTGTTTGTGAGCTATATTTTTCAACAGACCTACAATCTTAGTGCATTCAGCTTCTAAGCGCACCTTTCCAGGACAAGGATGTCGGAGAATTTCAACAAAAACAGAAAAGGAAGCGGAAATTGCTGCAGTTCACATGTTCACCAGTGGCCAGGAATGGACATTAGTTAAGTGAATACAATCAGTATTCACTCACATCATTGAGTGATGTTTTTAAAACCCACAAATTTTATAATATGAACGGCTTTTTAAAATGTTTTGATGTTTCCTTTATATTAAAATGAATGCAAGTTACATAAGTAGTTACATAAGCTGTGATAAATATGGTAGACAGCGAGACAGATAATGTGGTGCTCGATGGAAACTGAACTGTAGTGGAACAGAAACAGTGCTGCTTGTGATGAATATAGGTCAGAGTGGATAATGCTTTCTTCTTAGATCCCTACCCCAAGATCAGGACAGAAACAACAGTAAAGCTCATAGCTTTTACTACAAAGGTAGAGCTCAGTTTCCTGTTTCAAGTCTGCATGCATTGCACTCGTGCTGGTTAAGTTCCTAGCAGCCCACTGGCTATGAAGCCATTGAAGAATTGAGTTTGGAGCTCAATGCACAACAGGAACTATTTTGTAAGCCACCTTGAGTCCCTGTTAGGGGGAAAGGCAGGGTATAAATAAATTAATGATGATAATTAGTAATAACAAAATAGAAGAAATTGTTAAAGACCACAATGCGCGTGCACACACACACACACTTTCCTCCCTCATTACAACATAAAAGAGACCTGCTGGATCTGACCAAAGGCTCAGCTAGTTCAGCATCCTGTTCTCACAGAGGCCAACCAGATGCTGATGGGAAGCCTGAAAGGACCTGAGCACAAATGCAGTCTCCCCTCATGCATCGGGATCGCTCGGTTGGTAGAAGATGAGACTCTTAATGTCAGGGTTGTTGGTTCGAGCCCCACGTAGGGCAGAAAGATTCCTGCATTGCTGGGGATTGGACTGGTCACTCCCTCATGGTCCCTTCCAACTCTACAATTATATGATTCTATGATTCATCCTGCCTCCAACTCCCTCTCTCCTTTCATATATGGTTCACAGCTTCACAGGATTGTAGAGCCACTTTCCTGATCTCTTCCCTATGGTTGAACAGATATAATACGTATAGGCCCTGAGCTGACTGTGAGCAGCATATCACTGTCAGATAATCGGCCATCGCAGAGATAAGCTGTTTAGGGGGAGCTAAATCCAACCCCTTCTTCTTGCTACTGAACAGCTGGTCGGTGCTATTTCTTATGAGCTCACAAAGCTATGTGCATGAAACACTGGCTGCTGGACAAGGCTGGGAATCACAACTGTGGTGTCTATTGAACCTTGTCTACTAATTCAGATTCCACACAGATGTGGGTAACAAATGGGTTTATAGTCAGGCCTGGATTTGAGAAGCATCATATGTTGGTGTCAGAGTTTGTACCTTTCATGCAAAAGATGCCAGTTTCCATGTCTGGCATTTTCAGGTAGAGCTTGGATGGGCATCTGGAGAGCAGCAACTTGTGAGTGTAGACATTGAGCTAGCTAGACCAGTAGTCTGACTTGGTATCCCGCATTCAGGTAACAATACAAACGTGGGAGCTTGCTTATGCACTAATATGGGGCTAGATTGTGAGGCTAGTGTGTGAACTGCCTTATACTGAATCAGGCCCAGGTCTTGCTCTGTACTGTCAACTCTGGCCAGGGATACTCAGGCAGAGGCCCTATCCAGGCCTGCTTCCTGAACCCATTCATTTGAGATGCCAAGGATTGCACTTGGGGGTTTCCCTGCTTTAGAGCTCCCAAATTCCTCCTCCCACCAGTTGTAGAAGAAAAATGCTTTCCTAGAGCAAAATGGAACAGGCTTCCCCCATCTCCACAGCTCGGCCATCAGATTGCATGTAGCATAATCAAGCCCCACAGCAAAACACTTCATTTTGACCAGTCCCAGCCCTTGTTTTGGGAGGCACCTGAATGAATTCTGCTGTGGAATGAAAATGAGCACTGAGAAAAATCAAGCTTAACTAAATTGGTCTCTGCATGATCTATAACCCTTTCTGTGGTATAGCGGTTAAAAGCGGTGGATTCATAATCTGGTGAACCGGGTTCGCGTCTCCGCTCTTCCACATGCAGCTGCTGGGTGACCTTGGGCTAGTCACACTTCTCTGAAGTCTCTCAGCCTCACTCACCTCACAGAGTGTTTGTTGTGGGGGAGGAGGGGAAAGGAGAATGTTAGCTGCTTTGAAACTCCTTCGGGTAGTGATAAAGGGGGATATCAAATCCAAACTCTTCTTCTCTATTGTATTCTTGGGAAGAGAACCTGGAAACATGTGTGCTCGATGCACCATTTCACAGGGTTTATTTTATTTTTCAGCTATTCCCTCTAAGAAGTGTATGTTCAAATTCTTCCCTATTTGTAATAATACAGCATCCTTTTTGTTTTGTTTTTAAGAACAAAAGAAGGAATTGCTAGCGCAGTGCCTCCAGAATCCAAAGGTGAACATCTGGTTCTTGCATGTATTCCCTCCTTGTTGTGCATCATTCCAGGAGTCATGTGATCAGAGATTTTAAGCTTTTCGCTGCCACTATGCAGGACTTTGGCAAAAAGTATGTGTGAGGACTTGAAAACCGACAGAGGGGCTGGAAGATGTTCTCTGCATACAATCAAGCTCATGTGTGCTTTGATTCAGTGAAGGAACACAATAGGATCATTCAAAAGTTTGCCTTTGAAAAGGCCCTTTGTTCACTCCTCCGTGTTCCTGGGGTGTGCAAAGATGTAAAAATGCAATGCAAAGAATGGAGGAGAGGCAGAGAAATCTGTCAAAAATGTTATTTTTGAAAAGCATGCATTTTTTGCAAGCCAGGCGTAGGCCAGTCCGCATTCAGCTTCAGTTTATTAAGCTGCATTTGTAGACCTGTTAGCAAGCTAGTAGGCACAGCCCACATTCAAAGGAATGTACCAATAAGACAAATAAGGCTGAAAAGACATTCCAGAACCAAACCCTTGGATTGTTGGTTTCTTTTTTTAATCTAACTTTTTGACAGCTTTTCCCAGTCAACTTCCTGGCTGCTGTCCTATACAGTGTGTTGTTGTTGTTTAGTCGTTTAGTCGTGTCCGACTCTTCGTGACCCCATGGACCATAGCACGCCAGGCACTCCTGTCTTGCACTGCCTCCCGTAGTTTGGTCAAACTCATGTTCGTAGCTTCGAGAATCCTATACAGTGAATCCTATACAGTGTATAGGATTGCAAATTGCTACCTAAATGGGCTCCTCTTAATAAACAGTTGTTAAAATGCTTGACGAATGTACCTGTTAGTAAGCCCCATTGATCTCAGTAGGGCTTGCATTTGAGTAGGATTGCGCTATAATTTATACAGGAAATGGTTTGCTTTACTTTTATTCTCTCCTGTCCTTTTCAAGTGCTGCTATTGGCAGTTGACTTAATAGATTGAAAAGGATCTCCAGCCCTTGAACTCTCTTGCTCGGAAGCCCCGGCCATGTCACATGCGTGGCAAAGGCCACATATCTCCCGAAATGCCACCACTTTTCACAAAGGAGGTTTAAGAACCCCAATTGAATAAAGCTTTCTCTGTGAAATATCTTTATGGAACTACAAAGCAGTTAAACCCTCTCCAGGGGAAAAATTGTAGACATCTTTTAGAGGGTGACAGTAGCAAATCTAACCACCTCGGAGGCTTCATTAATAAGATCTCTCCCTTATCAGCAGGAGGAGAGGGGATAAATCTTCATTGCAGGGAAGAAAACTGGCTGCAATCCTGAAAGTAAGTCCCATTGAACTCAGCGGGGCTTACTTCTTTGTAAGCATACATAAGACTGCTACGAGGGCTATGATCCTATGCAGGTTTATCTAAGATCAAGGCCAGTTGATCACTGTAAGATTTTCTTGAACAAAACATGCACAAAATCTGGATAGAATGTTACATCGTTGTGATTAGAGTCCAGTTCTCTGGGTCACAACCTGGCTCAGATGTGCCTAAACTCTAAAGTCCACTAAGTGACAAAATAAAGAAAAGCAGGGTATGTGGATGTTTCCATTTTATTCACATCACAAAGTTATTTATTTAAAGATTTATGAATTATATTAAAAGCCAAAATATCCAAATGCTTCGTGAGGTCCTGCTTTAAGCAGTGCTTTTTTTCTACATATATATAAAAAAGTTTAGGGGTACTCTCATTTTCCTACTTATATTGAAATACTGCTCCTCAATGAGGCCAAACTTAGATTCACAAAATGTTTAGGGGTATGTGTACCCCTGCGTCCCCCCAGAAAAAAAGCACTGGCTTTAAGTATTCTGTTTGCAAGATATGAGCTAATCTAAGCCTGCCTGCTCGCAATACCTTAGATCTGAGCTTGCAATGTTGCTGTGACCTTGTTGCCACTGATCTAGCCGCCTGGATCCTGCAAGGTTTTGCTGTCCTTTATTGCAGCTTGCTAAACCAAAGCAAAATATTGCAAAATATTTCCAAAGCACACAGCAACACTACACAACTCAGGTCCTTTCCAACGCAACTGGTCAGCAGAAGACTTTATGTACTGTAATGCTTTTATCCGGCTAGTGTTGCTGCTCTTCCCGCCCAGCTCACCACCAGGGCCGGCTCTAGGGGTAGTCTGGGTGGCGCCGGCCCGCTGCACCCGCCCACCAGCCGCGGCAAGAAACGGAGCAAGGTGGGGGCGCCGGAGCGATCTCCGCACCACAGCGCCAGGGCGCCCGACGTGCTTGAGACGGCCCTGCTCACCACCCCAGTCCAACAGTAAATTCTTGAATTGCTGTGGAAACATCTATTGTGGATGCAGTGGTTTCCAAAAGCAGCCATTTGAATCCATTAGCTACCATTGCCATGCAAATCCACCTTCATAGGCCAATGGGGAAAGTCCAGAATGCATCTTATATCTATTCTACACCATTGGTGGGTGGTCAAGACAACTTCTCCTTCTACATTTATTATTACATTTACAGTCCACTTTTTACCCATGGAGTTCAATGCAGCACACATGGTTCTCTTCACCCCCATTTTATTCTCATAAAAAGCCTGGGATATAGGTTAGGCTGAATGAAAGCAACTGGCCCAAAACTCACCCAATCTTGGGAGTTTGAGCACAGGTCTTTCAGGTCCTAATCCAGCCACTACACCATATGGGTCAGAGTCATTCTAACACATGAATCTTTCTACTCAGTGCCACATACCAAATCATATACCAAAGGAGCAGAGCTATTCTTGTTACTGCATTTTCAGTTCACTCATCTCCCAGTTGCCCACGGCACTGTCCCTGTCATTCCATTGTACTGTATGTCAACACTCTTGTCCAGGCCAGACCTGGGCAGATTTCAGACTGGTGAGATCTCCTTTGTTTTTACTAGAGCCCCAGGTCCACCAATCAGGCCAGGTGACTGGGGGAGGCATCAACTATTGCAAAAACAAAACAAAGCACAGTACCAGCAACACCCTATGAGCCACACATTGGAATGACCTTAACAAATGGAAATCGACACTTGAGTCCTTACAGATCAGGTATTACAATTCTAAAAAGGGAAGAGGGGAAATGCTTTTTGGTTGTTATTGTCAAATAGCAGAGACAGAAACTCTTGTTGATCTATTGCAAATTGTCCAAGGTGTAACTAGTAAATCCGGGTCCACTTCTGCCCATCCCTTCCCCAGGGTACACTGTGTACAACAGCCTTAGGATGAATTTCTATGTGTGAATGCATATAAAGTGTCTGGTTTCCCCACTGAATCACATCCACTGGAAGCTTCTCTCTTGGGGCTAATAGCAGCTTCTGGGGGGAATATTTTTATTAGTACAGTGGTGGAGGGGAAAGGGTTGATCCCATTCCTTCTGTGCCACAGTCCTACTCCCCTCACTGTTATTTACTAGAGGGAATTAGACATGTTAAATGCATTCACACAATTAACATACTATCTAGTTTGCCCCCCCCAAAAAAGTTAGCTGTTGGTGTACCAAGAGAAACATTGGCATGATCTAGACTGCTGTATTCACAGCAGTCTTGAACTGAGTGTTTGTGACAGAGGAGGAATACCACATTGGACACAATACCACAGCATGATAATAACACACTCTCTTGAGCCAAACAGAGAATCCATAATTCCCAACCGACATTCCCAGCCCTCTTTTATTATTATCCCCCCCCCCTCAGCATTCCTCGAATCTGGTCACTTCTCCTCCACTTGCCACCTTCCCTTCATACTTGCAAATATTTCTGATTTTTTATTACCACGATGTAGCGTCTGGCTGCCTTCTTGCGTCTCCCATGTCTTTATATTAGATTTCCCTCCCTTGCCTCTTTCAGCCACTTGTCATTTTATAACCTGATCAATAGAAGGCAGTTATACAAACAGCACCTTTTTAATTTCCAGGGGAGCAACATAAAGAGGCGAAGGTGAAGGACAGCAGTTACTCAGTCACATTTTGATGTTTAATTTTATCTATCGAGTTCAGATTGTCATGAAATTTTTAATATTGCTCCTGAATTATATAGGCAGTTTCATTTGCTCTGCCTGGGTTTTATGAAACAACTTTGCTCTATGTCTGTGAGCTGGGCGGTAAGTTATTTATTCTTCACAGATATACTAGTTTGTGGTGTGCTCAGGGGGGGTCCCTGTGATCCGAGGCCCCATATGCACTCTACATTTAAAATCGTATTGTACACAGAGGTGCGTCTTCATTATACATACAGCTTTTGACACTTGAGAAGTATTTTTCTAGGACCCACATCATTCTTGTAATTTTTAGTTGTTTTAAACTGTTTTCAAAAATGTGTAATATTGCATTTCAATATTAATGTTACATTTTAATTGTAACCTGCCCTGGGACCTTAGGGTGAAGGGCAGGTAATAAATAATATTACCTGTAAAGAGTGCCAGGAGTTGGTTGGAGACCTCTATTCCCTTTATACGAGTTATAATATCCCGTGTTTCCTGTTAAAGAGGACTTGATTATCAAATGACTCCATGTACTGCAACTCTCCAATTTGGGGATCATTTTACCGATTTAGCTTACAGAACATGAGGATGTCTCATGTTAATGTATGCGAAGATTCAGGAATGGTTGTGGTTGTAGTAATAATAAATATATTAATAATATACAGCTGTTATGTACAGTACATGATTCAGGAGGCAGTATTGGTGTCACATAACAAGAATTCTGCAGTTATCCTTTGATAATCCTGTTAGTTTTCGAATGAGGTGAATTGGTCTGAAAGCCTTGAAAATCCATTTCACTAAGCTGGGACACCAGAAGCAAACCAACGCATAACTGTGTGTGCAACAGGACGTTCCCCTTCACTTCTCCTTCCAGCTCCATGAAAAGCTAGTATCTGTGCACAGCCCAAGCTACTTGATGAAAGACTCGCTTCCCTGTCATGTTCCAATGGGTAGTCTGAGAAATGTCAGGAAACCACAAACCAACATTTACAAGAGCTCCAGTGGCTGAAGCAGAAGACAGGAATGTGTCTTGGCTCTGAAAGAACTGTGCTGTGTGCCTTGGAACAAATTAGTTATCTTCCCTGCACTTTGGCCTCCTAGACAAGGAGGAGGAACAAGAGTAACTGCTGTGGGAAGATAGCTGATAGGATGGCTGCATAGTCCTTTATACTCTTGAAAGACCTGCATGAAAAATCTCTGTTCTTATGATGTCTCCTGAAATATCCATCTCTTTTGTTCTGAAAGATTTGCATTGGCTCCCAGTACGTTTCCGAGCAGAATTCAAAGTGTTGGTGCTGACCTTTAAAGCCCTAAACGGCCTCGGCCCAGAATACCTGAAGGAGCGTCTCCACCTCCATCATTCTGCCCGGACACTGAGGTCCAGCGCTGAGGGCCTTCTGGCGCTTCCCTCACTGCGAGAAGCCAAGTTACAGGGAAGCAGGCAGAGGGCCTTCTCGGTAGTGGCACCCGCCCTGTGGAACACCCTCCCACCAGATGTCAAAAAGAAAAATAACTACCAGACTTTTAGGACATCTGAAGGCAGCCCTGTTTAGGGGAGCTTTTAATCTTTAAGAAATTAGTGTATTTTAATATTTCTGTTGGAAGCTTCCCAGAGTGGCTGGGGAAACCCAGCCAGCTGGGCGGGGTATAAATATTATTATTATTATTATTATTATTATTATTATTAAGTTGGATGATAGGACCGTCTTATCCTGTATTCTCTATACACACTTGCAGTGGCTCTCTAAGGTTTCACACAAGAGTCTTGCGCAGCCCTGAAGATTCCTGAGACTGAACCTAGGCCTGTTTTAATTGTGAATTCCACCACTCAGCTATGGCACATTTTAAACACCACATTGCAGGAGTGCCAACTTGAATAAAATATTGTAGGGGCCCAGGTAAGCCCTGCCCTGCATAATTGCTCACAAGACGCAGCACACATACATTATACATAAGGGCCCAAAGCTAATGATTTTTCTTTTTTAAAAAAAACAACCACTTAATATCATCTTTACTATGTATTTCTGTCCTTCCTCAGAAGGTCAAGCCAGGCCATGCACATATTCTTGTTCTTCACAGACCAGGCACATAGACCACATGCTTCTTGTGAAATGCTCCATCAGTGCCAAAGTTTCAATCAGGGTGAATTTATGTAACTTTTAAAGGTAATAATCCTAATTCCTGTTCAGTTTATTAAAGTTCACTGCGATTACATTTTCTTTCTTTTAATACACCTGAAATTGCTCTTTTCCTGAATAAATATTTTATTTATCTGCCCTTTCAATCTGCCAAATAGAACTGGGAAAACTATATAAGGATTGTTGTTGTTGTTTAGTTGTTTAGTCGTGTCCGACTCTTCGTGACCCCATGGACCAGAGCCTTCATGGATCACTGCCTTGTTGTGGTGAAGGGGCTTGAATGACTCCAAGAAGCTATGAGCTATGCCATGCAGGGCCACCCAAGACAGACAGGTCATAGTGGAGAGTTTTGACTAAACGTGATCCACCTGGAGCAGGAACGGGAAGCCACTCCAGTATCCCTGCCAAGAAAACTCCATGGACAAAAACAACAGGCATAAGGATTGTTACTTGTTGGTTATCTATTATCCCATTGGAAAGCACAATATCAGTATATCAGCATATACTGATGATCCAAGCGTATATAGATAGGTGAGAAGCAGGAATGAAGAGAGGCTGTAGGGGTACTGAGTCTTCACATTCCCCACAGATCAGAATAAATAAAAGATCTGTCACAATTTCTCTAGTACACAGTAACTGCCTTTTAAAAGGCTAATAGTATATGTTGATTTATGAAAGATCGTGATGCTCCAGCGGCTTTTACTGTATCATCATAAAACCACAATTCTGCAGAGTACTTTAAGCCAAAATATTCTGTTTGCTGCTTACTTGGTCTCACTGCAGACTCTTGTTTTGTGCTGTGTGTGAAAAGAAAAAGAAGCTGTTCTAAACTGGCCACCAAGATTAGACAGCTGGAGATGTCTAACTCTTATTTCATAATGTGGTATGTGGGAAAAGGTGAGAAAAGGACTGATAAATAGACTATGATAAATACAAAGATGTCATGAGCAGCTGATCTTGGTCCAGATTAATCCCTCTCTTTTTTCATGGAATGCATTCTAGGGGACATCAGGGTAGCTGACAGCAGAATTCAGCCTTCCAAATGCCAAAGAGAATAAACTGGTTATAGGAACTTTTCTGCAGTTTATTGGTGGCAGTGATTTTGGGCTGCCAAACACGAGCATTTCTCAAAGTATACAAAGATGCAATTTGAGCACACCTGAAATTATATGCACATGCAGTTTTCTTAATTATCAATCATTTTAATGTATATTTGATATCTTATATAAACTGTAAACCGTTTGTGATAATTAAGTGGTATATAAATCTTGCTGAATGAATAAATTAAATGACAATGCCCATATTTATCTTGCAACTCAGTGACTCAGTTTCCCAGCCTGGGACAAGACAATAATACTGTGAAAGCAATCTTGGCCCAAAATTAAGCTAGCATTAGGTAAGGAGCCTAGAAATGCTTCAGTATTAGGATGCTCATATATTTAAGCAAGTTTCCAAAAGCATTTTCATGCCACCTTTCTCTCCTGTCTCTCCGGGGGGGGGGGGGATATCCTCTTTTGCAAGTGCAATGGGAGGAGAAGGAGGGCAAGCACTGCTAATACTACTTTGCCACACACTGTCAAGTACTTATAAACTCTATTTATAGCTACAGTTAAAGATTCCGATATGCAAGCACTCCATTAAAAGACCACATTAATGAGCCCTCAGAGAAAATATCTCACAAAGCCTTTGAGCTCATAACTGCTTGGTTGTGTGGGGCTTCTTGCTTGTTAACATTCATAAAATATAAATACTGTGTACTAAACACCAGCACTTTGTAGGTCTCGGTGACTGATGATGCTATCAACGGATTGTGTTATGCCGTTTTCAAATGCACCGCTAGGATTTAATTGCCTGGTGTCATTTATTTCTCTGCATTCCTGTTTGGAAAGTCTTCTTTCCATTTGGATCCCAAGTACTCGCTACATTAGGGTGACTCACTAGAAGAGTACTATCTATGGATATTGTCACAGAGATAGCAGCCAAGCAAAGCTTAGGTGTAGCGCCAACTCAGAATTTCAAGTGCTGACCTTATGGCTGCAATAAACAAATAAAAACCTTCCTTTTTGCAGGATTTAAAGAAATGAAGCAAAGTGTCCCTCTGACACAAGGGACCCCATAGTATTACTACTGGGAGAAGCATGGCAGCAGTGGGGGAAGGGAGCCCAGTGATAAAATAAATGCAGTTGAAAAAATGGATTGGTTTTTTCCTTTCTCTGCAGCCCTTTCCCCCTTCTTATCACCCCACACTTTCACTACTGATATTGATTTAAAGGTATCTATTCCCCTTCTTTTAAGACAGCATCTTAAAAAGCAGAGACATCACCCTGCTGGCAAAGGTCCGTATAGTTAAAGCTATGGTTTTCCCAGTAGTGAGGTATGGAAGTGAGAGCTGGACCATAAAGAAGGCTGATCACCAAAGAATTGATGCTTTTGAATTATGGTGCTGGAGGAGACTCTTGAGAGTCCCATGGACTGCAAAAAGATCAAAGCTATCCATTCTTAAGGAAATCAGCCCTGAGTGCTCACTGGAAGGACAGATCCTGAAGCTGAGGCTCCAAATATTTGGCCACCTCATAAGAAGAGATGACTCCCTGGAAAAGGCCCCTCTGTTGGGAAAGATGGAGGGCACAAGGAGAGGGGGACGACAGATGGTTGGACAGTGTTCTCGAAGCTACCAACATGAGTTTGACCAAACTGCAGGAGGCAGTGGAAGACAGGAGTGCCTGGCGTGCTCTGGTCCATGGGGTCACGAAGAGTCGGACACAATTAAATGACTAAACAACAACAACAATAACAACACCCCCCTTCTATTGGCTATATAGAGTTCTTATTTCAAACCTAAGTTCAGCATGGGATGGTCAGGGACAGGGACCCTGTGGCTATCAGGAAAGTCTTGTCCAGCCACACATGATTGGTACACATCAGGACAAGCTGAAGATGGGAAAGGGGAGGTTGGAGACTTAGGAGGTGGTTAAGGGACAACAGTTCACAGTTCACATTTGTGTTGAGCTTTTAAAATCTGGATGTACAGAGGGCGTTTAAATATTCCTGTTAGGCATCTCTCTTTCTTCCACATCAGGTAGTGTCCTTAAAAAGAACAAAAAACTAACCCTGAGCTTATACTGTACTCAACACTAAGGTCTCACAACAAATGTAACTTACGTATTTGTAAGAAAGACTGTACAACCTGAAAAAAGATACAAGGCATGTACTTTTGTAAACCAAGAAAACCTTTAATAAAAATAAATAAAAACAAAAACTAGCTCTGCACAATTGGATTACTTTCCATATTCAGACACTAAAAGAATCCAAGCGAGAGCCTTCCCATAGGGTTCTGCTTAAAACTTCCCCCTCCACCACTCAATAGTGAAAATCTAAAATGGTATCCAGTAGTAGTGTGAAGAAATATGGCACATCACCAGAACCTCGTACGGATCATCTGCACTAGGTGATCTGAATTAGACAATGCATTCTTCTTTCTATGTTTATTTAAAAATTGTAAAACGGCGGGGATTTATTTTACAAGTGACATGAAAATTGCTTTAATTGTTATCTGCAAATCGTCAATGATGTTGCCATCATGTCAACGGATGCTCATTGACTGCATTGACAAGTGAAGCTTTTTTGATGTAAAAATTGCCACATTCTCCTTCAAATAGTGTGTAACCCCCCCCCCCCGCCTCCGCAGAACATTTCTTACTTCCACAGTCTTCTGGGTAACGTATAGGACAGAGCAGTTTAGTAATAATTGCAACCATGATGTGATATTATTTTAACTATCTGGTAATTACTTGCCACTGCACTTCACATCGCTTATGGTGTTAGCTATGGGGCAGGTGGATGTGGTTCAGATATCAAGGAAATAATTAGAAGACATCTGAAGGCAGCCCTGTTTAGGGAAGTTTTTAATGTTTGATTTTTTTTTTATCCTGCTTTTGCTATTCTGCTGGGAGCCACTGGGAGTGGCCGGGGAAACCCAGCCGGATGGGTGGGCTATAAATAATACAATTATTATTATTATTATTATTATTATTATTATTATTATTATTCGGAGGAAACAACCTCACAGGCCAAATTAAACCTTTTGTTGGACTGATTTATGCCCATGGGCCAGAGGTTCCCAACTACTGCTTCAGGTTATTTTATTCCAATTGTCCCACCCCACAAGCGTGAAATGCTAAGGACTTTAATCAGTCAGTCTCTTCGTTTCTTTGGAGATCTTACTGTATTGCTGCATGTGTGTTGTGCTTATTGTTGTTGTTGCTGCGACGAAAGACCCTTGCTTCTGTCTTATTTATTCTACCTCTCACTTATTGCAGGAACTACCGTAACAGGGATGGTCTGGGGTAAACTGAGCCTCCCCCCTATTGCTCCCCTTAGCCTTTCTGTATTCCCTCATTCACTCGAGGGTTTTATTCTATTTCCTCTTCTTTTATGCAAAAGAGAGTCCTCTTCCAGCACAACCGTGGCCAGGTACCTATAAAAGTTCAGGGTTGTATCTGAGACTATCCCTTGTGTCCACAGTATAGGGATTTCTGCCTCTAAGAATCCCTTTCTGTAAAAGCTTGCCCCTTCCCTGAGGTAACTTTATGACACCCTGGGTCTGTCTGCCTGGCTCACCCTCTTGGTGCACCCCAAAGATACAAACTAACAGTTCCACTCTTGAAGGAAATGTTGTATTTTTAATGGGTGTCCTCATGAATGAGTTTCATGTACCTTGGCTGGAAAAATAACACAGACGATTCTCTGATTGGCACTTTAACACTGGAAATTTTATTTCTAGAGAAAGTAATGGTTGCTTTAAGGTATTCCTGTTGTACAAGCTTAGTTTCAATGGTAATAACCTTGTTACTCAGGTACTAGATAACCTAACGACTACCTAACCTAAACCTACTCTCCTAGATCTTCTTTACAACCACCCTCACCCTCCCGCTCCCCCAGCACCCTCTCAACTGACAAAACGGCTCTCCCTTCTCTTTAAACATTCAACCATTCCCCTCCCCTCATGGAATGTCCAGTCCGTCGACATGGAGTCTGAGTTAACCCTTGATGGGTCGGATTGATAAAGCTATAACAAACAGTGTAAAAACGTCACATTGCCCTTATTTTTAACCTCATTTCAAAATAAAATTCCATGGGGGGGGGGGGGACTGAATGAAACTGGGCTTACTAACTTGAAAGTCCAGCAAGAGTCCGATGAAAAGGGTTTGCTCTAGAGCTGAAAGTGAGGGAAAATAGGTGGCTACTTCTTCTGTTGTGGAGGAAGGGAATGAAGCAGACATACTTAAAGTGAAAGGAAACAGCAGGGCCTCCACCCACCCATCCCAGCCATCAAACACTGTTACTATTAAACTGCAAATGTAATTACCTTGTCGTGAAAAGACAGAAAAACGAAATACATGATCACTGCTATGTTTCTGTAATCTAGTTACTTGATACTTTGTATCCTGTGCAAAAACAGATACCAGAATCTTCATTAGCTCTGCTAGTGTCAACTTTTCTAATGGAACTTGTCTTTCTAGCGCTACTGCTGACCTGCTTCCATCTATCTTCTGGAATGCATATGTTAGGCTGTTATTTTGGCTCCTGTGTGCATATAATACATATGTATAAGGGACTAACAATTGATAAATACTGTTTGGTAAAAAGAAATTCCCATTTCAAAAGCCTGCCTTTTGAATACAGTATTCAAAAGGTGTCTAAAAGAAGGCAGAGATTATTCCTGCTGGAGCTTTACGGGCAAGGAGTTCTGTGGAGCGGGGCCTGCCTGCTACAGGCACCAGTCCCTGGGGCAGTTTGAGTGAACCTCAGGGACATGGACGGTGCCATTGAAAGTGCTCCGTCAGATGCTCTCAGTGACTGAGGAACAGCAGAAGGCTGTTCAGGTGATCCTCATTATTGCCTTCTTATCCTGTTCTGCGTTGTCTCAGCCCTCTTTCCATTTTCCTGGCTCCCACTTCTCGCTTGGCTCTGTCTCCTGTTGCCTTCTTGACACGGTTTGGCTTTCCGACCTTGGCGTGAGGTCTGACCTCGCAGCGTCTGGGCTAGCTCAGATTACATCGCTTGTGCCCTGGCCTGACTCATCGGCTGGCCTGACTCAATCCCAGTTGTGTTCCCTCCAGCCGTCAACAGCATTCCAACCCTCAGCACTTGGTTCCATTTCTGTCCCCTGCTCTGGTCAGCTGCTGTGTGCCTCGAAACAGTCTTTTAATGGAGCTTCTCATTTTCCTCAAAGGGAACAAAGGCACTGTCAAGTTTGCATTTCAATACATAAAAATACATGGCTTTTTTTTAAAAAGTGTGCAGGATCCGTCAACATATTGCCTTGTTTGTAAGCTTCTCATCTCGGGAACATTGGGCTGGCCGCTGATGGAGATGGTTATAGGTGAAGATGGAGCTTTGACCTCATCAAACAAGGAAGGCCCAATTGTTGGAATGGACTGTTGTTTGCTAGCAGCCCTCCTGATAGTTTTCAGGGTCAGAATAGTTCACCCACCCTTGTTTGGCACTGACCTGAAATCCTGTGCTTAGTTTTACCAACAAAGTGCTTTCAACCTTCTGGCTGATTTAAACCTGGGAAGTGTCATATTATCCGAGGACATTCTCAAACATGCATTAATTCACTGCATTCACCCGGTAGATCAGGCATTTATTCTCACTAATTTGGGATGGTGACAATACAAATTGTGGAGCAGACAGCACCGCCAGTGCCTGGGCAGAAGACATGATAGGAGAAATTAGTTTCCGACCTAAGATGCCAGGGGTACTCCTAGAATTATGAATATTGCCCCACATTTTTAGGGCTTTAAAACATGGTGCTAAATGTGTCAATGCCAATCACAGCATAGGTTTTAATGTATCTAATAGTAAGCACAGGAGGAGGATTTTTATAATGATCACAGCATGCTGGGATTTAGAGAAAGTTTTACCCTTCTCCTCCATTTGTGATATTAATGAAAATTGTGACTCGTCTCATGTGGCAATTCATAATACGGTAATTGAAAAGTTCCCATTGCTGCTGGGGTGGGGTGGGGTGGCTTTCGCAGAGCTAATAGATAGCAAGGAAAGGAGAAATCCTATGTTTCCTGTATGTTGTGGTCCTGATAAAACTTGGGGCAGGAGGTTGTTTCAAATAAACCAACTCTTAAATAAGTCAATATAATCATTGCAATGCAATAATAATAAATAAATAAATAAACAAACAAATAAATAATTTATTATTTAGACCCTGCCCATCTTGCTGGGTTTCCCCAGCCACTCTGGGTGGCTTCCAACAAAATATTAAAATACAATAGTCTATTAAATATTAAAAGCTTCCCTAAACAGGGCTGCCTTCAGATGTCTTCTAAAAGTCTGGTAGTTGCACGGTTAGGCCATAAATGCTCCACTTAAAAACACTTAAAAAGTTTTGAGTACAGTACTTGTTTTAAACTTCTTTCAGACAGGCAGAAAGTGGCAGCAAATGAAAGCTGGCAAGATTCATTTCCCCTTTTTATTATTGGGGAGAGGGGGTGTCAACATCTCATTTCCCTAAAATGCAGCTAATGCTCAGTCAAGAGTTTCTCTCTTGGCTCAAGTGATGAGCCCACAGAGGCATTTAAACTGAACAGTGTGCAAAGAACAGGGTGTTGTTTTCCCCTGGAGCCAGAAGCTAGGAGCCATCTCCCTTGGCTCAAGATTTATTTCTCATGGCTTTAGCCATGAAGGCTGACCTCACTACTCTGGGAGAAAGCTGGGATTGCATACTCAGAAACCTAATGAACCTTTTGCTGCCTGTGCAGCGTTTTCTCACCCTCTGCTGCTAACCACACTGTCTTTGTGCAAAAGGACAAGAAGGTCCCTGCGCAGATTGTGTCATTTCCTCTTTCTCCAGACCTTAATGTATATTATTGGCCTTATCCACTGACAACTGGTTTGCGGAGGCAAGGAAATTGTCAGCAGTTACTTGAGCTGCTCAGGGGTAAACCCATAAAATCATCACTCCTCTTCAAACTCGGATCAGTTGACAGTCTTGTTACTGAGCACGATCCTCAGGATTTATTGACTTGAGAGAATATTCCTCTATAGATAGATCCAAGCACCTTTGCTGGGTGGTCCATTACTAAAGACAAGAGTTAATTTTGTGGGCAGCTCATATAGAGAAATGAGCGTCTCTCATCATGTCTGGAATGCCTTTTTGTGCTCAAAGGTGAGACCTTGGTGATATCCATAAGTCCTAAACTCTGACTTTCCATTTAGACAACACATCCCACCCCCATTTCTAAAAACAATACACCTGCTCTGACCACATATATTTCAACCATTGGTATCCTTTACTCACCAAGTTACTAAAGTCTATTCTAAGATGTATGGGATAAGCATGTGATTGTTCAGATGAGAGGGCACGAGAGCTATTTTTAAAGCAATTATTGGACATAATCTGCTTCCTCTTTAAATGAATGTGCCAACTCCCTCACCAGTCAGCTGACATAGAGGAGCTTCAGTAAGTTATGTTTTCCATTTTTTAGACGCTACAGGGTGCCTTTTCATACTGAATAACCATAAAATGCCATCCATGTGAAGAAGGCCAGCATAATGAGAGATTACTCTGTAGGCAGGAGTCCCTGAATCGGAGGAGTAGAGTGAGAGATGTCAGGGAGAAGAGAGATGTTAATACCGGTAGCACTGTTCTTAGATGGATTACTGGTTTTAGCCAAAAGTAAATGCCTGCCTATTATACACAGGTCAATTCAAGGTCAGTTATTTGACAAGCTGATTGGAACCATAGAATCATAGAGTTGGAGAGGCTTGATGCAGGAAATCCGGAGCTAGAGCATCATGAACACACCTCTACATGAAGTTCTCCAGGAAGGGAGAGCCCACAAACCTTCGAGGTCATTGGTTCCATTGCCAAACTGCTCTTAAAGTACATAAATTCCTCTGAATGGTAAACCTAATTCTAATAGGCCTGTGATGCTAGGGAAATGTACTTCCACCTACGGTGAGTACAGGTCTGTATGTTTTGGTTCTTGGTTTTTGGACATAATAATAAAATGGTTACATTAAAAGATCTAGTAATGTTTTTAATGGTTGCTGCACAATTGTCCATCATTCAGAAATGGAAAACATGACAGGACTTCAAGCTTATTCTTTGGTACAAGACTGTTTGGAATGTTAAATAAAAAAATTCCTTCAGTAGCACCTTAAAGACCAACTAAGTTTTTATTTTGGTATGAGCTTTCGTGTGCATGCACACTTCTTCAGACACACGAAAGCTCATACCAAAATAAAAACTTAGTTGGTCTTTAAGGTGCTACTGAAGGAATTTTTTTATTTTACTTCGACCCAGACCAACACGGCTACCTACCTGTTTGGAATGTTGTTATTTTGGATAAAGTTACACTCCATCTTCGAACATTGCAAGGCACAGCTATAGTGGATGCTGTTTGTGATGTCTGGTGGAATTTTATTTTGTCCATGAATGAATACCGCTTACAACAACAACTTACACCCGCTTCTTGTGAGATCTGGAACTTTTGGGTTAACTTTCCTTTTGTCACAGAATGCAACATTTGATTTGTGCCATGCTTCTTCCCTGTGGTTCCTTATTATTTCCTGTTTCTTTTTGTGTTATACTGTTTTTTTGGCACTAAAATCAATAAAATATTTTAAAAAATTAAAACCAGATATGGTAGAACCTCCATAAAACTTTGGGCAAGCAAATCAGGATCAAAGGTGACTAAGCAGGCCATCTTGACTGTCTGAGATGTGATGGCAACAATAAAGATGCAAAGCAACTATAAAGCTGTAGTGTGTGTGTGTGTGTGTGTGTGTGTGACTTAAAGTGCAGCATGGGTGGGGAGAGGGGAGCTGAGTCCTCCCCACAATGCTCCCTACACTTATTTTTAGCCATTTTCCTCCTGGTGGGTCTCTGTGACTGAAAGTCACCAGGGTTAAGAATGTCTAAAAAGCCATTGAAAGGCATGGGAGGGGTCAGCTTACCAATTCTGCCTAACTTTGCTTCACTTGAATTCATCCATGTGCACACACATGAACACATGTGCACACCGCTTGACAAGAAATTGGCAGTACTCAGTTTGGGTCTCTCTGATGTCCTGTCTAGTTGCACTGTTAATCAATGACAAAGAAAGAGAAGTCTCAATTAGTTAAAGAGACTATTTTAAAATAATAATAATAATAATAATAATAATTTATTTATACTCCGCCCATCTGGCTGGGTTTCCCCAGCCACTCTGGGCAGCTGCCAACCAAATATTAAAAACAATACAGCATCAAGCATTAAAAACTTCCCTAAACAGGGCCACCTTCAGTTGTCTTTTAAAATAGTTGCTTATTGCCTCGACATCTGCTGGGAGGGCGTTCCACAGGGCAGGTACCCACTACCGAGAAGGCCCTCTGCCTGGTTCCCTGTAACCTCACTTCTCACAGCGAGGGAACCGCCAGAAGGCCCTTAGCACTGGACCTCAGTGTCTGGGCTGGACGATGGAGATGGAGATGCTCCTTCAGGTATACAGGGCTGAGGCTGTTTAGGGCTTTAAAGGTCAGCACCAACACTTTGAATTGTGCTCAGAAATGTACTGGGAGCCAATGCACATCTTTCAGAACAAAAGAGATGGATATTTCAGGAGACATCATAAGAACAGAGATTTTTCAGAGTGGTGAGCTAATGACACAGTGTCCTAGGCAAGAGCTAAGAAGTTACTAATGCCAAAGGTCTCCCCATCCCTAGCCAGTCATCTGTTAGCTGAGGATGTGACTAAACTGGCTTGAAGGGAAAGGAACAGCATCAGCTGGGGAACAGCTTGCTCATGGTCAGCGTATTTTAAAAATTGCTTTCCCAATATGTTCAGTAAAGTGCAAGCACCTGCGGTTCAGACCTTTCCTTCTTCTAAGCATTTTGAAGATCACCCTCATCCAAGAAAGTAGAAGAGGAGAAGAAGAGATGGGAGAAAGCAACCCTCTAGCTTTTAGAATTGTTGCATCATTGTAAACTGGATCAGCAGAGACTGTTTCCAGTGCTGGTTTTTCAGAAAGAGAGATGCCAGATTCTTAACGTGTGCCCTGTTTATAGTCTGAAGGCACGTGGTATTACTGTGGCATTGTTGTAGTCCATCCATCCTCAGGCTGGGGCATTATTACTGTAGATGGGAGCAGGAAGGGAGAGAGAAGAGAAATATTGGCTGAGCGGAAAGGCCAGCTTTTGGACAAATTAAAGATTAAATTCCAAAAAGAAGTATATTTTATTCAGAGCATTTGTTGCAGTTTCTCTTTTTTAATCCATCGCGATCAGTACAGCGAAGTTTTCAACTGTTAAATTGCCGCTTTTGTTTGGGGCAACCAAAAAACAGGAACTGAATCAAGAAAGAGAACATCAGGTTTGCATAAGCAAACTTGCATGTATCAATGCAAATTTAGAAATAATTAGTCCAATTTAGAAGACTTTGACAAGGCAGGCTGTGTCCCTGCTCAGTTTGCTGTCACGATGCCTGGGCAACTCCAAGGCCCTTCCTCCTCCTCCTCCTCTTCTTTCTTTGGGTTCTTAACCTTTCAACTGCACTTGGCCAAACAGCTCTTCAACCAGAGGGTGCCTTCAAATGGCCACCTTACATTTAGGCTGCCATCCTGTGTCTACTTACCTGGGATCAAGCTCTCCTGAACTCAGTGGGACTTGCTTCTGAGTAGACCTACATAGGATTGCACAGTTCTTCTTTTGTAACAAAGGACATTCAGTTGTTAATAACTAGTGGGCTGGCTGGAGGTGTATGTGTTCCCCCCAGCAAGCTTGAAACATGTGTGGGCTTGGTGGGGGGGCAATGCTGTGTATCTCTGTACACCCCTGTAACCTCCTCTATGGGATGTCAGTAGAGTAATGAACAAATAATGCTCCCTTAGCAGCCATTCCTTGTGGCTTGGGAGTTCTTATCTTTAATCTGAGATGTGTTTGGCTGCTGCTAATGCCTCAGCAGGGAGGAAAAGGAACTCTTCCTTATTACTTTATATGTTCAAGAGTTGAGTTCTGGTGCTGAAGACAAGTTCTTTATTATTACTTTTCGCAGAGCGAGGCTGAATCTTGGCATTCAAAGGAGGGTTTCAGGGCTAAACCAATGCTTTTATTTCTCCAAGGAAATTAATAAACCAAAGAAGACTCTTGAAAATAACACAACTTTAGGAGTAACCTTTATTTCTCTCTCCTGCCCTTGTGTAGCTGGCCAGCCCGCTGGGCACCTAGTGGGAAAGTGTAGGTGAGCGCAATACCATTATATGTTTTGTCTCAAACAACAGAGCAGCTGTTCCCCAACCTGGTGCCCTCCAGATGTTTTGGGCTATAACTCCCATCAGCCGCAGCTAGGGGGGGTGCGCTGTGTTGAGATAAGAAGCTGAACCATCAGGTTTATCCATATGAAAGAATAGACTATAAACATCCAGAATGGAAAATGTCAAAAAGGGAGAGCAAGGAACAGGGGTTAATTTGAGCTAGATTGATTATAGCTTTGTCCTGGAAACTCTCTTCAATGCTACTGCACATAGAAAGTAATAATAGAATTGAGACAGGCTTTTGAGCATGTGTAGAACGCTTTTGTTTTACCACTGGGCAAATATTTAGTCATTCATTTGAACAATTTGTATACAGTTTAATCACAGTTGTTCTTAAGTGGTGTCAGGGCCGGCCCTACGGCCTGGCTGGGTGGCGCAGGGTGCCAGGGCGCCCGCCCGCCAGGGGGGCGGTGCGCAGCTGTGCCTGCCCGCCATGGAGCTGCGCCTGCCCACCCGCCACGGAGCTGCGCCCACCCGCCTGTGCGCCAGCCCGGCCGCGCAGATCCGCCCGGCCGCCGTGCTGGGAAATGGGGCGGGGCCGCCGGAGGGATCCGTCGCACCACGGCACCAGGGCGCCAAATATACTTAAGACGGCCCTGAGTGGTGTCTATGAGAAGAAGGTTAAACATGAGTTAAAACTTTGAAATTTGAATCCACTGGAATAATAAAAGTATTCAATAAGTCTTGGAAGGGGAAGGGAAGGGGCAGTCTGTTCTCAACTGGAAGGGAGCTCAGCTGGGCTCAAAAGGCATGACTCCTGGAAGATATGAGTTGCGCCTCTGAACTAACAACCACATCCACAATCAGGGGGCACCACTGAGAGTGACTCCCCAAAAGACCTCATTGATTGAGCAGGGATATATGAAGGATCAGGCGATACCCAAGTTGTTAAATGCCTCATAAACCTTGAATAATGACCAACCCCATTCCTCACACATCTGGATAAAAAGGGAAGCTTTGAGGGCTGAAGACATAACACCCAACGTTTGGGGAATAATGCACTGGGTGTGGGCGGGAAGATGCTGCATGAGGATGTTTCACAGCTTCTTGTAGAGAAATGGGTCATGTTTAGGAAAACAAATCTGGATGGTATATGGCTAAGAACATGAAGCATGAAGCACTCACTTTCCTGTCTTATAGCAAGTAGAAAAATCTTGGTAAGAGACACTTGACCCTTTTAAGTATCATCTCCAGGCCATAATGGCCTCTCATGCATATTTATGTACAGTGCTTTGCTTTGATAATGGCCACTTGAAATGAAGCTATGTGAAGTGTGGCAAAAAAAAACCTCTTAGGTCCAAATATCAGAAGTGCCTCTGATAAACCTCCTGCATACCAGCAAATAAAAAAACGAACACTGCATCTCGCAAAGTAGGTGACGGTGGGCATTTATGCACTGCTTGCTAAGCAGTTGTGTGCACTTCTCTTATGCTGACCTATTAATAGGAGGTTCTTGGTTGGGAGCCAAAGTTGTACGTTTTTGCTAAATAATTTCAGGAAAGGTCTGTGATGTGACCCATTTTTCAGAGGGCAGCACTCCATTGGAAGGAAGCATCTATTTGAAGAACTGTCCAGTACAAGTCCATTTGGAATATCAAGAACTGCAAGAAGGGAGAGCAAGAGCTTTGAAATTGTCCATTAACACCTGGATGGTTGACACACAAGTCACCTGGGCCCAGACTTTCACTATCTATTATAGCACCCCACCTTTATCTCCAAGAACAGGCTTCCTCAACCTCGGCCCTCCGCGTGTTTTTGGCCTACAACTCCCATGATCCCTAGCTAGCAGGACCAGTGGTCAAGGATGATGGGAATTGTAGTCTCAAAACATCTGGAGGGTCAAGGTTGAGGAAGCCTGCCCAAGAAGGAGCAGTATGGAGTATATGGTTCTCCCACTCCTTATTCAATCCCCACAACAGCCCTGTGAGGTAGCTTAGGCTGAGAGGCAGTGGCTGGCCCAGGGTCATCCAGGGAGCTTCACAGCCAAGTGGGGATTTAAACTCTGGTCTCCCAGGTTCTTGTCTGATACTGTAACCACAATAAAGATGTATTGTATCTCTATTTAAATTATAGTAATTCTTTTTAGATTTTCATAAAAATCAGAATGCTATTTTCATGCAAATACGTACCCTCATTTGTTCTTTTATTTATTTATTATGAATTTCCCCTTTCTTGGCAGCATCTAAGTGGCCACTCCATTTCTGTGGCAGGGCAGTTTGTTTTGTAAGTTCCCTTTTTTGCTACAAAGAACTTTGCGTTGTTCGTTATGCACCCAAAGCAAAATCATATGACTCCCATTTCCTAAGAAACATAATTATCTTATTGATCCTTATGAGGAGAAACACTACTTTGATTGTTAATAAATGCTGCCAAATCTGGTTATGCAAATCTGGATAGGGGGAAGTCTGGTGTGTGTAAGTGGGGAAATGCTGGCTAAAAATAAATGTCATACGAACATCATTTTGCATTTTCCTTAGTTAAAACTCTTGTTTCCAACTGTGGCAAAGGATGTGACCTATGGACATTTCATCAGTGGGAAAGAAATAGAGACGAACAGAACACAGAAAGAGTTCTGCAAATACCTTTCCCCAGACACCCCTCCCCAACAATTCCAAAAGTAAAGTATTTTACAAAGCTGAAGAAAAGGGCCAGCAACTGCTTGTGAAACACAATCTTGATGTTTTAAACTCCAAAAAATTTTTGGGGAGTTGGATGAGAAGAGCGTGTGGACTCCTTTCCAAAGCATAAGCTATTTTTGAAAGCTTTCTTTAAAAGAGGGAAGAAGAAAAGTGGAAGTAGGGGTGACTTCTTCTTGCACAGATAACATTTTTCGCCTGTCCCTCAGCAGAGACAGATCCATCAGTCGTAGAATGGTTTCTTGCTTCTTTCCGTTCTTCTTAGCCAGGGCTCTAATGAAATTCAAACCTGCTACATCTGCTGCACCACACTGTTAATTAGTTTTCTATTTATTTAGCAGATCTAGAAGTGGAAAGCAATCTATTGCCAGTGAATTGTTTGACTTCTATGCTAAGTAGGCTGCATTCCAATCCTCTGATGTTGAAACTAGCAGGAGCCCAACTTTCATCTCATTGCCATGTCAAATTAGCACCCAGCAGATTCTAGATACAAAAGCTCATCTCCCCAGCCCACCCCCACCACTTTTGCCGGTTTTGCAAAAGGCCGCCTTGTTCATAGGAGTAAATATAAATAGGCACTGGGAAGTAATTTGCTGTTGCCATCTCTCTCGTCCTCCTTTAAATTGATGGGTTAGTTTAAAATTGGAATACATAAGGCACAGGCATTTGGTAAAAAGGTAAAGGGACCCCTGATTGTTAGGTCCAGTCGCGGACCGAATGGGGCCAAAGTGCAAGTAGATAAATAGGTACCGCTCCGGCGGGGAGGTAAAGGGTGTTTCTGTGCACTGCTCTGGTTTGCCAGAAGCAGCTTTGTCATGCTGGCCACATGACTTGGAAGCTGTACGCCGGCTCCCTTGGAGAGATGAGCGTCGCAACCCCAGAGTTGTCCTCGACTGGACCTAGCTGTCAGGGGTCCCTTTACCTTTAAGGAAAAGTGAGGAATTCTGGGATCAAATCAGAAACTGGGACAGCTTCTCTAAATCGGGGTGTCCCTGGAAAATAGGGACGCTTGGAGGATCTGTAATACAAAACAACCCCCCACCCTCCACCATAGTTATGCTGAGACGTGTATATTTGAGACAGCAGTTGCGCATGCTCAGATAACATTTATTGAATAAGAGTTCAAAGGGTTGTGGGTGTGAAGAAACTTCTGGCGAATACCACCAACTATCTTGCTGCATTTTAAGCTGTTATTTAGTGTTGCCACTGCTTTTCTAGAGAGGGGTGGCAACCCTACCACTAATGTGTACTGTACATGACTTTAGTTGTACCTAATTCCCTTTGAATTCAATGGGCCTGAAAGTTAAGTCAAAGCTAATTCGTCCTATTAGTTTCAATTGTACTTAAGTTCAACAAACTTAGCCTGGATCCGACTCATTGTATAATGCTTTGTAAAGGGAATGAGTAGAGACAGGACTTCTAACATAGCGGGGGGGGGAGTCTAAAAGCTGTACCAAGCACATTACCTAAGTCCTTTAGGCAGAAAAGGAAGCAGTGCTGATAACAAGAGTACATGGCAGGTCTCTGATGCCTATTTACTCTGATAAAGGACCATCCGTGTTTATTTTTATTATTATTATGAATGCTGTCAACTGAATTTTGCTAATGGAAAGAAAAACCCTTGAATTCTCCATGACCACTTTTCTTCTACTTGCACAAATACATATTCAGCAGGTGTGCTACTGCTAATGCTGATTAGCATAACTCTTTTCTTAAATAAATGTTACATTTTAAATGGCAATGGTTGGCATTTTAGTAGCCAGGAGAGGAGAGAGGAATCTTCTTCTTCTTTTAGTTCATCTTTTCAGATGACCACAGAGCTAATAAGGTGAAACAAATAGCTGAGTCTTTAAGGCAGAACGTGTGAACTGGGGTGGGAATAATGAAGTACTGCAATGCGTAAGCATGCCATGGGATGACGAAGAATAAATCCATGAATTTCGGGCTCCTTAAATATACATGGTTTACAGTTCCTGCCTGCCCACCCTGAAGAGCTAAATTATTTGTACAACATATGGAGCAATTGCCGGGAAAGGAGGGACTTGGGTACTTCTTGCAAACTATATCAGAATCTTTCTACAGATTCTTTCTACACCATATTTCTGTCCATGGAAGGCCATCACAGTTGTATAGGAAATATGAGCAGGTAATATTAACACTGGGAGGCAGAAGCAGTTTTGGTTGGTACAGAACCACTGCACTTGCTTCCAGGTAGGTGAGTCATTGTTGTTCACTGAGACAGAGGGGTGAGGTAGCGGGGAGGTTGGTGCAGTGCGAACGCATCACCAGAGGCCACCTGGTGCTTCTGCTCATCCGTGTAAATGGCATTGATATCCCTGCTTGGAAGCTAGCAGAGTGACTCCACACCACCCCGAGAGCCACTTCTGCAAGCAGGAGGCACAGGGTCATCATACTTGCTGGCCCTGGAAGGCCTGTAGCTCAACTGCTTCACATGCAGAAGATCTCAGATCTTTACATAGGGCTGAGAAACCTTGGAGAGCTGCTGTCATCACCCAATGTAGGCAATACTGAGCTTGATGGACTAATGGTCTGGCTCGCTATAAGGCAGCTTCCTACCTTGCAATGTTTCTGGCTCCACCTACTCAGTCCCTGACTACCTCTTGTTGATTGAGAAAGGTCTGAAGGGGATTTTTAAAACCACGTCCGCCACGGGCCCTGCATTATCAGAGCCCCTCAGGTTGTCATCCCATTGCCCCACCCCAGCTTAAAATTGGAGACATATTTCTGTGTTGTGCTCAAAAAGATAGATCAGTGTGGAGAACCTGCAGCCCTCCAGATGCTGTCGAGCGCCAGCTCCATTCATTCATTCATTCATTTACATTTTGATACTACCTGTCCTCCAAGGAGCTCAAGATGGTTCCTTTTCCTCCCCATTTTTATCTTCACAACAATCTTTTGAGGTAGATTAAGCTGAGAGTGAGTGAGTGATTGGCCAAATGCCATGAGGTGAACTTTGTGGCTGAGTGAGGATTTGAACTCTGGTTTCCCAGGTCTTAGTCCAACACCCTAACCACTACACCACACTGGCTCTCCCCTTAGCTCTAGCCAGGAAGCCCAATAATGATGTGAGTTGTAGTGCAGCACCATGTGGAAGACCAGAGGCTCTCCTCCAGCACAATGGCCAGACACTCTCCTTGCAATAGTGGGATTGTCTATTCATGTTTCCATCTAGCACCCCACACTCCACTTTGCCTAGCCTCAAGACTGGGTCTATACTGGGAAATGTGAAGTTCTTTTGATTTCCCACTCACCTGTAAGCTTTAGAGTGGACAGTATCAAGAAATCATTGGGCATACTTGGCCTTCTCTGAGCAGTAATGTCACTGTCCTCATATTAGCCTCCACAGTCACTTACGGACACTCTGTTAAAACCATATTCATGGAAGACCAAGGGTTATGGAAGCTTCAGAGATGGTAGCTTAATGTAACACAGAGTGAGCTGAGAATCAGAAAGTCCCCAGTTTGAATCTTGTCTCCACCATGAACCCAGCAAGTACGGTAGCCTTAGGCAAGCCACACTCCCTCAGTCCCCCCACACCATCTGCAATATGGGAGACAACAATGGAGACTGATCTTACAGGGTTCTTGTCAGGATTACAGCTAGATAATTCATGTGATGCACTTTGAGGACTGGAAAGTTATACAAAAGTTGAGCATTATTACTTCAACCCTTCTTATAGCATGCTGGTGTGCCCTGGGACACAGTTTGGGAATCATTGGGTGAGGTGGAGGAAAGAGAATGGAGGAAGCTGCACAAGTTTTCTATATTGCCGCTTTTGTTTGTTTGCTTCTTTGAGATATGTATTTGTGTTCCATCCTGTGCTCTGGTGTTTTTTTGAAAATGAATTCGTCTTTCCTCCATATGCAGCAAACAGATGCCGGAGATGAGGGAGCTCGCATAATCAATGAATGATAACTTATAAGATCTGTAAAACTGCAGGAAGAAATCTAAATTTCAGCAAATTTCCATCTTGTCTGGCTTTTCAGTTTGATCAACTAGAGAAAAAAGCCAGCTGAGCATAAAACTCCATCTGTTATTATAGCTTCGGTGAATGTGTGGCTGGCAAAAGAATTTTCAGGGGGACATTTGAGAAGTGTTATGAGGCAAAAACCCTGGAAATTGTAAATGGCATCAACAACACGCTGACTGAGTAACAGGCAAGGCTATAGTAAGTGGTCTGGATTCAACTTGTCCTGGAGGAGGCAAACCGTATGCAAGAGGAAATGTATGTTTTGCTATTGATTTATACCTGCTTAGATAAAGCTATACCCGGCATGGACAGACTGCTATGCCTCCCTTTTACAGCAGTAATTAATTTGTTTATATAAACTCTCCCTCTGATTCTTGTTTATGCAGCTGTTCCACTGAAGCACTTATATTGATGCCTGGCAGTGTATAGTCTACTGAATTGAGAGGGCTACAGAATGTTAGGAATGGCTTCTCATTGCCCTAAATTAACCTGCGAAATAAATGTATTTATTTATTTGTCTAGATAGCACCATTATTCACAATTTGCTGAAGAGGGCACCTAGCTTACCTAAACTGGTGCTCTCATAGATGTTTTGGACTACAACCCCACCAACTGCACCCAGCAAGGCAATACTGTGCTTGGAGGGGAGGCCTAGAGGGAATCAGTCTAAAACATCTAATACAGTGGTACCTCGGGTTACAAACGCTTCAGGTTACAAACTCCGCTAACCCAGAAATAGTACCTCAGGTTAAGAACTTTGCTTCAGGATGAGAACAGAAATTGTGCTCCGGCGACGCGACGGCAGCAGGAGGCCCCATTAGCTAAAGTGGTGCTTCAGGTTGAGAACAGTTTCAGGTTAAGAACGGACCTCCGGAACGAATTAAGTTCTTAACCAGATGTACCACTGTAATCACTTTAGAGGCTGGTGTAAGCAAGAGAGACAAGCTCCCTGTCCAAAGAGTTTCCATTCTAAATTTCAACAGTGGGCACTTGTGTAGTTAATCCAAGGCTAGCCAGTGTGGTGCTCTCCAGATGTTGTTGGATTCCAGATCCCATCAGCACAAACCAGCATGGCTATGGTCAGGGATGATGGCGACTGTGGTCCTACAACATCTGGAGGACACCATGTTGACTGCCCCTATTTAACTCTGGACATACAAGGCTTACTCTAGATACTTGTAGGCCTTCAGGGCAGTGGAGTATTATTGGGTAACCTTTGGTACTGCTCCATCAGCATTCCTCCTCATGTGTTTCAAAGCTCTTGTCTGCTTCCCTCCCCACACTCATCTACTCTCCCAGATTTCCGTCCCCAAGTTCTCTTCTAACAGTGCCACTGGCAGAGAAGAAAAGAACTAAGGGACTAACCACACATTGCGTGGACAGGCGGAGTCTCCCAAACCCCCAGGCAACCCCCTGAGTGCTAGGCTGGGGTAGGCGGAGACCCCTGGCATCCTACCTGGGAAGGCGGTGCCAGCCCCGAACTACCAGAGAGTCGCCCTATGGGATCAGGGGGCTGTGCGTGACCATGCAAAAGTCGTCCCCCGTTTGATGTGTGGAGCGGTCATTGTGCTTTTCCCAACATGCCCGCCTCTTCCAACATAAAACCTTAGAGCAGTGTTAAATTTCCTTATTTTCATAATATTCCTCAGACACAGAAGAAAAGCTTCCCTGGGTTTCCGACCTTCAACACTGGAGTAATTTGAAGTTCCAGAATGGTTTTACATGAAGAACAGCCAAATCACCCATCATTTTGAATCATCTCCTGTCAATGCTGTGGCCATCTTAAATCATCATCACCATTGTCATATATATAACGCAGCCTTCCTCAAACTGATTCCATCTAGATCCTTTGGACTTCAACTCCCATCATCCCTGACCATTGGCCATGCTATCTAGAGAACACTAAGTTGGGGGAGGTTGGTATAATGCAGGCATCCCCAAACTTCGGCCCTCCAGATGTTTTGGACTACAATCCCCATCTTCCCCGACCACTGGTCCTGTTAGCTAGGGATCATGGGAGTTGTAGGCCAAAACATCTGGAGGGCCGCAGTTTGGGGATGCCTGGTATAATGCTTTGGAATGTTTGAAGCGCTTCACATTCGTCACTATAACCCCGAGGAAGCAGAGTCTGAGCCCTGACCAGGACCTCATGCAGAAACAACATGATGGAAGAGAAAGAATGTGAACAGAGCCACTCCTGATTGGCCATTTGCATCACATGGGAGGAGGTTATCTGTGTGGTGGTGGAGGGGAGGAGCTTCTGCCAGTCTTCCACCAGGCTACTTTATGCCAACACCTAATGAATACACAAACTGGACTGAGAGATTAACTTGCCTAAGACCACAAGGTAAGTTCATGATAAGGGTAAGACTCAGCAAAACATAATATGACCGAAGGCTGTTTCTCACTTTACTTTTTCATTTTTTGAAGGAGGATTAATTTACTGTAAGGCTCAAAGACCTGAGCTTGGATATGTTCAAGATTCAATGGCAACGAAGCTGTGAATTGTAATAGGATGCGTTGTGGTAGTGGTTTTTATAGCTCATGTTGAGTAAAAAAGGAGAAATATTTATATGATCTGAAGAGAAACCTGAGTATATTGAGTATATCGAGGTCATCCACACATCCTTTGGCAAACACACCTGGTATTTATATAAACATTTACTGTACGTAAATCTAAAAATAGTAACTCCATCTGTAGAACTACTAAGTGGGCCAGAGATACAGGTATTTCTGATGCCTCATTTCTGAAATATGAGAGAGCGGGAAGAAAATTGTCCCTCCAACAATCCTAAATGTTGCATTGGTTCACACACACACACACACACACACACACACACACACACACACACACTGTATCAGTTTGTCAATGTGAAGACTTCTGCATGGGAATTAAGTATTTCCAGAAGGTACATGACTCCCCTTTTGTACGCCTCTGATTTTGAGAAATTCCTCAAGATTACCTGACGCTAATGTCTTGTGATCTGCACAGTCAATTTCCTAGTGTAAGACAATGCATGGCATCAAGTTTGTGGAGCAAGTTGTGCATGTTTTCTTTGAGTTACACAGGCTACCAGTAAAGTTCAGTGTTTGGTTTAGAGAAGCTACGATACTTTTAAAAAGATGGTATGTGTAATACAGCTTTGACTTCTTCCTCTTGAGGTTTCCCAAAGCCTCTGCTTCAGAGATGCACCTTGTCTGTAGCTACTGTGCAAAAGTAGATTTCTTTGCCTTTGGAGATTCAAACTAAAGTACTATTGTTCCAAAAACGTTCTTCTTCTGCGCAACCTTTTCTTAAAATCTTTTTTATCCTCCATATCCTCACCACCACCATATGGCTTCTATAACATAAGTTTTTCACATGGCAACTTCAGGTTATTCAAGATAACATTGATTTTTTTTCTGACAGGTACACTTGTTTTGAAAGGGGGGGATCAAAAATCTTTTTTAAGGTAATGGTATTAGAAATGGAATTGAAACCAATTTAAAACTTTGCAGAAACCCAGTAGGCAGGTATTTTATTTCATTTTGTTAAAACAACATCACAGCCCACAGATCCACATTTCATAATAACTTATGATTTGGACCAGTATCACTGGATCCTTTCTGAAGATGGAAGAAGTAGTCTGCACTTTCCCTTATCCTTTAGGTTAGGGCCAGCTGATAGCCAAGTGAGTGCTCTTGATCCAAAATAGTGGTCTTTAGGGGAGAAGAGCATTCTTAGAAACATGAGTTCCAAGCTACTTTTCATTTCATAGGTCAAGCAAGGGCTGCCAATATGGTGGCCAGGGGCCATAGCTGCCAAGTTTTCCCTTTTCTCGTGAGGAAGCCTATTCAGCATAAGGGAAAATCCCTTTTAAAAAGGGATAACTTGGCAGCGATGCCAGGGGCACCCGTGTGCCCAGAGGCTTTCTCTGGAGCCCACAGGGCCTCCTCTACCATCTCTACCCTGTTTCTCATATTTTAAGACATACCCATAAAATAAGCCATAGCAGGATTTTTAAGCATTCAAGGAATATAAGCCATACCCTGAAAATAAGACATAGTGATAGGTGCAGCAGCAATGCCGGCCGCGGCAGGAGGAGGAGGAAAAAAATAAGACATCCCTTGAAAATAAGCCATAGTGTGTTTTTTTGAGGAAAAAATAAATATAAGACATGTCTTATAATATGAGAAACACGGTACTCCCACTGAAATTAGATTTGGGGGGGAAGCATTCCATTGCAACTGATAGACAACGTTGCAATGTGTACGAAGTTGTGGGGTTTGTGGGGTGCCCACAACATTTCCTTTGGTTGGTTTGCCAATGTGTCCATAAGCCCAAAAGGGACATGGGTGGTGCTGTGGTCTAAACCATTAAGCCTAGGGCTTGCTGATCGGAAGGAAGGAAGTACCATTTGATATTCCAAGAGGAGGAAGTACCATTTGATATTCCAAAATGAGTTACAATAAAATTCCAGCGTTCTTCCCCATCCCTGTTTGACCAATAGACAGTAAAGCTGGAATTTGGCTATTTTCTTCAAATAAATGGAGTGTTAGCTATTGCTGAGGTTTGCAAATTTGTGTCCGTTAATTTTAATCTCTATTAAATTATGTCTTCGGTGCATTCACTCTCTTGTTATTACATTTTATTAAACCATACTTATCAAAAAAGGAAACATTCATTGATATCTTGAAAGACATGTGTGTCTAATTAAGGATGAGTTTGCTCTGCATATTTTACATTAAAGCCAAGCAAATGCTTTCTGCTCCTTTGAGTTTAACCATGTCTGAAGGGTCTTAATGAGGGTCTGGAAGCTTTCACTTGAACTGGATTTTTCTGACATAAGAGCAAAATAGACATTTAAAAAGTTTACCTTCCAAGACAAATGTTTGTCCAGATGAAATGGTGGCAGTATATCCTAAAAGGACCCCCAAAAGATACTCAATGATATGCAATCCTCAAATTCTGATGGTTTATTTAACAGATTTCATATACTGATTGATTGTAAGAAAACCTCCTTGTAGTCTACAGAAAAATATTAATATGGTGGGTCTGCCATATTGCTTTTTACCTTGCCAAAGTATTTTCTGTGATAGGTTAAGTAAAAGCTTCTGTCAAGACCAAGTATGAGCTGTGAGCCCTATTTTGTATGCTTTAGCACAGAGGTAGCTAATGCGGTATCTTCAAGATGTTGGACTCCAACTCCCCTCAGTCCCAGTCAGAATGGCCAATGGCCAGTGGTGATGGGAGCTATAGAACAACATCTGGAATGCACATTGGCTACCATTGCTTTAGCGGGGGCATTATTAAATTCTGTGCTATTATTTTGAAATGGCTTCTGTAAAACTATAGTGAAAATGAGTATAGGAAGGCACTGGTATAAGGAGTGTTGCTATAATCTTTTAACAGCTCGGTAGGTTTCTGGATGAAACATCGGCTTTAGATCCATTCCAGTCCGGCTTTCGTCCTGACCACGGGACCGAGACAGCAGTGGTCGCCCTAACAGATGACCTCCGTAAACAGCTGGATCAAGGCGGGTCGGGGCTGCTGATTCTTCTAGATCTGTCAGCCGCCTTCGACATGGTCGATTATGAGCTTTTAGACCATCGCCTTGCCGACGTGGGGATTCAGGGTACAGTCCAACAATGGCTGCATTCCTTTATCTCAGGTCGGGGACAGAGGGTGGCGCTAGGGAGGGGGTTGTCACCGCGGCACTCCTTGGTGTGTGGAGTCCCGCAAGGTGCAATCCTTTCCCCAATGCTTTTTAATATCTTCATGCGCCCAGATTGTCCAGAGTTTTGGGCTGGGTTGTCATCAATATGCTGATGACACCCAGATTTATCTGTTGATGGATGACTGTCCTGCCTCGGCCCCGGACACATTGACCAAGTGCCTGGAAGCTGTTGCTGGATGGCTATGTGCTGAAGCTAAATCCTTCGAAGACAGAGGTCCTCTGGCTGGGTCGGGATGACATGGGGCGGGGGGGCCAACTTCCATCTTTCGCTGGGGACCAATTAGTGTCAGCCCCTTCTGTCAAGAGCTTGGGGGTAACCTTGGATGCCTCCCTTTCCATGGAGGCACAGGTTGCAACCACAGCCAAGGTGGCATTTTTCCATCTCCGCCGCATTAAGCAGTTGGTCCCCTATCTCTCTCAACCTGATCTAGCCACAGTGATCCATGCGATGGTCACCTCCAGGCTTGATTATTGTAACTCGCTCTACGCGGGGCTGCCCTTGAAACTGACCCACACACTCCAGCGGGTGCAGAATGCCGCAGCGAGGCTCCTTACGGGGTCCCGGCTGCGGGATCATATTCATCCAGTGCTTTACCAACTGCACTGGCTCCCGGTGGAGTACAGGATCAGGTTCAAGGTGCTGGTTTTGACCTTTAAAGCCTTATGCGGCTTAGGACCCTCGTACCTACGGGACCGCCTCTCCCGGTATGACCCACAGAGGACATTACGGTCCACAAATAATAACATATTGGAGATCCCGAGTCACAAGGTGGCTAGGCTGGCCTCGACCAGGACCAGGGCCTTCTCAGTACTGGCCCCGACCTGGTGGAACGCTCTGTCTCAGGAGACTAGGGCCCTGCGGGATTTGTCATCTTTTCGTAGGGCCTGCAAGACAGAGCTGTTTCGTTTGGCCTTCGGACTGATGCAGTCTGACCCCACGGTTACCCTCCCCTAAGGTTTTATTCATAATGGTTTTATCTTATTCGTAGATTTTTAATTTTAAAATTGAATTTTAACATTGTATTATTCTGTTGTTTTAACTGAATTGTTTCTTTTATATTTGTGTTGATATTATTTGTTGTTAGCCGCCCTGAGCCCGGTCTCGACTGGGAAGGGCGGGGTATAAATAAAAATTATTATTATTATTATTATTATTATTATTAATGTTTCAAAGACATTTGGAGATTAGCATCAAATGATACAGGATAGGTACTTTGGGATAGGTACCTGGGCTTACAAAATTTGCTTTATGAGGACTGGCTGTACTTGCTCATAAAGAAATGCTTAAGAGGTTCAGGAACTGTATATTATGCATTATGTTTCATATCTATTTCTTTAAAGCACAGGTGAGAAACTTTTTTGGGGGGAGGCACATGCCTGGTGGCCTGGCGGGACACAAAGGCGGCAGGGCCAGAAGGAAATGTAAGTAGAGTGGCTTGTGACCTTTCACACAACAGGTCTCATTCCAGCCATGCGAAACCAGGAGTTTCTAATCCCCACCTTACATGTATCAGGGCTGTTTACTTAGTTTTAGATTTTGATTTATGTGGAAATTGTTTTCCATTTGGTTGTGTATTTTTTGATGTGGTTTATTTATTGTTTGTGACTTTTGTAATTGTGCTAATGCTGTATTGTTTTAATATTCAATTGGGAGCCGCCCAGAGTGGCTGGGGAGACTCGGCCAGATGGGCGGGGTACAAATAAAAAATTATTATTATTATTATTATTATTATTATTACATACCTGCCCATTCTCCATTCAGGCAGGTGTGAAGCATTATCACAGGTCACAAACAATTCTGGCTAGGCAAAAACACTTGAGGAGAGTGTGAAACAGGACCAGTGAGCTGTGTGGTGTGTGAGGGGAAATGAGGGTCAGAGAGAGACAGCTGGAGGGACACATCTGACTCCCAGACCTGAGGTTTAAAGGAATATGGACAAAGATAGGAGGTGGCATTGAACAGGCATGATGACTAAAGGAGGTGGTGTTCAACATTGTCTCCTGAATGTTTTCTCTCTCTGGCCACCATCAGAATGTTAAAAGTTCCTTGTTTTTGCTGGTGATTCTAAGTGAAAATTAAGACAAACCACCAGAAGGGTTGCCCCTGATAATATGAATCTACCGGCATGCAGATTCATATTTTAGAGGGGGCTCCTACTCTGTATTCCACACCACCTGAGGTATGACTGATCATGGTGGGCATGAGAGAGCATAACTTCTTAACAATTGTACCCAAGCTAAGGAAGCTGCTTGCTGCATGGCATTTGGGTAAGCACGCTTTTAAAATCTCCCTCTAGAAGTCAGCTAAAACCTTCCTGTTCAGATGTGCTCCTCTGTAAGGTATTCCTGATTTGACATCTGTTGTTGATTGCTGCCGCCTCAGTCCTTTTATCTCTTCCTTTCATAATTCTTATGGCTGCTGTTGTTCTATTGTGATTTTATTCAGACTGTGAGCTGTGTCGTAGAAGGGTGGGATACAAATGTGTTAATAACTGAGTAGATAGATTGTTAGTAAAAAGGAAAGATGGGCGACTCCTGACATTAACTTTTCTTCTTTTAAAAAAAATCACCAAAATTAGATCATGTAATTAGCACTCAGCTTCTGAGCACTGACATTTGTGGAATTACATTTATGCAAACAAATTCCAGTCATGTAGTTTTGAAAGACTGAATTATTTCTTAATAGAAAAATAATGCTCAAATTGAGGTTTATGCAAGCTTCTCTCTTTAGTATTCAGCAACTGAAGAAAAACTAGGAAAACATATATATGGGAGAATACCAATAAAAACTTTCAATTGGGAAAAGTACAATGCAGAAAAATATATTTTAATTCAAGTCAAGCATGAATTGATGTCAGGAATTACAGTAGATTGTATTTAAAAAAAAATCTAGAATCCCTGTAGTTCACCAATGATATCTGTACACTTAATGCTTAGCTAAACTGGATTAACAGTTTCCAAGAATGAACCCAAGATGTTATCTGTTGGATCAGATCAAGGGAATTGTCCAACACACCTTGCAAGAGTTTCAGCAACCAGCAGGCACCAGGTAGCCCACCTGAAGTTGCCCAGTGGTCCTTCAGTGGACCATGTTCTACCCCTGTTGTGATAGTCCCAACAAACATGCTGCTTATTTTTTTTTGTGTGTGTGTGTGTGTGTGTGTGTGTGTGTGTGTGTGATAAAGTAAAGGGATCCCCAACCATGACAAAACTGCTGCAAATGATGCAACAAATAAGCAAACATGAATGTAGTTCTGCTGCTTAAAGAAACATGCCACTATCAGGAGACAACTAAATAACATTTCTGTTCATTTCCAAGGAAATATACAGAAAATGCCTAGTTGATGGTGGTGATACACCACCATCTTCAAACCTCACTTACAACTTGTGAACGTACATTGATTTTTTTAATCCTCTGTGGGGCAACTGGTGCTTTAAGCAAGATTTATTTTAAGAAACTATGGCTTAACATTGGCTCAGTGTAATGTGTGAACCCAGCCACTGTAACGGTTCTTGCTCATCTTGCTAAGACTTATCTGGCATTGCAATAGTTCCACTGCAGGCCCCTGGTGTGCAGCAAACTCTGCACAGTAAGTTCATTTTGCATTGGATCTAGCTCGGAGCGAATTTTCATTCCACAAAGTCCCTAGCAATGTAAATGTAAATGGCAGTGTCAATATTGAGCCTGACATAAATGATAGCCTTTGAACAAATGAAATGTAGATCGCTTTATTGGATTCAATTACATATCAAAGTGGACAACTTGAAAACAAAGCGCAATAAAAACTGGAACACATTTATTAGGGTAACTGTTTCTGAAATCCCAACAGACATAAATATAAATAGGAGTTAGATAGTAAAAATCCTATTGTATTCAAAGAGCAAGCAAACATTCTGCCATTGCCAAACCATTTTTAAAATGGTAACACAAGACAGCATGTTTTAAAATTCCATATCCTGCTGCTCTGTTGTGAAAGGAAACTTCTGCTTCATTGACTATGCAAAAGCCTTTGACTGTGTCGACCACAGCAAACTATGGCAAGTTCTTAAAGAAATGGGAGTGCCTGATCACCTCATCTGTCTCCTGAGAAATCTCTATGTGGGACAAGAAGCTACAGTTAGAACTGGATATGGAATAACTGATTGGTTCAAAATTGGGAAAGGAGTACGACAAGGTTGTATATTGTCTCCCTGCTTATTTAACTTATATGCAGAATTCATCATGCGAAAGGCTGGACTAGATGAATCCCAAGCCGGAATTAAGATTGCCGGAAGAAATATCAACAACCTCAGATATGCAGATGACACAACCTTGATGGCAGAAAGTGAGGAGGAATTAAAGAACCTTTTAATGAGGGTGAAAGAGGAGAGCGCAAAATATGGTCTGAAGCTCAACATCAAAAAAACCAAGATCATGGCCACTGGTCCCATCACCTCCTGGCAAATAGAAGGGGAAGAAATGGAGGCAGTGAGAGATTTTACTTTCTTGGGCTCCTTGATCACTGCAGATGGTGACAGCAGTCATGAAATTAAAAGACGCCTGCTTCTTGGGAGAAAAGCAATGACAAACCTAGACAGCATCTTAAAAAGCAGAGACATCACCTTGCCGACAAAGGTCCGTATAGTTAAAGCTATGGTTTTCCCAGTAGTGATGTATGGAAGTGAGAGCTGGACCATAAAGAAGGCTGATCGCCGAAGAATTGATGCTTTTGAATTATGGTGCTGGAGGAGACTCTTGAGAGTCCCATGGACTGCAAGAAGATCAAACCTATCCATTCTTAAGGAAATCAGCCCTGAGTGCTCCCTGGAAGGACAGATTGTGAAGCTGAGGCTCCAATACTTTGGCTACCTCATGAGAAGAGAAGAATCCTTGGAAAAGACCCTGATGTTGGGAAAGATTGAGGGCACTAGGAGAAGGGGACGACAGAGGACAAGATGGTTGGACAGTGTTCTCGAAGCTACGAACATGAGTTTGACCAAACTGCGGGAGGCAGTGCAAGACAGGAGTGCCTGGCGTGCTATGGTCCATGGGGTCACGAAGAGTCGGACACAACTAAACGACTAAACAACAACATCCTGCTGCTCTGTTGTGAAAGGAAACAGAAATTTTGTACCACCTTATGCTTAGGTTTGCGAAGGCCAGAGAATAAAATGGGTGGAGGTAGGGTGGACAGTGACAATTAAAGATTGAAAATATTAGTCTTTTGCCATAAAGTAAAGCAGTCTATTATTTCAGTTCCAGTATTTTAATAAAATGTGTTCACCCATGTGTAACATTCTGCATATTTCATTGTAATATATGGTTTTGCACTCATATTAAATGTTTAAATTAAATTACAAAGATAGAAGACATCATTTAAAGATGTTATGCTGTCAAATTGGAAAATACCTGCTATTTCTTTTTTTTTTGGGGGGGGGGGAGTTTCCCACTAAGTAGCTCTAGCCATTTGATTCAGGTGAGAAACTGTGTACACAGGACTAGTTACTGCAAGTTGTTCCCCATCTACCTGAGAATACACACAGGAACCCTGACAGGACTGCAGGTGAATGTGTTTGTTGTGGACATAAGTGATGTGGGAAGCCAATTTAAGTATTTGAACTTAAATATAGTTAAATATAGTGTCCTATAGTTTGAGTGACTAGAAAGGTTTATCGTTTTTGGCAGTGGAGTTCTGAGGCAGGGAGGGGTCTGATGCACGACAAGGGAAAGTCTGAGGAAGGAGGCTTGCAGTAGTCAAGGCAGGAGGTGTCCAGAGCACGAGCTTCTAGCCCATCCTATGCATGTCTACTCAGAAGTAAGACCCATTGAGTTCCATGAGGCTTGCTCCTAAGTATATATAGAATGACGGTCTTAGTCAAGCGTGGACCAGAGTTTCACAAACGTTGCACAAGGAAAGAAAGAACATAACGTCATACAATCCTGTCCAGTTGATATTTATTTGTATACAAAATCCTCAGAGACAAATAAAGTATGCAAGAAGATAAGCAAACAAGATCTATGCCATTTGCTAACTTTTTGTTTTGGGGTTGCATTGATCCAAGCACAATATAGGACTTCTCTCTGTGCTACTGAGCAGCTCAAATCAGTTACAGCATTTTAAACAAACTTTTAATTTGTATATGAATGTGTTTCACTTCAGCTCCCCACCCCACCTTCCGCCCCGATATGAAACAAGACACTTTTATAGCCAAGGAAAGCAAAGATGCAACTTTGTTCATCTTTTGTAAAACCTTTTCTCCTGGCAAGATTTTGAATCTGTTTGCCTCTCTCTCTCTTTTTCCATGGGAACTGTTTGGTAAGAGCCGACATTAGAGCTGACAAAGCTTTGTGTGTGTTTTCCCCCTTTGCTGGGTTTCTGTGTCTGTGTGTGCAGGCATGCATTCATTAACGTAATTCCTCTACATTCAACAACGGTGCATCATAAACCAGAGAGAGTGAGTGAGTGAGAGAGATCTCATAAATATTTAGATTCTCCAGTCTACCTTCCAAAGCTAAGTGGGTGGAAAAGAAGAGAGCATTTGGTAAGGACTTGGTCAAAATTAATCTGCATGTGAACCAAAATGGGTTACAAAGGGATGAAAAGGTGGTGGAAACTAGCACACAAACCCGCAGTCTCCAGGGGGTCATTCATCTTGTTCTTGTCAATACATCCCACTCTCACTGCCTAGCTGCTTTCTGCGCATGACCAAACAGACAGGCTTTGCACAGACAATATGGCAAAGTACTGTGTATTTTGTCCCATTGTGCAGGGCATTTTTTAAACAAGTGAAATGCATTACATTTTGGGAATAGCTGCTTGGCTTTACTGTATGCCCCCTCTTTCTGCTTGCTATCTCCTTCCTCTGCAAATTGGCATCTTTGCCCAGTACTGTACATATATCAACCCAAAGGGTCCAAATTAATAAATTCTTGGACACTTGGACAGTGATATAAGTAAAAACACAATAAAAAATATCCACCTTAGTTAGCTCATGTGATTTATATCTTATTGTGGTACTGACAAGAAAACAAAGGAAGTAACAAATACTTATGCTTATTTGAGAATTAACATGAACTGATATTCTGCTTTCACACAGAGGATTAATGAAGGTTTGTTTCAAGAATATGTGCCATGCTACACTTGAATAATGCCACTGCATAAATCAGATAGGAAGCAAGAAACATACTTAATGCACACACATCAATTTGTATTTATGTTATACTTTGAATTGGCTTAGCTCTATATATTCAAAACTTTCAGATTGCCCAAAAGCATTTGCAGGGTTTCTCTTGCAATCTGGGATGAACAGGGTTCAAAACTTTGCTTCCCTGTGAGGTTCTCTGAAAAATTACTTTCTTTTATTTTTTAAAAAAATTACTTTCTTTTGGTCTAACCTTCCGTGCAGGATTGCTCTGAGGATAATATGCACAACTCCTGTATCTTGGGTGGCCCACAGATGTGATAGAGCAGGGGTGCCCAAACTTTTTTCAAAGAGGGCCAGATTTGATGAAGTGAACATGCATGGGGGTCGACCAAACTTGTTGAGCTCTTTTTAGGATTGAAGCTGATGAGCTTTTTAAAGGATTTGACCCCGATAAATAAACTGCCACAGGGGCCAGATAAAACTGGCTGGGGGGTGGCAGATTAGGCCCCCAGAACGGACTTTCGACATGCCTGTGATAGAGCAATAATGTGATGATTCTGAACTGAGCATGTGAACTGTCACCACAGAGGTTGTCAACTCTATTTGTGACGATGCATTATGGTTGATTTACACAAAAGGGACTCAGTATTTGATGTTATAATCAAGTGATGAATGTGCATTTGCAGACCAGCCCTTGTTCAAATCTATTACTTCCATGTTTACTGTCTAGGAGACAAATTGAATCAGAACTGAAAGCAGGAGACACACACACACACCACAGTAGTCCAAATTAGCCCTTTCCAGTTTCCAGTAGAGTTGTACTATTACTTCCGCAGTCACCTGTCCATAGATACAATCTAAATGGCAATGGCCATTTCCCCACAGCACTATATCACTAACTTGTGTTCAGTTTTTTATCTGCTATAATTCTAAGATTGTTCTGGAAGTGTTGCTTTCTTGCTTATTATCCCCCATCTTGTACTTTGCATTTCGAGGTTTATATGTGTAGGAATGTGTTATACATGCCTTTGCAAATCTCATTTCGTCACTATGTACAATGGCTGGAATCTAAAGAGCTGCTTAAGATTCATGCAAAGGACTTCCATCCTTGTTTGAATAGCTGACCCCAATGTCACGGCTTTTCATTTTCAAAAGAAGTTTGCCATGCAGCATAAGGTATTTGAGAAAAACAAAGTCTAGAGCACTCTTCAGCTGATACAACTGGTTGCATAGTTATTTTAATTCAGGAAAACATTTTGCTCAGCAGTGTTGGAACTACAGAAACCACCTCAAAATGATTCAAAGCTATTGAAGGGACTATCCAAGTTCCTGGCATGATGGAAAATGGAAAGAGAACTGACAAATGCAGTGGAGAAGATACATGGGGTTTTTGTTCGTATTAGTATAAAAACAGATTTTATACAAATATTTGGAGCCAGACTTTAGAGCAGTGGAGTTCTGTGAACATGACACTCCCACTGGCAGAAGATGATTTTGAAAAAAACATATTTTCATGAATTCCCTCTTCTCCATGCAACCCATTGCTTCTGAAAGTCTATTCTGGAATGTAAGAGAACCTTCTGTACCTGGGAGGGGTATTTGGGTCTGCAAGACGAATTTAGAGAAAATAATCCCTTCCCCTTCTGCCACTGGGAACGTGTTGGATTCGAGGAGCCCACTCATTTGCACAAGGAGGGCATGTCCGGATTTACCCTGTGGATAATATTGAACTTAAGTTTTGCTCAGACCAGACAAACTGAAATGAATGAAAAATGGCTAAGTAGGTCCATTAATTTCAGTGGGTCTACTCTGATTAAAACATAGTTGAATACCACTTTGTATGCTTTTGTTACTCCCAGTCCAACATGGAGAGAGACTTATAGTTAAGTCCTAGAAGTCTTTCTTCATTTGTGTTGGGACTCGGAGTAACAGACACATGTAGTTAAGTTGTATTCAAGTCACAACTTTCTGAATCATCATGGAATATGCAGGGGAGAAATTGTGCTGGACCACCAAAGGGCAAATTTTTCCATCTGTCTGCCCCACCCCTTGACTGGGGCCTTAATAAGAAAGAGCAGCTCCCTAAGGGTTTTCTCCTGCTCTCCCTGACATTTTTGTGGGAACTAAACTTTGCCTATAGCAGGATTATGAATGTATTTTGATTGTAGTCTTTTTTTAATGTATTTGTTGTCTTAAACTTTTCTAAGCTGCATTTTTCATTTGAAATTTGTTTTTGTGCATAAATCTTCACCTACTGCCTTGGGGGTCTTTTTGGCAAAAAGGCAGTACAGAAATAAACTCTTATTTATTTGCTCAGTACTGATATCAGCATTTCTCAGAAAAAGCAGTATATGTCTAGATCAATCAGAATGGGAGTGCTGATTTCTTGATTCTGAATCAGTTTACACATGTCTGGAGAAATCCAAGCTGCTTGGCTACTTACATATTTAGTTCTTGAACCTGGACATTATGAATATTCTTAAACCTCTAAATAGGGTCAATGCCATTTGGGGTGGTGTGAATCCAAGGTTACATCATTCTAGAACTAAAAGTATGTATGACAAGCACTGGGCTAACTGAAAACATAAATCTAGAGCACTGAAAATACAGCTTCAATTATTTGGAACCAATTTGTTCTAGTTTCTGACCCATTTTTTCAAACGGAAACTGCCTTGATGGGTGACCTTCACTGGAGAAGTACATTGGGAGTACATCTCCACTAATTTCCCAATTCTATGTTTCTTTCAATACAATCAACCATGGAATCCTTCTGGGCAGGCTTTCTATACAGGGAGTTGATGGCATGGTGTTTTGCTGCTGGTTCTCTTCCATTTCTCAGGTGCCAAGATCTCAGGTTGTTCCACCACCCTTAGAAACCTCTGGGGTGGGGTAGGGAACCAAAGAGGGAACATTGTTTTCAGCAGCCCCTAAGTTGTGGAACTCACTTCTCATAGAGTTGCATCTGGCACCACCATTATGCAGCTTTTGGCAAATGCTGAAGATGTAACCCTTTACCCTAGCTTGAGATGTATATTTGTAGGGCCAACCTTATTTCTCTAATTTTAAGTTGGTTTCAACTATTTTTAATATTGGTGATACCCACCATGGGACCCTGAAGGATGGGTAATAGTAGTAAATAAAAATAATAAGGATAATAAGGATAATACCTGCAGAGCCAATTGAAGAAGGTGGTGCTGGGAAAATACTGTGTAATGCTGTGGCATTTATGCTATGGCACCCCACGAGATTATCTTGTCCTCATCTACATAAAATCTTTGAGAGGTAACATTCAACTCTCTCTCTCCTTTATATAAGATTCAGATGAGGCAACGGAAGTACTGAATTAGGGCCCAGGTGACCTCAATGTGAGTGAACAAATTGAAGCTCCGTCATGACAAGAAAGTGGAGGTGAACACCACATCCCATAGTCGAATTCGACTGAACGTAACCGTCCAGGGGTCCTTTACCTTACCTTTGTCCTACCGTACCGGTTGCTGTGCTTCCAGGATAAAAATATATGAGTCATGTTTTTGTAACCTCCAAATTAGGTACTACAGTATGTTGTACTTGGGGTTGCCATTGAAGACTGATATGGCGTCATTCAGAATACAGCAGCTAGGCAAGAAAAATGGAACTGAACATTAGAAATATATCTTGCCTCCTCTGGCTTCAGGTTCATCTCCAAACACTATTCATAGCACTGATGCTAAACTTTAAAACCATATATGGTGAGGGACCTGGGCACCTGAGGGAGCATTACCCTGTCTGTACACTACTATCTTTTTCAGGTGCTTCTGTCATCTGAAGCAAGTGCCTGTGGAGAAGATACCCTGAATTGTGGAACTATATTGCCATAGAGGCTAACTGGTGAAAACACTCATTTTTTTGGCATCAGATGGAGACTATAAAACTGAAGGATGTTATAAGGTACAAAGATTTTTTAAATAAACAAGTAGAAATGGGCTTTTCACTGTAATTGATAATTGTATTTTCAATTATTCTTTGGCGATCACTTGTAGCTGAGTAAGATTGTCTTCCATAAACACGGTTTTAACAATGAGTCCGTAAGTGACTGTGGAGGCCAATTCTGGATCCACACGTCCTTCCACAGTGGGGACATTGGTTTCTGGGTGGGAGATGATCAATTGGTGGGGATGGGTGGTACAAAATTAAATTTATTACTATCTCACAAGAGACTGGATTTCTAAAGCAATTTCCCAATTCTGTAAGTGAATAGATGACCATGTGAAAGGCATACATTCAAACAACAAAACCCTTGCTTAAAACAAACAAACAAACACAAACAAACAAACAAACAAACAAACAGGAAGGACCTCACAACTCACACTCATTTTATATTTGAACTCTAGAAGCTGGTTCTTCTGTTATATGAGCAATATATTGCATTCCCTTTTCTCAACCAAAAACAGAACAGCCACTATCTTTTTTTCTATAGAATTAATTTTTCATATTTAAGTCTCCACACAGTAACAATAAACTTTTTTTTGCAAAGAATACTAGCAGGTGATTTATTTGGTGGCCTGTGTAAGGTGAGTTGCCACTTTGCTAAAAATTTGACCATCCAAATGTGGAACAAAGCTGAAAATCAGGTCAGCACTTGTAGTAAGTCAGATGAATGTTTCAAGAGTGTCAATAGACTTTTGGCAGATGAAATGATCAAAATGAAGCCAGAAAATGCTCACAGTTCCTTTTTTTGTGACCCTGTGGAGTTGCAACAGTGAAGAAAGCACTCTTGAGAAGCACTTAAAAGAAGACAGAATATGATAGACTAGGTAGGTGCATAATGTGGCCCTCAAGGCACCTGCACTTGGCCACTATTAATGTCTCAGTTAGCTGGCAGATTCTGCAAAGATTATTACAAACCGGAGCCATTTTCTATTTTAGGGTAGGAAAAGGAAGGAAGCTAGCAAAACAAAGCCATGAGATTGGGTCACACCCAGGGAATGTGTGATCACTAGATTTGATGCGACAGGGTCACATGGAGAATTATGTCCCCCCTTTGTTGCCATTTCAATGGGAAGAACAGACTAATCCCATGGCAATTTGAGCAGTTGCCTAGTGACAATATTAAACAAGACTCATGAAAGCATTAGGATCTTCCTGAAAAGAACATGAGAGCAGGCAAGTTGTGCACATGTGTAAATGAGGGGTAGCCACATGGAGGAGAGTGAAAGAATATGCCATTGGATTCATAAACAAAGCAACAGAGGAGTAAAAAGAACAGAACTCTAGATTAAACAAATGCCGTTTAGAGAGCCTACAGAAGTACTTGTGCACAGACAGAGGTCTTTAGCCTAAACAATGTTCATTGATCACACTAATCATAGAATGGTAGAGTTGGAAGGGGCCACAAGGGTCATCTAGCCCAACCCTCTGCAATGCAGGAATCCTTTTCCCAGCGTAGGGTTTGATTCCATGACCCTGAGGTTTAGAGCCTCATGCTGTACCAGCTGAGCTATCCCAGCTGTATTAAATCAGCTGAACTCTGAAGGAACAGTTCAAAGACTTCAGGCTCTTCAGATATTTCCAAAGCTACAAACAAAAAGGGCCAAACTAGACATGATGGGATCCACCATGCTAACTGCTCATGTCTGAAAACAGGGTATTCAAAGTGGGTTTTACAACAAAAGTTGAGGTGAATGCTCAATCTTATTCTGTCACCACATACATTTTTATCCCAGCCTGGCTGCAATCACAAAACATGTGAGAAATGATGGTAAGAAACAATGTTTGAAGTGATGGAGAGTGAGTGGGTGGTGGTGATTGTAAGCAATCGTAGGGATGTTATTTTCACCCACGGGTCCCTCTCATTGCAAAAAGTGGAACCTCAAGGTTTTAGATGAAAATGGGGCAGACATGAATAGCCAGATGTGGCTGCTACTGTTACATCTAGTTTGGCCCTGTAGTACATGTTTTAACAGGTGACTTTTGTTAAAGTGCTTATCTCTGGGCTAGCCGCTAGACCATGCTCCATTACAAACTTACCTCTAAGCAAGCATGTTTAGGATGGGGCTACGAGATACTGTTTTTTCTAGATCTGAAAATAAGAAGCCACATTGAATGAAAACATTTTAAAAGCTTAGCCTATACATTTGTAAAGTTTGTTTTTCTATCATATATATTAAGCACAGATGCAAAAAGAAGGAAAAAAAATGTACCTTACACTTGAACACAAGAGATATATATATATATATATATATATATATATATATATATATATATATATATATATATATATATACACACCTTTAGTAGAACTAACATTATTAACAGAAGCTGACACAACTTCCCTCTAAATTTCAGGGCAGATGTTTGACTGAATTTAACATTAGCCCTGTAAAGCACTAGTACTTACATAAGTTCTTGGGGGAAGTACCATAATATTTTGATTCACAAAATAATTGGATGCATTCATAAGAATAATACTGTATAAATGCAGTTCTTTAAAATAGCTTTGCCAAGTAATAAATATTATCAATATCTCTTTAAATATGGAGAACTGCATAAACGAACAAGAACTTCTCTCATATTTACCTTAGTGTGTTTTACACATCAATTTTAGTAGGAATTTCTGAGTATAACACTCTAAATCTGAGCACACTTCTGTAGGGCAAGACTTGTGGAACAAAGTGCAACATGCTTTTGAATAAATAGGAGACAAGTGCTGGGCAAGTCCCTTTGAATTATTTTCAGGAAAATATGCCTCACCTAGAATAGAAATCTGTCTTGCAGTCTGATCCTGGGTACATTTTCTCAGAATGCTTCGGAGAAGTTAATAAACACTTCCATGAAAATGTGTATGGGATTAATTCTGTTTATAAGGCAATTTTTTTTGGAGGAGGTAGAACATACACTATATAAGGTGGGAACCAACATGAATGTTAACACCGAAAAAAGTAATACATGATCAGACAGGTATGTGGGTGTGACGACGACTGAAAAAGAAAAGGAATCCGGTTACTTCGGTATGAGCTGTTTCACGTGTTGCGACTGAACAAGCAGCAAAAAAAGCATCCACCTTCGAACAACGAAAGAAAGGCAATGTCTGCCCTCTGAAATACTGCTTATATTCACATTTACGTAAATATGATGTAAATAGGGGTAAATTTAAAAGGAGAGAGAACTGTGGCATCGATGCGGCTGCGGTATGCGTTGGAAACCCTGAAAAAGAGAAACGGGTGGAGGAAGAGAAGGGAGAATCCGTGCAGCCCGTTTGGGTGGGTGGAGGGAGGGCGGTCTAGAGGCTTGCAAATTCCGCGGACCACAATGACAGTTGCAGGATCAGGTAACACCCGTCCTTTGCTGAAAGAGACGGGGGGTGCTTAAGCACTAAAAACCTGGGGGGGGGGCAGCAGCAGGTGACGGTCTTCGTTTCGTTTGCCAAGTTGCCTCCTTGGTTGAGCATGCAAGAGCCGGGAGGAAGGCGAGGACGGCCACGGCTTCTGCGCTTGGAGGGAGAGGGCGGTCCTGGATGGGAAAGCAACAGTCCGCGCCTACCCAGCGCGACTCCCCACCCCCTTTAAGGGATGCAGACAAGGTGGCCGTGGTCGGCTTGTGTTTTTGTGCGGCGGCCGCCGGGCACGCCAGACTTCAGGGACACCAAGAGAAAGTCTTTGCGTGCTGGGCTGGGGAGCGACCCCCGGGGCATTCCGCCCGGGGCTTGCCCCCAAGGAGAGCACCCATGGGGGGGGGAGGAGGGAGCCGAAGCCGTCTGGATGGGGGGAGCAGGCGAGCCACACGCAGGTTCGTGCCTCCGCCTCATTCACAAGGATGCTCGTCCCGTGTGGCCGCGATGAGGCCGTTAAAACCGCGCCAGTCTGCAGCTCCCCCGGCGCCTCCGAGGGGAAGGAAATGTGCTCCTGAGGGGGGGAATCCCGCGAGGCAGAAGCAAGCAGGACCCGGGGGCAAAAGCCAGCCTCGCGCAGGGAGTCCCCGCGTGAGACGATGGGGCGGGGTTTGAGGGCGCCCGTGAGCAGCGCGCGGGAGGGCTGAGGTGGCCGCGAGGCGCGCCAACTGCCGAGCATTGCGCTGCCACGAGCGGCTGGCTCAGCGGTGCTGCGTTCCTGTGGCAAAAGGACGACACAGCTCCGCGCGTCAGGAGAGCCAGCGGGCGACACGTGCACACTACATATCGCAACCTCGGTGGGGAGTGAACGCGAGCCGAGCAAAGGAGAGTTCGCCACGGGCGCGTGTGCCTCCAGTTCCTTCCCACCACGGAAAAGCCGCTCTTCCCCCATGCCGCTTCAAGGGGATAGAACAAAATTACTCTAGTTTTTCGCTCTGCGCAGGCGCACGGGGATCCATTCAGCCTCGCCCCTCCCATTCCATTCCATCGCTTGGGGAGAGAGACAGGGAAAGGGGCAGGGCCGCGGCACAATTGAAAGCGCGCGCGAGGGAGCGCGCGTATCCGTATCCCTCTAGGCGCATGCGTCTTAGTACCGCGACAGAACCAGGACTTCCCCCCCGCCACCGGCACGTGACCGGGCCCCGCCCCAACGTAAGATCGGTGAAGTAAGAAGAGTTTCTTTAAGGAGTTTCTAATCTCATGCGCTCAGACGATTTTTCGTAGAAATTCGGCGGTGGTTCTAGTGGGGCCGGGGGGGGGGAAAGGCTCGTCCCGATAGTAACGCGCACGCGCGCCAAAAGCAACAACACCTTAACCCCCCGCCCCGATATACATGTCGAACATAAAAGTAGTCTTAAGGCGGCGGCACGAGATTGCTCGTGCGCGCGCGCGCCCGTCACACCGAAGCAGGCACATATACAGTATTGCGTTGCGTGTGTATATATCCGAGTGCGCAGCGCCGCCGCGTTCTTTTTGGCGCGCGGTAGTTGGAGCTTCCCCTCTCTGCCCCCCCACCCCGCCGGGTTCCTCTCTGTTCTTCGTCAGGCGAGTCCCCAAGTCTCTCAGTAGGGGCGGGGCGGCTTGAGTCCGCCAAGTGGCGCCGCCGCCGCCGCCGCTCGCTGATTAACGGCTGCCCCGCCCCTGCCTCTTTCGCTGCCGCCGCCCCTCCCCTGCGCCCTCCCCTTCCCGCCGCCGCCGTTGCTTGCCTGCTACTGCCGCCGCCAGCGCTGAACTGAAGCGAACTCCGGAGCGAACTGAGGAGGAGAAAGACGAAGGAAGAAGAGGAGGAGCAGCAGGCACCGCGGCGGCGGCGGCGGCGGCAGGACACAGACTCGCCAGCCACAAGCAAACGGCACTAGCGGGAAGGGAGGGAGGCAGGCGGAGCGGGAGGCGAGGCGGCGTTATCGCCACCACCAGCAGCAGAAGCAGCACCACCGGTGGTCGGGAACAGCCTTACAAGCGGCGGAGAGGACTCCTCGCGAAACAGTAGCCAAGCCCGCCCCCCGTTTGCCTGCCCGCCTCCCTCCCTCCCTTCCCCGCCGCGGAGACAGACCAGGGGGCAGCAGCAGCAGCGGCAGCCGCGCCGAGGAGAAGGAACCGCGGCCAACGTCTGCGTGTGCGGCGGGTGAGAGGAGGCGAAGCGGGCGGCGGCGGCGGCGAGGGAAACACCGGAGACTGCGCCGGCCGCGGGCGCACGGCGCTGTGGGGAAAGGCTTCCCGTGGGAGCGGCGACTGGAAACAGGGAGAAACGGCGGCGGCGGAGGAAGACTAGGGCGCAGCCCTCCGTGGTGGTGGAGGCGGAGGGGTTGGGGGGGGGTCACCGAGTTTCCCCCTATTTTTTTCCTCCTCTCTGTCTCGCCCGGGACCCAGCGGGGTGTGCTTTTGTGGCTTCTTCGTTGACGGCGCCCCCTTTCCCCCGCTCCCTCGTTTTCCTCCTTCTCACCCCCCCGGTTTTAGGGGGGGAAAGGCCTCCTCCCCCCCCTCGCGCTTCAAGCCCACATAACACACACCCCGTCTCTTTCCCCGCCTGGCGGGCGCCCAGTGCGGTGGTTGGGCGAGTGCTGGTGCGGGCGCTCGCTCGCTCTCTCCCTGCGCTTGGAATATGGTTGGGGAAATGGAAACCAAGGAGAAGCCCAAGCCGAGCCCCGATTACCTGATGCAGCTGATGAACGACAAGAAGCTCATGAGCAGCCTCCCCAACTTCTGCGGGATATTCAACCACCTCGAGAGGCTGCTGGACGAAGGTAAATGAATTTACCCCTCCCCAATCCCTCCCCCCGAAAAATCAAGAGCAACTCTCTCTTTTTAGCCGTGGCTGTGAGGGGAAAACGGTTGTTTCTCTATCGTGCCGCTCCGGTTGGGCCTCTACACACTACTGTATACGGATCCCCTTTCCCCTTCCCTCTCCCGTCCCGAAACGGGGGGTAGACTCGCCTCCCTTTCAATGGCGTCTTTCGGCCTTTCCTTCCCCCGTAAACAAAGGAGAGAAGCGGGAAGTCCCTTCGCAGAAGTTTCGGCCTTTGGGGACGAGGCGCTCGGGGAGGGAATAAAGTGTGGCTTTGTGCATTCCCTCATTTTTTATGCGTAGCTGCGTTTTTAACCGAGGGGGGAACGTCGCCGCCACATTGAGGGGGAAAAGAAGGGGGGAGGGGAGTGAAAGAGCCCAAGAGGTTGTTTTATTTTGGGAAGGGTGGGAAAAGAGAGTTCTGAGGATTACGGTAGAAAAAAAGTACGCAGGCGAAGTAGGCCGGGTGGCATGATTCATAGAAGTACTTGTGAACGAGTTTGCAGCCAGAAGAAATGAGAAACTGGGTGCTCTTGTCGAGATTTGACTGGGAGGGAGGTGGTGCAAACGTATTGCTGGGACTAGAGGGCTTAGCTCTCTCCTCCCCTGTTGGGTGGTTGCTCCGTCACAGAAAAGACGGAGTTTGTGCTTCAAGTTTGTGAGTAAACAGACCAAACTTTACTAGGTTTTGCCTTGGAAGAGTTTACACTGAAGAATAAGCGACTCGAGTGTCAAGAACAAAACGCGAAACCGCCGGTGGCGTTGTTAAATACCCACCGCACGTTCTAGGCCATGCACCTAATCCTCCTGTTCCCACTCCCACTCTGTAAAGTCACTTTTGTGGAATTAAGACCTAAGTTTTTACTGTAATCTGTGGTGTAACTCTTAGCACACTTCAAAGTTTATTTTTTAATTATTTTTTAAAAAAATCCTAATTGTATGCTTTTAAATGGCTTGAGGATTGCACCCAAAGGCTTTGCAAAACTGCCTCCTTGTCTTATTTTTAATCACGTGTTGACTTCACTTGGATCTGAACCTGATTCCTCAAACCCCCCCCCCCCCCAAAATCAAAACCCTGTCCCAAGAAATCATGAGTTTTGGCGTTCTACGAATTTTATGGGGGTAGCATAACATTTCAGTAGTTAGATATGAAAGATGTTGACATCTAGTTTCAGTCATGGTTTTGGGTATTTTATTTTTCCAATTGAGAAAAGTTTATGCAGAGTTTTAAATGGCCTTTGAAAGGTTTGTCTACACTTGAATTGGAAACTATGTTGAGCATTAGTTTGATGTCAATAGTTGTGGGATGTCGATTTACAAACTGGAATTTTATTTCTGACTCTTGTTGGGATAACACTACTATAAATGAGACAGACGTTGAAAGGATGCTATTTAGAAAGTAGCTTCAGATTGTTAGCATTTTTTCAAAAAGATTCCTTAGTATGAAATTAAGAAATGAATTTGAGCAATAGCTTCTAAAGTAACTAAATTGAGCACAGTTATAACAATGGATTGAAAAAGTTACTGAATCATCAGTTTGATCTGGAAAAGGGAGGCACAGTGAGTTTGTCACAAGAACAAAAGAGCGGAACATCTCTGGTGTCAAAAGGATATTTCAAGAAGAATATGTGAGGTCACTGAATCTTTTGAGTGTGGTATAACCTTGGAACTTCAGAAGCCTTTGAACTGGCATCTCCCCTCCCCTGTTTTGTGCAAGTCCAAAACAAGATCTGAAAGTTATCTAATTCAACAATCAAGCGGTTTCTGGTCCCTCCCTTATTTTTCTCCCCTCTTCACTTTCTGGATAGCTCAAGGCAAAAGTTCAGTTGCCCCTTTAATTCTTTCTGCCTTTTCCTGTTTGTGTTGGCTCCTGGGTGGAAGAACTGCAAATGCTGAAAACTTTCTGGAATGTTGAAAAAATGTTCTATGCAAATTAAATGAATGATCTAAATGTTTTAATATTTGAACACTAAGGGGCGCCAGTTCTTTCTTTTTGAAAAAAAGATGGGAGATTTTAAGGCTTTTTATAAACATTTTTGCCAAAATCGGCAAACAGAAGATTTAAGAAGTATGCGAGATGTTGAACTTAAAGCAAGCATATTTACATATACTGTGCTTTTTAGCTTTTATGATTGTGGTATAATCCCCCCTCCCTTTTCAAAATATTGTAGAAAGGTTTGTGCAGTAAATGAATATCTGTGAAGTAATTAAAATTGCTGTTTACTAGCTTGCTAATCATTAAACACTTAACATTTTTTACATCTGGGTTTCCTAAATTGTATTCACATTAACAAAAAATAAGAAAACATTCTGGCAATTTGATAGTTTTGTAGAACAGGGGGCAGAAAGTTTGTTTCCACCCTCTGTTATTATTGGTATTTGGCAGTTATGTCAAGCTCAAAGAGTGTAAAAGATAGCTACAATAGTAATATCAGGGCTTGGTGCATTCTAATGGAATCTATACGTATTTGTGGAAAACTGCAGATAACGTCTGTATTTTTATAGGTCAGTTGATTGTATGGGTAAATATCAATACCGTCCAAAATATTCTACATTTAATCATGTGTATACCTTTTCAAATTCAAAGGTACATGGAGATAAAGCTTCAATAATAGTGTAGATTCTCAAAATCATTGATTTTTGTTTTATTTATAAACAGTAGCAAAGTTATGTAAATTAACTTAATAAATATAAAGCTGCTTTTCTATTGGTTTATGGGAGCCTGTAGGAAGTAGAGGGAAGGGCTTTTTTTAGGTTAGAAGAACCTTTTGTTTCCAGCAATTGTCTGCCGAAAGTATTGCCACAAATTTTAGTCATGTATGCATTTTTTAAAGAAAGGGAAAAGTATCTATTTTTATGTGAATAGCAACTTGTTGAATTCCTTTTGTTTGTCTCCCCTTGTGTTATTAGTACATGGGGATTAAATATTTAATAAAGATGATGCTGAGCAAGCCAAATATCATGCTTCAACTGGAAATTGGCAAAGATATATTCAGAGTTCATTTATGTGAGATTATTATTAGAAGTCCATATCCAGGTAGGATGAAGTTTCATTGACATCTATGCTCATTATTTTTTAAAAAACCAAACAAATCTGAGTACAGAATGGCACTGTCACAGAACCTTCGCATCATGACTAATGCTACTGCCGCATAATGTATGTATCTTCCTTCTTTGGCGATCACTGTAGCTGAGTAAGATTGTCTTTCATGAATATGGTCTTAACAAGTGTGTCCGTAGGTGACTGTGGAGGCCAATTCTGGATCTGCAGAACCTTCCACAGTGGGTTTCCACAGTAGGTTTCCAAACAGAAATTGGAGCCAAACTTGGTATGCTTTTGGTTCTGAGTATTCAGTATAAAAGCGATTTGAATTGTATTTTTTTTAACCAGTTACAAAGATTGAATCCCAAGTAATTATGGAGTCCTATACATGTCTACTCTGATGTAAACACCATTCAGTTTAAGGGGGCTTCTCAGTAAGCATAAGATTGCAGCCTTAGTTTAATCTGAAAACAATAGGATGTTTAAGCCATGATGAGGTTAACATGGATCCCATTGATTCAATGAGACCCATGTTGAACTAATAGGCTGCAATCCTGTGCACATTTATCTGGGAGTTAGCTTCACTCAGCAAACTAGGGCTTGCTTCTGAGAAAATATGCAGAGCCTGAGCCTGAATCCATCCCACCACATTAAAGCTTATTCTGTTTATAAAGCAAGTGTGTGTGTGTGTATTTATTTATTTAAATCTCAATCTCTCTCTCTCTCTCTCTCTCTCTCTCTCTCTCTCTCTCTCTGTGTGTGTGTGTGTGTGTCAACAAAATTCTATGCATTAAGCATTTCCACTAAGAAGTAATTTCCATTGAACTCAGTGGAGCTTGCCACCAAGTAAGCTTTAGTAAGCTTATTTTAGAGAAAATGCTGTTTTTAACTGGTTTCTATTTTAACCTTAAATGATTTTGCTAAATTGATAGTGAAGTATGTGCTCAGTCTCTTACATATATTCTTGGAACTTCATTTTGTAGGATTTGTTTTCATTATTTGTATGCAATATTGTCTGTAGAAACTTCAACTGAATTGGAAGATTAAATTACAGCTTTAATAAATTAGGGGTACAATTCCAATATATAAATAAAGGCAAGGGATAACAAAGCCCCCCATCCTGCAAAACAGAATTTAAAATTATGATTGGAATTTTGCTATTCATGGACTTAACCTAACATGTACATTTGCTCTTGTTCATTTGGGATCAGTGAGGCATATACTGTACAGCTCTGGCCTTGTCTCTTCTGGAACCCTTTGTGGAGGGGAGGACTTTTGGCATTTTTCTCCTGCGGAAGCATATATATTCTCTGTCAGAACTGGACATTCAGGAGATTTTTTTCTGAAAAGATCAGTGGTCTGGAAGTAGCCCCCAAATTCTCAGTACCCTTGGCATAGCAACATGTATGTCTTTTGTAAAAATTATTCAAAAGGAAAAGGTTCAGTGGAGACAAACATGGAAAAAACCAGTAGCAGCCTTCTCAGATAGATTATATCAAACTGTGATAGTGTGTATACTTGGCACATATGTGTTTTCCAAAAGTCTCTGCCCTTCCTCCCCCTGGCTTGTTTGGCAGCCTTTCTGATCCCACTTACTCATGCAGAAGGTCGGATCTGCAGCTGGTGTTCAGTCAACAAGTGCTCTTGAAGAAACCCTAACGAACTTTGAATACCTCTCTTCTAGATATTTCCCAGTTCCCATCCCGTCTGCAATTGAAGTTTAAAAAGAATACAGTGAAAGGGAGGTATGAAGCCTCTTTAAGTGTATAGTGTCCAACAATTTTGTCCTGTTATGTGCTTGTAGAGCGGAAATTTCCCTCCACTGTGTGCCCTGACAAATATGTTGTGGCAGTTTTTCTAACTCTTCAGAGCAGATTTGGGGGTGCTTGGGCTATGTGTGTAGAGAGAAGTTCAATTTGTGCAAACAGACTTGGGATAACTTGGTTGAATACAACCTTATGTAGGCTGAGTTCAGATTTTGAACCACTATAAGGAGCAAAACCAGACAAAAACAAAATAAGAGAATTATGTACCAGTTTCTTAAAAACTGTTACCTGGATTCTTAATTAAAGTGGCACAAGACCCTTACAAAATTCTGGTGTTTCATTTGGCATAACTCATTTTAGTCACTTACTTTCTGTTATAAGAAAGTGAGATTGAGTACCAATTTTGAGGGGAGGAAGCTGATAGACAATCAAACTTCCAAACTCTTCTAGATATTTTTACAATTTTATAATGACACACTGTGCTTGTGGGTGCCAGTGTGTCTGCCAGTCCCTCTTACAGCTCCTGTGAAAGGTCTAGGTAAATAGCCCATCAAAAATCTGTAACACATGAGAGATTGTTTGCCTTCCTGCTTCAATCCTGTTTCTACTGGCAGCGGGTTCTGTATTGAACACCTATCCTTAAATATTTCTATGTTTCAATTGAAAGCCAGGACTGGACACCCATGCTTTTTGTGTTCTGAACATAGGAGAGGTACAAAGAGCTCTGTCAGTGCAGCAATGGATGAGGAAGATGCAATTTCTGTTGATGGGAGAGTGGGCATGCCTACACTTTTTGTGGCGCTCTCATTTTCTTTAAAGGTGGCAGCCATCTTGTGCTATACCACGCCCCTATAGCAGCCATTTTGTGACTGGTGTCCACAGCACTTACTCAGAATTCCAAATGGTGCACCCTGGCCCAGAAAGGTTAGTGGCCTATTGGCTACAAGCTATAGGCAGCCATTTTTACTGCTCCAAAAATAACCAGTGCTAGCACATTTGTAATAAAAACTTTCAAAAACTTAAAATGTTTTATAATTACAAATGTTTTCATATATTTTGGGAAGGAACAAAATACAACAACATTGTTTACGTTTTTCAAACTTATCTAGATCTGTCTTGTTCCATATTACATTTTTCAAACTTGCGGTACCTAGATCTGTCTTATACATTGCTGAATCTTTCCTGCATTTACAGTATTTCTCTTTATTATATTCTGTTTAAAGAAATGTGTGGGATTTCACAGGTACATGCTCCTCTAGTTACTAGTGTTATACACTATAAATTTAGGCTGCTTGATGTATAGAGTAATTTCCCAGATGCATGTAAACATTCTATGAGGCATGCATGTTATTTTTTTTTTTACTTTTATACTTATCCTGGTCTTAAACAATATTCTCAGCGTGGTTATGCTTTCCCTAAATGGCTTATGCTTTGCTAATGCTTTTCCTAAATTGAGAAGAAATATTTGTTAAATGGAAGAAACACCCTTTATATAGAGAAGTGTGATTACATTAATGAAAAATTATGTACATGCATGTTACAGTTAAATGACTCTGCTAGAATTCCAATGCAAAATTTTAATGTGGCTAGTATTTTAAATGCTCTCATTATTCAAATGATAGGAAGTAAGAGTTGTGTTTGAAAGTTAGACTTGCAATTAACTGTGTGACTTCGTTCAGCTTTTCTGTTTTTTCTGTTTTTAAAAGTGGTTTATAAATATGTAATTGAAAATTATTAAAATACAGAATTGTATTTCAAATTTCATGTCAATATGCATTATTATGCTTTTCTTTCCAATAAGAAAAAATTATATTTGCATAATAGGTACCCTTCTGTGACCAGCATAGCTGCTATATCATTAGGAAAGCATGAAATTTGTTATTTGGTAACTCAGTCAGGCCCATTATATTCTAACCTGCCTGGTCATCCTGACACCTTATGGTGATTGGAATATGTTTTTTCCTTAAAACCCAAAAGTCTGTTTGGGTTGACAACTTTTCATTGAGACTTTACATGTGCTGTCCTTTTTGAAATTGGTTTACACTTCAGTGATACAAAGTGGAATATGATTGTAATTTTGAAAATTCAATTGAAACACATGGCTTTGAACCCTTCATTAAGTCCAATTTGTATGTTGGATGTACTGCTAGAGTAAGAAATACAATAGTTCTGTGTGTTGTGGTAAGAGAGGCTATTGGTGATGAATTTAATTCACTACATTAGTTGCATTGAAGCAGGAAGCTGATCATTCAAAACTCCTTGCTTTGATGAAGTTATGAAAAGAAACACTGACACAGGCAAGCAAATAAAAGGTGCAATCAAACATACAAAATTGCTTTTATTTATAGAATGGTTATAGGACATTGCCATTAATATAAAATGCATAAAGTATTCCTTATTTTGGGGGGTGGCAGTTTAGAGGGTATAGTCAGATTTGTAAACATCATACTGAATACTTTGAATCTCAGCTTCCCTTCCCCAGATAATCAGATTCTGAGGGTGAAACATGCAAACTTCTGTTTCAGTTTACTTGCCTGTGGTTCTAGATCGTCCATTAATTTTAATGTTCTATATGTGCAAGTGGTAACAAAATGCTAAATTTGCAGTATATGAAGGCCTTCAAATTTTCCTGAGTAATTTCTATGTTTGCTGCTTCCAATGGATACATTAATTTTGTTTGTCCTGTTGAAATATCAAATATAGTTCTACTTTGTAGAATAGGTGTAAAATATATGATGTCATTACAGCTGCTACTAGCTTGTGTTAGAAGGCTTAAAGGCCTTAAAACTTGAAATGTTAGAAATTGGTGGAATTGCACCTCCCAGTTTGATGTCACAGTGTTTGGTTGTTGAGTGGAAAAGAGTCATTTTTTCAAGAGCTTTCATAGGTTAAGCCTATTGTCGCTCTGATGCGTGAGGTGGAAGTGGTTGGAGTATAACAGTTAAGGATCAGCTGAAGAAACTGTGTTGGTAGCAATAACAATAAGCCTCTTCTTTCAGGTACTGCAAGCTTTTGACTGGGATTGAAAGAACTACAGTAGACCCTCCGGATATGAACTTAATTCGTTCCGGGGGTCCGTATGTACCCCAAAAAGTCCGCACCTAGAAGCGCCACTTCTGCGCATGTGTGGGTGGGTGGGTGGGGGCAAAACCCGAAAGTATACACTTCCGGGTTTGCCGTGTTCACAACCCGACAGTTATGTTACCCGAAGGTAACATAACCTGAGGGTCCACTGTACTAAACTGTAAGGCGACATAGGCTTTTTTTTTTTTTTTGAATGACAGTCTACCATGCAGCACATAGCAGACTACTTTTAAAAAGTTGAGTGTATAGTATTGGTAATGAAGCAAATAGTCCAGCCATTTAGTTCTTAGTTGTGTTGTTTTCAATGCATAAATGGGAAATAAAAAATACCAGACAATGCAGGATTAGATGCAAGTGGTATGGAAATATGTAACAGTTACTTGTATTAATGTATAATTGTTACAGCAGACACATAATTGTGGACTTCAAGTTTAGCACTGCAAGTAGAATCTGAAAGATACAGTACAGCCGATTCTTTGAAACGTCTGGAGTTGAGAAAGTTAATCTGAATGTCTGTGCAATGATGCATTTACTTATAGGTCAACTGCTGCAAGTAGAATCTTACCTCAGTACTTCAGCATTCAGAGTCAGGGGCACTGTTTCAGGGTCCAGGGAGAGGGCAAAAAGATTGTGCATGCTGACTTTGATTAAGAGTGCACTTCTATGTTTGACATTAAGGTGCTCATCTGCTTGTAAGGATTGCTTCCACACTAACCCTTTTCCCTTTAATTTCCATACCTAGTTCAGTCCAGACAGTGTTTTCAAATAACTGCAGTCCACCGTGTGTGTGTGTGTGTGTGTGTGTGTGTGTGTGTGTGTGTGTATACAGCCTATTTTGTGGCAATTGGTAAAAAAATGCTGAGGCATTGTCAGCCTGTTCAGTGTTAATAGAGTTTGACCAGACTGCGAGAGGCAGTGGAAGACAGGAGTGCCTGGCGTGCTATGGTCCATGGGGTCAGGAAGAGTCGGACACGACTAAACAACAACAGCAACTACTATTGATTTGCTCTCTGGATTTTAGGCACTTCTTTCTGTGATGTTGCCTACTTTTCTGTCATGGTGATAATGATATTCACTATAGATAATAGTTATTGTGCCACTGTATCTATTCACTATAGATCAGGGGTCAGCTGAGCCTAGGGCTTGCTGATCAGAAGGTCAGTGGTTTGAATCCCCACGACGGGGTGAGCTCCTGTTGCTTGGTTCCAGCTCCTCCCAACCTAGCAGTTCGAAAGCACCTCAAAGTGCAAGTAGATAAATAGGTAGCGCTCCAGCGGAAAGGTAAACGGCGTTTCCGTGTGCTGCTCTGGTTCACCTGAAGCGGCTTTGTCATGCTGGCCACATGACCTGCAAGCTGTATGCCGGCTCCCTCGGCCAATAATGCGAGATGAGCGCGCAACTCCAGAGTCAGTCACGACTGGATCTAATGGTCAGGGGTCCCTTTACCTTTACCTTTTTTATTCTGATGAATACAACAATTGGTTATTGTGTATCACTGTCCCATTGTTGGTAAAATATTTCTATGCAAGTGTTATGTTCACTACCTAGATGCTTTGTTTATTCTATAAAAGCCACTGAATTCAGCGAAACATTTAGGCAAAATATGCACACAGGATGCTGCTAACTTAATAAATGAGGATTATTGCCTAGTTCTCCCTGGATGCTAAAGGCTATACTATAGTTGTGTATGACATCCAAGTTTGGAGTAATCCTTTTGGTGTATTTCAGTTTGATTATACAAGTCTTGGTAAGGAGCTAAAATTGGGGCTTGCCACTGAAACATCCTCTCATCCAGGGGACATGTTGCATATTACTTTTGGCATCACACTCAGCTTTGGAAGTACTCTGACTGTGTCAAAAGCCCAGGCAAGTTTAGTGTGACCCTCTTGCCCTGCCCTTGCAGGTTTCAAGTTTGGTTTCAGGGATATGGAGACGTGTGTTACTTCAGTTATGCTGACCCAACACAAAGGGTTGAGTAATAAGGGGACTGTTGTGAGAACTTGTAACTGAGGGCTTTACAGGAGTCACTGAAAACTGCAGCAGTTTGTTCTGTTCTGGTACCTGTTGCTTTCAACGTGACGGGCAGATGCAGCTGACCTTGCTGGTTCCAGTATTGGGTGAGAGTTCCCTAGTGTATCATTTTATTAAGCTGTGTGAAATAGATGTTTGGTGCAACTTTTCCAAAATACACCAAAAGCCTATATCCAAAATATGCAATAAGTTTTGATAGATTCTTTGGGGTGTCAGTGTTAAATAAACAAACCATTTAGTGCAGTCAGGCTTTCTTTAAGCTAGGCTGTTGAATGTAAGATTCAGGGGCTTACGCAGTCCTCTTCTTTAGGTCTCCACAGTTTCACTCCATTACTAAATCATTCCTTAGAGCATGGCCATTTTTAGAGCCTAAAAGGCTGACCTACCAGTAACTGTTACATGTCACAACATAAGCATCTCTTCCATTCCACTTAATAGCTCTGTAGCTATAGGGGGTTCCAGAACTGACAGTTTGTTAAAGAAAATATGTGGATGAGTAACTATGGTTCAGTGGAAAAGCATAATTACAAAAAGGATGGTAAGGCATTTGTTTGTGAGAGGATTTTGGAGGGCAAGCAAGGGGCATGTATGAAGGGACCTTAAATGGATAATTTGAAACTTTAGGGTACCTAGATATGTAGTTGGTAATGAGAAGCAGAGATGTTAGGAAGTTGTTGCTTTTTCCAGGTTAAGCTCTAGGGAGGCCCCACATAAGAGTGAGTGAAGAGTGAGTGAAACAATTACCCAGAAGCTGAAAGTGTCTTTTCTTTAGGGCTCTTACTTTGCACTAGCAGTTTAAATGATAACCTATGCTAAACACTCCTTTATAATATAGTTTGCATTACTAATTAAAGCTAAAGGTTTCATTTCAGCTTGTTGAAGAGTTTGTTAAGCAATTGCCCAGTGTGTTCTATAAGTTGAACATATGCTTGTTTACTCAGAAGCAAGTGCTATTGGGTTCAGTCAAGCTTACTGTCAAGTAAATATGTAATAGAATTGCAGTCTTAGAATCAAAGTTGGAACAGAAGCAGATTTTTAACTAATAGAAATATAACAGATTTGTCTATTCCCCTTTTAAGCAGATAACTTTACTCATATCCCACCCCAACTTTTGGGGCCTAGGGAAGTGTTAACAGAGTCTTTGAATGTTGCCAAAATTTGAATTTTATTACTAATTCACTTTTTAATATACATTGCCTTTGATCTTTGAAGGGCTTTAAAATATTGTGAACTTAGGCATTAAAGCAAAGTTGTATCTTCTTGTGTTAGCACAGTTTGTTAGGGAGGCTATTGAAGGAGGTAGCAAATCACGTTGTTCTCTCATCGCTGTAGGATTTTTCATTTCTATACCTCTTTATATTTTTAAGAAAAAATCTCAAAGCAGTTTAAAATGCATTGAAACATCAAATAAAACAATCCAGAATAAAACTTTACTGAATAAAGTATACAGTGGCTTTTGACACCATCGACCATAACATCCTTCTGGACCGTCTAGAGGGCTTGGGAGCTGGGGGCACTGTCATGCAGTGGTTCCGCTCCTTCCTCCTGGGCCGTGTTCAGAAAGTGGTGGGGGGGGATGAGTGTTCAGACCCCTGGGCTCTCACTTGTGGGGTGCCTCAGGGTTCTGTCCTCTCCCCCATGCTTTTTAACATCTATATGCAGCCGCTGGGAGAGATCATCAGGGGGTTTGGGCTGGGTGTCCATCAGTATGTTGATGATACCCAGCTCTAACTCTCTTTTAAATCAGAACCAGTGAAGGCGGTGAAGGTCCTGTGTGAGTGCTTGGAGGCGGTTGGAGGATGGATGGCGGCTAACAGATTGAGATTGAATCCTGACAAGACAGAAGTACTGTTTGTGGGGGACAGGAGGCAGGCGGGTGTGGAGGACTCCCTGGTCCTGAATGGGGTAACTGTGCCCCTGAAAGACCAGGTGCGCAGCCTGGGAGTCATTTTAGACTCACAGCTGTCCATGGAGGCACAGGTCAACTCTGTGTCCAAGGCAGCTGTTTATCAGCTCCATCTGGTACGCAGGCTGAGTCCCTACCTGCCCACTGACTGTCTCTCCAGAGTGGTGCATGCTCTAGTTATCTCTCGCTTGGACTACTGCAATGCGCTCTACGTGGGGCTACCTTTGAAGGTGACCCGGAAACTACAACTAATCCAGAATGCGGCAGATAGACTGGTGACTGGGAGCGGCCGCCGAGACCACATAACACCGGTCCTGAAAGACCTACATTGGCTCCCAGTACGTTTCCGAGCAGAATTCAAAGTGTTGGTGTTGACCTTTAAAGCCCTAAACGGCCTCGGTCCGGTATACCTGAAGGAGCGTCTCCACCCCCATCGTTCTGCCCGGACACTGAGGTCCAGCTCCGAGGGCCTTCTGGCGGTTCCCTCACTACGAGAAGCCAAGTTACAGGGAACCAGGCAGAGGGCCTTCTCGGTAGTGGCACCCACCCTGTGGAATGCCCTCCCACTAGAGGTCAAAGAGAACAAAAATTACCAGACCTTTAGAAGGCATCTCAAGGCAGCCCTGTTTAGGGAAGCTTTTAATGTTTGATGGATTTCTGTATTTTAATGTTTGATGGATTTCTGTATTTTAGAAATTCTGTTTTGTTGGAAGCTGCCCAGAGTGGCTGGGGGAACCCGGCCAGATGGGCGGGGTATAAATAATAAATTATTATTATTATTATTATTATTATTATTATTATTATTATTATTATTATTATTATTACATTCAAAGCAACATAATTAACAGGAAACTAACTTATTCCTTGAAGATTCCGAAACAAAACATTATAAAGGAGGTCAACTACGCAAAGCTTTTCAGAAAGTTTTGCAGTCTATGTTATCTAATTTATTTAACAATGCAAGTATCATCAGGTTGTATATATGGTTAGTATCCAGGGCTTTGTTAGTGCATCATCCAACCACATAATGATATCATGTACTCTTTGGCCAACAGAAAGCCAGCTCTGCTACTTTGGTTATTCAACTTCAGATACTTTTAATATCTGCAACTCAAAATTCTGAAGATCTGCTTCCCACCCCTCCAAGTATATTAGTACAGTTATACCTCGTGTTGCATCTGCTTCATGTTGCATCTTTTTGCGTTATGTCCCGTGGCAACCCAGAAGTACCGGAACAGAAGTGCCAAATCGCGCCTGCGCAGACACAGCGCTTCGAGTTACGGGCATTTCAGGGTATGGACGGGCCTCAGGAACGGATCCCCTCCGTAACTTTAGGTACCATGCCACTGTAAATGAAACCAACTCAATGCCCTTCCTCTTTCTAAAACCAGCAGTTATTTCTGAAGTCACTGTCCCCAGTATAATTTACAGGACTGTAAACTAAATCTTTCCTTGTGAAAAAAAATAGTTAACATGTGTTTACATCTTTTAAATTCTCAAAGAACATTCCTTGTTATAGTATGAAGGAGGAGGGTGTTTCTTCTTAGTGATTTAATACACAGAAACTACCACTATTTGAGTGAAAATATTACAGCTTTCCAGGGTGGATAAAAACCAATGATTTTTTTTAAAAAAAAATATCAAAAAAATCTGATTTTTTTTTGATTTAAATCTGATTTTTTTGATTTAAATCTGATTTTTTTTAAATAAAATGCTTTTTGAGGAAAATATATTACCATCCAAAGGTTATTCCATCATGAAATAAAGATTAGTTTTTTAATTATGTAGAATAAGGTTATATATGTTTAATTTTTGGGCTAAATAAATGCCATTAATCCATTCACAATGTCATGCTCTTCCAGAGGTTTTTGTAATATTATTGGGCAGTTTCTCTGCCTACAAGATATTATCACAGGTGCTTGGTTTACTTTTGCAGTTCTCAAAACTGAATTTGACTCAACAGAGATCACATGCCTCCTCTTCACAGCAAAAATGTTATAACATGAACAGAGTTGAGAAAAAGACCTTAATCCTATTGTTCTACAAACCTATGAATACAGAAACAACCCCTTCAGTGCTAAGTTTCAAGAAGTTCAGTGAATAGAATAGAAACAATATTTTTCTGATTGTTTGGAGTATTTAAGTTTTTCATGTGTAGGCTGGGCTGACAGTCTAAGTTTCTTAATATATATATATATATTTGTTTTTGTTTAGCCAAATTAGTTAACAAACATGGATGTTTGTTTAAGCAAGTAACATATGCTGTAATGTTATTGTTTCAGTTGAATAAATCTATTTAAATTGTTATTGTTAAGGTAATGATTATTTTTCTCCTTCCTAAGTACAACAGTAAAGTTGTCCAAATATGAATGATTAACCTATTAAACTGGGGATAAAAACTATTATGAAAAGTTGTTATTCTAAAAATCTTCATCTACTTGCATATTAAAGTTATACCAGCAAGAATTAGTCTTTATGTAGAAAACTATGATTTAAATCAAGCCTTACTGACTAGTGATTTAAATCAAATCCACCCTGCAGCTTTCCAAAAATTATAAAAGTTTAAAATAAGTCTCATTTAAAATACTAAGTACTAGAATTACAATGGTTTCAAAATGAGTTCATCAGTATTATAAATACAGTGTTGGTGTTGACCTTTAAAGCCCTAAATGGCCTCGGTCCAGTATACCTGACGGAGCGTCTCCTCCCCCAGCGTTCTGCCCGGACACTGAGATCCAGCGCCGAGGGCCTTCTGGCGGTTCCCTCGCTACGAGAAGCCAAGTTACAGGGAACCAGGCAGAGGGCCTTCTCGGTAGTGGCACCCACCCTGTGGAATGCCCTCCCACCAGAGATCAAAGAGAATAACAATTACCAGACCTTTAGAAGGCATCTTAAGGCAGCCCTGTTTAGGGAAGCTTTTAATGTTTGATGGATTTCTGTATTTTAATGTTTTGTTGGAAGCCGCCCAGAGTGGCTGGGGGAACCCGGCCAGATGGGCGGGGTATAAATAATAAATTATTATTATTATTACAGTGGAACCTTGGTTTACGCCTACCTCCGTTTACGAAAACCTCCGTTTACGAACTCCGCGGACCCGGAAGTGTTTATATCCGGGTTCCACGGCGTCGGATGCACAGAAGCGATCTGCGCAGTGCGTGCGCAGAAGCGCTCTATCTGTGCCTTGGCGAGCGAACGCCTCAGCGGAACGGATTGCGTTCGCAAACCGAGGTACCACTGTAACTGAATGACACAATTGGATACAACCCAGTGTGTTTAACCTTGTGATAGTAAGGCTTCCATCAGGAGAAGTGTATCTGAAGAAGTGTACTGTATCTGAAGAAGTGTGCATGCACACGAAAGCTCTTACCAAAATATAAACTTAGTTGGTCTTTAAGGTGCTACTGAAGGAATTTTTTTATTTTGCTTCGACTCAGACCAACACGGCTACCTACCTGTAATCAGGAGAATGGATAGAGAAGCCAGTTTTGGTGCTTCCCCTCACCCTTCTAGCTTTCTGTGCGCCTTAAATCTATTAAGGTGAGTCTTCTAATCTCCAGAGTAGATATATGGGGTATAAGAAGCTGCTTGGAGATGGTATTGCGAAAACCTGCTTCTCTCCCCATTCTGCTGACTGACCCTGTTGGATCCATTGGCATAAGCTTCTGCAAATAAGCTTCAATTTCATTTGGTTCTTAGAAGAAAAGGGACGATTGTATCATCCCCAATGGTAAGCTGGTCTTCCATCTTTGTTACCAAGCCAGAAGGAAGAATGAGGAAGCTATTCTATACTTGCAGCTTTCATGACAATGTGCCTTTAAAGAGCAGAGTTGCTGTTGCTTGTTGGTGGTCCTTTGCTGATATAAATTACCTGTGTTTAGAATGCTGACAAACCTACTAATAAAAGCTTTGGAGCACTAGTAATAATTGGTATTTTAGAAAGCATAAGAACACTTCAAATATTAAAGTTCACAAAAAGTAATTCAAATCTAGGTAAGCTTATGGGAGAAAATTAAAAGGATGCTGTATGATTTTGTGTGTGTGTGTATATATATATATATATATACCGTGTTTCTCATATTATAAGACACGTCTTATATTTATTTTTTCCTCAAAAAAACACACTATGGCTTATTTTCAAGGGATGTCTTATTTTTTTCCTCCTCCTCCTGCCGCGGCCGGCATTGCTGCTGCGCCTATCACTATGTCTTATTTTCGGGGTATGGCTTATATTCCTTGAATGCTTAAAAATCCTGCTATGGCTTATTTTATAGGTATGTCTTAAAATATGAGAAACAGGGTATATATATCCATATAGCTTGTTTTGAGCAAAAGAATTTACCCAAAGGCAGGATATAGTTAAAACAGAAAATATTGAGGAAGGAATCTGTCATTATATATCTCCATTGTGTTCGTGTATTCTTTGTGGACTTCACATAGGCATCTGGTTGGCTATTGTGGAAAACCGGATGACGGACTTGATAGGGCCTTGGCCTGATCCAGCAGGGCTATTCTTATGTTCATCCTGTCTTATGATGGTCTATAGATTGAGTGCTTCCAGTTGCTGCTGTGTATATCTCTTTTCTGTCCCTAGCTCTCTTGTTAAATATTACAGAGCTTAAAAGAAATCTGAATGGGAAGGGTATGGAAAGAGTGGGGTATTTTCAGAGGCCAGGAGGGAGACAGAAGTAAAGGATGGAAGGATGCATTAAGGGGGAAGGGAGGGGAATGCAGTTAGCTTTCAGATTTATCTGGAAGGCTGGCCTGGTGTGAAATCTCTCGGTGAAGAATAATAGCAATATTAATTGTGTAGCTGGGTTGTGCTAAAACTTGAAATAAACGTGTTTGAGTTCCATGTTTAGTTTGTTTTATTTGACAGTATGAGCTGGTTGTAAAACACTCATTTTACTAGACAAACAAGGTTGCTTTAATGGTTTTACAGTAGGGCTATTTAGACTTATAAAACTTATTTGCAGTAGATAGTGAGCAATCATAATACTGAACATCCGCTATCAGATAGACTTGATACAAAAGGAAAACATGGCGTAAGAAAAAGAAGTACATTGATATCCCACTTTTAGATAATAACCAAGTAGAATGTCTAGTGCAAAAGGCTACTGAGGGGAGGGGGAGGAACTAAATGGCACTTGGTCCCAGCTATGGAGGTGCCTTTATAGTCTTGCCTGGCTTTTTAATGCAGCTAAAGTGGAATTGTCCCAAATAAAGAAATTTCTGTGAAAAGAGGGACAGAGCATATTTTATGTAATTTTCCACATGTGTTGTGGTATTTAGTGACATTTATACGCAATAGTAAAGCAAATAGAAGGGGAAGAAATGGAGGCAGTGAGATATTTTACTTTCTTGGGTTCCATGATCACTGCAGATGGTGACAGCAGTCACGAAATTAAAAGTCTCCTGCTTCTTGGGAGAAAAGCAATGACAAACCTAGACAGCATCTTAAAAAGCAGAGACATCACCTTGCCGACAAAGGCTCGTATAGTAAAAACTATGGTTTTCCCAGTAGTGATGTATGGAAGTGAGAGGTGGACCATAAAGAAAGCTGATCGCCGAAGAATTGATGCTTTTGAATTATAGTGCTGGAGGAGACTCTTGAGAGTCCCATGGACTGCAAGAAGATCAAACCTATCCATTCTGAAGGAAATCAGCCCTGAGTGCTCACTGGAAGGGCAGATCCTGAAGCTGAGGCTCCAATACTTTGGGCACCTCATGAGAAGAGAAGACTCCCTGGAAAGATCCTGATGTTGGGAAAGATTGAGGGCACGACAGAGGACGAGATGGTTGGACAGTGTTCTCGAAGCTACCAACATGAGTCTGACCAAACAGCGGGAGGCAGTGGAAGACAGGAATGCCTGGCGTGCTCTGGTCCATGGGGTCACAAAGAGTCGGACACGACTAAACAACTAAACAGCAACATAATAGTAAAGCCATTCAGTTGAATGTATTTGAAATAATGCTTTCTTTAAAAAGCTGATTCCTAAACAATAACATAATAAGCTTGACAGTTTTTTAGACTGCTTTTTGAGGCATATGGGATGAGTTTGTAAAATTAGTACACTTAAATTTATTTATGAAAAGGAGCAGATATCTTCTGATAGACCTTATGCCTAGTTCTACCTTGGCTAATTCATTAAGTGCCTTTAAATGTCATTGGAAGTAATCTACTAGTTAGAATTCAGTGTTCTAGCAGAACTTGGGATACACACCAGCACATGTGAAAAATGTTTGTCTTAAATGTGGGTGTAGAAGTGAGATGTAAATGTCTTCATGCAAAATGTTTGTCTTAAATGTGGGTTTGGTAGTGTTGATAGGTGGGATTATAATTACAATAAACAGACAAATGCCAAAGTAGTCCTCTAAGCGAGTGACAAAATATCAAAGCCAATTACAGACACCTATTCCCTTAATGCTTTTCTCAGAGACCAGCCATGCAAATAGGAGGCAGAATCATTGTAGAACAGTTTTTCTATTCCCCAACACCAGTAACATTATCAAAAATTCAGTGTTTTACTCCCCCCACCCCAGGCGCAAGGACATCCATAAGTGTGAACAAAGCTGATTTCTGGCCAAAGCCAGACGTGAACCAATATTGGAATGACTCCAGAGATAATTGGTTTCCTCCAAAAATTCTTGTGGCTGACCCACTGCTGCCTACTTGAACACCTTGTCCAAAGAGGGGTATGGAGATACCCCGGGGAGGCTTTTTTCCTCCAATGGATGTACCACCAGCTCCTTCAAAATAGCCATGTGTATGCGTACACATACACTTTACTGTTGGTCTTATCAGGAAAGCAATTTATTGTTTTTATGGCTTTCGCTGAATAAGGTACGGTAGAGTGACTGAACAGCTATAATCTAATCAAGTTCAGTGTTTTATATAACATTTGAATGCCTGCATACTAATAGAGGAATGTGAACTTAACCTGCTGAACATTATTCTTAAACAAATGTCCAGTTAGTTGGTCCCTTTATGATTCATTTTAATTGGAGTGACTGCCCTGCATTTCACTGCAAGCAAAAGGCAAAATATGTTTGACTTTCAGTGCTTGATGGTTGAGCTTGCTTCTTTTCCTCATCTGGACATGTAGGAGTTTGATTACCATTTTAATTGAGTTTCTGAAATTTTGAACATGTTTCTTTACAGGTGTGGAAAATCAAATAAAATTGTTGCATTTGCATACTTGCAACGTACTTTTAAATATAACTTAAGTTACAGCTTGTTAATGAATACTGAACACAGCCTGTAGGTATCTACAAACTACTGTAGTCGCAAATGTTTTTGATAGCCCACTTGCCCACATAAGCGCAGCCTGTCCCATCTTTCAATAAAATCAGAGAATTGCTAACAGTACATATGGCATGCTCCCCCAGTCTCAAGTCGTGCACTACTTTTTTGAAGAAAATGAACATTGCACCATCTCTTCTATACTCAGCACAACCAAAGAGCGCTATCTTCTTCCCAGCAGAAAAATGTGAGTTCTCCCAACACTTGAACTCCCTTTACGTTAGCAGACTTTGTTTTTTGTGCCTGCCCACTGTACAGTTTTCCAATTGGTGCATTGGCATAGAGCAGTAGAAATTCATTTTCAGTATTAAAATGAAAAAAGACCAATGAACCCAACTCTCCTTTCCCAAGAAGTCTAGTCCAGATCTTTCTGCCTTAGTTGCAGCAACTTTGTTACAAGCCAGTTTGTTTTTAAAGTAGGGAGGATAAAATAGCTGGTGTATTTTAAGGCTAAGTTGGTGTAAACATTATTTTTTGAGAGGAGGGAGATGGGGCAGAAGATAGGTCAACTCTTTATTTGCAGTGGAGGTGTACTCTTTGCTGACATGACAGGTTTGGGAAGAGGCTTGGGAAAAGGGTCTTGAAATGGAGAAGCAGGATAGAGCTTGAGGAAAGGATATGCATGGAAGTGAGAAATAAAAAGAGTATAAGCAGAAGCAGGCAGCACCATTTTTAATCTATTGTAGAGGACTTCAGCAGTGTGGCAGGATTGACAATGACAGGCAGATCTGGCAAGCATAGTTTACCTTGACAAGAAAAATATTGGCATTTCTCTTACCCCTCAAAGTGGCAAAGTGCAGCTGATACATACTCATGACAGCATCCCTGTTTTAATAGCCAAAATGAAATTCATAGTTGTCATGGCAAGTAGTTGTAGATATCTGGTAACCTCACTGATGGTACTTCTGTCTTGTGATATCATAGGGTGCTGCAGAGTTCATTTGATTGCTATACGTATTTGCAAATATGCACTGGAAAACTCAAAACAGCACTCATTACATTTCCAACTTGTCGTGATGCCAGTGCTTTGAACGTTAACAGAGAGAAAATGTGATGTGTTGCTTGAGACATACTTTCTACCCACAGATTTTTTGGAATATGCCTAAAGGGGTAAAAGGAATAGCTTTGGGATCTGATAATTGTATAGTTTTCATACTTCATAATTTGAATTTAAAAGCTGATTAGGTGGCTTGAGTACCTTTCTAATTTGATCCTAGTGTTCGAATTAGAGCCTAGTGCTCGATTAGTTAAGCCTAGTGTTAAAGGGCTCTTCGTCTCCATTTGAAACGGGTTCCATTCTGTGTGTTTGATAACCCTTAAACAAATTTGATCAAGAACTTTTAAACATAGTTCTGGGATTGTGCTAAAATATGTGGACATTCCTTATCAAAAATTTCCTGGCAGGTAATGTGTTAGAATTGCAAATATTACTTTAAAGTGCTAGTTAATGCTTTATCTTACAACATATTTTTTGAGAAATCCTGCAAACTGCTTTAGTATTCAGTGATAAATGTGCCTTTTATAAGCTTTCCCCAAACATACATGTAAATAATAATCCATATTTTGAAATATACCTGTAGCCCTTTGAAAGAACCTGTTCTTCAAAAATCAAACTGGAGAGTAATGTGTATGGGAGTGGTGGTTCAACAGCATGTTTGTTCAGATAGATAACATTTTTTAAAAGGTGCTTAAGATAATGAATATATTCATTATGGCGATTTTGAGAATAAATTGTTTTTAGATCTGCATGGAAAGATGAAAGTTTCAAATATGCATCTTTTTGGGCATGATAGGTGTTACCATCATATTGAAGAAGAGAATGTTGGAATGGATGTGGTGGATATTTTAGAATGATGCTGCTTTTAGAAGTGAAATATATCTTTCCTACTATTCTTGCTCAGTAGGCCATAGAGTGCAGCACATTTTTATAATAAAGATGATGAATTTAATCGCAAACTGGCAGTCAAATGGAAATTGCAGTCCTTGATACTAGGAGAAAATTGCCTATAAAGCAACTCCTGGGAGAGCAGGCTTTAAATTTATCCACCCATTTCGACATTGAGTAGAGGGTAGGAATTGCAGGGTATTTGCTGGGCCTGCTTAGTTTAGATGGATGATGGTTCATTTTTCCTTTATTTAAGAACTAGAGAGAGAGTTTGTTAAAAGATGACCTTGTTGCCTTGCGTGTAAGGCATTTGGCAAACTGATCTATTTATAAAGCTTTTGAAATATTTAGGCCTCAAAATAATCATGAATGAAAGCGTATATTACAAGCGAAGGCCTGTTCTTTGTGTTCCCATTATTTTCTCAGTTTACAGTTGCAATGCTGATATAAGTTGAAAAAGGATAAAACAGTATATTGAATATTTTTTAGGGTAGCTTAGGATTTTTTCAAGCAAGGTTTCAGAAACTAGTATTTCACTCTGGGTGAATTTTAAGGATATTTCAGGTGCAAATTTGCTGATTATCACTGGATCATTCACAGATCATTGTGTATTTTTATAGATTTATTACACTTGTACCCATCCTTTAATTAACTCAGAATTGTGTAAAAGCTCTCTGTCTGCTGACTTGATCATCACAATAATTCTGTGCAGTGTGTTAGTCCAAGAAATTGCATAGCACGAGGTTCCCAATGAGCAACATGGTAGAATGGGGATTTGCAACTGGCTGGAGATGCCCAGGAGCCACTGTTGGCTCCTACCATGTTTCTCCGAAAATAAGACACTGTCTTATATTTATTTTTCCTTAAAAACCCCCACAGTGGCTTATTTTCAGGGGATGTCTTATTTTTTATTACGTGTCCAGCCTTGCCTCTTCCTTGGGGCCCTCCAGAACTGCACCTATCACTATGTCTTATTTTTGGGGTATGGCTTATATTGCGCAAATGCTTAGAAATCCTGCTATGGCTTATTTTATGGGTATGTCTTATTTTAGGAGAAACGGGGTAGCATCTCCACCTGCCTGCCTGCAGTTAGCTCATCTGCTGGCATGACGGCAGTAAAAGACGTACGTCTGCTCTGCCCAAACACCTGATTTGCCCAGCAGTGCAGACGCAAAAGACGTGCTGCCAGGTGAATCAGGTGTTTGGTGGGGTTGCTGCCGCACTACCCTCCAGACCCCCTGATTTCACCTGGCAGCATTTTTATTTTTTGCTGCAGGGCTACCTGGTCTGGTAACAGGGCAGAAAGAAGGCACGTAGACAATTTGGTTTGGTGCCCACAACCTAGATCCCAGGAGCTACTAGCATTCATACTCCAGTTTCTAACACATTTTTTAAAACGTATATATTTTTAAGGCTATCGGTGTTTAATTGGATGAAAACAGTCCTTCAGGTAACCAGTCCACAAAGTTTAGGGCTTTCAAAAGCAATACCAGTATTTTGAATTATAGGTCTGGAAGTGCACTGGTAACTGGAATAACTGAAACATGTTCTCCCCCCCCCCCCCTGGTCCCCACAGTACCTGGGTGGCCACATTTTGCATCAGTTGAGGTTTTTGACTCTTTAAATGCAGTACCACGTAAAGCACATTACAGGAAGTAGTCTAGCATGAATAGCTAAGTTGAGGTTTGTTCATTTCAGATAGGTTTGCGGTTGGCATACCAGCCCAATAATAGTAGCAAAGCCACCTGCACTTACTAAGTTTATGCCCAATGCAGAAGAGCTTCTGAACTGCCTTATTGCACCTTCAGGAAGAGTGCAATCCTGTCTGACATGGTTGCAAACATACATCCAGCATAGATTGTTTATCCTTGATCTTGCATGGATTAATATCTAGCTTGTTCACTCTTATGCAGCCCAAAGGTGCTTCCAGCACAAGTTAAAGTGTTGTAAGTCTCCATGGGATTAGTAGACACCCTGTTTCTCCGAAAATAAGACGTAGCCATAAAATAAGCCATAGCAGGATTTTTAAGCATTCAATGAATATAAGCCATGCCCTGAAAATAAGCCATAGTGATAGGCAGTTTAACCGTGTAGGTTAAACTGTATCATACTTAATAAAAAAAATAACACACCCCCTGAAAATAAGCCATAGTGTTTTTTTTTAGGAAAAATAAATATAAGACGGTGTCTTATTTTCGGAGAAACACTGTACAAATGAGAGAGCTGGGTTACATCCACATATTGATAACACTGCAGACAAAACCACAAGATTATTTCCTTAATGGTTTATGTAGACATTAAATAGTGTGGGGAACAAGATGGAACCTTGGGAAACTCTCTGGAGTGTTACACTAATCCTTTAGGGCCACCTTCTGTCACCAGTTTTTTTAAGAAGGACTGGAGAAAAGTGCCTCCTAATGTATAAACTATATAGAAGGATACCATGGTTAATGGTATCAAAAGCTGTTGAGGGGTGTAAGAGAACCAATAAGGTTGCAACCCTGCTCACTTTCCTGGCAGAAGTCATTCATCAGGGCAACCAAGTTTGGTTCCATCCCAAAGTTGGTTGTGCGACTAGATTGGAATTAATCTAAATCAGTATCTGCCAAGCCTACCTAGAGGCGAGAAGCTACTCACTGAGCACTTCAGTCATACTTCGGGTTAAGTACGCTTCAGGTTGAGTACTTTCAGTTTAAGTACTCTGTCGACCTGTCTGGAATAGATTAATCCACTTTCCATTACTTTCAGTGAAAAAGTTCGCTTCAGGTTAAGTACGTTTCAGGTTAAGTACGGACTTACAAAACCAATTAAGTACTTAACCTGAGGTACCACTGTGTCTAGAAGAAACTTGGTGAATGAAGGGAGAAAATCTCTTTTCACTGTTTTCCTCAGAAGCAGTGCACAGACTGGTGCAGGAATAAGGCTGCATTGAGTATGTTCCTCTCCCATATTTCCAACTCAGTTGAAACATTAGCACTTTGATGTTAGTTCACACCTGAAGGCTGGTATGATACCTGGAGAAAAAACAGGAATGCAGTAGTTTGAAGGATATGTCTGGATTCTCAGAAATAAATGAGTGAACAAATGCTGTCAGTACCAGAGAAAAAAAACTTAGGTGAAATCACCTTGGTCATACCTTGGAAGATACAGTAAATGTTCCATATATTCCAAGTGTTACCATAGGTTCTTCCTATGATCCTCCCCTAAAGCTGAATATAGAGTTTATCACCATCTTTTTATATGTGTAAAGTTACACATATAACTCTTGTATCGCTGCTAAAAATGCCTGCAAAACAATGGCTTTACACGCCATGATGATAGCTGTTGATTTCAGTCTCAACATACAATAATGCCAGTGGACACAAACTGATACTAAGGTTAATATTAACTCCAGAGATATCACTTTATTCATTCATTCATTCATTCATTCATTCATTCAAATGGATTATATTTATTAAATTTATATACAGTGGTACCTCGCAAGATTAATGCCTCGCACAAAGAAAAACTCGCTAGACAAAAGCATCTTGCAATGTTTTTGGTGACTCGCAAGACGAAGTTTTTCGGCCGTATTCTCCCCCCCCCCCCCGCAGCAACCCACGTTTCGCAAGATGAAATTATCGCTAGACGAAGCGACTCGCGGCATGAATTAATTTTGTCTTGTGAGGCACCACTGTACTACCCTTCACCTGAAGATCGCAGGGCAGTTTACAACATAGAAACAAATACTGTGTAAATCAGAGATGGTTTGTGGGCTGGATCAGGTCTGCTGATTTTAAAAGATGCCACTTCCTGACCTTGGACAGGCACATGATTTCCCTCTTGAATGCTGTCATTGCTAGCAGGTTTTAATTCTCCAGAAACAGGAAGGAGTACCTCTGAACTGCTAGTGATGGTGGCATCCAAGAGGGAGAAAAGGAGCCTTTTCAAGCTATCTTCTTCCCTATCAAAGTACTAAGCAGGGGGGAGAGGTCTGTCTCTTCCCAGTGCTATGATGGGGAGGAAAAATGCTGGCTGTTCTTTAGTGATTAATCTCTGAAGAATTGACATCATTTCTTCCCCCCAGTCCAGCATTGTGGAGAAGAAAATTCTGCTCCACTACTTTGCTGGATGGATTGGAAACAAATCCTGTATGTCTTCCTGGAGGGTAGGGATGGTGAGTGCCCAGTTGGTTGCACATGTTCTCTTTGTGTTGGGGGGGAAGCAAGTGTGGCAATGCCTACTTTGGCAGCACACACATTGGCTTTTTCCAATGCCTGCATCTGTTCCTTGGAGAGCTGGCTACTAGTAAATGTGGCCAGTGGGCAACCGTCTAATCTGGATTAAATCGTTGTCTTTCATGGTTCCCCATTTCTTCCCTGTATTTCCTGTAACCTAGTGTTAGTTTGCATCGGTGCAAACCGGAGTGGAAGATGAACATTGGCTAAGTTAATATCTGCTGTCCATTAGAAACTAAATTTTATGTTTGAGTAATATCTCTAAATTTGTAGTATCTTTTTATCGTATTTGCTGTTCTTCTTGCATATTAAATAGCTTGTGTGAAATCTTACTCGAAATCAAACAGGTTATCTACAGCATTTTAATTACTGGCTAACATGCTTTTCTCCTTAAATCATTTACGTACAGATATCAGCTGGAGAATAACTATTTATATTCTGAAAGGCATGTTTAGATACTGTGAATAAAACTGCACAAGCCACAATAGTGCCAGTACTTGTTACAGTTTCCTGTGTTAAAGTAAAAAGTGCCCTACTAGATTTCTTAACATGGCTTGTTAAATTTCAGTAGAAATCAAGGTAGTTTTTCCACTTAAATAAAAGTTAATACTTGAAGTCAGTTTGCTTACCTTTGGAAATCCTTTCTGGATGGTGTCTAGTAAAAATAACAGTGCTGTTTACTGATTCACATATTAATCATCATGCTAAATAGGAAACTTTGCAAAATGTTCCTTTAATAAAGTGAAAGTAAACATGCAGAATTGTGGCAAAAAATATTTACACAAGCTGGTTGCTTTGTCAAAAACTGTCATTTCATTCCCTGCAGGTTTTCTTTTAAAAAGTTTTCAACCTTAAGTGCTGTTGGAATATAATTTTTATTATTATTATTAAAGAGTGACCCCCAAGATAGACTTGAAGCGTCTTTCTTGATACTGAACTTCAGTGATTCTTGGGGAAATGTCAGGAGCTTGTAAAGTAACACATTAACATGTTACATATGAAGGTTTTCAAGATCTCTGTATAAAGTTGACAAAGAGTTCTAAAATTGGGAGAGTAAAGTAAAACATGAAACAAATTAAGGTTTGAAATAGTATTAAAGATACCCCATTACCAGATTTTTTGTGTGTTTGATCATGCCCAGTTTATAAAGGAGTAGTGTATTTCATTAAAAAAAAAAGTGCCACCTCTCTTGCAGCTGGATGGAATACAGTAGCTCCAATGTCAACATATTTCTCAACATTGGAGGAGACTCTTGAGAGTCCCATAGACTGAAAGAAGATCAAACCCAGGCATCCCCAAACTTCGGCCCTCCAGATGTTTTGGACTACAATCCCCATCATCCCTGACCACTGGTCCTGTTAGCTAGGGATCATGGGGGTTGTAGGCCAAAACATCTGGAGGGCTGCAGTTTGGGGATGCCTGATCAAACCTATCCATTCTTAAGGAAATCAGCCCCGAGTGCTCACTGGAAGGGCAGATCCTGAAGCTGAGGCTCCAATACTTTGGCCACCTCATGAGAAGAGAAGACTCCCTGGAAAAGACCCTGATTGAGGGCACAAGGAGAAGGGGACAACAGAGGACGAGATGGTTGGACAGTGTTCTTGAGTCTGACCAAACTGCGGGAGGCAGTGGAAGACAGGAGTGCCAGTGCCTGGTGTGCTCTGGTCCATGGGGTCACGAAGAGTTGGACATGACTAAACGACTAAACAACAGGAACTGCTAATGGCAGATTTCATCCAGCAAGTCCCACCTCCCATTCTGCCAGTGCAGAATTCAGTGGCCAGGTTGCTCACTGGACAAGACGGTTTGAGCATATTACATATTTGACCTATAAAGCCTTAAATGGCTTAGGACTACAATACCTCAAGGACCGCCTTTTTCCATATGAACCTACCCAGAATCTGAGATCATCTTCTGAGGCCCTTCTTCATGTGCCTCCTCGAAGTCCAAAGGGTGCCAACACAAGAACAGGTCTTCTCTACAGTGGCTCCCCATCTATGGAATGCTCTCCCCAGGGATGTTTGCCTGGTGCCTTCATTATACACCTTTAGGCACCAGGCAAAAACGTTCCTTTTAAACCAGGCCTTTGGTTGATCTGATTGACATCCTATGCTATTTTAAAATGTGGCTTGTTCTTTTGCGGGGTGTGTGTGTTAATGGGTTGTTTTTATTTTGATTATATAGTGGTTTTTTTGGTTGATTTCCCCCCCCCCTGTGAACCGCCCTGAGACCTCTGGGTATAGGGCAGTATATAAATTCAACCACCACCACCTATGAAGGCTATGAGAATAAGAATGCCCCAGGGGCTCCTCCCATTTTGGAGATGATTCTTGCTTTTATTGCATGCAGGTTGCTACCAATGCTAGAGTTTTGAAAGCCATGGTTGGTACCAAATAGGGTTAGCACACATAATGTTACCCTTGGTTAGTTCCAAAAGGGGAGCGGAGGGGGAAATTGTACCTGCAGGTGTGGGGGGGAGGAGAGAGGGGGCATATTGTGGACATTCCTGTGCTTAGTAATTTGGTGATGTTATCTCTATACTCGGCTAAGTTAGATCAGTATATATTGATGTTGGAGCTAGCATCCTCCATGGTCCCAGTAAAAATGTATATTTTATTTCCTTTTCTGAGAGAGTGAGGTTTTAAGCAATGATACCATGCAAATTCTCCCATCCACAGCTGCAGGCCTACCACTGAATTTGTTGCTACTTTCTGAGCCTTTTTAAAATTAGTGCAAAGTCTGCGGAGAGTCCTGGGCTTTAGAACAGCTTAGTGTGACATCGAAGAATCTCTGCCTCCCTCTCTTGGTTTGCAGCTGTGTAGAAGTGAGGAGAGTAGTAGAGAAGGAGTGCTCTGAATATGTCTATGAAAGAAGCCCATCTTGGAGATGAAAAGAGCCATTGACTTGCATAATGTTTGACTATTACATGTTGTTGTTGGTATTTAGTCGTTAACTCTATTGGAAGGAAACTCCATTGAATTGTAGGTGATGTTTCTGTGTTCATGAAATAGCACAGAGTCTAGCAAACTAGAAATCCCCAAAGGTGCAGACTCCTCCACAGAATCATTGTGGGTGGTATTACTGGGCCCAGTGAGTAATTTACTACTGAGAACATGCTATTGTGCCCTTGATCAAAATGTCCAGAGAGATCTTGAGATGCAGGATGAAATCAAGGGAGTGTCCAAAATAGGAGATGATGTTATGGATGATTTCAGCTATCATTGTATAAACTGGCTACATGTGTAAAAAATCTTGATACCATAAATGACTGTGCTCAATAACAGGTGATCGTGAAACTGACCAGGAAGATGATGAGGATCTTAAGTGGTGCTAAGGCCCTGGTGTGAGGTGTAATTGTTTGTTGAACCAGTTTGGAGCAGTGACCATAGTGCTTGTATATTCAAATATATTCAAATAATCCAGCATGATGTTGAAGAGATCTAGCCTGCACACAGCAGTTGCCTCTATTTGTGCCCGAAGTGGGACCTTGTTAGCTTCATAGGCTGAATGAGTTTCTCTTGGAAACTGGGATCGCTGGGCTCCAGTCCTGTTTGCTACAGCTGCTCTGCTGCTCCCAAGAATTCCCTTGTGTCGGAGATAATATGAAAATAATACTGTACTTGTTTTGATGATTCTGGAGTATTCCTTGCATGTACTGTATGCCTTGTAATAGCGGGTACATTGTGACGAATATACTGTGTCTTTGTATGCTGGCTTGAACCCCTGTTTTTTTCTACAGTGGTACCTCTGTTTATGAACACAATTGGTTCCGGAAGTCTGTTCATAAACTGAAGCGTTCATAAACCGAAGCGAACTTTCCCATTGAAAGTAATGGAAAGTGGATTAATCCGTTCCAGACAATGAAAAACACCCCCTAAAGCAGCAATTTAACACAAATTTTACTGTCTACCAAGACCATTGATACATAAAATGAAGGCAATGATCAATGCACTGTACTATGAAATAAATAAGACAGTATTGTAGATGAAAAAAATTAAAATTAATTTTTTTCTTATCTGGACTGATGATAGTCATTGTTTGGATGGGGGCTCAGGGTCCTCTTCGCTTCTGTGGCAGCGGCAGCGGTGGTAGTTCAGCGACGGGGCAGCTGGGCCAGGGCCTCCTCCTTACCCCGCTTTTGCCCCTGGGACCCTCCAGCCCCGGATCTCTGGGTGGCCGGGCAATCCCGGTGTGGCGGCCGAGTCCGCGGAGCTCCTGAGGGCAGCCAGTGTGTTTGTGCTGCCCGAGCAGCTCCTGAGCCGCTGAGACCGCCGTCGCCGTGTGGGTGCCGTCTCAGCGGCTCAGGGGCCCCTCGGGCAGCGCGAACAGGCTTACCGCCCTCAGGAGCTCCGCGGACTGGGCCACAGCTACGGAAGCGCTCCGATGCCTTCGGGCCAGTCCGCGGAGCTCCTGAGGGCAGCGTGTTCGCACTGCCCGAGAGGCTCCTGAGCCGCTGAGGCCGCCGCCGTGTGGGTGCCGGGGGTGCCTGGTGGACCGGCCAAGAGGTCGCCCCTCCCCCAGCGAGCGCAATAGCCCGAAATCGAGGGCGCCCTGCTGCCAATCAGCCTCCAACCAGGCAGAGCCCCGGGGCCCAGAGGCCTGGGATCTCCTGCCTTGCGGAGCGCCGAGGCGTCGGACTCGACCTTTCTGCCGCCGCCACGGTCAATCCGGAGAGGGAGAGGAGTCCCTCCAAGAAAGGAGCCTCGGACCCGTTGACCCCCCCCCGGCTGCTGCTGCTGCACCGCACCGGGATCGCCCGGCCACCCGGAGATCAGGGGCCGGAGGGTCCCAGGGGTAAAAGCGAGGTAAGGAGGAGGCCCTGGCCTAGCTGCTCCGCGAAGGCATCAGAGCGCTTTCGCAGACGCTCCGATGCCTCGGTGGAGGCCTCAGTAGGCCTTGAAAACCCTGGAAACCTTGGGTTACTTACTTCCGGGTTATGATCGTTCGTAAACTGAAAGTTTGTAACCCGAGGTGTTCGTAAACCGAGGTTCCACTGTACTGTATCTTTAAAAAATGGCATGGCTACCTCAGACTCAGAACAGGAGTCCTCCACAGTATAACATTTTCTTGCATATCCCAATTATTTCATAGGGAGCTAAACTGTTCATTCAGACCAGTAGGGTCTAAATCAGGCATCCCCAAATTTCGGCCCTCCAGATGTTTTGGACTACAATTCCCATCATCCCTGACCACTGGTCCTGTTAGCTAGGGATCATGGGAGTTGTAGGCCAAAACATCTGGAGGGCCGTAGTTTGGGGGTGCCTGGGCTAAATGCATTAAATAAAGCATGTAATATCAGGTAGTCCATGTGACAAGAAGTAGAGGTGCTATGAATAGTTGATTGAAGCAAATGGTTTTGTCAGCAAGTACCGTATTTACTCAAATCTAATGCTCGCCTTTTTTGGCCAAATTACCTTGTGAAAATTAAGGTGCGCATTAGATTCAATGGCACATCTACATTTGCCAACAAATACTTCTTTTGGTTTCAAGGTTCTGAAAATTGAGGTGCATGTTAGATTTGATGGCTCAAGTAAATGCAGTATTTCTGCATTTGTAATGTACATTTTCTATGCTTACATTGACATCAAGATACAGCTTTGTGCTTAAATGAACATTTGCTTTAATTCAACAATAGTTGCTTTAGCAGCTCATACTGGTTTGTGTTACATAAGTGTAAGTACCTAAATGTAGGTTTTGTTTCCTGGATATCAACTGCATTTACCCATAGTGAAGTACTGTATGTTGGTTTACAAAAATGTGAAATGTGATAATCTTTCATCCTTATAAAGCATAATGAAAACAGTTGTTCTAAAACAAAATAATGATCTTTTGTGAATAATTCTTTTAAAGTCAGTTATAATTCTTTGCATCTTTTGGTCAAGTTCTTTGTGTTCTTGCCAGCTCATGTGACTTGGTATGTCTAAGCCAAGGATCTTCAACTTAGTGCCCTCTAGGTATTTGGTCTGCAACTGTCATTATTCCTGACTATTGGTCTTGCTAGATGGGATTTCAGGGAAATGGAGTTCAAAACATTTGGGGGGGGGCATCATATTAGGGAAGGCTGTTGTAATTACTTGTCACAAGGCAGCTTATGTAGTGAAGACAAGGTGCTTTGTTAGAAGCTTGCTAACTGGAAAGAAGGTTGCTTAGGATAATGTGACCCCATTTCTACTTGACTTTTTTAGATCAATGTGGGGGTGGGTACATTGATCAGTCCTGTAGATATTCATATGGCACCTCTCCCACTCCCACATGCTGGAAAATGGAAACCTGCAGCACCTGGTGTTTAAACTGTTTTCAAAACCTTGATTTCAGTTTACATCTCTATGTGATAAGTCACTGAGTAAAACTAGGCCAGTGCTCAGAGTTGGCATGTACTACATAAGTGTTTTAACTTTGCATGAAATGTAAAGTAAACATTCATGTCAAGTGATAAATATCCAGAAACTGAGAAGTGAGCAAAAAACAGTTACACCAAATAAGATATTGCTGTGATGAGGGCATCTGTTGTATTACTTCATTCATTATAGAGGAAAACAGTCTTAAAATTGGTTCAAATTAGGAGTGAGGGGTAGGGAAACACTTGCTCTGAGAGCTGGGTTCAGACATGGCCAACTTTCCAAGGTTTCAGTGGTGGGTAAGACAGAAACAAAGCAAAATAAAATTCCTACCAGTGGAATAAATTCAAATAGTACAAAGAAAAATAAATACAATTTTATGCATTGGAATGAAACAAAAATTAAATTAAAATACATTTGCACACATTTCCTCTCTTCCTCATTCCCTAGCAAATGCTCAGTCTGCTCATTCCCCATCTCCATTCCAGCAATGAGATTTGGGTGTTTGGAAAGATCCTGCTGCCTGAGCAGGCATAGAAGCAAAGGGGTTTTATCTCTTGGTCTTAATGCTAAGCAGCAAATTGCTAAGATCAGAAATGAAAGCAAATGGCAGCATTTCTCACCACCTTCACTGGTTTGGGTTTTACTCTTTGAAGAGTGGACAGAGGGCTTAAACCTGATCTTGGCATCTTGTTGCTTAGTACAAAGACTGGAGGTATGACAACCTTCTGTCTGCTTTTTAAGGGCTTATTTCCAAACTCAGTAGAATGATGTAGAATGATTGGCAGATGGGTGAGGCTTTCTGAGATAGACCTGACAGGCCAGATTGAGGGATGTGGTGGGTCTGAAGTTCTCCATCACTGATTCTAGGTAGATTTGGTTTTAGGAGCTGATTCATGTAGGTCAGATCTGAGTGCTATTGGGCCATTGCATAGCTCAGTCAGGATTTTTGCCTATCTCTTGGTTGCAACCCAGCATATGCATATCAAAATAAAGCATGCTGCTTTAGTCTGAAACCATTCAGTGTTAATGTAAAGCAGACTTTTTCGAAGCATCATCCTATTACTGATGGCAGTGAGTGGGGTGAGCAAGCAGGTGAGTGAGCTGGACTTGTGGCAGTGGAGTAGTTCAAGTAAGGGGCTGGAGAGGGTGAGTGAGATTGACTTGTGGAGGTGGCGTGGGTCAGTCAACAGGGGAGATGCGTTGGCATTCTGTGCTGTGGTGCTTTGGCAAGGAGTAAGGTGGAGGGTAGGGTAGGGAGTCTTAGGGGGGAGTGGGGTTTGAGAGCAAAGTGAACAGGGACTGATACTCACAAATAGCTAATCATTGGTATGTATTCGGAACAAAATACCCCCCCCCTTCCAGTAGCACCTTAGAGACCAACTAAGTTTGTCATTGGTATGAGCTTTCGTGTGCATGCACACTTCTTCAGATATGTATTGGTATGTATTGCCATGGGGGTAGTTCTTGTATTTGTCACTCTGAAAAAAGTCACAAAGGGAGTTACAAACTCCTAATACAGTGGAACCTCGGTTTATCAACACCTCGGTTTATGAATTTTCAGTTTATGAACGCTGCGGACCCATCTGGAATGGATTAATTCACTTTCCATTACTTTCAATGGGAAAGTTCGCTTCAGTTTATGAACACTTCAGTTTATGAACAGACTTCCGGAACCAATTACACCCATGCTTCGGGTTAAGTACGCTTTAGGTTGAGTACTCCGCGGACCTGTCTGGAACGCATTAATCCACTTTCCATTAGTTTCAATGGGGAAGTTTGCTTCAGTTTATGAACACTTCAGTTTAAGTACTCCGCGGACCGTCTGGAACAGATTAATCCACTTTCCATTACTTTCAATGGGAAAGTTCGCTTCAGTTTATGAACGCTTCAGTTTATGAACAGACGTCCGGAACCAATTGTGTTCATAAACCAAGGTACCACTGTACTAAGGCCCTGTGGATTACTCCTGCCTTTGCTGCCATACACAGTAACAAAAACCAATGAAAAACACTGGAACCATATTTCTTCTACATGCCTCCCATAAGCACTGCAATTAGAAGTAAAAAAGAGCATTGGTAAAATTATTCCTTGGTTGAAAGCTTGCACTACTCTTCCTCCTTACATGGTTTTCCCCATACGGAGCAAAATAAAACAGACACTTTTACAGTGGAACCTCAGTTTATGAACACCTCGGTTTATGAATTTTCGGTTTATGAACGCCGCGGACCCATCTGGAACGGATTAATTCACTTTCCATTACTTTCAATGGGAAAGTTCGCTTCAGTTTATGAACGCTTCAGTTTATGAAAAGACTTCCGGAACCAATTACACCCATGTTTCAGTTTATGAACGCTTCAGTTTAAGTACTTCGCGGACCCGTCTGGAATGGATTAATCCACTTTCCATTACTTTCAATGTGAAAGTTCGCTTCAGTTTATTTTTTTATTTTTTTTAAAAAAATACTTTATTTCTTATTAAACATGTTACAGAAAAAAACGAAAAAAGAATAAAGAATAGAAAATAAAGGCTACATTGAATATTAACTTATATCAGTCATACATACAGAAAATAGCTCAAGCAAATCATAAATACAAACTACAAAAGCAAATTTAACTCAAACCAATCATAAATACCATGTGATCATTCATTCAACATTAAAATGCCAATAAAGACCAAGGATACCTACTGGGTACAAACTAAGCAACGTATATATATATAAAAAAATCATCCATGTAGCAGTTCCCCGTCTCCTTGGCATGAATAAAGGAAAAGGGGAAGGGAAGGAGGAGAAACGGACGAATAGTAAAAAGGGAAGAGGAGGAAGAAAAGGGAGGGGAAGAAGAAGGGGGGGGAAGAAGGGAAAAGGAGGGAAAGGGGAAAAGGAGAAAAGGAAAAAAGAAAAAAAATGGTTGCTTCCTACTATTTACAATACGCTTTACTTTATATACTCATTTTTCCTTACCGTACTACTGTATTTTCTCATTTTTAACTTCTTCCTTTTTGTATTCTCATATCTCCTCTCCTCTTATATCTCTATTCTAAGCATGTCACCAAATTATTCTCTATGTTTTCTTTTTCCAGGTATTCCTGTACATACTTCCATTCTTTTATTATTTTTTGCCTAGATACATTTCTTATTATTGCCGTTAGTTTTGCCATTTTCAGATAATCTATCAATTTCTCCTGCCACTCTTGTACCAATGGTAATTTTTCTTCTTTCCAATTTGCGGCGATCAACATCCTTCCTGCCGCACAAGCATATAACAAAATATTTATTCTATCTGTTGGTATGTTTGTCGGAACCATACTCAAAAGGAATAGCTCAGGGTTTTTCTCAAATGTGCATTTCATCATTTTTTTCATTTTTTCATATACCTCGTTCCAGAATTTTGCCACCTTTGGGCACGTCCACCAGCAGTGGAAAAAGTTTCCCACTTTCTCATGACATTTCCAGCATTTGCCATCTCCAGATCCGTGATATTTTGCAATCTTCTCTGGGGTTATATACTATCTGTGGAACATTTTTAGGATGTTTTCTCTAATTGTTATGCATGCTGTAAATTTAGAGTCCGAATTCCATAATTTTTCCCACTGGTGAACTTGAATTGACTTGCCCACATCTACTGCCCATTTTATCATTACCTTTTTGGTTAACTCATCTTTTAGTTCCCATTCCAATAGGAGAAAGTTCGCTTCAGTTTATGAACGGTTACTCCGCGGACCGTCTGGAACGGATTAATCCACTTTCCATTACTTTCAAAGGGAAAGTTCGCTTCAGTTTATGAACGCTTCAGTTTATGAACAGACTTCCGGAACCAATTGTGTTCATAAACCGAGGTACCACTGTACAGACATTGAATCTGTCTGTTTACCTCTGTCAGTAAGGAATCTTTGGGAGGACTCTGATTTAGTTAAAGTCACTTAGAAGACCCCTGCCTCAATTTGGGCAACTCAAAAATCCCCTGAATCAACCCAATTCCCTGATCTGGGAGTTACCCAAAGCAATTTGACATGTGTACAGAATTCCCTAGTGCTAGGGTTCCTCGTGCTTACAAAAAGTTGGATGCAACATTCTTCCTCCCCCAATCCATAGCAAACCATCATTTTTGTAGATCATTCATAGAAGACAGATGGCATAGGTGTTTCTGTGAAAGAAAAATATTTTAAATTATTCTTTGATGAATCCTGGGGAAGTGTTGAAAGGGGCATATTCTGGTAATATTTTCACACAAAAATTAAGGTGAAATGTATGTATACTACAACAGTGTTTGCTTTTTGTTTTCCCTGAATGTTTTAAGGCAGGGGTCCTCAAACTTTTTAAACGGGCCAGTTCACTGTCCCTCAGACACTGTTGGGGACTGGGCTATGGTTTGAAAAAAATATGAACATATTCCTATGCACACTGCACATATTTTATTTGTAGTGCACAAAAACAGAAAAAACAATACAATATTTAAAATGAATGATTTTAATCAACATAAACTTATAAGTATTTAAATGGCCTTGATGGCAGAAAGTGAGGAGGAATTAAAGAACCTTTTAATGAGGGTGAAAGAGGAGAGCGCAAAATATGGTCTGAAGCTCAACATCAAAAAACCCAAGATCATGGCCGCTGGTCCCGTCACCTCCTGGCAGATTGAAGGGGAAGAAATGGAGGCAGTGAGAGATTTTACTTTCTTGGGTTCCATGATCACTGCAGATGATGACAGCAGTCACGAAATTAAAAGACGCCTGCTTCTTGGGTGAAAAGCAATGTCAAACCTAGACAGCATCTTAAAAAGCAGAGCCATCACCTTGCCGACAAAGGCCCGTATAGTAAAAGCTATGGTTTTCCCAGCAGTGATGTATGGAAGTGAGAGCTGGACCATAAAGAAGGCTGATCGCTGAAGAATTGATGCTTTTGAATTACATTATGGTGCTGGAGGAGACTCTTGAGAGCCCCATGGGCTGCAAGAAGATGAAACCTATCCATTCTTAAGGAAATCAGCCCTGAGTGCTCACTGGAAGGACAGATCGTGAAGCTGAGGCTCCAATACTTTGGCCACCTCATGAGAAGAGAAGAAAAGACCCTGATGTTGGGAAAGATTGAGGGCAGAAGGAGAAGCTACCAACACGAGTCTGACCAAACTGGAGAGGCAGTGGAAGACAGGAGTGCCTGGCGTGCTCTGGTCCATGGGGTCAAGAAGAGTCGGACATGACTAAACAACAACATTTAAATGGCAGCCGGGGGGGGGATACAAGGGGGGGAAGGGCGACCGAGTAGAGGAAGGAAAGGAAAGAGGCATCGCCTCAAGCTCTGGGTGTCGGCAGCATCTGGCTGCTCCTCCCTCAGTGCCCTCCGGTGTGCTCTCACTGCTCAGTCTTGGCCAACACTTCCTTCATGCAACCACCATGCAGGCCCTGCTGTTGCACCATGCCCATTGTCCCTTCACATTGCTGTCAGATCCCTCTCCCAATCCGCTCCCTAAGAAAACAATCCCTGAGCAATAAAATAATACCAATCCATGAACTTTGGCTGAGGTTGTTCCTTGTAGGAATGGAGGCTTGAGTTTTTACTTCCGGTTTTGTTTTCATTGTGTCACTTGTATCTGCTAGTACCAAAGAAGAGAATACTGTAGTCATAGCCAATAGGAGCTTGAGGTAAAGCTAAAATTTAGAAAACATTTCTGTGCGGTGTTCCAGTAAAAGAATGGTACAGTTTGAAGAACAGTAAATGTTTTTTGAAATACCTGCTCTGCTACCGTGTTTTCCCCTTTTTAAGACACCGTCTTATTCTTTTTTTACTCAAAAAAACACACGGTGTCTTATTTTCAGGGGATGTCTTGTACCTTAAGGCCTCCTCGGAGGGGCCAGGCAGCTGGCTCGGGGTGCTGCTGGGTGCTCCGCTCTGCAGCTGCCGGTTCCGGTGGCGGGGCGGCAGGCAAAAAAGAGGCCAGGCCGCTGCGCTCCGCCCGGCGCTGCAGGGCGTTCCGGGCGCTCGGCGCTGCTGGGTGCTCCTCTCTGCAGCTGCCGGTTCCGGTAGCGGGGCGGCAGGCAAAAAAGAGAAATAGAGAGGCCGGGACGCTGTGCTCCGCCCGGCGCTGCGGAGCGCTCCGCTCTGCAGCCGCCAGTTCTGGTGGCGGGGCGGCAGGCAAAAAAAGAAAAAAAAGAGGCCAGGCCGCTGCGTTCCGCTCGGCGCTGCAGGGCGTTCCGGGCGCTCGGCGCTGCTGGATGCTCCTCTCTGCAGCTGCCGGTTCCGGTAGCGTGGCGGCAGGCAAAAAAGAGAAATAGAGAGGCCAGGACGCTGCGCTCCGCCCGGCGCTGCGGAGCGCTCTGCTCTGCAGCCGCCGGTTCCAGTGGCGGGGCGGCAGGCCGCCTCGGACAGTCAAAAAAAGAGAGGCCAGGCTGCTGGCCGGTTCCAGGCCCCTCTGGCTGGCTGGGTCCCGCTGGCCGGCTGGGGCGCTCGGCGGTCTCGTTCTACACGGCATGGAGGTATGCCTTATTTTCAGGGGGTGTCTTATATTTCACTAATGCTAAAAAAATGTTGCCATGGCTTACTTTCTGACTACGTATTAAAAAAGGGGAAACACGGTACTAATGTTTGAAATGCTACTTAAGCTATAGTATGTTAAAATTTATCAGATATACTGAAAAATTCCTACATATAAAAAAGTCAGTGGTATCAACAGGTAATGATGCTCGCAGTGCTGGTGTTTGGAGTATTAAGCAAGTAGCACTTTCAGGCCTGATGTCTGAAAGTTGTTTCAAAAGTGTACAAAACAGTTGCATCTGCTAACCAGCTTGCTGCTACAATATGGTAATAAGGCCTTGTACTGCATAACATCTGAGTCTTTGGTTCTCAGTTGTGCGTTTCATTCATGCCCTGTTAAAGTGTACCTTCCCTCCAAAATGTGTGGGCCCTGGGTAAAATTTGTGGAATTTTAGCAACTAATCAATGTGCTCAAGTTTCAAAACATTCTGCTATGAATTGTGAATTGAACGCTACACCAATTTTGAAATGTTAGTTTGAAAGGCTGTTTAGATTCAAACCTGTTTGTGTATGGAAGATGTTGCTTTAAATGCTGAAGCCATTTGATAGGAGTGCTGCACTTGGGGTGAGGGCTTTGCAACCCTGCAGTTCCATTTTTATAATAGAAAATGATAAAATAGAGTTTGCTGCCAAATTAAAATGCTGCCAAATAGTTAAAAATATATTATCAGTCTCATATGACAAGCCAGTCATTCTAACCACTATGAACTGGATTCACAAAGGAAATTGATAGAAGGAAAAAATTAAATCACAAAGAACACAGAAATAAGAAATAACATCTGTTGTGCAGTAGTGGTTAGTGGTTGGACTAGGACCTGGGAGACAGCTTTCCGGGTCATGTGGCCAGCATGACTAAACTGCTTCTGGCACAACAGAACACTGTGACTGAACCAGAGCGCAGGGAAACACTGTTTACCTTCCCACTGCATCGGTACCTATTTACTTGCACTGGTGTGCTTTCGAACTGCTGTGTAAGAGAAATGAGTGCAAAGGAAAACAGTAATTTGCAGTGAATCCTATTAATGTATGTGATCAAAAGAGCTACTTAAAGTAATGTAACAGTTTTTTGCTACCTAGTGGAATTCCCTTTCTTAAAACATGACAAACTGCTTTAGAAACTTTACTGGTTTTAACATGGGGAGACTACTGTACTATTCAGTCTAAAGTTTGTTTTAGTTGAGAATTCTGTACACTGCATAGATGTATTTTATGTGAGTTTGTGTTAGAGAAATGAAATTACTGTTATTATGCTTAAGTGTAACTGGATGTGCTCTTTGAATTTTTTTTCCATTTTGGATACAATAGTAAATATTCTGCACCACAGTCTAAAGTGACTACTAGTTAATTAGATTCTGTTGTACCGAATACCAACAGAATGTATAAATTTAATGAAAGACAACATTTATCAAAAATGGAATAGGGCAGAGAGGAACAGAAAATTATTCTTTAAGAGATGCTTCCAAAACATTGGTTTAGTAACTTAGGAAGATTCTGCCCCTCCACCCTGTACATGTATTTAAAGTTTCGTTTTTGTTTAGCTTTATTTCAGCAGCCTGTAAGTAGTCATATGTGTTGCCTGTGGCACGGAATAATTCTCTATACTACAAGGCAAGAAAGCCTGTTTGAATTTGAGAAAGAGTTGGGGCCAGTGTGCCCTAATGGCAGAAGTAAGGTTTGTAGGGGAGGTGAGCTAGAGAAACTGTTGTCTAATAATTGCTGTGCACTGAATTTGTGAGGCTTCTACTGATATTGGTATCATTTTATGTTCCTAACGTTACACATGGGTGTCTGTTTAACTTGCCAAAATGTGGGCCTTTAAAAAGAAAAGTAAAGCAAAGCCACATTCAAGCCTGCAGTCCTCAGTAACACTTGCTTGAAAACCTAGCTGATTGATCTTGGTAAATGCAAGGTTCATTTCTGTCAAAGCAGTGATATTCTGTGACTTCATCATGATGTGAGGTGTGACATGAATTACTTAAGAGCTGAATAGTCATTTCTATTTGGTCAGTATTATCTAAAATGGTTCCTTTTGAGTTCCCAGCCCCACATTTGAAGCATGTACAGTAGATGTTATTTTTTCTTTTTGAATATCTGGTTTGTTGCATTGGTCTGGAAATAGGTTGTTGGCTTTGGTTCCTTCATTTATGATTGGATCACTACTAGGTGAGGGTTCAGAAGATTGTCCAGACTGATTCTTGAGCATTAGACCTGATGTGATCATGTGTATTTCAATGGACCCAACAAAGTTCTAGAATTCCTAGGAATTTTCTGTTTGCTATAGTTTCCTCTGAAGTTGAACCCTTACGGTAACATCCTGTGATTCCCGCCTGATTGTGCAATGAAGTTTCCACTTGTGCAATGGAACTTCCTCTCCTCCCACCTCCCATAATTATTCTGTAGTGCTCCCCGCCCCTCAGAAGCAACTTTTGGGGGCCCGCAGCCATAAGGAGAGGAAGAAAGTCCTGTTGCACTATTGTGATGTTGGATGATACCTATCATGCCTGGATTTGATTTCATAAAGCAAGCAAAAACACTTTTATTTTGGACATATAAATAGTTCATGAGGTTTCAGTATTTTGCCTGAATCAAAATTTGAAGGTAGACTTGAGTAAAATATTATGGTAACAATAACTAAGAGGTTTTGTATTGGCAATTTTACTTCCAGTTGTATTTTTTAGAAAGCAAATATATGATGAAGCAGTAAATGGAACTGATGAGTTTCCCTGCACCAATTATAAAGCAGAATGTCCTCTCCTACCTCAGAGTACCTTCTAATTGCATTAATAGAACATTATAAACCATAAAGTTTATATAAATGTCCATAATTTGTCCATAATGTCCATAAATGTCATCCCATAAAATGACAATAAATTGATAAATAAATGTTTTAGAAATTTTAGTGTCTTGAGTTTAACACAAAGTATACATTTCCCCCCACAGAAATTAGCAGAGTACGGAAAGACATGTATAACGACACGTTAAATGGAAGCACGGAGAAGAGAAGTGCAGAATTACCTGATGCTGTGGGACCTATTGTACAGTTACAAGAGAAACTATATGTGCCTGTAAAAGAATTTCCAGATGTAAGTACCTTCTTTTGGTGAATCTATCTTCTGGCTTACAGCTTGTGCAATATTCTCTCAGTGTGGCTTCATGTTTGCCAGTTTTCTAGATCTAAGAATACTACTGAGGTATAAGGTCTGATAAATAGAGCAATCTTTATTTTTTATTTTATGGCTTATATCTTGCTGTTTTTCTGGACTAAACTAAGATTAAGAAAGTGGTCACTTCACAAAGTATAATGAGCTGTTAGCGGCATTAGCTATTGTCAAATGCTTGGCAAAACAATACTGTCCTGGAAGCTGCGTGATTCTGTCATTATGCCAAGGGGTGAGACCATTTGTACTCATCCCCACAGCACCTGCAGTTTGTGTGCTCAGGATCAACTCACCTGTCTCCAATGAGATGTTTCTGAAATGTTCCCATATGTGAGCCTTCCTATGTCTAAGAACAGGGATAGGCTAGCTTGCTGCTCAGATGATAATTTGGTAGGACCCTTTTCTGTAACATATGGGATTACACTTCAGAATACATGACATCTTGCCTCTACAACAGAATAACAATTGAAACTTCATATTGGATGAACTTCTGCAAAGCTAAAGTTTTTCTAATTAAAAAAACAACTCTTTAAACATCAAGATCTACATTGAAATATCTTGAGTAATAAGTTTTGATTTGCTAATACAGTAGTTGGAAAAAATGTGGCTAGCAAGTTTCATTTTTTTATACAGTGGCAGTATAGTTTAACGGAAGGCAACCAACATTCAAATGTGATTGACTGGTCATTTGACCATTTTGTTTTGAGAGAAGTATCCAATCTTATGTCTATTCTTTTGGAAATATACACAATCTGTGCAGTTGCTTTTCTGAGAATATCTAGGATTCGATTGAGCCCTACCTATTATGGGCACAGCACTTGCAGGCACATTGAACTGAGTTTGGGAAGTGTGCTCAAACTTTCTATACTTGTCACAGCTGAGCATGTTGAGTGTCTATACATGCATGTTTTAGTTAAAAAAAAGGAAAGAAACTATACTGATAAGAGCAATGGTAACTTTTTCAGTTACTGTAAGTAACAGACAATTATAAATTAGTACATAAAACAGTTACTACTAAATGGAAAGCTGTGATATTGCTCTTCCTGAATTAATAATGGTTGAGTAAATTATGGAATGAAGACATAACAAACTAAGGAATTCAGAGTCCATATAATTTTATTCAAAAACCTTTTAAAATGCAGGATAGGGTAGCATTTACTGTCTTAATACAGTGAATGGGGCATGGGACCAGAAAATGCAGGGGGCGGGGCGGGGTGGGGCGGGAGAGGAGCACTCCACTCAAAAAAAGCAAAAAATACCAACCCTGGGACAGGGCTTCTGCCAAGTTGCTGCTTTTTCTGAAATCGCTTTTCATGCTGCTTGCTGATTTGGGCTGATGAGAATGTCATATTTCTATTTTTATTAGCTCCTGGTTCTTGTTGCTTTCAGACTTTGAAATCCTTTGAAATGCATAGGGCCATTTTCTTGCTATCTACACTATTCCCAGTTTAAATTTCCCACCCTCCAAAACAACTATCTGTTTCCAGGGGAGAAAACCATTACTCAATAGTGTAGAGCACATGCTTTGTAGGCAGAGGCTATCAGGTTCAATCCCTGATAACTCCAGGTAAAGTATCTAGAAAGGCATGGATGGGGATCCCTTTTCGAGCTAAGAGACACATTCCCTTTAGGCAATATTCTAAGGGCCTCGTGCTAGTGGTGGATATGACGAAAAGCAAAAGTGGACAGAGTTTGCCTTTGTATAGTAGGCCAGTTCCTATACAGCCCTCCCTATCTGCCATCCAGATTTGCAAGAGGCATCATCAGAGTTTAAGGACACATTCCAGTCAGGCAAAAGCACTTCTGGTGCCAGGTGGGGCCAATGAGAAGGGTATGAGCTGTAGATAGTTTTGAGGGCCAGATGGAGAGGCCTGGAAGGCCACATTCAGCTGCCAGACCTGAGGTTCTCCATTCCTGCAGCAGGAAGTGATGAGACCCTGGAGAGCCACTGCCAGTCTTAATGGGCAATATTAGGCTAGATGGGCAAATACCTGACCTGGTCTAAGGCAGCTTTTTATGTTGCTGTTGTAGTTGTATATATATTTATTTATACCCCACCCTTTTCCCTGGCAGAGGCTCACTGTGGCTCACAGATAATAATAACAGCTATGAACAAACATTTTAAAAATTAAACTTTGATGGAATTTGAAATTAAAAGAGAGTGTGTGTGTGTCCACACACACACAAAATCTATTAAAACCATACAGATAATTAGAATAAAAACAGCACGGCACCAGCCCTCTCATTAAAAGCAGTCAGTTCTCAAAAGCCTCTTGGAACAAGAAAACCTTCACCTGCCAGCAGAAGGACAACAAGGAGGGAGCCAGTCTGACTTCTCTAGGGAGTTCCAAAGTCTGGGAGCAGCCAATGAGAAGGCCCTTTCCCGTGTCCCTACCAAGCATGCCTGTGAGGGTAGCGGAAGCGAAAGAAGGCCTTCCTCAAAGATCTTAAATAATGGGCAGGTTCATATGAGGGAATGCGCTCCTTCAGATAGCTTGGACCTAAACCATAGAGGGCTGTATAGGTCATAAGCAGCACTTTTAATTGTACCCGAAAACAGGCGCAGCTGGTACACTAGCTTTAACTGTGCAAGTGTACTCCAGGCCACCCTAGAGACCTAGACATACATGCTAGGGCTGAGTTGGGATTTGAACCCTAGTCTCCCAGGTCCTATTCTCACCACTACACCACACTGGCTTTCATCAGTTTTACCGCCTCACCCCCCCATTAGTAGTGTTTATTAGTCCTGTGTAGATGTTCAGTGACATGATGCTATGTAAAATACTCCAGAAAGTCATGTCAGGGCATGCCCATTGAACTTCTGTCTCTTCCAAAAAAATTAAACTTTGAAAGTGTCTCCTTTTAATAAAATATGATAGGGAATCTGTCTCATTTTTTTATTCCAAGTTGTGACACTACTAAACAAGGTGAACTTCTGACAATGCTTTGAATATTTATACCTATATTTCTTTTCTAACTTCCCTTAATTCTACTATTGTGCTTGGTTTCAAGAGGGTAAGGAAGCAGAGACTTACTAGTTGATAAGAGAAGTGAGATATCATGAAAATCTGTCTTCAAAAATGTGAATTAGAGGTTGAGCATGATTAGTGTGTTGCTTACTTGGGAAAGAACATATCCATGACAAGTATTGCCATCAGCTGGGTGATAGAGCAATCGGTCAAGCTGACTTCATGCACCTTACCGGAATCCAGCTTGCCAATAAAAGATTGCATAAGATCAGATTCCTATGAATAAGAGAGCTCATCAAATGTGATCATTGGGTTACAGTTTAAATACCCTGTCGGTTGATAGCGAAACAAATGAAGAAGCACTCAAGCATTTAGTAATGCCATCACCAGAAAGAGCTGCAGTCTGGACTCCCTGGAATCTGGTTGGGGATTGCTGAAATTCTTTGATTCCTTCTATACATTGGGCATGCTAAATAAATGCTCCTTTATAGCAGCAAATGACTCTGTTTGATGGCTGATTGTAAACAGCATATGAATTTTCTGTGACTAGTTTGGAATACTGGAATATGGAATATGGGACCCAGGTGGCGCTGTGGTTAAACCACTGAGCCTAGGGCTTGCTGATCAGAAGGTCGGCGGTTCGAATCCCTGTGACGGGGTGAGCTCCCGTTGCTTGGTCCCAGCTCCTGCCAACCTAGCAGTTCGAAAGCACGTCAAAATGCAAGTAGATAAATAGGAACCGCTACAGCGGGAAGGTAAACGGCGTTTCCATGTGCTGCTCTGGTTTGCCAGAAGCGGCTTTGTCATGCTGGCCACATGACCTGGAAGCTATACGCCGGCTCCCTCGGCCAATAATGCGAGATGAGTGCACAGCCCCAGAGTCGGTCACGACTGGACCTAATGGTCAGGGGTTCCTTTACCTTTACCTTTATACATTGGGCATGCTAAATAAATGCTCCTTTATAGCAGCAAATGACTCTGTTTGATGGCTGATTGTAAACAGCATATGAATTTTCTGTGACTAGTTTGGAATACAGAATTCTTTTGCAATGAAACCCAAACATTGAAAGAACAAAAATAATATATGAAGGTATATTAGAGAACATGGAGCATGCTATTCTTTCTAGACTGATTTGCTCCTTAATGTGATTTAGATTATTAATTTTTCTCATTAGTTCCCAGTTAGGTGAAGGTACCCCTGACCATTAGGTCCAGTCGCGGACAACTCTGGGGTTGCACACTCATCTTGCTCTATAGGCCGAGGGAGCCAGCTTCCGGGTCATGTGGCCAGCATGACTTAAGCCGCTTCTGGCGAACCAGAGCAGCGCACGGAAACGCCATTTACCTTCCCTCTGTAGCGGTTCCTATTTATCTACTTGCACTTTGACGTGCTTTTGAACTGCTAGGTGGGCAGGAGCTGGGACCGAGCAATAGGAGCTCACCCCATCGCTGGGATCAGCAAGCCCTAGGCTCTGTGGTTTAGACCACAGCGCCCCCCCCCCGCATCCCTAGTTCCCAGTTAAGAATAAGTTTATCATTCAGTGGTTGATGGACTCGTGTATATTTCAGTTCTTTGATCAATTACTTGAGGGCTTAAATGAGCTGACCATCATCTATCTGTAGATGCCTTGCATTTCTAAACAAAAGGATACTGAATATTAGCTGTGGATTAGAAGTCAGACAAGTAGCACCTGCAAGCATTCCTTCTTGGGAATACCAATTAATCAGCTATCCCCTTTACCATGATATTCCCTTGCTTCTCCTCGCCTTTTCTCCCTCATCCCTATCCCAAGCACCTCTGTCAGAGTTTCTGTGCCTACTTGAGCATTCTCATTCATTCATCATTGCTGTTTAGAGACAAAAGTATCTTTGTCCTTGGACATTATTGGGGTTTCCCTATATAGTTTGAATCATTCGGATGCCATGGCAAAAGAAGCGTGCCAGAAGCCAGGGATGGAGGGAATTTGGGAGAAGTGAAAGTTCAAAACATGTTCCTGGCAATCAAATGATGTCTGAAGCAGGTCTAAGTCTTGAATATTGAGAATTCAACTAATGCAGGCTGTTATTAAAATCATGTATTTTTTTAAAACAGTATTTGTGGTTGACTTTGGAATTGGAAGTTTTGGGTGGAATTATCCCCCAGTGTAGTTCTGTGAATCTCCCCCATGTCAAATAAAAGGAGCTTTGGCGGGGGGACAACAATGACAACAGAAATATCATGAAACATGGCAATCTTCACATGGGAATAAAAGTACTTATATTTCCACAAACCTTTTCCAGTTTGTCTCTTAAGGATCAGTTTTTCCACAAAGCTTGAGGAAGAAAATAAAATGTGTTAAATTGCTGCACGTGTGTACATGTGTGTGTGTGAAAATTTATTTCACTATAAACAAAATAAACTAAACAGCCAGTTACCTTGCATACATGACCCAACAGGGAACGTGCATAACACATTATCCAAAATAATGACTTAGATCATTCAGATACAACACTTTTGATCCAAAACAATTTTTTTTAAAAAAAGAACAACCCAAGGCACCCGTGCAGCTGTGGTATGGTAGCTTTTCTAATATATGATCTGTATATTGATTAATAGTATGACAATACCTGTAATAACACAAAACTTTAAAAATTCAGGATGAGAATTTCACATATGACTTGTACACAGCTCTACTGAAATTAGTGTGGAAAAGGTGTGCCCCAGTATTTGCAAAACTTCAGCTTGTCCTAGGTAGTTTCAAGTAAATAAAGCAATACAGTATGATACATCCGCTTCATGTTGCATCTTTTCAGGTTACGGACGCGCTGAACCTGGAAGAGGTTACTTCCAGGTTCGGCGCATCTGTAACCTGCGCACATGTGCAGAGGCACCGCATTGCGTCACGCGTGTGCGCAGATGCAGTGCTTCATGTTGCGAACGGGCCGCCGGAACGGACCCCGTTCACAACATGAAGTACCACTGTAAATACATTAAGACTCTACCTAGAAAGCATGTGTCTTGATGACAGATAAGCTTGTTGTATTGTGGTGGTGCCTTGTCTAATGGAGTGGTGGTGTCAGTTTGGTAAAGAATGTCAGCAGGCAAGAGCAAGAAGGTTACTACATGGTTGTCACTAAGGGAAGGCAATAAATGAGATCAGAGTTAAATATATTTGTGTGACATTCTAGCAGCTGGCTTAAGCCCTGCTGTTTGTTGCAGTGGTACACTGGCCTTAAAAAGGAAGAGAATGCATTGTAGCCCAGGGAGGAAAACAGTTGGTGGGCTTGTCATTCTGCTTACTGACAGTGAAGGTCAGACAGTTTGGAGAAATGAACATTAGTGGTAAGATCCCTTTATGTCCACTCCTTTACCTGTTAGGTGAAATGTCCCACTGTAAATGGATTGGTTTGCCTTCTAATCTTACAATTTATTCAGATGATTATATATTCTTGCTTGCTGTTTTGCAGACTAAAATATAGTATTACTATAGCATCCTTTTTAATGTAGAAGAATTTGACTTACCTTTACAAGTTGCAGTTCTTCAAATTGCTGCTAGTACAGTGGTACCTCTACTTACGGAGGCGATCCGTTCCAGGGTGCCATTTGCACCCCAAAAAGTCTGTAAGTAGAGTGCCGCTTCTGCGCATGATGTAATACAGTGCTCCTGCGCATGTGCGAAGCGCACAGAACACTTCTGTGCACACACACGTGACGAAACCCGGGAGTATACACTTCTGGGTTTGGCGCATTCGCAACCCAAAAAATCCGTAACATGAACATATCGCAACTAGAGGTATGACTGTAACTTTTTTCCTATAAGAAGCAGAGATTAGCCATTTCTTGAAAATAAGTTTAGCAAAATATGTAATGACCTGCTTCCATATGAAAAATTGAGACTAGAACTTGAACAGTATTCAAGAAGCTTGCAGATGGACTGGAGCCTACTAAATGTTTTTTTTCTGTTAACCCTGGTATCATTCTGGACCAGTTGCCAAGATAGAATTGAGGGAGCAACACTTTGCTGGCTTGATTCCTGGCTTGTTGGCTGGCTGGCTAAGAAGAGTGGTGTTCAGCAACATGTTGCATAAGCTGTGGTCCATTTTATCCGCTGTATACATTCAACTTCTGCATGAAATAGTTTGGAGCGGCTGACAATAATTATGCTGATGACACTCAGTGCTTTCCATCTACTAAAGGTGAAACTGTAGAGGTCCCCCTGACATGGTGTTGTACGGATTTTGCTTTTATTGTTTGCAGGTCGTATGCTCACATTTACTTATGCAGAAATAGGACTCAGAATGCTTTTCACATTTTTAGGATCGTATTGTAAACAAATAATAATTTAATTATGAAAACTATAGTAACTGTGAAGATTTGTGAAATTATAGACCTGGAGTATTCTTCATTGCCTTGTATTCATGGAACCCTCGTGAAATGAAGCTAAAAGCTTATTTGAGAGTAGGCAAGGTTTTCAAATGTTGCTGAACTATTGGAAAGAAGGCAAGCTATACCAATATTGAAACTTGTTGAAGTCTAAAGTTCAGCCACAAGTTTTGTATGGAAAAGATCTACAGCTTCCAGAGCTCAGGGAATTTATGTTGCATTCAGAATAGAATCTTAAAGATTGTATTAGGGACAGCTAGATATATTTTAATGTTGTACTTTTGTTCCAAAACAACTCTATGGTCTAAGAAAATCTATTAGCAGACTTTGTAAACTTTTAGGGTTTGTTGTAAACTTTGAAGGTGGGATTTGTCAGCAGAAGCCTATCACTTTTGCTTGTGTAATGGTGCCTCCCCCCAGAACAGTACACAGGGGGAGGGGGGGGAATCATTCTGTCTGTTTAGCTGAAATGCTGGTGTGGACTCAATCATTAGAAGAGTGAAATTTAGAAGTCCACACATAGATATGCAGGGTATTCAGCAAAAATGCTTTAACTGGATAAATTGTATTTTAATATGCAAAGGGTAATCAACATATTTGGATAATCAATTTCTTCAGGGTAACTGTGAATCAGCTAAGGAGTTTAAATAGGGAATTTATATTTGCTCATACATATTTTTACAGGTCTATAAAGGTAGTTGCTCTTTAGAATTTTACTCATGTATAAATCAGGCTCCCCTTCTCACATTTATCAATACGCTACAGGGAGGTAGCAAGCCTCCAGGCTTGCAAGCAAGTTTGTGGAGAGGCTATGTGACACAATGTGACTTTATTGGTACTAAACCTGTCTTCCTTGCACCCCCTTTACATAATATGACTGATAGAATAGTCTGTAAGAGACTAATACTTGTTCATTTCATGTTGCTCAACTTTGTGTTTGTTGAAAGTCAATAAGATATATTCATAAACTAGGTCCAGAAAATTATTTATCAAAAATTACTAAGCATAATCTGAGAAGGGAATTTACTTTATTTCAGTTGATACCATATATGAAAGGATTGCAGCCTTAGAATATACAGACTAATGTAAGGGTAAGATATTGCTAGGATTCCACTGTTAGTTTGGAATCTAACATCCTTCTGGACCATCTACAGCAGGATTCCTCAACCTCGGCCCGCCAGATGTTTTCAGACTACAATTCCCATCATCCCTGACCACTGGTCCTGCTAGCTAGGGATCATGGGAGTTGTAGGCCAAAAACATCTGGAGGGCCCGAGTTTGAGGAAGCCTGTTCTAGAGAGGTTGTGAGCTGGGGGCACTGTTATACAGTGGTTCCACTCCTTTCTCCTGGGCCGTGTCCAGAAAGTGGTGGTGGGGGATGAGTGTTCAGACCATAGCTGTCAAGTTTCCCCTTTTCTCGCGAGGAAGCCAATTCAGCTTAAGGGAATTTCCCTTTAAAAAAGGGAGAACTTGACAGCTATGGTTCAGACCCCTGGGCTCTCACTTGTGGGGTGCCTCAGGGTTCCGTCTTCTCCCCCATGCTTTTTAACATCTATGTGAAGCTGCTGGGAGAGATCTTCAGGGGGTTTGGGCTGGGTGTTCATCAATATACAGTTGATACCTAGCTCTACCTCTCTTTTAAATCAGAACCAGTGAAGATGGTGAAGGTCCTGTATGAGTGTCTGGAGGCGGTTGGAGGATGGATGGATGCTAACGGATTGAGGTTGAATCCTGACAAGACAGAAGTACTGTTCTTGGGGAACAGGGGGTGGGCTGGTGTGGAGGACTCCCTGGTCCTGAATGAGGTAACTGTGTCCCTGAAGGATGCGGTTTACAGCATGGAAGTCATTTTGGATTCACAGCTGTCCATGGAGGCTCAGTTTAATTTTGTGTCCAGGGCAGCTGTCTACCAGCTCCATCTGGTACGCAGGCTGAGACCCTACCTGCCCGCAGACTGTCTCGCCAGAGTGGTGCATGCTCTAGTTCTCTCCCGCTTGGATTATGCAATGTGCTCTATGTGGGGCTATCTTTTTTCCGAGCACAATTCAGAGTGTTGGTGCTGACCTTTAAATCCCTAAACGGCCTCGACCCAGTATACCTGAAGGAGCGTCTCCACCTCCAGCGCCAAGGGCCTTCTGACGGTTTTCCCTCACTGTGAGAAGTGAGGTTACAGGGAACCAGGCAGAGGGCCTTCTTGGTAGTGGTGCCTGCCCTGTGTAATACCCTCCCGTCAGATGTCAAAGCAATAAACAATCTTTGCTTACTTTTATCTTACTTTTAAAAGACATCTGAAGGCAGTCCTGTTTAGGGGTGTTTTTAATGTCTAATGCTGTATTGTGTTTTTAATATTTGGTTGGGAGCTGCCCAGCGTGGCTGGGGAAACCCAGTCAGATGGGCGGGGTATAAATAATAAATGATGATGAAGATGATGAAATGGATGATCTCTCTCACTAAAATCTAAATAAACTTAGATTTTAAAGTAAACTCTTAAACTTCTTTAGACCTGCTCCCAATCTGTAACACAAACTTTTGCAGTTACTCAAAACTTAATTTCACCATATGGTGATAGCAATGGGTCAGGGTGTTAGGGGAGGGTAGCACTTCTGTTGGGGGACACATTGTGCTCCTTCTGGGGAGTGCATTTTCTGCATGTGCTGCAGAGAAAGGTGAGGGGCAGATGGGGCTCATCAACCTGAGAAAGTAGCCCATGTAGAAGCGGAGGAAACTCTGATCCTAAACCTCCGCTGCCTTGCGGGATATCTTGGGGAGAAGAAAAGCCTAAGGAGTAAATTTTGTATGCCTCCTTTCAACAACTGCTGCAGCCAAACTGATGCCAAATGTACTTCTCTATTTTCCTGTGGACCACACCACCGAAGCTGAGAGGGTGGTCTTGTCATTTGGGCAGGGTGGATTTGATTTAAATCAAACTGATTTAAATCACGATTTAAATCACTAGTCAGTAAGGCTTGATTTAAATCATAGTTTTCTACATAAAGACTAATTCTTGCTGGTATAACTTTAATATGCAAGTAGATGAAGATTTTTAGAATAACAACTTTTCATATTAGTTTTTTATCCCCAGTTTAATAGGTTAATCATTTATATTTGGACAACTTTACTGTTGTACTTAGGAAGGAGAAAAAATAATCATTACCTTAATAATAACAATTTAAATAGATTTATTCAACTGAAACAATAACATTATAGCATATGTTATTTGCTAAACAAACATCCATGTTTGTTAACTAATTTGGCTAAACAAAAACAAATATATATATATTTTAAGAAACTTAGACTGTCAGCCCAGCCTACACATGAAAAACTTAAATACTCCAAACAATCAGAAAAATATTGTTTCTATTCTATTCACTGAACTTCTTGAAACTTAGCACTGAAGGGGTTGTTTCTGTATTCATAGGTTTGTAGAACAATAGGATTAAGGTCTTTTTTTCAACTCTGTTCATGTTATAACATTTTTGCTGTGAAGAAGAGGCATGTGATCTCTGTTGAGTCAAATTCAATTTTGAGAACTGCTAAAGTTAACCAAGCATCTGTGATAATATCTTGTAGGCAGAGAAACTGCACAATAATCTTACAAAAACCTCTGGAAGAGCATGACATTGTGAATGGATTAATGGCATTTATTTACCCCCCAAATTAAACATGTACAACCTTATTCTACATAATTAAAAAAACTAATCTTTATTTCATGATGGAATAACCTTTGGATGGTAATATATTTTCCTCAAAAAGCATTTTAATTTTTTAAAAATCTGATTTAAATCAAAAAAATCGATTTAAATAAAAAAAACTGATTTAAATAAAAAAATCTGATTTTTTGATTTCTTTTTAAAAAATCATGGATTTTTATCCACCTTGCATTTGGGCAACCCAGAACCACCATACACACTGCCAGGCTTGTGCCCTGGGGAGGTCACCTCAGTGCTGCTAACACAGCGGTTTGACTTCACCCCCAGAGGTGTACTCTAATGTCTCTTAAAACAGATGGATGCCAGCAAAGTAATAGGTTTCAAATCATCTGTGGAAGACTAGTGTTTCTATTTAAAAAATAAGAAGAAAAAGTGATAGTTGGTCTGTCTGTCAAAAAGGTAACAATATGCTTTTAAATTATTCCAGGGTTATGAGTATAATCCTGTAACAGAATATATTTTAAATTTTCTCTCTGGTTTTAGAGTAACCTTTTCCTCAGTATGTGAAAAAGACTTCAGTGGTACCTCGGGTTAAGAACTTAATTCGTTCCAGAGGTCCATTCTTAACCTGAAACGGTTCTCAACCTGAAGCGTGCTTTTGCTAATGGGGCCTCCTGCTGCCACTGCACTGCTGGTGCGCGATTTCCGTTCTTATCCTGGGGCAAAGTTCTTAAGCTGGAGCAACCACTTCCTGGTTAGCGGAGTTTGTAACCCGAAGTGTCTGTAACCCAAAGCATCTGTAACCCGAGGTACCACTGATATGGCCTGTCTTCGTAGTTCAGAAACCACAGTTGGCACTAAATTTGGGGGGAAGCTGCTAACTAGTGCAAGGATTACATAATATATGTTACGAGCTGTTAAATAACACTGCTTGTCAAATGATGTTTGGTTACAATTGAAATTGGTTTCAGGCTCAGTGGTACTGTTGGGCAAGTGCTTGCCACCCAGCATCTCTTCACAACTGCCTCATCTTCCTTCCCAGCTTCACTGTTAAGTTCTTTGGGTTTGTATATTCCTTTCTTCTCTCTCTTCCATCTGTCTGGGGAGGACCAGACAATCCACAGATAGCAGACTACAGGAGTGGGTGGACACAAGTGGGAAACCTGGGGTGTTCTTTGTGGTAGCGGGAGACCTACAGGCAGATGGTGGCTTTATTTAAATTGTGATTCAAAACAACAATTTAAATTGAGGATGACTTATTTGTAGCCCTCTAGATCAGTGTTTCCCAACCAGTGTGCCTCCAGATGTTTTGGGACTACAACTCCCATCATTCCTGACCACTGGTCTTGCTAGCTAGGGATGATGGGAGTTGTAGTCTCAAAACATCTGGAGGCACACTGGTTGGGAAACAGTGCTCTAGATGATGTTGATTTCCAACCTGCATCAGCTTCATCTAGTCAGGGATGATGTGAGTCATGGTTCAACATCTAGAGAGCCAAAGGTTAGTAACCACTAATAGTAAAAATCAAAATTGGCAAGCAAAGGCTGATTCTAAACCATTGGTTTAAATCAAGTTGCTCACTGAAAGTTGTTCTTTTTTCTGGAATGATGGTGCAAATAATCTACATTTACAACTAGAATGTTATTCACACTTTGATGCTTTCAAGAAAGTCCTGCATCTCTTTGCACTATATATGTGCATTTTGAATGCTTCCCTTTTTCTCTTAAAAAAGGAAGGTATTTGAAATATAATCATGTAGCGTCTTATGACAAGCAGCCATGACAGTATGTGTTAATTGTGAGAACAAAGGAATCTGAGCAACGGACAATTTTCTCTTCTCTTCTTCTTTCCAGTGGTGTTCCATTCTGCTTCATTCTGCCTTGGCCCTGTTCCACCCTCAAAAAAGCAAAGTAGCAAACAAAATGAAATGCCCAAGACTGATAGGTTGAACCAAAGTCTGAGAATAACTGGGCAAACTAGAGAAGATTTTCATGAGATGAAAATGACATGCCTATGTTTGGTAGGTAGAGTGTAAATAATCCTATTTGAGAAATGATCAGATTGGTTCCTAATTTACATAGAAATAGAGCACTCAACTTTTTGGGATAGTTACCTGAAAACTGCTTTCTCTCACATGTACATGCTCAACTTTTAAGAACATTTTAAGAGGCCTTGAGAATGGTCCCACTTTCTGAATTAATGTAGATGGTAACAGGTAGCAGGACCTTTCAGGTTTTTTGTGGCATCTTTTCCCTTTACCATAAAGAGTTAAAACACTGCTGTTTTCCTCTTTTTATCCTGTTGTTCTTAATTATTCTATGTTTATATTGAAAGCTACCTTGTGAATCAGTATTAAAAAGGGGGATAGAAATATTTTAAATAAAAAAAGACCTTGTACAATCATAGTTCCTCTTGTGAGATTGAAAGCTGCTGTGGAAGATCTTCCAACCTTCTGGAGCAGGTTTGGGAGAGTTAATTGGGGCTTAGTTAGGAAGGGGTCCTTCAGAGTTATTGCGTGGGGAAGTACTATTTATTATTTTCTGAAATCCCCTCTGCATATTTCACACATGATTGGGCTACCTCATACAGACATAATTAAATGTAAGAAGGATATTACTTTGCTCCTAAAAAACTCCACCAGTCTTTTTTTTTAAAGCTGTGCACTTTTATTTACTACTACCACTGTTCCCTTATTATTGTCATCGTCATCATGATTGACCTGGAAAACCATTCAGGCTTTATGCATTTGATCTGTTATATTTACATTAGATAGAAAAGCTGTTCATCAGTTAAACGCTTCAACTCTTTGGTACATGGGTTATTAGAGGTGAATAATGTGGATTTAAAGGATTTAGTAATTCATTCTAAAACTCATACTACATTTTTAATTTTTTTTTTAGTTTTTTGCCTTTTAAAGCACAGAACACCTGCTATCTAGAATACTCATTTTATCAAGATCACAGAGATACTGTAATCCAGATTAAAGAAGCAGTGATAAACAGTAATCCAGTTTTTGGAATTGATTGTCAGTGATATTTCTAAAGATAGATGTGATTTGAGCATTCAAGGGTTGGAGGGACTTGCACAGCTTTTCAGCAGATTTTCAGGACCAATTAGAAATGAAATTGGTTTGTAAAGTAGTACTTGTAAATTATTTTAGCTTGATACTGTTTGGAATACAATTTTGATTAGGTGGTCTTATTTTTATTTCACGTTAGAGAGGAGGTGTTGGCCTTGAAATGTTTCTGGATTTGTAGAACTGTAGATTGTACCTACAAGTGTTCAGCTGCCTGGAGTGTACAATGCATTACGGCCCTGAGGCTGGAGCACTGAAAAATCTCTCATTTACCTAGCTACACATACATTCAGAGGTGGGACAAATGCACCCAGTGAATGGAATGGACAGTGTGATCCCAACTCAGATGTTAATTGTGGAATTCTTATCAATGCTTCTTTTCTAGCAGATTCCTCTGAAGGAGGAATAGTACCTTCCAGAAGTCTATGGATAAATTATAGCCACCAAGTTATGCTTTCCAAAAACAATGATTCCTTACATTTCATAGACAAATGCACACTTTTTTTTTTAGTACAGAGATAATCTGTATAGGAAAAAGTGGACACATTTGCATTGATACGAATGTGTAGATGGGATAGTCACTGATAATTAATATGAATTCGAACTAACATGGAAGTAAATTTCCCTCAATCCTGCTTTATCTGGCTTTAAGCTTCGGCATCCTTTTGAAGATTGATTTCAAACTATTTCTTAATATAGACATGGAACAAAAGAATTTGTTGCTGCTAACACTTGCTAGACATAATGGCAGGCTGCACACATAATTTGAACATTAAACTGATATTCATGCAGCTGTGAGGTGGTTTAAATCCTGCCATTTTGAGGAACATATCTTGAGAACTACCATGAAGCAAATGATGGGGCACTGTTTCTTCTGTTTTGCCCAAGCCTGCTTTGTGCTAATACTTGGTATTGAGCTTAGAGAAAGAAACAACAACATTACATGTAGGCAATGAAGACTTCCCACTATCATTGCTTTTAGATATTCATCAGCTGCTTTCATAAAACTATATGCCTATTTAAAACTATTTTGTTTTTGCAATTCAGGTATAGTAAAAGATTTTTATCTTCAGTACTATCTACTTTGATTTAGGCACTGTCTGATTTATTGAAGTATTACCGTGTTTCTCATATTTTAAGTCATCCCTACAAAATAAGCCATGGCAGGATTTTCCTGAGTTGAAGAAATATAAGACATACCCCAAAAATAAGCCGTAGTGGTGGGAGCAGGTCTGGATGGCGCCATGGAAGAGGAAGATGCCTGTCAGCGCCCGGAACCGGCTGCTGCTGCCCCTCCAAAATGCCCAGCAGCATGCACCGCGCCAAGCGCTGACCCGGCGGCGGGACTGGCAAGAGCCACAGCGCCCGCCGCTCCAAGCCCCGACCTGGCGGCGGGACTGGCAAGAGCCGCAGCGCGTGCTGCTCCAAGCTCCAACCCGGCGGCGGGACGCAGCAAGAGCCGCAGCGCGCGCCGCGTGGAACCCCGATCCGGCAGGACCCAGCAGCGTGCCCTGCTGAAGCGCCGACAACGCGCCCAGCAGCGCAGCAGCAGCCAGTTCCGGGGCGCCGAGCCGCGACAGGAAGAGGAGGGACGCAGCGGGACGCAGCAGCAACAACAAAAAACACCCGGCCGAGCCTCCATTGGCCGCCGCGGCTACCACTCGCTGGTCCCTCCCGGAGCTCCTTTGCGAAGAGGCTGCCCCACCGGAGCTTTGAACTGCTGTGCGCGGAGGCAGCAGCGGCGGTGAGTCTCGCTGGGAGCTCGGCACCAAGCAGGAGCAAGTGAAAAAAGCCCCGAGCTTGAGCGCGCTGCGGCTCTTGCTGCGTCCCACCACCGCGTCAGGGCTTGGAGCAGTGCGCGCTGCAGGTTTTGCCGGTCCCGCCGCCGGCTTGGCGCTGGCGCTGCTCCAAGCCCCGCCCCGGCAGCGGGACGCAGCAAGAGCCGCAGCGCGCGCCGCGTGGAGTCCCGACCCGGCGGGACCCAGCAGCATGCCCTGCTGAAACGCCGACAACGCGCCCAGCAGCGCAGCAGCAGCCAGTTCCGGGCGCCGAGCCGCGACAGGGGAGGTACCATACTGTAATTTTTTTTAAAAAAATAAGACACCCCCCCCCGAGTAAAAAAAATTATAAGACGTGTCTTATAATATGAGAAACACTGTAAGTGTCTAAGCTTTGACTATTGAAATAAGTAGAATTGACTGGATTATGCTTATTGTTAAATGTAGCAGTTGGACAGTGTTTCAGAAGAATTTGTTCTATGGTTATATGAAGCTTAATGTAACTGCTGTTTTATTGTTAATAGTGAACAATTCCCCCCCCCCCCCCACATACTTTTCTTTATTTAGAGTGCCTTTGTGGGACAGGTGCACTGGATATATAGATTAATTTTAATATAGATTAATTAAAATATATTGATTAATTTTAATCTGAGTTAGTATCACAGTTGAGAATAGTAATGTGTTGGTGTTTTCAGTACGTATGTAGTTTTCTGCTCTGTTTTTGAAAGTGACAACTCTTGTAACAGCTCATTGTATATAAATGATATAATCAGATCTGATTATTCACTATTTAGAAATGTTGACTAGACCTATTTAATTTTACAATTCAGAATGTACTTGTTATTTGTTGGAAGTAGCTATATAATATTTTCTAACAAATGAACATCTGCTAATTTCATAGTATATGACTGAAGATGTTCTTGCGTTTGTGTTTTTGTAGTTGCTAGTCTTTACTTGATGGAGCATAGTGAGAAGTGACTATCAATTTTTAGTTTTTCTCATGGTTAAGATGTGCGAAGGATGTAAAAGTAATATTTTCATTTGACTGACATTTAAGAGTTGTCAGAATAAAATATAAAATTAACATATAGCTCAGATTTGTGCATTAAGCAGAAAAAGATCGCTGGTGGTTCTGCTTGTTTAAAAATCCTGTAATTTGTTTCCCAAAGCTCTGCATGCAGTGATGCAAAAAGAATTGCAGCAAAAGTAATTGCATATTCAAGAGTGAACAATGATGCTTGCATTAGGTAAAATATGGGGACTCCATAATGTTTGGCTGGCCTTAATAGGCAACAAAGTGGTCGTTTCTAGAACTACTTCCCAAAATAGTATGTCTTGTCTCTGATTAAGAAGTTGGGAGAGTAAATTGGCCTGGCAAGCATAGTGCTTGGTAATGGTGTTCCAAGTGTCTTGGCAATGCAGCATGGTTTCAGGAGCAATCTCCAAATCTGCTTGGAAGCCTAGTACAACTGTGGGGATGATGCCCACTTCCTCTCCCCAGCTCTAGAATTGGAAAGACAACTGTAGCAGGCAGGAATAGTTACATGCCCCAGAGGTCAGAGGATCCACTCTCTCCGGGATGGAGAATCTCTGGTCTGCGGACCCATCTATGCCCACCAAGAGGTTAAATTTGGTTGCTCTACTTCTGCCTCCTCCTCTTAGTCTTCTCCTTTAGTCCCTGCTTCATCTTGCTGCATCCTCTTCCTAATTGTTTTCAGGACTTAGTGCCACCTGTGGTTGGTCATGCAAACGACAGCATGACAACAGACCAGTGAAATATAGGCTGGAGAGATATTCTGTTCTGGGGGAAATTGAGTAGCAGTAATTAGGACAAGATTCTGTTAGTACTTAAAACTACAGTCATGTTGATTGTTATCTGAATGTTTATTGCTGTATTTTGAAGAAAATGGTGATTTTCCCCTCTTTAAATTTCAGTTCAACTTCGTTGGAAGAATCCTTGGGCCCAGAGGGCTAACAGCTAAACAGCTTGAGGCTGAAACAGGATGTAAGATAATGGTCCGAGGCAAAGGGTCCATGAGAGACAAAAAGAAGGTAAGATAATTTAAAGATAATTTTAAAACTCCTAGTTTGTTAGAAGAGCTTGTTTATGCTATTTATATGTTATTCATTGTTTGTACATATGATTATTTTATGCTGATTAAATAAACCTTGAGGCTTTTAGCTATATGGGAACTGTGTGTGTCTCGGTGGAGAGGACTCTAGAATTCATAACTGTGCCTACAGTATCAAGTATTCAAAGAGCTTCAAATGCATTATCTTGATAATCCTTTCAACATCATTGTAAGTAGGCCAGTACTAATATCCCTATAGCAAATTGAGGAGTTGAGACATGGGAACTTACTTAAGGCTGATAGTGATTTCATGGCTTGGAGTTCATACTTTTGGTGACATTGTAGATATATTATGACTGGGTGGTTGATTACAACAGCAAGAGTCCTAATGACAATAGGTTACTTGAGTAAACAGCTTAAATTATTTTCTATGCTTCATCTTCTGCATGCTGAATGCAATGTGACCTGTGGAAAGATGCACATGACATTCATATTTTGAAAATGGTTCAAATTACAAAGCTCCAGCTAGTTAAAATATAAAATTTGGTGATCTCAGGGGATAATGATGGCAAACTCGGAGCTAGATACAAAATTCTGAAATAGACAATGACTTGGTGGTGGAAATCAGTGTTGTGCTACTCCAACTAAAAAGTTGCTTGAAATAGAATCTCTTGAGATGCTTGAAATAATATTACAAACTTTTTCAACTACAGTATTTCTCTCCGTGCCCTATTGTCACAAGCTGTTATCCTTGAAAATATTTAAGATACCATACTAGAAAATATCACAATTAACTATCTGTGAAACAGGTAGGTAGCCGTGTTGGTCTGAGTCAAAACAAAATAAAAAAATTCCTTCAGTAGCACCTTAAAGACCAACTAAGTTTTTATTTTGGTATGAGCTTTTGTGTGCATGCACACTTCATCAGATACACTGAAACTTAGTTGATCTTGAAGGTGCTACTGAAGGAATTTTTTTATTTTATCTGTGAAACAAATATTGCCATCCTTCACTTAATTTTAGTTCAGTCACAAACCATGTAAATCCAAGGTTTAATATCAAGGTCAGAGTGGAATCAGTGGATTACGTTGCTGTTTAAACCATGCACCAGTTGGTTCCTGTTAAAAATAAATAACCCTTTAGATTGATTGCAATTTAAGACTCGGCACACTGCAGTACATTACATTGGAAATATAAACAAACAAATAAAAATATACAGTAAATAATCAATCTCCTTCCCTGGTTTCCTGTAAAATCGTTTCCAAAACTGCATCTCCCCCTTAACTCCTTTTATTTAATTATTCTCTGGATTTCTTCCAAAATCACCTTTTAATTGCTTGACTTTAAATTAATCCTGCTAATATATTGAATTGTTTACAGTAATTTAAACAATCCTAATATCTCCCCCATTCCTGTTTAAAAGCATTTTCTTCTTGATTTCTTATTCTTCCCAAAAGTTTTGCCATTTCTGCATAGTCCAGTGGTGGCGAACCTTTTAGAGACCTTTATTTTCAGGGGATGTCTTATTTCTAATTACATGTCCAGCCTAGCCTCTTCCTTCGCGGCCTCCAGAACTGTGCCTATCACTATGTCTTATTTTCGGGGTATGGCTTATATTGCGCAAATGCTTAGAAATACTGCTACGGCTTATTTTATGGGTATGTCTTATTTTTGGAGAAACAGGGTAGTGAGGATGCAATGGAGGTAGCAAAGTATTCCTTCTTTGCTGCTTTCACTGGCACCAGAGAGGCTCGATGATGAGCCCTCCCCAGTGTTTGATTGCATTTGCTTGAACTTTTCTTCAAGCAGTTTCCCAGCTTGTTTCCTATCCCTAAGCTCTGGAGTATAACAGGGAGTCAATCGGGCTCCATGAAGTGGGAGAGGGTGCTTTAGGGACTATCTTGTCAATAGCTTGAGCCATTCAAATAGTCCAGAAATTGTCCAGGGCTTTGACAGGAGTGCCAGTCATATCAGCTGAAAAATCTCCCAGAGCTGCCTGGAAATCCATTGGATTCATAAGCCTCCAAGGGTGGACCATCTTCATAGTCCTCCACTTCTGCAGAGCGGGAAAACTGCTCTAAGCCTAAATCTCACCAGAAAGTGATCTGACCATGTCAAGGTCCAGCAGTTGGCCTTGCCACATGCATTGGACCAGTGACATTGGGAGAGCCTCCCCAGAGCCAGTGACCTCAGCATGGATGTTAAATCCCCACCAAACCAGCAGTCTTTTAGTCCTCAACACCACCTCCAAGGCAAGCTCTGTTAGCTCAGGCGGTAAACCAGCAGAACCCCCAGTCTATCCTATTCCCCACCCCTAGATAGAGAGCCTAGAAATAGAGGCGGTGATTACTATAAACCACATCAACTCCCCCTCCCCGACCCTCAAGTCTGTCTTAATGTTACACCAAATACCCAGGGTAGCCACAGTTGGGTGAGAGCCAACTCTAGCCTGCTCACTCACCCAGGTCTCAGTGATACAGAGCAGATCAGCCTCCTCATACACAATCAGATCATGGATGAGGGAGGTCCTACTCTGAAATGACCTAGCATTCGACAACAGCGGTCACCGACACGAGGGTTGGCTGACAGGACAACCACAGTTTCCCAGGTTGGAGGAGGGATTGGCACACAGCCACAATGGCCAACTGCCTGTGCTGTGTGCCCCTTACCCAACCAGCCCCACCTTCCCACACCATGCCTTCCTCTGGCCTGAACCACTGTGATTGCTCCCCCTACTCTGTCCCACTGCTCCTCTATTTCCAGGCACATCTTATGTTTTTTATTTAAAACAAACCAAAAATATATTAAAATTCCACAAATTAAAGTCATTTAAAAACATTTTAAACAATTGCAGCAGTAAAACCAATAACACAGCCCCGAACAAGAGCCCTTAGACCATGGCGATCCAACACACGTCCCAAGGGCCACATGCAACCCTTGTGGTAACTGAAGCTCTGGGCTTGGGGAAGAAGGTGTGACAGTTCTGACCAGGCCCTAGAGTCTTGCCTTCTTCCTAAAGTCTAGTTAGTGCTTTCCGAGCTTTGGGAAGGAGGTGGGAGGGCTCTAGGACCCTGCTGGACCCCTTGTGAACAAACTATTGGATACCAAACCAAGAAACACCAGGACTGGTTTGATAAGAATGACAGTGAGATTGAACACATGATTGACAAGAAACAGAAGGCCTTTCAGATCTGGCAAAGAGATAGAAACTGTGCCACTAAGAAAAAAACCTATGCCGATGCTAAAGCTGATGTTCAAAGAAGAACCAGGGAACTAAAAAACACCTGGTGGATAAAAAAAGCTCAAGAGATCCAGCACTTAGCAGACACTCATGATGAACAGAGTTTCTTTAAAGCTACAAAGACCAATATGGACCAATAAATATGGCATATGCCCCCTACGCTCAGCAGATGGTATCACACTTCTAAAAGATAAATAAGCTATTGCACTGCGCTGGAAAGAACACTACCAACATCTCCTTAATCGCAACTCCCCCTAGCTTCTGAGGTCCTCTCACAAATTCCGCAAAAACAAGTTAGAGATGAGCTTGCAGTATCTCCAAATCTGGGAGAGTTGTGTACAGCTATTAACCAAATGAAAAACAACAAAGCCAGTGGACCTGATGGAATACCTGCCGAAATTGTCAAAGTGGGCGGAATTGAGCTTACACAACAACTTCACAATCTCATCGAAAAAATCTGGGAATGAGAAAAGATCCCAGCAGACTTTAGGGATGCTAAAATTATCAATCTCTTTTTTTAAAAAAGGTGACATAATTGATTGTGGAAACTATTGAGGCATCTCTCTATTAGCTGCGGCCGGCAAAATTCTTGCAAGGATCTTAGCAAACCGTCTGGTAATATCCGAGGTGACCCTTCCCGAAACCCAAAATGGTTTTCGGCCTTCTAGGGGGACAGTGGACATGATTTTCACCGCTCGACAGCTTCAAGAAAAATGCAGAGAGCAAAACCAACCCCTGTATATGGCGTTTATTGACCTGACTAAGGCTTTCGACACTGTAACTCGTAATGCCCTGTGGACTGTCCTTCTGAAAATTGGCTGCCCAAATAAAGTTGTAAACATCATTCGGCTCCTCCATGATAATATGACAGCAACAATTGCAGATAACAATGGCTCTCAAAGTGAACCATTCACAGTGGGATCAGGTGTTAAACAGGGTTGTGTTATTGCCCCAACTCTATTAATTATTTTCATTGCCATGATTCTGCACTTTGTTGACTGGAAACTCCCCACTGGAGTAGAAATCATATATCGAACAGATGGAAAGCTCTTCAATCTGAGCAGACTGAAAGCAAAAAGTAAGGTTATCGTAACTTCCGTCATAGAGCTTCAGTATGCTGATGACAACGTAGCGTGTGCACGCTCAGAGGATGACCTCCAGACCATCCTAAATATCTTTGCAGAAGCTTACAAAAAGCTTGGTCTATCACTCAATATTCAAAAAACCAAAGTGCTGCACCAACAAAAGCAAAACAACCCCTCTGCAGTGCCACAAATCCAACTCAATGGTGTAACATTGGAAAATGTTGATCACTTCTCCTACCTAGGCAGTTACCTTTCCACAACATTGAAGCCGAAATCCAGCATCGCCTGAGCTCTGCGAGTGCGGCTTTCTCCCGATTGAAGTGCAGAGTGTTTGAGGACCGGGACATTCGCAGGGAAACCAAAATGCTTGTTTACAAAGCTATTGTACTACCAACCTTACTATATGCTTGTGAAACATGGACCACTCATAAACGCTATCTCCACCTCCTCGAAAGATTCCATCAACGGTGTCTCCGGAAAATTTTACACATCACTTGGGAAGACAGGCGAACTAATATCAGTGTACTGGAAGAAGCTAAGATCACCAGTGTTGAAGCAATGATTCTTCAACATCAACTTCATTGGACTGGTCATGTTATGCGGATGCCTGATGATCGTCTTCCAAAGCAACTACCGTACTCTATTCCGAACTTTAAAATGGAAAGCGTAATGCTGGTGGTCAACAAAAGAGGTTTAAAGACTGTCTCAAGGCAAATATTTTAAAAAATCTAGTATAAACACAACTGGGAAACACTGGCCTCCGAGCGCTCCAGTTGGAGAACAGCCTTTACCAAAGGTGTCATGGGCTTTGAAGACACTCGATCTCAGGACGCAAGGGAGAAACGTGCTAAGAGGAAGGCGCGCTTGGCAAATCCACACCGTGATCAACTCCCGCCTGGAAACCAATGCCCCCACTGTGGAAGGACGTGTGGAAACAGAATTGGCCTCCACAGTCACTTACGGATCCATTGTTAAAACCGTGTTTATGGAAGACAATCTTACTCGGATACGAGTGATCGCCAAAGAAGAAGCAGCTGCCAGAACCTTGCACCTGTTTCCCAAAGACTGGTGCCTAACTTACCCAACTTTTGGAAGGCAGTACAAGGCAGGGGTAGGGTGGGCACACAAATTTTGGGGCATGCAAGACAAGGCAGTACGCGGCCCATGAGTGCACTTGGTATTAAAAGTTGGACCGCCCTGGCCTAGACACTGCCAAGTTGCTCTGTGGCCTCAATTTTTCCATTTATATATTTCATATTAAAAGCATATGAAATATACCGCTTCAGTATTTCATAAATCTCTAAGCAGTGTGCAGTCCCCCCAAAACCAAGTAATATTGTTGAAACATTACAACCCCAATCACTAAAATAACAATTTAGAAACACACAAAAGCATTATTTAAATGCCGGATTTTCAGTCCCTCACCCCCCTTTGTTTTCTGAGAGATGAAGCCATGCTGACTGTGGAAACCCTCAGAGGCCAAGAGGGAACAGGGTGTGGGGAATCTTGCATTTTGATGGACAGGTCTAGCTTTTAATCATGGTGAATAATTTTCCCGGTGCACTCCAACCTTAAAGTTTTAGAATGATTTCAGAGGCATATTAAAAAAGCATGTTTCACAGGGCCAGATTCAAACACTCAATCCCCTTAACTGAAGCCTGCACAAGGACTCCCGCTAGTGTGATGGGAATCCCCCCCCCTTTCTCTCAAATCCACTCAGGAGGGTCAGGAAAATGTCAAGAACAGCATGCGGGCTGACAGAAGGCTTATGCTGGCAGAACAGTATCCTTAGTGCTATGTTGAATTTTACCCATGGTGTTGCATGTTTATTAGTCATTTTCTTAACTTTAAAGAAGAAGACATCTGGCAGTTTTGTAAGAGACAATTGTCTTCTAATGAGAAGCTTGTATGTATAGAAAAAAAGAATAGGGTTGATTGCTTACAATCTAAAAAACATATAACCACATTTTTGCATTATTTGTGTATCTAATTGCTATGCAATCAAAACTATGTGAACTGTAGTTATTTGAAACTACGAAATGAAAGGCAATCATTTATGGGGAAAATATCACATTCCCATGCAAGCATGCCTGAAAATTGGAGTTAGGTGGCTCTTGTGTTTAATTATAGGTGTCTAGAATATAAAGTTATGCTTGTGTATTAATGAATGAATGAATGAATGTGACCCTGAAACATCAGCCCTGCTTTGTTGTTGCAGAGCAACTGGCACAGAGGAGATCTGAGTAGTGTTGTGTATTTTGGCGATAAGGGACTATGTCAGAATGGCTGTTAATTACCTGCTTTGTTTGATTAAGGAAGTAGTGGCTCTGCACTTTTCTTCCTACCAGTGACAACAGCTTTCAGTTAAACTTGTTTTAAACTCTGATAGTGCCACCTCTCTTTTTCTGGAGATGAAGAAATTTAATACATTTTAAGCATGCTTAGGAAAGGGACGCGGGTGGTGCTGTGGGTTAAACCACAGAGCCTAGGGCTTGCCAACCAGAAGGTCGGTGGTTTGAATCCCCGCGACGGGGTGAGCTCCCCTTGCTCGGTCCCTGCTCCTGCCAACCTAGCAGGTTCGAAAGCACATCAAAGTGCAAGTAGATAAATAGGTACTGCTCCGGCGGGAAGGTAAACGGCGTTTCCATGCGCTGCTCTGGTTTGCCAGAAGTGGCTTAGTCATGCTGGCCACATGATCTGGAAGCTGTACGCCAGTTCCCTCAGCCAGTAAAACGAGATGAGCACCAGTTGTCCGCGACTGGACCTAACGGTCAGGGGTCCTTTTACCTTTACCTTTAAGCATGCTTAGAGGCAGAATTTCTTTGTGTGAATATAGTGTTTACTACAAGGTGTGCCATGTTTATAATACCAGGTATTCAATAATGAACTAGAAATAGTTATGGAGAGAGCAGAAAATGTTTGATTTAGTTTGCAAATAGTTATATATCTATCTGGGCTAGAAGCATGAAATCAACTAGAATAACTGAGGAACTGCTCAGTAATTATGCAATTAACTTGTGATCTTGGCAATAAAGGTTTTTCTGCAAAGAATACTCTGAAATGTACGAGAATGTTTTTTTTTGTGCTGAGAAATTAGTATTTCAGATACCTTTTGGAGGTATACAAGAACTTTGTAGGAAAAACACTTGGTGTCATTGTCATAAAACTTGATGCTAAAACCCGAGACTTCTAACATACAAGCTCTTGGAATTGTTTCTTGAAGTATAATAGTAGTAGAGCTTTAAACAGTGCCATATAAGTATTTCATAGTCTTTACTGGCCTTTCTCACATGATTTCTTCACAGAATCACAGAATTGTAGAATTGTTTGCTATAATATTGCAGCTAGACAGCTAATGGCTGATAGAGGTGGGCTGGACTAACATGAAAGGAGGTGGAAGAAAGCTCCATCCCTTCATCAACCCTACCACTGGCTTGCAAGAGATACAATCACTCCAGTGCCAAAGGGAAGGAATATGACACAAAGAGCTGAAGTTTATATGAACCTTGATCATTATGCATCTAAAATACTTTTGTAATCTATTGCAGGAATTATGGTGCAAAATGAGTTAAATCTAGAAGCTGAATCTGATTCAAAGTTGAGCACTAATGATCTGAGAACTACCAGGAAAGACAGTACAGTACATAAATGGGATCAATGCTCAGGGTGATATCTAACTAGACCATTGAAATAAATGCATTTAGGTTGCTTAAGTCCATTGCTTTAATTAGGTCTACTTGGGTTGTGGATAACATTGGATAGCACCCTCAATTTTTGTGGAAATAGGGAGTTTTGTTTTTTGGGTAGTAACTCAGTGGCTTTAGAACTCGGTGGCTTTAGAACTATCAGAGACCAAAAACTCTTTCGCCTTTGGGAGTTCCTCCTGAACACATTGACGTTACCCCTACTTTAAACTTTTCAAGCATACAAACTCCCAAAGCAGTTTAGAAAATGTTGAATGATACAGTAGTAATAAAGATTTATAAGTCATAGCAGAATAAGATGAAAACAAAAGAGCAACAAAATCATGGACAAACCCATCAGTCAAAACTAAACACCCTGAAAAGCCTCAGTGAATAGAATCTTTACCTGAAACTGAAAAGCTTCTCTTGGGAGAAAGTTCCAGGGGCAGAACACCAGAGTAGAAAAGGTCACACTTCCCCCCCCTGCCCCCACTGGTTTTGCTGCAGAACATGCCGGGTTGCACAAGGGGATTGTAATACTTGGCATATTAGTGATTGGGCTGTGAAACAGATTGGAAACCAGTAAAGCTGCTTCAAGGCACAGATATTAGCCCCCTGAGGTCCAATTTAAAAGAAATAGCAGGGACCTTTGTATATGTATTATTATTATTTTAGTTGATCACCTATTAAGTAGTGACTGGTTTGAAACTAGACCATTTTTAGATGGTTTCATTACCACCATAGCCGTAAAGAAAAAAACCTTGGAAATATAATCTCATTATACAGATATTGTCCTATAATATGTACTTGAAATTTCTCTAGTTATTTTGGGCCATGTGCTTCAGCCTTTTAATTGCTGGTGCTAGTGTTTAGTATGTTATAGCCAAATTGAGCACTTGATTAATATGCAGTAAGAGATTTTCAGTATTGCTGCATGATTAAAATGTTGCTGTTTTAACTTGAGTTTCATGATTTAACTTAATTTGAGGTTAATATTTATGAGCCTGTTAAATTGACACACTACTGAGGCTGCAAATACAGATGTATGAGGTAGGGAAGAGCATAGCATGTTAGATTAATAATGAACCCAGGTGCTGAATTGTTACTATTAGTTATCCCACTCCCTCCAAGGAAACAAAAGTGGCATAGAGTGGTACCTTGTTACTCCAACAGCTTGGCTCCCGAACAAATTGGCTCCCAAAACTCTGCAAACCTGGAAGCCTAACGTCCAGCACGGCTTCAGCAGCTTCTGATTTGAGTGCAGGAAGCTCCTGCAGCCAACTGGAAGCTGCACCTTGGTTTCCGAACAGTTTCGGGAGTCGAAAGGACTCCTGGAATGGATTAAATATCTGAACCATGGTACCACTGTATATGGTTCTGTTTCCCATTTTTAAATCCCAAAACAATACTGTTAGGTTGTGAGTTATCCAAGGTCCATTGAGCTTTGTGACTAAATATTGATTTGAACCATTGACTCCTAGGCCCTAGGCCAGGGGTTCCCAACAAAATTTTCTCGAGGACCCCTCATCGAGCCGCTATTGTGACAAGGACCTCCATTAATTCCTAATCCTAAAATTAAAAAGTGAGAGCCAAATTAAGAGTCTTTTTATATTTTATATTTATACGTTTTTTACAGTTACAACAGAGTACTCCATCAGTATACAGTTTGTTTTAATTTTCAGTTCTTAATGAGATGAACCACTTTTTAACCAACGGTCCATTTTTAACTACGCGAACTGTAGCTTCCGCAAAAAACAATGCTTTGTTTACAAACACTACTGTTTTGCAAAGAGGCAGTGCACGCGCCAGGGAGGAGGGAGGGGAATGGAGAAGACAGGGTACCTGTGCAGTAGCGCACAAATGAAGCCGACACGCACAAAGCATCTTGGGGAGGTGAGCGTTAGTAGAATGCGCGCGCTGCCTCTTTGCAAAACAGTAGTGTTTGTAAAGCGCCACCTAACGGCATACAGCAGAACTACTGCCTCTATCTAATTCTAGTTTTGCGCTAGACTCTGCTCATGCAGGAAGCGGCCAAAACAAAAAATCTGTTATCGTACGAAATATATTTAATATATTTTTTATTCTAATAGCATCTTGAGGACCCCTCTGGCATAGCTCACGGACCCCTGGGGGTCCCCAGACCACCTGTTGGGAACCACTGCTCTAGGCTAATACAGTACTCTGATTACTGCGCCACTCTGGTTATAATGCCTATGTTATCAAAACTGAAAACAGATATGGGAGTGGGGAAATCCCAAGTTGAATAAAAATAAGGGGGCAAAACCTTCCCTGAATAGCCTAATGCAAGCTGATGCTCAACATCCACAGAATGCTTAGTGTCGGTGTGTGTGTGAGATGAGGACAGAAAGTAATGGGGAAGGGTCATATAATGAAGAAATTTGAAAGACTGCATGGCTGGCAGAAAAGCCACTCAACACATAACACTTCATTGCGTGTTCTATGTGTGCTACGCCATCATCTAAATTATATAAATATATGGAACACCAGTTTTCTCTTGCTTCATCTTTTGTTGTAAAGTTACTCTCTGCAGATGACTCTTCCTGTCAGCAGTGAACATCCCAGCTAACCTGCTTTGTGAAATATGCACATCTTCAGCAGAGGGTAGAACAATCACTGTGTTCTTAAATGCCATGTTATAAAATTGCTTCTGCTTTAGGAAATGCTGCACTTAGTGCATAATTTGTGGCCTTCTTGTCAGATGGTGGCACACAATGCTTGCATCAAAACTCTTTGGGATACTTAATGTATATTGACAAAACCTTTTATTGCATTTCTTCAATTTACAAGTAAAATAGAATTGGGGTTCCAAAGCCTGTCAGTTGGTCAAATATGCCTTGATATGGATAGAGCCATTGTGTAAAGCGAGATGAGTGCTGCACCCCATAGTCGCCTTTTACTGGACTTAACCATCCAGGGGTCCTTTACCTTTACCTAGAGCCATTGTGTAAGTGGTTTTAGTTCCATTGTTTCAAGACAGCAATGGCTAGAGTTAGAAGCCCTTGCTCCTCAATTCTTAGGTTGGCCATTTAAGAAACATGGCTAACCCATGGCAATTTCAGGATTAAAAAGTGCAGGATGAATAATAATGACTGTACTTGTACAGCAATGAATGCAAATGTATTCACACTATGCCATACAGCTACACCCCTTGATAAGACCATGGAAGGGGTCTGGCACCATTTTGGAAGGTGCATTCATCAAGTCTGCATACACATACATACGCTGTCCAGATAGGCCAGGCATCCCCAAACTGCAGCCCTCCAGATGTTTTGGCATACAACTCCCATGATACCTAGCTAACAAGACCAGTGGTCGGGGAAGATGGGTATTGTAGTCCAAAACATCTGGAGGGCCGAAGTTTGGGGATGTCTGAAATAGGCAGTGCACTTTAAGCATACTAGTAATGTGGCTTAAATGATAAGTGCTGTTCATGACAGCCATATTTTTACTAAATTTTGTAAAAAAATAATTTCAGGATGATTTCTGAAGCATCCGGACAAAGACTGGGATGGAATGGAACTATATACAGTTCTTAGTAGGACTTTTCAGTAGACAAATTAGCTACTTGCTTCCAAAGTTGTAGTATAAATCCTTTAAATCATCAGCAATAGTCTGATCTTTCCATGCCTGTCACTTCTGATTTGTAATTATGTCTTAGAATATGTGGAGTGTTTGCATAGGAGTTTTTGTGCTGTAAGTTTAGATTGTACTTTACTTTACTGTGAAATGTCAAATTATTATTATATTTCTTTCCAAAGAACATGCAGTGGTTATTTGTTCGGAGTGGTCCCTTAGATTCCCACATATGACTCTGCCCCTGCCTCAACCCGAGTGTTAGAATATTCTTGAAGGTCATGTCACGCTCTGGGTGAATAATTTTGTATCCATGAAGTATTTATCCTTAGTAAACTTGAAACTGCTGTCACACCAACAATCACATTTAAAAGCCCCCCCCCCCACACACACACCAGATTTCCAATTGAATGACAGTTTGACTTGTGCAGATGTAATGCTACTTATTCTGTGTTGTGTCAACTGCTATTCAGAATAATAGTGATAAATTTCAACTACTGTTACAGTAAATGCCCTGCTCCTGGGAACATCTGTGGTTTACACTCCTTCCTCTACCTTGGTGCATAAATGTTCCCTCTTGTCTATTTTCCGAGCTTAGCTATAGCTGTGTTAAATCTGAATTTGACCTTTTTGTCATTTGTTTTGTCTTATGACCATAACCTGATTGGTTCAATTTTTTATGAACTAAAAGGTTATAAAAGCCTTCTTCCAAATAGTCAGTAAATGTTTCACAGATAGCATAATTGAGACTTGCGTGGTACATTTGTATGTAACGTACAGCCCATTCCTAAGTATGTCTATTCAGAAGAAAGCGCTGTTGAGTGTACCCCACATTTTCTCTTCATATTTGATGGGGAAACTTCTGAAGTTTCAACCAAATGACCCAGGATATAGCCATGTATTGCCTATAACAGGGGACACTAACCTTTTAAGATCAGAGAGACACATTTTGAATTTTGAGGGAGTGCAGTCACAGAATGTCTGCCATGTGTGGGGGAGGGGCACAGCCAGTGGTGGATACCAGGGTCTCACATTTCAGCAGCACCCTGTGCAACAACAAAATTTGGTGCCCCTCACCTCTTGTGCTTTTCTGTAAATCATAGTTGTGGCAGCCCTGAGGCTCTGTGCCCAGTTGTGAGTGAACCAGTTGCACTCCCCTAAATCCGCCACTGGCATGTTGTTTAGTCGTTTAGTCGTGTCCGACTCTTCGTGACCCCATGGACCATAGCACGCCAGGCACTCCTGTCTTCCACTGCCTCCCGCAGTTTGGTCAAACTCATGTTCGTAGCTTCGAGAACACTGTCCAACCATCTTGTCCTCTGTCGTCCCCTTCTCCTAGTGCTCTCCATCTTTCCCAACATCAAGGTCTTTTCCAAGGATTCTTCTCTTCTCATGAGGTGGCCAAAGTATTGGAGCCTCAGCTTCACGATCTGTCCTTCCAGTGAGCATAGCATAACACTGGCATAGCATAACACAAAGTAAGAGAGAATATAGTTATTGCCTCACCACCCCAAACACAACAACAACCGCATACTTTCCACCAGAAGTTAACTATGTGGAGATCACACACTATTGATTTCTCTCTCACAGTCCCTCATCTACCAAGAAATCAGTTACTTCTCTGGATGCACTTGGATTTTTATAACTTATAAATGTATCAGGTATATTAACAAAACTTGCAGCTAAGACAACTCAAAATAAATATGATGGCGGTGTTGTTTTTTTCAGGAAGAACAAAACAGAGGAAAGCCCAACTGGGAACATCTGAATGAAGACCTGCATGTACTAATCACTGTGGAAGATGCTCAAAACAGAGCAGAAATCAAACTGAAGAGGGCTGTAGAAGAAGTAAAAAAATTACTGGTACCTGCAGTAAGTAAATATATTGAAATATTCATGTTTTATGATGTGTTCTTTAAATTGGGAATGAGAATATTCAGATTAGGTTACATTCTTGTGAGTGTAGTTTCAGAGTGGAGTATTTTTTGATGTACTGTATATTCCTGCGTATAAGACTACTTTTTAACCCAGGAAAATCCTTCTCAAAAATCGGGGGGCGTCTTATACGCCAGGTCATATTTCTTGTATGGCGAGTATATCCCAAACTCTATATTTTAACTGGAAAAGTTGGGGGTCGTCTTATACGCCCAGTCGTCTTATGCGCCCAGTCGTCTTATACGCCAGAATATACGGGTACTACAAAATGATGTACTACAATGTCATAAAGGATATTAATAGGAATAAATCTAGAACTTTTTCAAAAGTCAGATTTCTCCTATTGGAAAAGGATAATTTATAATGTATTCCAATAAATGAAAACTATGGGTCATTTTAGAGATCTTTAACCACAATCTAGAGAACTGTGTGAGGCTGTTGACATAAAAACAAAGCAAACTACCGTACTTTTTAAACTTGTGAAACATTAGAAAGTGAATCTTTCAAAAGCACATTCAGCATGTTTCAGAGGGTTGTTGTTAAGAGAAGAAATGTCAAAAGTTTAGAAAGCCATAAGAAAACACTTTGGTACACCTAAAGTAACTATCTGGGTTCTATGCAAGATGTGTAATTAAAGTGGGTGGGGCCTAACAAAGAGTTTAGGAAACGTACAACTCCTAACTACAAGTAAACCTCACCAGTTTCTTGATGGTGGCCATAATATTTATTTGGCTCCGACATGTGAAGAATCAAGTTTTTATAAAATTGATTTGGTGTGGTATTACTAAATAGGTCTTTACTAATTCTACATATTGCCAACAGGACATAGAAGACTGGGAAATAGAAATGTATGAATGAGATCACTTTAAGGTTGCAGGTGTTCAAACTGTTTTTGCTTTAACTTGTTCAGTGTTTCCATGAAAGAATGAGCAGAATGAGCAGTGCTAATTTTCCATAATCAACTTCATGGGTATTCAGTTTTGGAGTTGGAGAAATGGTGCATATATAACATCAGGTTCTGTGAAATTTGAGAGATTTTTACAAGGAAGATAAGCACAATGCAGTGCAATTTTCAGTGATAGGTTTTTAAAATGAAGCTGAAGTATTTGTCATATAAAGGAAAAAAGTAGTATCAAGTACATATTATACATTAGTACCACAGAAAAACATGTTTGGTCAGTATAATTTAAGGTATTACTATACTAGACAGAATGGTTCAGAATACTTTTTTCATATTTTTAACAAATGATTGAGACATTAGGAAATTTCACTGAAGTTATCTACAGTTAGACCTTAATTGGAGAGAAAGGAGCAGAAATACATAACTGCTTTCTTCATCATTTACAACTACAATTTAGTAGCTGGTTGATAGTTTCATAGAACTTCATTTGAAACTGATACCTTAATATTAAACATACATATACTAGGACTGTCAACTGATTGCACTGTACTTGAAGCTGTCTTCCTTTGAACTTATTAAATTGATTAAATTAAAAAAAACCTTTTGCGTATTACAAAATCAATTTAGATGCCCTTTTTACAGCACATGAAGCATAAGAATGTATAATGAACAATATTTTTTTTTATTTTCCTCAATATGATGATTAGCTGATCTGTTGATTAAAACCCTTTAAAGCTTAACCCAGTTGATGTCAGACAATGAAGTGCATGTGTTTCAGTGTTGAACGCATAGTCAAATAGTTGAACAGATCTTGATGCATTTGGAAGTGTATGACTTTTAGATTGTAGCAATTTTAACTGGTACAGCTTTCATTTGGGAGTCAGCTACGTTAAATTTATTTTGAAAAGTTACTCAAATTATGAATGTGTTCCTCCAGAGATAATGATAGGTTCAAATCAGAATATAAAGAATATGGTAGGCATAAAGAAGAGTATATTTGTGATGCATGCAAGTTGCAGATAGCTCCTAATTTCACTGCAAATCAAGTTTGTGTGTGTGTGTAAATCATTGCTTAGTTCTGCTTGATAATTTGAACCATTCTTTTTTACATTGTTCATTGTTTTAGCACATGCTGGTTTTTCTCTGTCTTCATTTCAGTATTGGATTTTCATTGCAAGTTATTGCTTTAGGAGGTTATGAATGAATATTCGTACATTTATGAAAAGGGAGAGGTGGTTTGAGTACCTTGTAACTAAATGTTAATGACTATTGCTGTATATATGTAACATGGAGAGGACCATATTTGTTATTAACAATGTCAAAAGTGTGAAGGGACAATTTGCATAAATACCGGTCTTGATTCTTCTTCTTTATAAATTGCTAGGTTGACTTCCCAAATGTGATGTTAAAGCAATGGAAGTGTTTTGTTTTGTTTTGTGAGACTGCCACTAAACCTCCCAATGCTTTTTATGCTAAGAGTGTTCTCTGCTTCATTGTAAATTTACACTGGTTCTATGTTAACTCCCACTTATTTTAGAAGTATGGACTCAACCTCAGAAGTAGGTGCTTGTTCTTCCTCCTTAATCTCTCTTCCCTTAAACCTTTACAGCACTGATACTAAAAATGATTAAGGTTAACCCGGGTTCTAGTTTAACCAAGGTCTGAAACTGCATTTGCAAATGGTTTCAGAGACTCACAAATCACAAGTCATATGCTCAGAGGCATGAGTACAGTCAACAAGACTAGTAGCCATTGATAGCATTATTGTCCATGCAATTCTCTCTTAAAGGTTTCAAGTTGTTGGCTATCACTGTATCTTGTCAAGGGGAGAACTCTCTAGTGCTACTATGTGTTGTGTGAAGACTTCTTTTTGTCTGTTCTGAATTTTCCAATGTTAAGCTTCATTAGATTGTCCTGAGATTTAATACCATCTCCACATCAATATTTATCCACTTTTTCAATGTTCTCCCCCTTACTTGCTTTTTCTGAACTATACCCCTCCCCAAATATTGTACCCTTTACTTATAGGGCAATTTATCTAGCCCATTTCTGAACTTTGCCCTTTACCTTTTCCAGCTCTACAATAATGGTTTTTTTCAGGTGAGGCAACCAGGTGAGGCACCATATTCCACATGTGGTTCCACCTTAGATTTATTTCACAACTGTTGCACACTGGGTGAACACTTTTATTAAGCTATCCACCATGATCAAATTTTTTGGTGATTCACAATTCTAACCTCATTTGTGTATATGTGAAATGAGGATTTAATTGGGTTTTGCTTTAATCTGCATCACTGCACACGTAGCATCTGCCCATTCAGCTGCCTTGCAGAAATCATTTTGAAGCTTATTGCAGTCTCTTTTTGTTTTAACCACCTTAAACAATTTAGTGTATTCAGCAAACATAAACACCTCACTGCTGACATATAACTCTAGATCATTAATGACTGGAAGAGACATACAACATTGCATGACTTTTGGAGGTCACTGAGCATCATCAGTTCTAGCTGGACTGCTGGTGGAGGGGTTACTCCCTCTTGGGTTTTTAACAATATTGTTTTTGTTTCTTTGCATACCTTAGGTTTTGCTCAGATATGGTGATACTTCCTTCTTATTTCTCAACAGCTCTGCTTTGTCTCCAGTCGTGTAGTTTACTATTAGAGGGAATGATAAACTATTCACAATAGTTAATGCAGTTTAGGCAGATCAAACATCTGTTTCTTGGACAGTTTTTACATGGACATCAATTTGTTTATTTTGTAGGCTTTACATTTTTTCCTAAGGAAGATCTCAAGACATCCTGTGATTATATTGTCAAATTTTATTCTAGCCTTTTTGTGGTAGATGCCCCCCCCCCCCGGAATATCTGGAATGGGTTCATCTGGACTATCATGGGTTCCACTTAGGTGGTGAATGCCTCGCAAAAGGTTTAGGTGTAGGTAATGTGCTGCTGATCCCACTACACTTCTAAGAGTTGTTTCAGAAGAGGAAATAATTTAAAGTGGCATGGTTTGAATAAACAGAACTGTGGCTCTAGCCATACTTTTGGTTACTATAACATAGCTGTATCTACCAACAGTTGAGTTTAATTAACATTAATTAAGTCCAGTCACCCTAGGGAATTGTTGAAATATCTATTGTTGCAAGGAGAATATTTAAAACTTTAGCTCATAAAATGGTAGGGGTTTAGGGATACTTAACACGTTGAATTTAAATGGAGAGGATCCTGATTGGTTCTCTTAAAGTTAAGTATCAAGGCCAGCGAATCAAAGTTCCCAAATGCATTCTAAAAGATGGAGATAAGGCCATTTCTTCTGTCATGAATGTACTTGCCTTTTTGCCTATAGCAGAAGCAGGTTTTGTTCAGCATAAATAATTTTTTAACCTTGGATTATCGGCAACTGAAGTATGCATTACAATCAAGAGTGCTGGTTTGTTAGGCCCCTTATTACTGGCCTCTAGTTTATAGACCTCTCAGCCACCACAAGACCTCAAACCTGATTTGATGCCAGTATTTTGCTGTTTTTCTTAATGTAGTACTTGGCTGCTCTGCTTGGTTTTACTTTTGCCAGTTCAGGCAGTCAAAACTATAGTATAATAACAATAACAATAACAATAATATATTTATACCCCACCCTCCCCAGTCAAAAGCGGGCTCAGGGCAGCTCACACCAATAAAATTACAATAAAACATAAAAAGCAATTAATTAAAATACAGTATTAAAATTTAAAATGCAGCCTCATTTTAAGTAGTCCATAATTCCAAGCCACGAGGGAGGAAAACACAGGGGTCAGACTAAGTCCAACCCAAAGGCCAGGCGGAACAGCTCTGTCTTGCAGGCCCTGCGGAAAGATGACAAATCCCGCAGGGCCCTGGTCTCCTGTGAAAGATGTGGGAATGTTAGGGATGTGGATTAGGATATGTTATTAGATAGATCCTATCCAAGCTTGTGTTAGCAAGCTTCCAATATCAGCAGAGTGACATTCCCCTTTTGTGCGCAGCAAAGCATGTGCGTTAGGTTCGCTAGAACCTCTATAACAATATTACACTCCCTGGCAAAGGTCCCCTTTGTCCCTCTTAAAAGATATACACAACACAGTGTTCATAAAATAAGATAGAGTTTACTTACAGTTTCATCCTGAGTTAACAGCATAATCTCAGAAAGGCAGGCTTGCTTAGAAAAGTTACAAGTATATATACATCTAGAGACTACTTAGTAAAGTAAGACTCCATTTGGTCTCACTCTTGGCTGCAGGCCAAGAGGGAGAACCATCCTAACTAGAGATTCTCTGGAGATATGTTCGCATCGAAGAAGGAAGTAGCTAAGAGAGAGAGTGGCTGCTGGTCTTGGGACTTAAGTCAGCAAATCCCTCTCATCTGCATATCTGGAGGGAACAGGAACTGACCTGTAGTCAGGTGTCCCTCCAGGTGAGTTTCTGTTAGTGGACACTCTAGGAACTGTTGTGACTTGTCTGCCCCAGTGTTCCATCCCACAAAAGAGCGTTCCACCAAGTTGGGGCCAATACTGGAAAAGGCGCTGGCCCTAGTAGAGGCCAATCTAGCCATTTTATGGCTCGGGATCTCCATAATATTGTTGTTTGTGGACCTACATGTCAGATGTAGTTGTAGCTCATAAATGCAGGTAAAATCAAACAACTTGCTCCTCAGCTAATGATGGGAACAGAGATTGGAGAAGTGTAAATTATGTTTTACTTCTGCATTCCTTTTAATAATTGAATTGACTATTATAGATCCATCTTACATTTAGGAATAATTTTTCCTATCAGGTGATTCCACAATCTCTTATTTGGCTTCTGGTCAAATGAGATTCATGGAACCAGGTACAAGCACTATAACATGCTCTGTAAGTTGCATCAGCTTAATTTGCAGAAGTTCACTTGAACTATGTGAGTAGTGAGGGCCTGTAATAAAATAGTGTTGTGCCAACCAGGCTGAGTATCTGTAAGAAATGGTAGAGTTAAAGGAAATTGCTTTAATATTTAAGGAGCATAAAAACATGGTTCCTTCTAATAACAAGCAAGCTGTAGTTCTTTTTACACCAATGTGTTCTGTGACAGTTCTAATATGTTAATTTAAAGCAGAAGTAAAAAGTTGCTATGATTTCCTTTCTACTTTTTGAACTAAATTTACTTTTGTAATCTGCTAATTTTGACCAGATTACTGAATGAGGCTGAAAATAAGATTTACTAGTACAGTGGTCTTATTTTAACAGGACATCTCAAATTACAAAGTCATAAATCTGCTACAGCAACTTCCTGAACTATGTTAAGAACATATTCATTTGTAATAGCATAGCTGCCAAGTTTTCCCTTTTCTCGCGAGGAAGCCTATTCAGCATGAGGGAAAATCCCTTTCAAAAAGGGATAACTTGGCAGCTATGGTAATAGTGAATTTTCTACAATGGCAGGAATTGGACTAGATGAGGTTGATCCAGCTCTGATTCCACGCAGTCTTAAAGTTAGCAGTGGTTTTTGCATTTTAATTGATGCTGCTCATCTGTTTTCTGATGTTGCTGCACTTGAGCAGAGGTGGCACAAACAACTTGGAGCTAGTGTAGGATCAGATTTGCAAATGTAAAGTACAGTGGAACCTTGGTTTGCACCTACCTCTGTTTATGAACGCCTCTGTTTACGAACGCCGCAGACCCAGAAGTGTTTACATCCGGGTTCCGCAGAGTCTGATGCGCAGATCGCTTCTGTGCAGAACGCCTCTGTGGAAAGGATTGCGTTTGTAAACCGAGCTTCCACTGTATAATACATAGGAGTTTTGTGCATTTGCTTCACATGCTTTCTGTTTTCAGTGATGATGAAGCTGCCGTAACTCCAGACTTTTGCAGACACTACCACAAAGTATTCTGTGTCCAGTTGTTCTGGCATTTTACCTCCTTCCATAGAAATAAATAATGGCACAATGACTAAAGCTTTGAATATCTATATGGGAAACTGAGGTTTGATATTTGCTTACCCATGTAGCTCATTAGTTAGTCCTGATCATCTTAAATTACCTTGCAAAATTGTTGTTTATTAAAATAAAGCCAAAGAATAACTAGCTTCCTATCTGATAATTATACAGGGGTCATAACTTGTATCCTGAGTAGCACATGCAGGGAGACATATTTTCTCCTGTGTTCTTGATAACACTGTTCTCTAGAGCCATTGCAAACTTGTAGGCCTCCGTCTTTCAAACTGCATAATCTAAAAGACTTGCCCTGCTGTCTATCTACTAGTAATGATTCGGTTGACACACCTGGTCATACTGTTTTCATCTTTCTTATGCCTGTGATCCGGACCCTATGCCATCTGTGAGAAATGGAGGTTGCTTCCCTGTAAACGGAGTTCTTCCCAAGTGCCATTGTCTAGTCGGGTATCCCTACCACTTCCCTCGTTTGGGAAATATTTTTTATTAACTAAAAGATAGATAAGCAGAGGGACTGAGCAGTAGCTCTGCTTTAAAGACTTTATCTCCATGTGTTGGATGGTACTTCCTGTGCATTGGTAGTTAAAAGGTTCCAGTGCTCCCACCTATTTTACTTGGCTAGACAGGGTCACTTAGGAAGAATTCTCCTAACAGGTAAGGGACTTCCCCTTTCTAACTCCAGTTTTTGTGTCATGTTCCAGGTCTTCCAAAGGTTGATAAGCCCCTCCCAGAAAAAGTAAGTTGGGTTGTGATTTTTCTGATTTATAGAGAGAAATTTAGTGGTCATTCTGCCTCTTCATAATTTTGTAAAGGGTTGGCTGTGTACAGTTGTAGTTGCTTTATCTTACAAGTCATCTTAACTTGTGTAGTTGCAACTTGGTAAAACTGACTCATGATACTATATATTCCACTAAAATGGCTAAAATTGATATTTTTGTGGATTTATTCTGAGCACTTACACATTGTAAATGGGTGAAGCTAATATTTGAAGATAATAGTTGTTAAGTTAATAAAATTTAAAAATGCCAAGGACTAGTAGATGGAATCCTGAAAGGAATATATTTGTGAATTTGAAAGGTTCTAACTATCATAATGTCATCTTCAAACAATGCCAGGCTGTCTGGCTTGATTGATCTGTCTGTTATGCTGAACATTTGCGTGCCATTTCATGTTCAGGCATTTACTGATATAAATAGTAAGGACTCTTCTCTAGGATAAGCCCCTCTTTCACAATGAGAAGTACATTAATTATACTTCTATTTTAAAAACCCAGGGATTTTAGGACTACTGTGGTGCCTTGCTAGATGAATTTAATTCGTTCCACGGGTCAATTCGTGTAACGAATTTTTCGTCTAGTGAGTCCCGGTTTCCCATAGGAATGCATTGAAACTTAATCAATCCGTTCCTATGGGCTCCGGGCGACAGGCGGCAGCATGGGACGGGGCTTTGGAGAAGGTCTCCGAAGCCCCGTCCGATGCCGGCTGTGTGCGAGGCAGCGGCGGGGAGAAGCTCTTCTCCTCACCACCGCCTGGATTGGACAGGGGGTTGGGGGGGAACCTTTGCCTTCTTCCCGCGCTAGTGTTCCGCTGGTCTCTGCCGGTTGCCCCTCACTGCTCGCGGCAACCGGCAGAGACCAGCGGAACACAAAGGGGAAGCAGCTGCAGCGCGGAAAGAAGGCAAAGGAAGATCAGCTGAGAGGCCTTGACAGCTGTCAGCGCCTCTCAGCTGATCTTCCTTTGCCTACAGCTGGTTCCCCTTTCTCTAGACCAGTGTTTCTCAACATTTTTTGGGCCACGGCACACTTGTTCCGTGAAAAAAATCACGAGGCACACCACCATTAAAAGAGTTAAAAATTTTAACTCTGTGCCGCCCTATATTGACTTTATAATTATGACTGTAAGAAACACTTGCCATTTGCTGTGTTGGTTGCAATCTCCTGTAATAAGGCTTCACAAGCCGTCCGGCGGATCAGTGTCGATTATTGGCGGCCGCCAGGCTCGTTTGCACTGAGCTTTGGGAAAGAGGAAGAGAAATATTGCTTTCCGGCGGGTCAGTGCTGTTTATTGGCGGCTGGCAGGCACATGACAATGCAAATCGCCCTTCTCGTCGCTGCACGTTGCGGCACACTAGTGTGCCGCGGAACAGCAGTTGAGAAACGCTGCTCTAGACAAATGCCCCTTTCGCTAGACAAATGTAGGTTTTGTGCTCGGAGGTTTTTATGGCCACGCTTCGCAAGACGAAGCGGCGGCCATAGAAAACCTTGTCATCTTGCGAGGCAACCTCCGATTGCAAAACCTATTCATTAAGCGAAAAATTCGTCTTACAGGGCATTCGTCTAGCGAGGCACCACTGTATTATAAAGTATGCAGTTTGGAATAGAATGTTGTCATGTCAGACACATAGTTTGTACCAACACATTTTAAGATTTAAAAAGAATGGGATGGCTAACAAACCACAACAATGGCTGATGTGGAAATGAACAAAAATTAGTTAGCTCTGGGCTAAACTATTGCAGCATAGAACATTATTCAGGGTTTGCTTCAAAATAGTTGTTAGGAAACCACTTCTGCAATAAGTGGGAGGCAGCAATCTGTTGGCACTAATTGCATAGCATTGGGTTATTTTAACCAATGATCTGTACTCTGGAGTATTGAGTATTATGTAAAATCTTTTGAGCTTCAGCTATATTTGTGGCAGATATTTGCACATTAATAGATGGTAAAAAGTACTAGTTGAAGCAAAGGGCAGTGGAAAATAACTTACAGATTTATCCATTTAGTGGAGATTGTGACAATTTATTACAGATCTGGATGACCACTGATGTATAGATCAATCTGTCATTGCTAGCTTCCACCTCCTAAATTTCATTATAGACTTGTATGCAGGAGGTGGTATTGGGAATCTTAAGTCACAATCAGGGGAAAGGAGCACTTGGCTAATATTCCATTACCACCAAAACACATACTAAGCCCATCTTCTCCACCCTTTATCTAAGCATGCATTGTGCATTCTGATATGTGGGGACTGGGTTAGATTGTCAAATTACTCAGTCAACATCACTCGGTCAAATTAAGAAACTTCATTTAGAATCAGGAAATAATAATATTGCAAAATATAAATAATTATTTGAATAAGCTAAACTAGAGAATCTAATAGATGTTCCAAACTTTCATAGTCATGGGTAACTGTGATTCAAAGATGAGTTTTCCATATCAAAACACTGAATCCTGTGGGCTTGGGGAAATGTGGATAAAGGGATCATAACTCGCTAGTCTGGAGTAAGAAGAAGGCCAAGGGGCTTTTAGTCCTCATACCATGGATGAAAATCTTTCCACAGTCTGATGGGGCACAATACTGACACCTGCAGTTGTATGCTTACAAATTTGACATGTGGGAGGTAGGCAGCATTTCAAAAGTAAAGTGTAATTTGATGTAGCGACCTGTTCAAATAATAAAGCAGTCCTGTGTTGTGTGAAGCAGCTATTACTGCCCTAATTACATGTGGCATGAAAATATATCAAACTGAATCCTGATACTCTGCCCCTTCTAGGAAAAGCTGCTTAAGGTAGCTTTTGGAGGTTTGGTTTGGAGGTTGGAATGAGAAGAAAGGAATGCTTAATGTTTTGCCTTCTTACCACTTGTCTGTTCTAAATCTTTCTGCTTACCATTTGGACTTTTTTCTTGGAACACTGGGATCTGTTGTTTAATCACAACTGGCTTTTTAAAAAATGGTTTTCAGAACAGTGCAGGAATGGCTGCTATTTGAAAAATCCAGTCGTTGTTGAATATGCAAAACTATTAATTATTATTATTATTATTATTATTATTATTATTATTATTATTATTATTTTATTTGTTAGTTGCTTTATCTTGCCCATGGCAACCTAAAGTGATTTAAACCAAAAGCCAAACACCCCCTGCCCCCAAAGATACATTAAAATTAAGGGGAGAAATATATTAAAAACACTCCACCCACTTCTAAAAAGCCACAGATAGTTCAAAGGCCTGGTTATAGAGGAATTATTTTGCCTAAAGATATATATAGTTGCATGTTCTTTGAATACTCAGTTAATTGCTTTGGTTTTTTTCAGAAATAAGCAGGCAGCTAAGTACAGTAAAGATCTATGTTTGATAGCTAGACATCAGTACTTCTTGGAGAATTGAGCTCATTGAATATATCAGATAGGTAGAAGGCACAAAAGTGTGTGAGAGAGCTCAGGTTTACTCAGAGAATCTAGTAAAATGAGGGATGGGAGGGCAAAGATTTATTTATTTTATTTAGCGGGATTTGTATACCACTTAATCATCAAAGCCTCTAAGCGGATTTCTTTACAAATACTAATAAAATTAGATGTTGAAAGCAAAGTCAGATTCACACATAGAATAGAATCATACATCTAGGTAAACAATTTTTTAATCAGGTGCCATAAACAATACAATGGATGTTCCTGCCTAAACGAATAGGTAGGGAGTACAGGTGCTGCCACACTGAAAGATTTATTCTTTGCATGTGCAGAATGAAGATTATGTGACCCTTAGAGAAATAGCATTTCCACAGATAGAGCGGGCAGCTCTGCAATGTTCGACAGAGATCACAATGGAGTTCAGCATTCAAATTTATGTTCGAGGGTTAATACCTTTAAAACATAGAATTGTCATGATGTATATATAAACTACCAAATCTTTTATTCCCCAAACAGCAATAAAATAAGATTACCAATCTTAATCATAGCAAAAGCGGATGTATAGAAGACTGGGGACGATCATCATAATCTTATCCCTAACCATTTGTAGAACTTAATTTGCTACCAGCCTAGTTTAATCATCTTAAACCTGAGGCATGCGTCTTTAATCCTAATTCGAAAGCTTGCCCTAACTTTAGTATCCCATAATCTGTTGTAGATATCATAAATTCCTTTGATCCATAAATTATGTATAGAAGAAGCCTGTTTTAAAAATATTAAATGGAAAATACACCAAGACCTTTTCATAATTAAATTAACGATCGTGTTTTCTACACTGCTTGTCTTTCTATTCTATGTATCTCTTATAGCAACCATAATTGAAGATTAAGACAAAACTAATTTAAAACAGATTGAAGTGTTCTCTGCCCCTGATCCCCTACTTACAATGTACAATTATCCTGAATCACTCTTTAGGTGTTGTGAAAACAAGGAAATGTTTGTTTGCTGGCTTATTTACATCTTTTAAAATCTGTTTCTTCAATTATTATTTTCTCTAAAGTAATGGTAGTTGAGCACATGTGCCACATGTCAGCAAGATTTAACTATAATACAGTAGAGCTATTCTCCAGTACATGTGCAGCATATCCTTTTAAAGTATTGGTTTGGGTATTGCCTTTGTTATAGTGAGCTGTAGAGTTATGGCCAAGTTTTCATCCTGTCCTGCTCATGTCGAGGAATACCACAACTCCCTGCTGCCACTTGTCCCAGTACTCATGTCTGACTTAGAGTGATACATGCTCGACTTGACTAAATACTTCAATTTTTCATTCATTTCCTCTGAGACATTGCTGTTAAAGAAGATCACAACGTTGCTTTGTAACTAATGTTCTAAACTGCATGACAGAATAACCTAATATTTACCTTTCATGTTTTGATTCTGAAATCCAGAGTCTACCAGTAAAATTTTCTAGTACAAGCACATGGCTGCTTCTAACAACTACTTGTGTTAATTTGTAAGCATCTGAGGTAACTGACTTGAAAAAGCAGTTTTTAATATGGGGTATGTATGTGGTAACTCTTAATTGATGCAGTTAGCAATAAACTGTAGTTAATCAAATGATGCTAGGTGTGCTGTGTTTATATTTTTGCAGTATGACATAGCAAAGCAAGAAACATCTAGTCCTGATAAACTCCTGAATAAACCTCGGTGTATGTTTAAATCTATTAGAGAACTTTGCTGGCATATAACAAGAAGTCTAGAACATGCATGGAAATATTTCAAATGTTTCACTGCGTAAGCGTTGACCTGCCATGACAATAAATTTGTGCTGGTGGTGGAATCCTGTCATGAAGCCTAAACTGAGAACCTGAATAATTAAATTATGGCTGACAGTCTGCTTGGGAGAATTTTTATTTGTACTATCTTAAATGTTTTAAATATAAGAGTTTTGAAAAGTATAGTTAGATTAGCATGGGTAATTTAGTCAATTGCAAATGTGTTGTTGCAGTATGGGGTTTAAGAATTATGAGTGGTATTCAACTAAGTTTCCTCAAAGTAGACCCATTAAAATTAATGAACATTGTTAAGATAGGTCCATTCATTTTAATGGATCTACTCTGAATAAAACTTAGTTGGTTACCACCCAGTGTGTGAATTAATGCTTGGAAAATACTGCCTGGCCAGATGTCCCATCCTATATAATTAAGTCCAAGTTGTCCCTGCGTCCAAGTTGTCCCGTGTGTCCCTGGGGTACTGCGCATGGGCCCCAGGAACACAGGGATTCGACGGAGAGACAGGACGCACACACACACACACACACGCTGCCCCCACCCCCCTCTGCCAACCGCCGCTCTCCCTCGCACTCCCCTCTTGCATTGCCACCCGGCTCAAGTGCAGGCGGCAGCCGTATCCGCTCAAGCTTCTCCGGCAGGAGCTGGGAGGGAGCGCGGCTGCTGCTGCCCCGGGCTTCCTGGCGGGGCCGCCGGCGCTTGCGGCGCTCTCTGTTGTTGCCAGCGGCCGCGCTCCTGGGCACCTGCCCTCGCCCTCCCTCCATCTCGTGGTCGCCAGGTGCGCCGCCGACGCTGTGGCGGCGGCGCGTGGGGGGCTGGCCCCTCCCACAGCCGCCGTTCGTCGGGGCGCTCCGCTGAGCCCAGCTGGGCAGCGGGCGCCCAGGAGGAGGCCGTGATTCGGCCTCTTTCTGTGGCAGCGGCGCGTGGGGGGGCGGCTGGCCCCTCCCACAGCCACCGCTTCGGCGGGGCGCTCCGCTGAGCCCAGCTGGGCAGCGGGCGCCCAGGAGGAGGCCGCAATTCGGCCTCTTTCTGTGGCGGCGGCGCCAAAACAGGCCGAATCGTGGCTTTCTCCTGGGCGCCCGCTGCCCAACTGGGCTCAGCGGAGTGCCCTTGAGGAAGCGGCGGCCGAGGGAGGGCCAGCCGCCCCCCCCCCCGTGCCGCCATCGCCGAAACAAGCTTCTCCCGGGCGCCCGCTGCCCAACTGGGCTCAGCAGAGCGCCCACTGCTAAAGGGAGGGAAGGCTGCGGCCCCGCCACTTCTCTAGCGCCCGTTTACTAAACGGGCTGAATGACACTAGTAAATTAATGAAAATGTTCATCCATATAAATCGCTGTGCCTACTTGAACTTGAAATTGCCAAGCCAGGCATGATGATAGTATGTGAATGCATCTTTGCCTCTGATTTTTTGGAAAGTAGCAGCAGGTCAGAATTCATCAGTTTGGGACTATAGGTGAAAGGCCCCCCCCCCTTCTGCAGTGACTATTTGCCGTAGTAGTAAAAGTATGGGTGTCAGCAATTATACCTGGATCTTTCCCTCCCCCACTGCTTTGGAGATGATTCACCCACCTCCCTTATACAAGGTTTGAACCTCAGTGGCTTCTGAACTTCTGTTGGGTTCTTGGAAGAGAAATTTCAGAATGAAATAATTGTTGTTGTTGTTTAGTCGTTTAGTCGTGTCCGACTCTTCGTGACCCCATGGACCATAGCACGCCAGGCACTCCTGTCTTCCACTGCCTCCCGTAGTTTGGTCAAACACATGTTCGTAGCTTCGAGAACACTGTCCAACCATCTTGTCCTCTGTCGTCCCCTTCTCCTAGTGCCCTCCATCTTTCCCAACATCAGGGTCTTTTCCAGGGAGTCTTCTCTTCTCATGAGGTGGCCAAAGTATTGGAGCCTCAGCTTCACGATCTGTCCTTCCAGTGAGCACTCAGGGCTGATTTCCTTCAGAATGGATAGGTTTGATCTTCTTGCAGTCCATGGGACTCTAGAGTCTCCTCCAGCACCATAATTCAAAAGCATCAATTCTTCGGCGATCAGCCTTCTTTATGAAATAATTAGCTTTCTATAATTATAAAACAACAAATCTGTACATGTAAACTTTTAATCGATGAAAAGAATGTGTGCAACTTTCTTAATTGATTTGAATGTGACAAACCTGGCTTTGAAGAATAAAATGCCTATTCCTAATCACTCTACTAAAATTAGAAGGATACTCATTGTGTATATGTGGATCTGTTTTTTTCTGCTATTACTATTGATTGCATTTCCAGCCTCCACATTTTTTGTTTTCTTTTTCAAATGATAATTGTTATAGAATTTTGTGTTTTAAAAATATTTTTGTTGATTTCAATAAAACAAAAAAAAGCCACTTCAAGTAAACATATAATCTGTTACAGATACAGATTATAAAATACCTAATACACAGCAAATGGTTAAATTATTTTAGAAGAGTTGCAAATATTGGCCAGCATTCTACATTCTACAATTTTTCCACCCGAAATATGAGCTATTTTCTTTTGTAAGTAGAATTAGACAATGTCCTCTTAAGAAGTGCAATAGACAGGTTTTATTAACTCTTGTAATTTCCACTGCTGATCCCTTATCCAGTTTTCAAATATTATTAATAAGACTTAACATTATGATAGTGATGACAAATGTGACTTTCTCTTATGAATCCATAATCTTTTCTGCAGCTGATCCGCTTTTATTGTCTTGTGACACAACTCAGTTCTTGGTTGCTGAACTTATTTATTTATTCAACAGGATGTTTAGACCACTTAATCATCTATAACATCTAAGATTTGCATAGAATATAAAATGGTCATTTAGAGATACAAATAATTTGTTTTTAACATTTGACTTTAAGCTACATTTTATCAAAATATAAGTAAAAGCAACAGTTACGAAAATATTTCTGGGCTGGTGTAAACAAAAAAGTCCTTGCTACATATGGTGAAGGCATCTGCCTATTAATAGCAGATGGGGAGTTCCAGACAGTAGGTTGATTCCTTGCAAGTAGAGAATGAACATTACATGACACTTGTAAAACTTCCAGTTGGGCATATATGGGGAAAGCTGATCTTTCCAACTAGACTGGTCCAAAGCACATTGTACTCGTAGTGTTCTACTTAGAAAACATGATTTTAATCTTTTAGTTGAAGGTATATATTGACTTAGTAATAATATAACCTTTCTAGCAGGAAGCTATGCTGTGAGAGTGCATCTCTCCTCCCCCACCCCAATGTGCAGAAAGGTGTTGCTACTCTTTCTAACCATGCAGGGCCATTTTAATCTGAATAGAAAATCTGTCTCAGGGCTGAAGTACAGTAATTAGCTGTCTCTTCAGAGTGTCAGAGCAAAATTACCATTGTAATGGTTTAGCTGGAGGATAAAAGGATTGAATTTGGGTCCCTTTGCCTGCCAAACTAAGTTGCCATGGGAATTTTCAAACGTAAGAGGCGTTTACTTAGAGCAATTTGAAGGGTTTGAATAAACTCATAAATTATAGTTTATAGAGCAGCAGCACTCTCTGCTTTCTCTGGCATAGGCTGAGCAGCAACATGAAGGCTGTTAGAAACTGCTTATGCTTAATGAGAACGAGTTGATCCATGCTCCCGTGCAGACTATCAGCTTATTAAAGCTAAACTGTTTCTGCTAAATACTGTACAGTAAGCACATTTCAAGAGAGACAGTTTGTAACAAATCCCTAGAGTAAAAAACAAAATCTGATTGCTGTAGATGTAAATTGAATTTCCCTTGCTGGATTAGATCTCTTTTCAAGTAATACTATTAAAAATTGTTCTTTATTTTTTCCAGTAAACATTAACTTGATTTTAACTTTCCTCCCTGTATGTAATATTTATTACAATACTTGTCAAATCTGACTATGGAGGGGATAAAGGGACACAGAAGACTTCATTTTAAAGCAAATAAGAGGTCTGGGCACTTGGAACTGGTTCTTTTGAGTCACGTGTAAACATTTGCAGAGACCATGCTCATTCTCACTAAAGAAGTTGGGTGTTAACCTATTGACTTGCTAGTCAACTTTGACACTGTTTAAATGTGATTAGATTCTCTTTCTGTAAATAAACTTAAGTAATGAACATTGCTCATGCTTCTTTAACCTTCAGTTGTTCTTGGTAATCCAGCTGTAGATGTAACTTGTGTTCTGTTCTGGGCTTTAAGAGCATGGTCTTAATTGAAGCCTTTGTCTTTTTGTTGATACCAATTTGGATGTGACTGAGCTACCTATCTATACCGCGTGTGTGTGTGTGTGTGTGAGAGAGAGAGAGAGAGAGAGAGAGAGAGAGAGAGAGAGAGAGAGAACTATTTTAGGAGGGGTGTGTGAAAGGGGCAGAACTGTATCTCACATAAGCTGGTTGTGCTGTCTCTCTTCAAGTACATTTGTCCCAACTTGGCTGACACAATATCAGCTAGGCTAGGAGAAAAGTGCCTGGGATTGGCAAGTATTTGGGGAGGATTCAGCTGTCCTCATTCATGTGCTGATTTTGATCTAATAATCATCCCTCCCCAAAACCTGTATTGTGCAAATAAAAGATGTTTGGCCCTCAGCTTATATTTGTGATGTCAGGCTCCGAGGTTCTCTTCTGGTGGTTCCCTCATTGTGAGAAGTGAAGTTACAGGGAACAAGGCAGAGAGTGCCCACCCTGTGGAATGCCCTCCTATCAGATGTTAAAGAGAAAAAACAATTATACAATTTTCCTCAGACATCTGAAGGCAACCCCGTATTGGGAAGTTTTGTCATCTGATGAAAATTATCTGACGTTTATTGTCTTTTTTAAATGTTCTGTTGGAAGCAGCTCAGAGTGGCTGGGGCAACCCAGTCAGATGGGTGAGGTACAAGTAATAAATTACTATCATCATCATCATTTTTGATAGTGTTGGAAGGGTTTTGTAGCTCAGTGTCAGAGCATCTGCCTTGTATGCAAAAGGTCCCATGTTCTTTCCCCTGCATCTCCAGGGAGGGCTGGAAGAGATTCTCTGTCTGAAACCCTGGAGAGCTGCTGCTGATTATTGTAGATGGACCAGTGGGTCTGACTCAGATAAGGCAGCTTCCTATTCCTGTGTTGTGTGATAAGTTTAAGGACTGTCAACTGATTAAAGATTCTTGCTCTGTGGGTGTTAGTCCCAAGGTATGTTCATGGTACTTAATCATTGCTTTTTTGCCTTAGCTTTCAACTGAAATGGCTGCTCTGGTTCCATTTCTGCAGTTGGGGGCAGGGGAGGGAGGTACTTGTGGCTGCATATTTATGTAGTGCTACTTGGGAAGAGTTTTCCGTACTATTCTAACAGGACAATTTTGATGAGCCTAACCACAGTTAGATACTCTGGTTAAATTTAATTTTTGAAGAGGGGGTAAAATAATCCTAATAAATAGTTTCACAGAGTGCAGCACTGTCTATGGAAAAAGTCAGGTTAGAATTAAAGTGCAAGCTTAGCTTTCAGATCAACCGTAGCATATGTCTCAGTTTATATGTTGCCCTTTAAAACCTAAAAGAAAGTATGAGTTTCAAGTTTCAGCTTTCAGTTCAAGTTAAAACTAGCTAAAAACTCATTTAGTTTTGAAAATGAGAGCAAGTGAAAACTAGACTAGACTACACCTTAAATGTAAGTTCAGGCTCCGTATAGACTTTATTTAAGGTGTGCTTAATATAAATTTCAAGTGTTAGAGAGTCAGTGAATGTTAAGCTCAGTATTTGGTAGAACTTCAAAACCAGCCAAGCCGTCTTCAGTTTTAAAACTTATACAGGGGGAACCTCGGTTTACACCTACCTCTGTTTATGAATGCCTCCGTTTACGAATGCCACGGACCCGGAAGTTTTTACATCCGGGTTCCACAGCGTCGGATGTGCAGATCGCTTCTGCGCGCAGAAGCGTGCCTTCAGGGAGCAAATGCCTCCGTTTACGAATGCCTCCGTGGAACGGATTGCGTTTGTAAACCAAGGTTCCACTGTACAGGGAGTCTGAGTCTAACATTTTCTGAAGGGTTTCAAGGGTACACCCTTATCTTAATTCCACCCATTGGCTCCTAGCATAAAAAAATAAATAAAAATCCGAGCCCTAGAGGGCTATAGGGACCTACATTCCGTATTTCAAATTTCTGTTCCCTGGAATTTGGTGCAGCCCAACAATTTGAGCCACACATCCTTATATTCTTCAAACAATGACCTATTGATCTGCTTGGCTGCAGGAAGAGGTGAGGGAAGGTAGCCAAAGCTATATATTTAGGGCAATCTAGTGATGGAGATTGTCCTGTGAGCAGGATTAGAAGCACCCACTGACAAAGCATTTCAGCCCTAGTGATAAAGCATTATTGTAGCAAGCTAGTCTGGCAGATGTGCAAGCTCAGCAGCAGGACAAGGAGCCCAGGGCAAACTACTCTCCTCACCTAACAAATGCCAAGCAACAAAGTAAAAGTTATGTTACAACTGTTGCACATCACCCCAATCTCTGCTGAGCGGTGGCAAGATTCCAGGGGGTTCCAGGGTCATGTTTCCATTGTAAATTCAGGCACATAAATAGACTGTAGTGTTTTAATATAAATGGCTTATTTAACACTTACATACACCTAAGAGCAGGGGTCGGCAAGGTTTACCTCGCCCGGGCCGGTTCACTCCAGCGGAGATCCCTCCGTGGGTTGGATTGCGCCCATGCGTGAGCAGACGTGATTTCCAGCATCGTGGAAGCAAGGCGCCGCACTGTGCCAGTTTAGTGCACTGTGCCAGTTTAATGCGGGAACTTGCCAAGCGGGTGGGTCGGTTCAGGGACGGCCCATGGGCCAGTTAAACGACCCCCGTGGGCCGCTTGTGGCCCATGGGCCTTAGGTTGCCTACCCCTGCTAAGAGTGTTCAATGGAAAGGGTGCATGCAGGCCCCATTGATGCAAAACTTAGGTTGCTAGGTCAGATGTTGAAAGCTAGAATCTTTAAAGTAGCTTTATCTGAAAAGCTACCTATACCATCCCTAGGGCCAGCTGGACAGGCAGAGCTCAGGGGGGACCTCAACAAGTGAATGAGACAGTGATGTTTGTATGAGGGTGGTGGTGGATTTGTTTGGTACTGCCGGAGGGGAGGATCTGGGTATAAACCAGCCCCGTAGAACTGGGAGGGCTCTACTTAAACGAGACTGGAACAAAAACGTTGCTGTTTAAAAACAAAAAGGTGGAAGAGCAGCTTTTAAATTGATAACTGGGAGAAGGCTGCTGAACATTCAGGATATATCATTCTGAAGGGTTGAGGGTAAAAATGATTGAATGTTCAAATGGAAGAGGGCAGAACTAGACAATGCTAGTGCAGGTGGTCATAAGAGCCATTCAGAAAATCCAGGTTGCTTTAGATCAGGGGTCAGCAACCTTTTTCAGCACCATCCCTCAGACCGTGTGCTGGGCCAGACTATATTTTGAAGAGAAAAATGAAGAATTACTATGCCCCACAAATAACCCAGAGATGCCTTTTAAATAAAAGCACACATTCTACCCATGTAAAAACATGCTGATTCCCGGACCGCCCGTGGACCAGATTGAGAAGGCAATTGGGCCGCATCTGGCCCACTGGCCTTGGGTTGCCTACCCCTACTTTAGATTAAAACATATGTGCCAGAGACATTTGCAGAGATACACTGTATGCCAATGTTTAGATGCTAATGCTAGATGTATCCAAATCAAGATGGGTGGTTGGGGTGCTTAGTTTTAAAGAAAAGCATAGATAGGTAATGTGCTCATAGTGAATTAATGGGACACTGGTGTTTATGGATATAAACTCCATAGCATACCCACATACATTTGTAGCTTTTGAATTTGTGTTGGCAACTCTCAAGACTCTCCAGCACCATAATTCAAAAGCATCAATTCTTCATTAAAAGGTTCTTTAATTCCTCCTCACTTTCTGCCATCAAGGTTGTGTCATCTGCATATCTGAGGTTGTTGATATTTCTTCCGGCAATCTTAATTCCGGCTTGGGATTCATCTAGTCCAGCCTTTCGCATGATGAATTCTGCATATAAGTTAAATAAGCAGGGAGACAATATACAACCTTGTCGTACTCCTTTCCCAATTTTGAACCAATCAGTTGTTCCATAACCTTCAAATATAACTTCTCTATTGCCTGGAAACAGTTTCAGAAGTTGCAACAAGTGCAAAAATTAACTCAAAATTAAGGTATGCTAGATGATAAAACAAGCCAAGTTCATTTTCAACTATTTGATAAAACATTTTTTCCCCTTCAAGGAAAAATATGATTAAAATGGTCACCTTAGTGCATGTAGTTTTTTTCAAGAAGTTCTTATCAAAGAACTATCTGAATTATTTCTACTTTCAGAAACAAAAATGTAAATGCAAAGCTATATAATTTAAAAATCACTGGCAGCACACTCTGCCAGTCGAGCAGTCAAGTCTTTCGAATGGAAGGTCATGTGACTGACACATTTGTCCTCTAAAGAGAAGACACACAATTTTTCTTTAGTGCTCTGTATTTTTAACTGGCTGAATGCAAGTCTTAGCCAGAAGTAAGATGAGCTGTAGCTACCCAACAGAAATAGCATTATCATCATTCTGGAATTTATATGCTGGTAACAACAAAACACTAGTAGAAAATAACTTGACTTGGGTTTATAATGTCTTGTTTAAGCTGAGTAACTTTATTTGTTGTGCATGTACCTTTTTATAATGAACTTCTCTCTGCATGGGGTGCATACTGGTCTGTATTATGTATTAGGATGGTTCACAACATCAAAATACAATATGAAAAACACAAAATACGTAATAAAAATAATAACAAAAACAAATCAAGAATAACTCCTCCCACAACACATTCAAAAGGGTATTGGGTGTTAATCAACCAAAGGCCTGGTTGAAAAGAAATGTTTTTGCCTGGTGCCTAAAGGAGTATAATGCTAGACAAACCTCCCTAGGAAGAATATTTCACAAATGGAGCCACTGCAGAAAAGGCCCATTCTCATGTTGCACCCTCCAGATCTCTTGTGGAGGAGGTACATGAAGAAGGGCCTCAGAAGATGATCTCAGTAACCAGGTAGGTTCATATGGAGAGAGGCAGTCCTTGAGGCATTGCAGTCCTGAGCCATTTAAGGCTTTATAGGTCAAAACCAGCACTTGAATTGGCCCTAGAAACTAATTGACAGCCAGTGCAGTCAGGCCAGGGTCCGTGTAACCTGGCCACCGAATTCTGCACCAGCTGAAGTTAATAGCCTTATTTCCCATGATATTGGCCCAATCCCCTTTTAAAGCTGTCATAAATTGGTGGTTAGGGACCCAGGTGGCGCTGTGGTTAAACCACTGAGCCTAGGGCTTGCTGATCAGAAGGTCGGCGGTTCGAATCCCTGTGACGGGGTGAGCTCCTGTTGCTTGGTCCCAGCTCCTGCCAACCTAGCAGTTCGAAAGCACGTCAAAATGCAAGTAGATAAATAGGAACCGCTACAGCGGGAAGGTAAACGGCGTTTCCATGTGCTGCTCTGGTTTGCCAGAAGCGGCTTTGTCATGCTGGCCACATGACCCGGAAGCTGTACGCTGGCTCCCTCGGCCAATAATGCGAGATGAGCGCGCAACCCCAGAGTAGGTCACGACTGGACCTAATGGTCAGGGGTCCCTTTACCTTTAAATTGGTGGTTATCACTGATTCTTGTGGAATCCAATTCCGTAGATTAATTAGTGAACTGTATTAGATTAGGTAGGTATATTCTGCAAGAGAAGCGTTTATTTGTAGGATCATGCATCCAAATAAGAAATCTCTAAATTTTGTACCTTTGAAATTCCAAATATGGGCACCCTTTTTCTTAAAACAAAACAAGCAAACAGATAACACACCTGTATCCTTGCCTGCCAGAGGCAAACTTTTAAAGGAAAGATGACACCTCATATGAAATGGCAAACAAAACACCATACCTCCAGATTTACTACCTGCCTTTCTGTCAAAGAACTGCAAACTGTCTAAGTACTTGGATCTGAATAGGGTCACAGTCAACTTGGTAACTTACTTTCATATGGCGGGGATTGGTATTCAGTTGCTGTGTGAGCTTACTGGTAAATGTTGACTTTTTTTTTTTTTTGGTATTAACAGCTCACATTAACTTGTGTTCGTGCCCAAAGAGCATGGTTTTTTGCCCCTCTTATGTAGAGCAGTGTTACCAAAAACTAAGTCAATATTTAGATTTATATAAGTTCCATGGTAATGACTCTGAACCTGGACATATACAAATGTATTCACTCCTGGCTCTTTTATCTTGTTGCATGTTAAATAACTAGAAAAAGGAATCGTGGGAAAGGTTGCAGTTAGAACAAGTATCATTAGGTAGAAAATGTCCAGGTGAAGAGAAATGTAAGGAGATAATGCTAGCTCCCCCCCACCCTCTGTGTGTCTTTAACATTGTGACCATTAAATTTGTCAGAGAAATAGTGTTTGCATATCATTTGAACTGATAGCTTTCTTTGAAAAGATAAGGGAGTAGTGTTGGCTGATAAATAATGTCAATTTACTGTTGCTTGGCCTAAGCACTGTAATGTGCATCATAGATTTATTCCAAAGGAAGTGTGCCATATCATATTAGTTTGGTACTGCATATCCTGCTGAGATATTTGCAGGGATACATATTTATTTTTTAGTTACCAAGTTGTATCAGAAAAGTACAACGGGCTTGACAGTTTGAGTGTCCACAAACATTTAAGTCAGAAATAGTATGTCTTGTTTTCATTTGGTATCCATTCTTAGCTGTTAGTAGTAATTTTTGTTTACTTTCGGGAAGGGTCACAGCTCAGTGGTAGAGCTTACTGCATTGCATTGGAAGGTTGCAGGTTCAACCCCTGGCAATGTCTCCTGCTTGAAACCCTGGACAGGCACTGCCACTCAGACAGTTCAGAGCTACCGTGTTTCCCCTTTTTAAAGACACCGTCTTATAACTTTTTTCCTCAAAAAAACACACGGTGTCTTATTTTCAGGGGGGTGTCTTTTTTTTTTTTAACGGTGCTACAAGACTTGGGTTTTGTGAAGCAAGAACTGTCTATGGATAGATCTGCTCTGGGTGCCGGCGCTGGAGCCCTATCGGTTGCAAAAGCTGACGCAGATTGCAACGTAAAAGAGGAGATACTCAAGCCGTTGCATTGGGACACCTTGTTGGAAAAAAAATTGAATATCTCCCCATTCGCGACGCTTTTAAAGCCTTCCCTTTGTCCCCTTCCTGAGCTGACTCTCGAAACATTAATGAACTCCCTCCCCCTTGCCCTTCTCCCCTCTAACATGCCTGCCTGCCTGCAGGGACGATGAGGTGGGAAACCTCTTTGCCAAGTTACCGTACAGCAGTTAAGAGAGGGATGCGGGCAGACGGACAGGTTGCCCTCCTCGCCACCCCTTCAGGCTTCCTGCGCTCCACCGGCAGCTCCTCTTAAGCAGTGGGGGCGGGAAGTGATCCTGCCAAGGGATCTGGCTCTGGAGACTCTGCAGGGGGTGGGGTAGGGCTGCTTCATCCAGCGGCAGGCTCGCAACTCCCCCCTCGCCGTCGCTAGGGCTGCTGAGGCTGGATCGTGTCCCTCATCCTGCGCCTGCGCTGTGCGCCAGGTTTAGCCTGATCTGGTTCCGCGAGTTCCTAAAGAACTGCGAGATCCAGATCTGCGAGTTCCTAAAGAACTGCCAATGCCGCCGCCGCCATCTAGGCTTGGCGGGGCTCGGTGAAATTGCAGCCCAATGGCCCAGAGAAACAGCGGGCCATCACCTACGCTGCAGGAAAGCCTCCGGAATCATGTGGGAGGGCTAGCGGGCCTCCGGCCGCCACTCTGCCTCAGGCCATGCCGTGCACAATGTTTCGGCGGCGCAGCTCCCGCCGCCATCAGTCGCCCTGCTGCCACTCTGCCTCGGGCCATGCGGCCCACAATGTTCCGACAGCAGGGCTTCTGCCGCCGCTCTGCCTCCCGCCGCCGCTCTGCTTCGGGCCATGCGGCCCATAACGTTCCGGCGGCACAGCTCCTGCCGCCGTAGTCGCCCCGCTGCCGCTCTGCCTCAGGCCATGTGGCCCACAATGTTCTGGCGGCGCAGCTCCCACCGCCGTCAGTCGCCCCGCTGCCGCTCTGCCTCGGCCATGCGGCCCACAATGTTCTGGCAGCAGAGCTTCCGCTGCCGCTCTGCTTCGGGCCATGCGGCCCACAACGTTCCGGCAGTGCGGCTCCCGCCGCAGCTGCCGCTCTGCTTCGGGCCCCCTCCCATCTGGTCTCAAGCCTCTCTGAGGCTCCAAAGGGAAGCAACAAGGTACGTCTTATTTTCGGGGTATGTCTTATATTTCGCGAATGCATAAAAACCCTGCCATGGCTTATATTATGACTACGTCTTAAAAAAGGGGAAACACGGTATATAGAACAGTGATCTCCCTCAGTAAAAGGTACCTTCCTATCTGCTATTCTTCTGCAAGTGCACTTAGTTGAACATAATACATACTCATTACCTATCACAATTTCTTTTTCTTATTGTGGTTTAATTCAGTAAATCCTGTTGTTTCCTAAAATGGCTACATTTCTTTGAGAACTTTCTTCATAAATTCATTTCTTGAATGAATCTCTTCCATCCTTAATGGTACTAGTCAGTTGTTCCCAAAGTTGCTTTGGTGCATCCCATCTGGGCTGCAAGAATCATAGAATCGTACTCTAGTCCAACCTCCTGCATTGTAGGAATTGCAATAGTAAGTGGGAGTGGGTGACATGAACTACCAGAGAGTAAGACCCATTGGCAGCACTGCAGAACTGTTGTGTTGGGCAAGGAATCGAGTGAGAAAAGCCTCTCCCAAGCATCCCTCCTTTGTCGCAGCCTGTTTTAAGTTAGAATACTGGTAACTATAAAACCACATGATAATTTTGTGTCTTATACCAGTGTTTTCTCACAGTGTTTTTGTGGGGCCATGCAAGTTAAATGCCAGTATTTTGATCTTAATGATGTGTAACATTTTTGTCTCAAAGTTAGAACATAAAACTGGATTTCAACAAGATGTTGTAGTGTGGAGTGCTGCTGTTTTGACTTCTACCCACTCCAACAGTCAGCATTTTGTGACAACTGAGAACACTATGACCTCATTAGAACTGGGTGATATATTGTCCAAATCCAGTTTCAAGTCCATATCATGATACACGTTTCATAATTTCGGACCCGGCAATATATTGCAAATCATGGGGGGGGGGGGCTGCGCTATGCAAAAATCACAATGTGGGAAAAACCTCAAAGACAGCCACTGGTTCTACATAGCTCCATCCTAATTTCACACCTTGTGATATATCACTATATTGTGATATTTAGCTGGTGATAATATTGCATTGTTGAAACCAGGCATCACCCAGCCCTAGACTTCATGGGCTGTTTTTGGAATCACCCCGCTTTTGTAACTATTTTTTTGTATTTCTGCAAATGTTAGTGTCCACCGAAGCTTGGTGGTACCTCCCTCTTGGACATGAGTGGTGGCTTTTTGGCTACATAAACAACAGCACTCATAGTCTGGGCATTGTAGACAGAGGGAATGGCAGTGTACTCTTGAAGCTCCAGTACATATGTGGAAAAGTCGCTTTAGAGATAGAGCAGGTTCGTGGGTTTGAGCCCCACTTCAGGCAAAAAAGATTCTTGCATTGCAGGGGGGTTGAACTAGAGGACCTCTTGGTCCTTTCCAACTCTGCAATTCTATGAATGCTATATGGAAGCTGTTTGATTGTTGTTTGTGCTGGGCAACTGAGGGTGATTAGCTTGTGGTTAATCATCATCATCAAACCGTTTATTGGCATCACAGACAAACATCCAAAACAAATCAATACAGAATTACCACTTCCCCAGTGGCACAAAACATTTGCTAAAAGAAAGGAGGCAGAGCAGTCTATCGCCACATCTCTAGGTCTCCAGGGAGATCAGACGTCTGCAGTGTATTTCGACGACAAAAAAACAAATGGAGATATTTAGTCACTAACTTGGTGAGCTCCTGATCATTCCCCAGTAATAGAAAATGTATAACCTCCAACTCTGGTTTCCATTTGGGGATGCAGAGTTGATCTAGAAATTGCTGACGGAGATCAGCAAAGTTTACAATTAAGAACCATATGTGTAAGGGCTTCCACCAGGTGGTCTTCACATGGGCAAGTTCTTTCTCCTTCCACCCTGCCTGAGAACCTTCCCCAAAGGAGGTTTGATGAATTTGAATTAAACCTGGCCAGTGAAGATGCCCTTCTTTCTTGAGGGTTAAGCAGAAATTCAAGGTAGTTGTGGTTAGTGTCATGTGCCCAAGAAAGTTGGAAAAAAAGAGGGGAACATGTTTTCTCTGTTAGTTCCGCTTGTGGTTATTCACTTGTCTGTGCTCAAGATTCTTGCTCTTGTTGTCTGGTGACAAAAATCTCTCTTACATGGAATTCTCCCATACTTGCATGTGAAGTTTAAGAATGATTGCAACTAGGTTTTGCTGTATGAAAAAAATTATATATTAGGATCTACTAGAAAAGATTCACTGTAGTTTCAGTAACACCTAGCTTTTATCTAACATTTATAGTATAGTAAAAAGTATCAAAGAAAATCCAGTGCAAAACCTTAACAGCATATAATACGTTCATCAACATTACTTGAAATTAGAACTCAACCATTTCTTTGCCCCCCTCCAATTATTAAAAAGAACACTAAACTTTTCAATTATGTGAGTGTTTAGTGTGTGAGAGAAGAAAAGCTGGTTAGACAATAAAAGATTTGCCAACTATATTAGACTAATAAAAACCATGCTTTGTCAGACTTTCCAGAAGTCTACTTACAGCAGCACATTAGCAGTATAAATTATTTTATCCATTGATACAGACTTATGTGTAGTCTGCTTTCCATTGGAGATTCTTCATCTCCCTTTTGCACCCTCAGTTTTACCCTCTCTACTTTGAAGGAAAATGCTTACAGAAATGTCTGACATTGGGAAACATGATTTTTAATCAATTGAGAGGAGAGGTATTGGCCAAATAAAACAATTAAAAATATTGTGATGTGCTTTTACACCAGGCATCCCCAGACTTTGGCCCTCCAGATGTTTTGGACTACAATTCCCATCTCCCCTGATCATTGGTCCTGTTAGCTAGGGATCATGGGAGTTGTAGGCCAAAACATATGGAGGGCCGCAGTTTGGGGATGCCTGTTTTACACCATAGATTGTTTTAACTTGTGTTTCTGGATCACAAAAAAGAATGATACAGTTTTCAGGATTTGAAAAGAAAAGACTGTGGAACAATTATTATTGTCCTTGAACATTAATGAAACATTTAATTAAAAACACCAGCTAATTTTAAATAATGGCATAATAAACAAAAACTACATTGTGGGCCACACAGCCATGTTTATAGAGAGAGCTTTGTAAACCAAATATATGGATAAGTATCATTTCAAGATGATACAATATCCACAGCCATGGTAGAAGCAAAATTATCAGGTGATGTAGGCAACCCCACCTTCTGACAATATAGAAGTGGAAGGTGGGGGTGTTGCAGTATTTGCTGCATTTCCAGTACATAAGATTATCTTTCATAAGGTTATACTTACTATCCATTAAAGCTGCAAAATAAATCCAAATACAGAATTAAACAGCTTGCTATTTGTAGCTTTGTGATCTGTCAGCACAAGACTGCTGTAATTGTAGAAATTGTGTCTGTTAAAGTTTTAGCAACTGAACTATGGACTTTAAATCCAGATGGAAAACAGCATTTGTGTGCATGGATAGTAACTTTGGAAAGATGTTGTCTGCAGATGTCCCTGGCAGTAACAATATCTAAATGGTTTCCCCAATCTATGGTCAATAACTCTGTAACTGCTTGCAACTGCCAATTGTTATTTTTCTTTTGGAATTTATAGAGATACTTACTTTATAAGACTTGGTGGAAGCCCACAAGATCCTCATGTGCAGCTTCCACTATACAACCATTTTTCATGCAAAGCTGTTAATAAAGTTTTCCATTGCAGACTGCCTATAGCTCTGCATATGTGCCTCTGTTTGATGAAGTCTATGATATCCAAAATGTTATGTGAAAGAGATCAGCCTCCACTTCTGCTATGTTGTCCTTCTAAAAAGTTCAGTGCTGTTTAGAAGTTATGAATACTGACTTCCTTCCAGTGTTCTTAGAATGTAGGAGGAGGTCCAAGGAGAGTAGTGTTTTAGATTTAGGACTGAAAAAATAGAGATCTCATGTAGGTAGAGTAGTGTCTGAGGGAGTTTCTCTATTTTGCAAACATGTTTCCACTTCATATATTGAAATGTGATAAGCTTTTGCAAGTGCATTGATACTGTAAAATACACTCCTAATAGTCTACTTTATTTGTTCAGGCAGAAGGAGAAGATAGCCTTAAAAAGATGCAGTTGATGGAACTTGCAATTCTCAATGGCACCTACAGAGACGCCAATATCAAATCACGTAAGTACAACAGAAATGTGGGGGCTTTATATGCAAGGATGCTTTTAAGTTGTGTTTGTTCACACTAGATGGGAAGACAAAATACTGCCTGTGTTACATATGTAGCCCACTGACCCCTGATAGATCTTGCCATTTCCATAATCTTGACTTCTACACAGAAAACATCTCATGAATGTGCTTCACATGCCCTATCTTGCTTTTCCAGAATGTGCACACTCTCAGTTTGTGTAGTAATATGACACAGCTGTACTTATAATGTCATGGCATCATACAAAGTGAGCAAAGCATGCTGCTGAGAGGATTGGGATTAGGCACATTTCTTTCACATCTTAACTCTCCTTAAGCGTATCTTTAAATATTGATCTAGCTGTGTAAGACCCACTTTTCTTTGAGGGCTTCTGCATGACTGGGGTTAATTTAGATCTAGCCATGTGAGCAGAGGCTGATTGCATGGTTGCTGGCAAAAGAATTGGCACCTGCAAGGAAGGGTGTATATGCCAGTGCTGTAGGAAAGACCCACTGAATCAGCTACCATCTCTTAGTTCCAAGGAGTACCAGTTAAAAAAAATTTTTTTTAAAGATATTTAAAATATAGTCAGTGTTTTCTGTGTAATTATTGGCATGTTTTCCCCTTTTTCAACTCTTCAGCTGTTAGTTCAGTCATATATTTTTTGCAATGGTTCTTAGTTTCATTCAGCATGTTTTCAGAAACTGCATATTCAAGGTTATCTTAAAACTAAATGTCTTGCACTAATTGGGTTAGATTTCAGTCATGTTTGAAACATAATTAACAGGCAAATCATTGCACTTTGAGGGTAAGAGTAGTCAGCCTAATCACTAATTGATATGGGCAATAATTTTTCCTGTCACTGCCTTCTTTCATTTAATGAACCACAGTATCGCATAACAAACCCAGCAGAGACTTACATAATGCAACTAAGTTGGCTCATTCTGTTAGCTTTAACACAGAGCTTGTCCAGAGAAAAATTGATTTCTGGTGTGTTAAGGGGACCTAAAATTATTCTTAGGCTTTGATCAGTGTGTTGGAGGCTCCAGATGCATGCATTTAGGAAAACAGCTTTCATTGAAAAGAGGTGAAATGTTAACAAAAAATTATCCTCCTGCTGTTCTAGTGTCTCTTGATATCATCTGTATATGTTTAAACTGTGCTTAAATTGGTTAAAAGAACTTAACACTGAAATCCTGTCTATACTTGGGAGTAATTTCTAAGTAAATATGTAATGGTTAAAACCTACAAGTCTAATTGATGCATATGGGACCCTGCAATCCAATTAAAGCTCAGCTGATTTTCAGTGATTTTTATGGACTGTCTTACAGGTAGATTTGCCAGTAGCTGAATTTTTCTTACATTTTAGGCGTGTATCTTGAAGCTTACTTGGAACATTAGCAGTCCCTGGATTATTTGCTTTCTTTAAGTGGATGTAGTGGTGGTGATAATGGGAGGTTCTAGCTGCTGTAGTTCTAGATATACAGTGAGGGGGGAAAGTATTTGATCCCCTGCTAAATTTTCCCATTTGCCCTCTGACGAAGAAATGACCAGTCCATAATTTTAATGGTGGGTTTATTGTAGCTGTGAGAGACCGAATAACAACAGGAAAACCCCCAGAAACCCAGAATACAAAAGTCAGAGATGGATGTGCATTATAATGAGTGAAATAAGTATTTGATTCCCCTATCAACCAGCCAGATGCCAGGCTACCTGGTATCTTCACTGTATGTAACAAGCTGAGATTAGAAGCACCTGCTGTAAGGGAGAGGTTTTACCTGTAATCCCAGCTCATTACAGTACCTGTACAAAAAACACCTGTGGACAGAAGCAATCATTCCAGCAGATTCCAAACTAGCCACCATGACCAAGGCCAAAGAGCTGTCCAGGGATGTGAGGGACAAGATTGTAGACCTGCACAAGGCTGGACTGGGCTACAAGACTACCGGTATTGTCAAGCAGCTTGGTGAGAAGGTGACAACAGTTGGTGCAATAATTCGCAAATGGAAGAAACACAAAATAACTGCCAACCTCCCTCGGTCTGGGACTCCATGCAAGCTCTCATCTCGTGGAGTTGCAATGATCAGGAGAATTGTGATGAAACAGCCCAGAACTACATGGGGGGATCTTGTCAATGATCTCAGGGCAGCTGGGACCATAGTCACCATGAAAACAGTTGGTAACATACTATGCCATGAAGTACTGAGATCTTGCAGAGCCCGCAAGGTCCCCTTGCTCAAGACAGCACATCTACAAGCCCATCTGCAGTTTGCCAATGCACATCTGAATGACCCAGAGGAGCAGTGGGTGAAAGTGTTGTGGTCAGATGAGACCAAAATCGAGCTCTTTGGCATCAACTCAACTCGCCATGTTTGGAGGAGGAGGAATGTTGCCTAGGACCTCAAGAACACCACCCCCACTGTCAAACATGGAGGGGGACATATTATGCTTTGGGGGTGTTTTTCTGCTAAGGGGACAGGACACCTTCACCGCATCGAAGGATGATGGATGGGACCATGTAACATCAAATCTTGGGTGAGCACCTCCTTCCCTCAGCCAGGGCATTGAAAATGGGTCCAGGATGGGTATTCCAGCATGACAATGACCCAAAACACACGACCAAGGCAACAAAGGAGTGGCTCAAGAAGAAGCACATTAAGGTCCTGGAGTGGCCTAGTCAGTCTCCAGACCTTAATCCCATCGAAAATTTGTGGAGGGAGCTGAAGGTTCGAGTAGCTACACATCAGCCTCGAAATCTTACTGACTTGGAGAGGATCTGCAAAGAGGAGTGGGACAAAATACCTCCTGAGATGTGTGCAAACCTGGTGGCCACCTACAAGAAACGTCTGACCTCTGTAATTGCCAGCAGGAGTTTTGCCACCAAGTACTAAGTCATCTTTTGCAAGGGGATCAAATACTTATTTTACTCATTATAATGCACATCAATCTCTGACTTTTGTATTCTGGGTTTCTGGGGTTTTTCCTGTTGTTATTCTGTCTCTCACAGCTACAGTAAACCTACCATTAAAATTATGGACTGGTTATTTCTTCATCAGAGGGCAAATGAGCAGATTTAGCAGGGGATCAAATACTCACCCCCCTGTAGTGGAAATGTGCAAGCAATATTATGTTGATGTTTTCAATAAAGTCAGGTTTATTGCCAGGCACCTCTAGGTAGGGCCGGAAAAGACTCCTGTCTGAAACTGGTTGCTATAAGTCAGTATAGACAATACTAAGCTAGGTAGATCAGTGTTCTGACTCTAAATAAGGTAGCTTCATATGTTCATATGATTTGATGGTCTGTACTGTGGAGTGTAGGCAGTTACTCTTAACTAAAGGTAGGGTTAGCAGCTTTTTTCTCTACCAAATATTTGGCACATAGTGTTATGTGCCTCTGAGCATATGCAGAATGCATTTCCTTGGTTAAGGGAGCTCTTCCTTGTTTACCCAGTAACCTTGTTACTTCAGAATCTGATTTCCTTCAATCTGTCTGCCTGCTTTAGGATGGCAGTGGCCCTAAATGTGCTACCCTGCCACATTTTCTTTTTTCTTTTTTATAGCCCGCTCTTCCTCCCAAAATCCAGGGCAGCAGTACAATAAAATACAATAAACAAAACATTTAAAAATATTTAAAACTTTTAAAATGGTGCAGTATTCTCACAGCTAATCACTACAAGGTTGCCAGGAACAAGGACTTCTACTAGCACAACAGGGCTTTCCCCTCACTCTCTAAGATGGTTGATACTTAGGGGTAAGCTCCCAAGGGTTAAGGAACTTAGGTCCCAGACTTTTGAGGGCATTGTATGCTAGTAACAACACTTTGAATTGGGCAAAGAAGCATACTTGCAGCCCATGTGGTGCTTTTAGGACCAGAAATACAGATTGCAGTCTAAATATTCTGCTGAGTCAAGGCTGTTCCTGTCTTTTCTAACCGAACTTAGGTTTTCCATACTAAAAATGGGATGTTTTGGGAATTGTTTACTAACACTAAAGGTTCAAGGTCAGAGAGAAAAGCAAAGAGCTCCCCCCACATACCTGATTTCCCCTCACTCTCTAAGATGGTTGATACTTAGGGGTAAGCTCCCAAGGGTTAAGGAACTTAGGTCCCAGGCTTTTGAGGGCATTGTATGCTAGTAACAACACTTTGAATTGGGCAAAGAAGCATACTTGCAGCCCATGTGGTGCTTTTAGGACCAGAAATACATGGTCCTGTTGGGTTGCCCCACTCAATAACCACACAGTAAGCACATTACAGTAGTCCAGGCAGGATGTCACTAGAGAATGGACAACTGAGGCCAGACTTTCCCAGTCCAGGAACATCTATAGCAGGCAAACCAGCCTAAGCTGGGCACAATCACTTCTAGCCACAGAAGCCACTTTGGACTCCATTGACAGGTTAGAATCCATCAATACTCCCAGAGTGTAAACATGTTCCTTCATGTGGAGTGCAGCCATCCTCCCCCCACAAAAAAGGTGGTCTGTCTAATAATTCCTGGACATGGGTACTACCCAGCCACAGTACTTCTGTTTGGTTAGAATTCAACCTCAGATTATTAGCCCATCACTGCTTCAAGCGCTAATCCATGGTATCAGCATGCTGATGACATCATGATCAAAATCCCCACATGACAGTTCTGGATGATTTCATATAGCTACTGGATAATGTTTGATGTATCAGTGACTTACTCCCAAGTAAGCAGACACAGATTGCAGTCTAAATATTCTGCTGAGTCAAGGCTGTTTCTGTCTTTTCTAACCGAACTTAGGTTTTCCATACTAAAAATGGGATGTTTTGGGAATTGTTTACTAACACTAAAGGTTCAAGGTCAGAGAGAAAATCAAAGAGCTCCCCCCACATACCTGATTTTTTTTTACCATCACATTACAGTATGTACTGTGTTTTATTAGAGAAGTTGAACCAGGAATACTGTAACCTGCCACTTCTGTCCTAAATATGCTCTCCTGTGCTCTTAGCAGACTGAATTTCAGGCCACTCTTCCATGACATTTGCAAATAGTTGGGTATTTTACATTGGTCCTTTCCTAACTTTTATTTATTTAAAAGATTTATACCCATTTCCCCTTCCCCAAAGGAGTCACTTAAAGCTCCTTACAAATGAAGAGCAAACACAAAAGCATTAAATACAATCACTAAAACAGAAATTAACAAAACTGAAAACAGCAAAAACACTAAGAGTCTCATTGACAATACATTAAGCAGCAACAGAATCAAAAGTAGATTTTAAAAAGCAAGTGTTTATTTGCTGGTGGACAAGAAAGAGGAAGGTAACTTAACCTCTTGGGACAAGGAGGCACCACCACAGAAAAAGCTCTCTTATGTGTTGGTTACCTACACATACAAGACAAAAGCAACAGTTGATCTTAACAGATGGACAGATTCACACAAGAGTAGCTTTAACTTTAAATCAAACTTTAAATCAAGCTTTATTGGTAAAAGCCAGCTCCTTGAATTGCACTTGAAAACTAGTACAAGCCAGTGCAGCTGATACAGCAAGTCACATGATCATAGAGCACTTTGCCCTGTTCAGATTTCAGCAGCAGCATTCTGCACCAATTTGAGAGTGCTTTTAAACTGCAGCCTCTCAGAAGCATGTTGTTACCAGGTCCAAAAGGCTCTCCAAAAAGCGAATTGTAGTCTAAATCTGATTAACGACACTGGACATTATGTTCTGATGAATCAGTAAAGCTAGGCTTAAACACTAAGTGATTTTAAAAGCAGTGACAGCATTATGTATTAAAAGCACATTTACACATCTTAACTTTTTAAAAAATACTATTTTAAATACTACCTATTTTTCTAGCGTTCATACTGGCATTTAAGAAAAATAGAGAAATAGTGATTTTTTTTGTAGCTAACTATACCCGAAAGGCTAAAGTGTTGATGCTGAAAGTAGATAAAAGTTATAAATAAATGCTGATGTTTTTATACTAAATATGTTTTTTGATGAGTTGCAATTTGAACATGTTACCTTGTATGATATCTAAGCTTAACTGAAGTTCTGTGGACTCTGTAATCTAACTTTTTAAAATATTCCATATGCAATTCCAACAGTATTTTCTTTGTTTCCTGCATGCCTCTCAGTCTCATGCAGTCTTGAAGGCATAGGTAATGAAAAAATATGTGGTCTAAATTGAGCTTTTGTGCTGTGTAACCTGTTTTAGAAATCTCCTCTACCATTTTAAATTGGCTTTTGTTTTGCATGTTCATACTTAATCACACTGGGAAATGAAAAGCTGTTTGCTTTTGAATGGTGTGCTTTGCCACTGTGTGATCAATGCATGTACTAATGATTTCCTTTTATTTTTCTTCTTTCCTATTTTCCTACTTTCTCATCTTTCCATGTTTTGCACTGCTGTCTCCATACTTTTCTTCTAAATTTCTTTGCTTACTGTAGCAGCCCTTGCCTTTTCTCTTGCAGCAACAGCCCAGGCTCCAAGGATTATTACGGGGCCTGCGCCTGTTCTCCCACCAGCTGCCCTGCGTACCCCTACGCCAGGTGGCCCTACCTTAATGCCTTTGATCAGACAAATACAGACCGCTGTCATGCCAAATGGAACTCCTCACCCAACTGCTGCAATAGTTCCCCCAGGACCTGAAGCTGGTTTAATTTACACACCGTATGAGTATCCCTACACACTGGCTCCTGCTACATCAATTCTTGAGTATCCTATTGAACCCAGTGGTGTATTAGGTAAGTTCCTCCTAGATAATTTTTTGAATATTAATTTATCAGGTGGTGAGTTTCTTACACTAAGATAAATACAGTATGAGGAAACATTTATTTATTTGTTTATTTATGGAATTTTATTTACAACGTAACACAACCCCCCACCCCCTAATACACAAATCCACCCTCATTAAATGTGAACATAACATACAGTGAACATAACATACAATGCAAACAATCAGATAAAAGACTTCCTTTATCCTGTTTCTGGCCTCCATATTTACTTCTTATAAACGGTTTCCTTTATGAATAATTATTAAGATTTTTCTAATTATAACTTAAATATCCACAAATACTATATTGTACAAGCACCTTTTTGCTATAGAACTCTCCTCTGATGATGTTATCAGAGCATATTGAGCAACTTGGTGAATTTTTCATTGGCATTTGTTTAGTTTTGCCATTTCCACTTTTCAGATTTTGAAAATATCATCAATTTAAAAATAGTTCAACTCTTTCTTTGGTAGCATCATGCTTTTTTACCTTACAAACAACTAGATTTAGTTGGAAAAGATAATTGGCATCCATCTGTCCCAAGAGACAATGGCGTGCACCTCCAGAGTTTAAGTCAAATCTCTGGAGAATCACAGAGCATGCTGTGGCTGAGGAAGCTGGTAACTCGTAAGTGCTGCACAGCAATGTGTTTGGCACCAACTTGGCTTCAGAAGATGCTGTGTGGAGGCATACAAGATAGAATTACAGTAGTACCTCGGTTTACAAACACAATTGGTTCCAGAAGTCTGTACTTAACCTGAAGCGTACTTAACCTGAAGCGTACTTTCCCATTGAAAGTAATGGAAAGTGGATTAATCCATTCCAGACGGTCCGTGGAGTACTTAAACTGAAGCGTACTTAACCCGAGGTATGAGTGTAATTGGTTCCAGAAGTCCGTAGTTAACCTGAAGCGTACTTAACCTGAAGCGAACTTTCCCATTGAAAGTAATGGAAAGTGGATTAATCGGTTCCAGACGGGTCCACGGAGTACTTAAACTGAAAATACTCAAACCGAGGCGTACTTAAACCGAGGTATGACTGTATAGAATTTTAGAGTTGGAAGTAACAAGGCACACTGAAATGTGAAACTAGCCACAATTTTAGATACATATATACTGAAAGAGAGGGTTGAAGGAGATTTTAGAATTCTCTGACACAGCCTGTAATCTCTAATTACTGAAAAAGGCACAGTCTCATTTTTGAGACTAGGCACAGAGGAGGGTGGGAAACCACAAGTTAATATTAAATGGGCTGCCCCAGAGGTGCAAGTAAAATAACTTGCCCTGCTTTTCTAGGGACTAGGGAAAAATATGTATCTCTTTTTACTGTGCCACCAATTTTAAAGTAATTAAAATCACTGAAGTTAGGTGAGAACATAACTTAAAAGAAGTTGCAATTTAAAACATTACTGCCTCATTTTTTTACAGAGGAGATTGAAATGTCTCACATTCCTGATACTTTGGTCTGTTTATTTGCTGGATGAAGGCCAGACTGTAGCAGCAATTATTTAAGAAATGGTCAATGCAGGCATTGCAGGGCAGTTTGTATCCTTCCCATAATTTTGAATATATTTTTCTGCCTATATTTTTGTGTGAAATAAAGTGCTTAACTTTGGCTGGTTCATATCTCAACCGTTACTATGTTGAAAGTAGTGCTCGTTTACAGAAGAATAGATCTTGTGTGTCTGTATGCACAAGCTCACACCTTCTTGGTCATAGGAAGAGAACATTAAGCACTCAAGTTTTTTGCTTTTCATTGTTTTCTACTATTTCTGTAGAACCAATTCAGCTCTTCACAGTGCTTTGCCTTTTATTTTAGCCCTGATTTTGAATTAATGACTTCTACAATGTGGTGCTTTGGGGCCATTGGTACACGTAACTTTTCCTATAGTCTTTTCTCTTCCTTTGCAAGTCTTTTTTATTTCAGATGCAGACCGTCTTTTCAGGAGCAATATTAGTAGTTTAGCCCCACAATCTGCCACCGATAGCAAATCTCTTTACATTACTTCATCCAATCCTAACACTTCTGTGGTATGGATTACTGGAAGTCATGCATAACAAATTGTAAATGTAGCAATTCCATAGGCATTGATCTAGCCTAATCCATTATTATCTTAGTTTTGGGGAGCAGACTATTGGCAAGCATAATCATTGCAGTCCATAGTAAAAGATAAATCATTGTACAGTATTACAGTATGGAAATAGGTGAATTACTTTTAGCTGACCTCAACCCCTCCCCTTCCCTCCATAGACTATTTAAATTTAACTGCTAGAATTGTGTGGAAGTACTAGTTTCACCTATGTGGTGAATTCAGAGTAATCAACCAAACTCAAAGCTTTGTGGGTGCCATAACACATCCAATATTGTCGCTGGGGTTGAGCACAGAATTAGAGCCATGTTTGTGATTGGAGAGAGTATGTGAAGAACTGACTGCAACATTGAGACAGTTGGGAAAAGAAAGTTGCCCCTGGTCTGGGACAAATGTATACAGTTCTACTAGGTGAAAAGTGCAAAATGGCAGTGTTGAAAAATGAAGTAAGCCTCATTGATTTGAGTGACACATAATAGATCCACATGTGATTTGCAGTAAAATGGTGACAGATTGAGATAATATAAAGTTCTGAAAAGATTGATTTAGGAAAAATACGTGATAGAGGAAAGGAAGATTGGCAATAGTATCAAATTTTAGTTGACTAATGTTTCATTCCCTTCCTTTTATCTTTAGGTATGGCTTTCCCAACGAAAGGCTAAGAATTCAAGAATGGTCTTAACTGAACCCTCGTCAGAGCTGACTTTAACAAATGCTTAGTTTTCAGCAGCCTTGAAAAAACATAGCCTAGCAGTCAGTGACTTACTTGCACTTTTTTGCACATAGAAATAAAAATGCTATTAATTTGGTATAGCCTGTACTATGACAAACTAGCTGTGATTTATGAGTGTATGGTAGTATACTGACTGCTATGTATTCTGTACTATTTGCTTTACTAATCACCTAATTCATTGCAGTTCACAGTTATTGACTTAGTTTTAAACCACAGTCTGTAGGCTTGAGGAATTGCTTTAAAACTTTTTTAAATGGTAAAAACTGGAAGTTGTTTTAAAATTAGCAAAGAATCTTCAGTATTAAAAATGGCATTATTTAAGGTAGTCCTGCTGCAAGGAAGGCACTTCAGTGAATATGTGACTAGTAAAGCTCAAATGTGCTTGGGTCTAGTAGATTTCATGAAACTGTAATCCTGAGTTTGTAAATGAATGGATAATGCAGGTTAAGGCCCGGATGTTTAAAATAAATGCAATATTAATCTGCACAGGTATACTTCATATATTAAGATTAAAATTTGAAACTACTGTGCCTTAACTTGTTGCTTTCTTAAAATGAATTTTTTTTTAGAAAGTGATCATTTTAAATCCATTTTGATAAGCCTGCTGTTAATGTTTTATCAAATGTTTTCTAACTGTCTTGGTAATTGCAATTTAACTAGGTGCGGTGGCTACTAAAGTTCGAAGGCACGATATGCGTGTCCATCCTTACCAAAGGATTGTGACCGCAGACAGAGGTTAGTTTAGTTCTGCAGTTCTTGCTTATAAGAAATGCTTTGAGTGTACATGAAATTTGCAACACCACAGCTGGTTAACCAAATACTATTTTGACCATTATATTGATGTTTTACATTAAATTGAAGTGCTAGTAATATCTGTTCCAGAGGTTTAAAATTGTTAACTACTGTACTCTTTTCATCTAAATGATTTTTTAAAAAGAAAACCTTCAGTGTATTCAATATTAAATGCTATAACTTGTTCCTTTTGTAAGCACTATGTATGATTCAAATTCAAGCAGGACTGAAGTCTTAGTATTGCATTAATAGTTGACCCTCCCATGTGACTATTATTAATTGGAGATATCAGATTGGTGTTGCAAAATAAAATGAATGGATGGGCGCTTAATGAGATAGAAGTAAATGCTTTCTTATTATTACAGGAGAAAGTTGAAGATTTAGTTTCCTCTCTTCTGATAAATGGTTTGTGCCACTGTACTGTAACTTAAGCAGATATCTGAGAACAAAACTCATCTCTAAATTTAGCAAGACAAAACAAAACAGTAAAATTGATATATCAGAAGTTGGTTAGGGTTTGTGCTGATAAATAATATTTCACTTCTGTTAAAAAATATAATTTTTAGTTACTGTATATCATTTGATGCTAAAATACATTTCTTGAACTTGTTACAATTTTGACATTCTGGTTAGCAAAGACAACTGCGTTTGAACTCTTTGCCTTAGCTAACGGATGGAAAATAAATCTTCATTTTCTCCTTTTACATGAAATGTAATTCATGTTCCTCGAACTCTTGGACCCGTGAATGGTTTAATCCTCCTGTGAAAAGTGAGCTCTCGGTTTATTGACATTGAGTGTGCTACTGGCAGTAGTGTGACTGTGTATTCTCAGGAGCATTTATCCCACATGTAGAATCAGCTTGGTTTGTGGATTTGATAAGTAGCAGTACTGCCTCTTTCCGTAGAAATCCTCCTTCCCTACCTCACAGGGGTGTTGTGGGGCTTAACGTGTGTTGTACAGTTATGGAATACAAACTAGAATGGAAGTGTTGAATTGCAGTGCGTGAGGTATAAGAGTTTTCTGTAGGTTTGATACATTTGATAACATTCAGGTAATGGCTCTTTTATCTACTTGCAAGACTTAGAAGGTTGTATAACACCCCATGAGCCCTTTCATACATTTAACCTGCTCTTGGGCTCATACCAAAGCAACTCAGTGTTACTACAAACATTCCAAACCAGAGTAGTAGTTGAATAATCGGGAGCATTTCTAAAATGCTACAACAAAATTAATATAGTTTCCCTCAATACATTACTTAGTTATAACAAGCTTCTTTTGAACAATCTCTCCCCCTACCCTACTTTCTCCCTACATACAGAGATTGTGCCTTTCCAGCTCTATCTTTGTTAGATTGCCCAAATGTGAGTATAATATTTGAATAGGGTGTACATGCAGGGGAAGAAAAAGAATGCACATAGGCCCAGTTCACTTGGTTCACATATTTGAGGAATGGGGCAAATTACATGATTTGTGCTTAATGCAATTACATGGATTTTACATGCATGTACACTATTAAAGTGTTATTAACATAATAAAGGGATGTGTAAGGATGCTGGAAGCAGGACAGCTTTGTCTGGTGAATAGGGTGGGAAGGAATAATTTCACACTCAACTGCTGGTAAGGAAAAAAGGTAGCAGACTGTCCTTGTTTCTGTTTTTTTGCAGCTGGAAGGTTTGAGCATTTGGGTCCTAACACAGGCAGTCAGTTAGTTACTTTTGCTTCTAACTAGATGTGGCTGTTGGGAAATATTTTGTAGGTTTGTTCGGTCAGATTTTGGCTTCAAGTAACTTGAGGATGTAGCATCAAGGTTTTTAGTTTTATTAACTATAGTCTTGGAATTGGAATTCCTTTTAGTAGCAGGGGCTCCCAAAGTGCCTTCTCAATTATAACTACTATTGTATATAATATAAGGAGGTGAAGGTGACCTCCTCAATGTTTTTCCTTCAGTGCTTATTGAAGGTTTTTTGCTAATGGTGCTATATGATTCAAAACTAAGTGTAATTACTGAACACTGTAGGTAATTTAAGATTTCATAAAATTCTAATATAGTATTTGTGTTCATTTTAAGCTGCAGTAGATTGGAGTGCTACACCTGTTTCTCTCAATAGGATTGTTGTGCACATATATTGGTATTTTGTTTAGATTTTATTTAACTGCTTCCATACAACCAACTTCTAAGTTAAAAGAAATTTCACTTTTTGAAAATTTCCATTATGCTAAAATTAGTAGGCACTTTCTATTTACACTTGCTGTGGATTTATAATACTTTGATTACCTGTCCAATATTGATGGTAGTTAAAATACAATGTCAGTAAACCGAATTGCTTTCTCTTCATAAGGAAAAGCTGCAAGAAGACGAGAGGCAGAATGTACATTCACTGGGTCTATGGTTAAACTTTTATCCAAATTATGTTTGCTACTATTATATTCTCTCATTAAGCAAGCTGTTATTCTTAATGCTGGCTTACATGTAAGCATTGCATTCAAAGCAAGAGCCCACAATTTGTCAGCATTCTTTTTCTAAGTTTAGAATGGAAGAATTCAGCAGTACTTAATTAATTTCTGCCAAGGTTAAGGCCCCGCTATATAAATAATACAAAACTGAATTTGATTCATGTAACGAGAGTGACTGACTGATCTAATTGTAATAAACTGTAAATGGTGTGTGTTGCACAGTTGACAAACCTGTGTGTACTGTAGAAGGCCAGGGACTTGGCAGAGGATGTATCACAGGTGTACTGGTATCTTAAGATAGCTTGCATTGATTTTATAAACCACAAAAAATGGCAATGCTAAGGCCATAACTGAATGTTTTTTTCCCCTCAAAGCCAATTGTCACATAATTTATGTCTAAAATTTGTAATACCATTTTAATCAAAATTGTAGTAAGTACCAAGAATGCTTTAAGATTCCGGATATCTAGTATACATTTTAAGGTGGCAAGATGGTGCCACACTAAATATTTATTTTTTTAATTTTGTTTTTTGTTTTTGACAACATTTTTAGCTTAAACCCCACTTCTCAGCATTTTTTTTAAAAAAAATTCAATAAATCAGGGAACATGAGGTCTCATTTAAGTTACAGCAATAATGTTTAGTGTTCATGAACTGTAGCCTAAATGATAGGCCATAGAAACAATGTAACATGTGAAGATGAATCCAACCCATGATGTCTGTCATTACATAGTGTGCTATCTGTGAACATTGCACCTACTGAATTTCATTTTATAAAATGGCACAAATCTGACTTTGCACTGAATACCTTTCTCACTTCCATCTCCTCTGCTTTAGTCAATGGCAACAGTACAAATATTTTTTTCAAACCTCAATTTATTAGAGATGATAAAGCTGTTGAATGAGTCTTAAAATTTGTACTACTGTAAAGTGGACCAAGTTGTTGAAGGAGAATGTGAGAGAGTCATTAAAGAAGGAACAGCTCAAGAACATTGGGAATGATAACTTTCCACTTGAGAACTTTTTTATGTTTTACTGTAATTTTTGTGTGTGTTTTGGAAAAGAAAATAGTATTTACAGGTGGCTTCTTTTAAAATATAAAAATATAAAGCAGGAATGTATATGAAATGTCAGATTTTATTGTATTTGCAGAGTATTAGCTTTGAAAAAAGAGCTGTTTGTAGTTTTTAAAATGCCTTATTAGTATCAATTAGATTTCCTCTATTTTTGATGTAACTAGAGCATTTTAAGTATAGAATTTAAAATGGCAGGACTTTTACAGTGTTTACATACAAGTGCATTTTCTTAGTGTCCTATATGTGTAAAATAGCATTTTCAGCAGGAAAAGCTGGCTAGAACATTTGGCCTTTTCCTGGTCCCTATGATGATGCCTACACTTCTAGACTTCAATTTAGTATTGCTTTGTATCATGAAGCCAAGAAATTCAATGTTGTTTGTAAATAGAATCATTGAAAAGCAATAAAATATATTGAACAAAAAAACTTGTTTGGCCCATAGTTTATGTGAAACCAAATTGTTCGTGACAAATCAAATTCCTTAGATTCATTTCTTTTAACAATCAGTTTTTAATAATCACATCCATCATTACTACTTGCTTTGATGCTTGCACATGGGAGAATACTAATGCTTAATAGCAGTCAGATACTGATATGGTGCACTGACTGTTCTAAATTCTTTTACCAAGTTCCAGAAACCGTTCATTGTTTCCCCCCCCCTTTTCATCGACTGCTACTAACCATTAGATATATTTTATTTCTATTTTTCCTTGTTAACCAGTTTTGTGGGAGTGGGCTTCTCCTTCATATGTTCAAATCATGATAGAAGGCTGTCATGATTTTTATTGCATTCTGTAGATGGTGTCAAGCAGTATGTCAGAATTAAACATGCTTGTTTTTATTAGTTGTGATTAGTTTTCATGTTGTCATTAAGCCGTCACTAGCTGAAACTAATCTCTTCTCTATCTTTCTTTCTTTTTTGTTTTGTTTTTGTTTCTAACCACCCAGCCGCCACCGGCAACTAACCTATGACCTTCTGACCTCTGAACTCTTCACCCAATGATGACCTGACCATGCCTGCCTGCTGATCAGTTAACTGGTAATCGCCTTTGCTTGCCTGTCTTCAGTGCAGCGAGCTGAGGCACTTGTCCGTTCGTCTTACCATCTAACAAAAAGACAAAGAAATTGTTGTCCTCCAACTCAGCTTTTTTTCCCTGTTTGGGTGAAAGTGGTTCTAGAACCTGCACTGAATAGTAGTAAAGCAATAAGGTCCAATTCATCCCTCCGCACTGATCATCTTTTAGTGTCCCACCCTAAATGAATGGTAAGAACGGCCTCACTTGAGAGATGGAGGCAGATGTCCCTTAACTCCCTGATGACAGAGGCAGTTACTGTGAGACTTCTAGGAATCTTTTTCTTCTCATAAAGAAGTCAAAGTTCTCTTTGAATGTACTGTGTGATGATGCATCATGCATGAACCTTTGGTCAGGGATGTCATTGGTGAAGGGATTCCTAAAAGTATTCAAAATTTGACATGCAGTGTAGTCACTACCAATGCCCTCAAAGGGCAGAAGATGCAGCCTTTTTTATATTACCTGCCAAATTGGGTGTTTTTAAGAAGAAAAAAGTGCCATGAAAGATAGGTTACTGAATTTTTGAACTACATCAATGCATAAACTAAACAGCAACACTATTGAAGCTAATCCTGAGATAATTTCTTTTACTATACATCAACTTCCTTAAAAGATTACATGAGTACAAGGTACATGCATTATGTGTCACATTACTGGGCAAACTGTTCAAATATTTTTTTAAACCTCCCTGTATAGAGAAATTTCATTAAGGATGTAAAAGCCATGCTTGCCTATTTGCTGTATACATGTAATGAAATTGTAGATAAAGTGTAGTGCATTGAAACAAATTGAAAAAAGTAGATACTTTTACTATACAAGGGTGCTGGTGCAGAAAAAAAATATATTTTTGGAAATGTAGCATTTTATACTTTCAAGTGTTATAAAAAAGAAAAAAGAACAAAGAAACCCTTTATTTCATTAAATGATTTTTTCTGGTGGTTGTCGAGAAACAAAAGACCAAAAGAGCCTTTTTGTCTTTATTTTTTATTTTTTAAGTATTGGAATAAGTATAAAGAAGAGAAAGTGCCTTATTTTCTTCATGGTCATTTAGTCAGATGTCTCGTATAATCCGCTCCTCCCTCAGACAGCAAGTTAATGCATGCCACTCTGTCGCCCAGTATGTGAAAAGAAGCTGTGAGGAAAGACAAATGAGTTGACCATTTAAATTACCTGGTTTTTGCCATAGCATAATGCAACTTTGTCAGATCTGAAACTGTGAAATGGAATTGTTCCACCAACAGCCAACCGCAATATTTTTGTAACATGTTCCCTCTTCAATTGTAGACAATATATTTTTATAGTACTTGCTCAGCCTTAAACCAAAGGGTTCTAAGATGCAGTCTCATTCTAAATCAAAGTATTAGATTACACTATTTATACAGTAGCAAGTGTTATCCCCCCACCCACCACCCACCCCCGGAATAGGTTGCATTGTCCCTATTTGAAATAGATATGGGAAAACACAGCAGAACGTGAACTTGCCTACAGGATGGTTTTTGTCCATGACTAAACTGAGCATTCAGACAGTCTGTCTTTAAGCATGTTTTAGGTTTTTGTGTGCTTCATCTACAATGCCAAATAGTGTGTACTCCTCATCAAACTCCTACTTGATGAATGTTAACTGCCGGTTGCGCTTTACTGAAAAGGAAAAGAAGTATCAGTTAACTATCTGGAAGTTCAGCTATGCTTCAGTTTGAGTCAGTAAACATTTACATAGCTGGGCTAGTGGTGATAAAACACTTTACGCACAAAGGTGAAGTAAAAAAATATGAGCAAGTAGTGATACGTTAATTGCTTTGAGCAGATTTGGCAAAGATCAGGTGATAACCCCCCTCCATTGTGTCAACTTATTATCCTAGAAATCTTCACAGCTTCCAAATCAAAGGTCAATAGTAAGTTAGGTAAGAGGGCTTACTTTTTAAGCACCTGCATGGTGACTTGGTCTAACCATTGTGTCTCACCTGGAAACAAGTATCAATTTATTTACTATGCAATAAACATACATCCTTTTGTATTCAGCTAGCTTTTATTTTATCTTGCCACTGGCTTTGTCTTCCTGTTACACATAGGTTTTTTGGTTTGACTTTCAGTATATGCTGTGCCATTTTGATTTTTGTTTGGTTGAATAAACTTGCAACACTCAAAAATTTTGGAGAGAGAATTGCTAAAACATAACCAGTATTTGATCCAGTTTCATCTCAACTATGATAAACCTGGACATTTTTAGATGCTGATCAAAGGTCTCTTCTTGGGAGAAGTGTGACTTATAAAAGTAATGTTTGTTCTGAAAAAGTTTGAAGACTTAGTTGACAACATTTTGGATCAACTTAAAGCATGACATTTGAAATCTCTGAATGCCTTGGTTCTCAGTATTATCATTCTTTATTGAATTTTTCTTTATTAAAATATGTAGTTTAAGACTTTTTCTGACAGTATTATGTAATTTTTTTAGAGTGGGTATACATACATCGCTTGTATGTTACCATACAGACAACATGTATTTGTCTATTCCTTTTACTTTAGTTTGATGCTATGTATGTACCATAACCAACCTATTGCCTATGAGAAACATGTAAGATAATGTATTTACAGCCATTGTTACAAGTTTATAATGTATTTTTCTATCTTGTTTTATATGTATGTTATATAACATTCAGAAGAATTTTTTTCCTGATTGAGAAAAGGATACAAAAATGCAAAACCCACAATTTTGATAACTGAAAATTGCCAATTGTTTTGCAGTACTTTATTATTATATTGGGAGTGTTGTCTTTGGGCTTTTAGTTAGCTACTGGATTGAATACATTAGACATATCTGGGTTTTAGTTGGGTTTTTACATAGCTTGCATTTTAATTCTTTGGTTCTTTGCTGTTTCTATTAACCCATAGCATTATTTTAATAAATGTTATAATACCAACCTACTAACTCTGGACTATGTCAGTTTATTAACCATTACATGTTTAATTAAAATAAACAAGGAAAGACGGAAGAATGTAAAGTCTTGAGTTATTGGACTAACCCTGAAGAACGTGACCACCGATAACACAACGTGACTTGTTTTATGTTGTTTGTTTGGCTGACATTCTGCACACTACTATTAAATTGGCTTTGGTCATTCTGGCATCTTACCTTGGGGGTAGGTGCCAATAGAGTTGGGAACAAGTAGCATTATTGGAGGCATTCTTGTAGAGTCTTTCCACTTGCCTTTCAGCATCTGCATTACTAATTCCACACTTTCCTTCTCTGAAATAATCACTGTCAGCTCACAGCAAAAGGGCAGAGATACCAATCTATTGGTAAATTATGTTATGTGCCCAGAGGAACCAGTTTGATTCTTTGTTGAGCCATTTTGAAACTACACAAATTCAGTGTGATTTGAAGCACTGATTAAAACGGCAATTCAGCACATCTCAATATGTAACTTTCTACTGTTGTTCATGCTTCTGATTGTATTTGAAGGAAGAAACATTTCACCCCTTACTCTAGCAGAATCTGCCTATCTCCCTTGTACATGAATCTAAATTACTTTTACTGTGACCCTGAAGGGGTTTAAGTTGCAATCCTCAAACTACATAATTCTCAGGTAATTATACTGACTTCAAGCAGGTTGCTCCACAGTAAACAGCTTGAACACTGTAGCTTAACTACTTTTAGGATTGCGGGTTTTTAAATCTACTGTAGTGTTTGAACACCACTTAGCTCAGGGCAATACAAAGCTGTACAAAGTCGAATGGGTCATTTTGTAATAACTGCAAAAAGTAAATAAACTCTCTAGTAGTAGCCATTTTCAAAAAGAGGTCTAAAGTTGCCTGTTACTAAGGGATAACACTAGCAATCAGAGTTCAGAGAAGCAAGCTGTAGTAAGTTGCTTTCCATCAAGCTTAATTCTACTAGGAAACAATTGTTAAGAACTTGGGGTTAAATCTACAAATTCATCCTATTTACACAAGGACTACAGCTTCTGCAACAGAATTTCTCTGTCTTGTCCCATGTACACCTCTTCTGGGAGGTTTCCCTGTCTCTCCAAAGCATGTTGTGGGGGTGCATGGAGAGAGGAAAGGGGGAGTTCCATTGCACAAGCAATGTCCTTGTGTGAAAATGGGATGACTTTTTTTAATACAACCCATGCTTTCTGTGGCCTATTCATAGGTGCTATGTTAATTACATTTGTTTAAAATTTACTCATTTAAAAACAAAAATGATTTTGTATAGACAATGACACCTGGGTAAATAAATCAGTTTTAAATATACCCATTAAAATATTTATAACTGAAGCGTTATACTTCAGTTCCACCACATAATAAAAACAAAATTCATCTATTAGATAGAGGCTATGTTAGGACAGATTGATACATTTTAAACATATTCAAGGATTCTTTATGAATAATATAATAAAGTAGAAAATACTGAAATCCAGAGGAGTTTTAACTAGGTAATACTCAATATTTGTGATAATATGAAAGTTTGCTCTAAGTATAAAACAATAAAAGGGTACTGTATTTTGTAATAAAGGTTGATAATCCACTTCAGTATTACACCAATATATCTGTCATCAATATGCTTCAGTGGTCAAAAAATGTTAGCCTTGCCCCATGAGTTGTATTTAACACTACATGAATGGAACAGACTTTGCTTGTGCGGTTGGGTGTCACCTTCATTTTCTACCCCATACAGCCTTCTACACACCCTAAAATTGCTCCAGAGGGTTTGGGGAAGGTGAGAAGTCCTGCTGTGGAAGTGGATGTCTTCCCTTGCAGCACTGGTTGCATACCTACTTGTTTGAACCCACAACCAGCATTGATTAATATTTGTATAATATAGAACAATGAGACACATTTTTAAAATAAGAATAGTAATTATAACCATGGCTTGTTTTATGGTAAGAAACCAAACCTTCCTGTGAGCTGAAAGAAAGGATTTCATTTGTATGTGAAGGCAAAAGGCATATGTCAGGGGTGGCCAACTCCCAAGAGACACTGATCTACTCTCAGAGTTAAAAACTGGCAGTGATCTACCCCCTTTTTTAGGGGTTCAGGTCAAAGTTGTTGAGATTTTTTTAGGAAGGCCCATTTCTAAGGGGTTCAGGTCAAAGTTGTTGAGCTTTTTTGAGGCAGGGGAAAAACCTTTGGGGGATGAAGAGCTAAAATTTTGAGTTTTGGGGGGCTGAGCCAAAGTTGTTGAGCTTCTTTGGGGGGAGCCAGTTATCTACCATTGCTCTACCACAGACGTCCAGTGATCAACCTGTTGGATGTGCTTGGCATATGTCATTCCATACCTGTCGAGCCCTCCTGAGTGTGGAGGGGCTTTTGAAAGAGCAGCCATTCAAATGAGTTGGGAAGCACCCATGCACAAGCATAGCACCTCATAAATAAGGATCATAGCTATATAGTTCCTTGAGATGGCACCTTATGTATTTAATTTGAAATTGGAGTTAGACGTTATTTCTAAAGACTTGAATCACATTTTAAACACTGCTGGTTACTTAGTAATAAAAATCTAAATGGGGGTGGGGGTACCCAGTGTTAGTCATATCGGAACAGGCTCACTGAAATCAAAGGGTGAATCTGCTTGTTGCTGTTATACTCTTGAGTATAGTTCTGATTAAATTTATTATTTGCCCTTTACCAGCAGGTCCCTGTAATTTTTCCTCTGAAGTGGGGAAAGTTTGTGGCTATTTTCCTGGAATAAACAAGCTCATCTAAATACAAGACAATATGTAACTGGAAGGGAGGAACTGGTCAAGACACCAAATTCATAGCCTGCACACAAGTCCCATTAACCATGATGAAGCTGGTATCTGAGTAAACATGTTTAGGATTGTTCTATGATATCCTGTAGAAGTTAAGAAAAGTCCTTAGACCATAATTTTGTCAATTCAAGTAGAATTTATGTGCACCTAACCTATTTTGATTAAATAGTAGTTCTCCAGTACCAGATCTTAAAGTGAACACTTAAAAGATGGCCAGTCTTTTCTTAAAATAACCATTACTGTAGACCACCATTACCAATTAACAACTTTTAGTGTAGGTAGGGACCACTGAAGTAATTTCATTAGGAAATGTCAGTGGAAGTGGACATCCATCCAATAATCACGTAATAGGCAAAAACTGTGTACAATAAATATATGTTAACACAAGTTTCTGAAGTAGTGTATTTCATAAAGATAGGTCCACAGTCTTAAAACATTCCCAGGGTGCAAATTGTGAATTGTACTTGGAATTCCTATCTTTATTTTTGATGTAGCATTAATATATGAAGTGAACACAATCGCCAATGAAATACTTTGTGCTAATCAATGTTGAATCAAACTGTTTAACTAAAGAACAGTGCTCCTGATTCTTTTTATGCTGCCAGATCACTAACTGCAGGTGTAAAAATCCTGCCTTAGAAGTGGGTATTTGAGAAGCAGCAGGTGGCTTACTTGCAGTATTCACTTCTTGATACCAGTTGTGTTAGTGGTTTACTACTAATTGCATCAGGAGAAATTACTCCCAGGACAAAGGTTTGCTTCTGAAGGACTAATGATTAAGGAGAATTTTTAAAATATATATAAATAACCTATTGAGTTCTGTTGTGAGAATGCTTGAATCATTTAAGTTTTTGTTTGTGCAACACAGTGTATTAGGAAAAAAATGGGTGTTGCCCAAACACTTATAAATAATAAGAAACACGCCTGTAAATGATGTGCAATAAAAACTGGAAAAATTATATGTGCTTTATCCTCAAAAGCCAATTGACAGCTTGCAGGGCTGTCATTATTTTATATTTTGAAAAGTCAAATTTTATTCTGTATCGATGGATGGCAGAATAAAGAATGTACATTTTGCACTCTTTAACTGTCATTAATGTTTCTAACACCTTAAGAGATTCCAGAGTTCTGCATCTAGTTCCCTAATTCATTCTCATTGTAAAATACATGTGAGATGGCCTGTATCAGTCAAAGGAGATCAGAATTTTGTGTATGTGTGTGATGAATTTAGAAATATTCCTTAAATAACCAGACAAGGATGAGTAAAGTCCAATGAGAAGTAGAATCCTTGTGTTTCATGTAGTTATTGAACAAGATAAATAAATGTTGAACTTTTCTTACAGGTAATTAAACTTTTGTGGCCAGGCGCTACATCCTAGGAAGAGCAAAACTGCACATTTCCCTTGCTTTATGGCATGTCATTCCAGGAATACTTAACCTTTTGCTTTAATGAAGGTCACTGCCCTCATTCTACTCTGTCTCTGAAGGTTTAAGGAAATGGCAGCTTTTGTTTTTGAAATGGTAGATTCTCCAGATGCCTTGGTGTTGCAGCTATTGGTGGGGGTATTCTGGAAACCTGGTCCATATTTTCAGCCTCAAGAGGTGGGCACTCAACTGTGTTTTTGGCACTTTGCCTCATGTAGGTTTGCTGAGGCACAGGATGGTTGTAGCATTAAGCAAGAGTCAACCCACAATTACCTCCTATTTCTTTGCATCCCTTCCCAATATTCACCTGTTTCCTGCCTGAGAAATCATACAGACCACTAAGGGAACCAGCTTACCTCAGTCACACAATTTCAGTGTTCTCAAAAATTTTATTTGCTGTATTATTAGTCATTTCATTTCTGCATCACTTTTAATGAAAAAAATCTGGAAGTTGTTTACAACACATTAAAACAGGCATAGCCAAACTTGGCCCTCCAGATGTTTTGGGACGACAACTCCCATCATGCCTGACCACTGGTCCTGTTAGCTAGGGATGATGGGAGTTGTAGTCCCAAAACATCTGGAGGGCCGAGTTTGCCTATGCCTGCAAAACATCAAATAAAACAATCCATAATAAAACATTACTGAAGAAAGTAAGGGGGGGGGAAACCAAAGCATACATTCAAAGCAGCATAATGAACAGGAAACCAAAATATTATCTTAAAAGATTTCAAAATAAAATGTTACAAAGGAGGTCAACTGCAGAATGTACATTTAACACATCGACGCAAATTTTTATTAAACATGTCAGAATAAAACATTACTAAAGGAAGTCAAATACAAAATGCACTTTTAAAACAGTATAATTAATGAGAATAAAATATTGTCACAAGCGTAGAACACCTCTGGTGCTGTTGCTTCCAATCTTGCCAATTGTAGATCATGGTGAGTGGCGGCCATGGAAGCTCACACTTAATGGCCTGGGTGTGCACTAAGAAACAGCCAAGATAGTCTCCACAGTAGCCTCGGCTTTTTATCCCTCCCAGGCAAGGAGCAGGCCTTCCAGGACTCCCATCCAAGATGGTCTCTGGCATCTTCAGAACATTAGCTGAATGGTGCTGCTGCTATGCTAATATGAGGTACATTGTGATTACCGGTACATAAATTATACAATATACTGCATTTCCTGTACCGGGGAACAATATATCCAGTTTGCAGTTGCCTTGGGTCAGGGCAGCAGTAATTGGGAGCATCACTTTTCCCTTGTCACTTGCTGACAGCAACAGCAAGAGGACAACAAACATACAGTTAACATTCCCAGCATCAGTTCTGTTCTTTGATCAGTAGCTTGAATTACTGGCAGTTCAGTTAGCAGTGAACTACATCTAAGCAGCAAAAAGAAGTAACGGTTTTGCTGGGCTCTTTAAACCCAATATGGCCTCCCCAGGTTTGTAACCCATGGACAAAGTGTCAAGAGGGAAAACCATTTTCCAAGACTAACTCAGTACAGCACAGGAGATCATATTCACCTCTCCTTTGGCTGGTCATTGTTGTACCCTAAGGCTCACACCTTTTCCTTGCTTGGTTTTGGTATTATAACCTCATCTAGGCACCATCATGTAGCCACAATTGGTTCTACTGTCTTTGAACTGCTTGTACTGCACATTGTAAAAGTAAGTTATAATTAAAACCACCACCACCATCATATTCAAGTCTTCTCAGCCGTGATCTGTTGAGCTACTGCTTTTAGTCCATTGCTGGCTTGAATTAACTGAAATGGCCATTACGAAAGAAAGGTGGGATGAAGCAGGCACAACAAGCAATGTTTCTTAGGTTCCACCTTGGAATGTTTCTGTAGCTGGCTGCTGTCCTAATGGCTCCAGCCATGACTCATTTGCTCTATTTGCCTTTTTTACTATTACTTTGATGTGTCCTCTGCTCTGAGCATGAGCCCTCCTGTGTAGGAACAAGTGTTCTCATAAAGGGCTTCCAGAATATGCTACATTATCCTTTTGCATTTTAAGATTTTCTCATGTCCTGTTAACACCTGCATTCATGCAAATCAATATGCTCACAAGGATGATCCAGAAAAAGTTGCAAATGTAAACAAAGCTTTTGTTCTTTGCATGAAATCACAGGCAATAAATATCACAAATGAATTGTGCAAAACAATGCTTAAGTTGTGCTGCTGGGAAACTCGGAACTCCTTTTTGTGGCAAAAGGCTGAACGCTTGGTCTTCTGGTTAAGATGCACTGTCATATGGACTACAGATCATAAATTCATTCTTCATGAAAGTGAAGGTCCATGCAGTGTTTATGAACCTGGGAACCTGGTTGCTGATAATCCCTTTCCTCCTTTGTGGTTTGTGCTGAGATAGCAAGAACATGATAAATGGCAGGGGGATTTCTAAGTAGTTCCAAGTTCAAGCTGATATTTACATATGCCAATTTATAATACAAATATCACAGAAACAAATTAATTTCCTATCCACAAATTGCCCCCAATAAAGTCTTAATTTGCACCCCACTCTAGATCACCCTCAATCATTCACTTGACACCCCAATTAATTTCCCAACAGATCCTGTTCCAGATCTCTGCAAGTACCACCAATTTTACTTATACTGTAGTCCTCTTAATTTATTTCCTTGAATTAATTACCCAGAAGCTCTTGAGGCACTCAGGAAATAAGGGGGAGCCTGTGCCCAAGGACCCATCCCTAGCAAGACTCCTGATGACTGTGTCTTAAGAGCATGTTAAGAGTAGCTTTTCTCTTGCTGTTTGGGCCTCTTGAGAGCTGACAAAACAGTTTGAACACAACCTCCTCCCCACACCCAACACACAGCCCTTGCTATGTAATTGTAGGATATGGAATGTTTCAGGTTTGCTACATGCACACTTCTGGTACTAGTAGCATAGATGTTGCATATGTATATTAGGAGCACTTTCACCTCTGAACTGAAACACTGGATTTACTGTGGTGATTATTCAGAAAGGAAATACTTTGTGGGAGAGATGTATCAACCAGCCTCTAAATCTCCCACATGAACCACCAGATATTTTAGTCCTTGAAAAGAGAAAGGAAATAAAAGTGGTAGGGATTATCTGCACTCTACACTTCTGAAATTTGTTAGCTGTCCCAACAAACATGAGAGGCTTTGCGATTTGGAAGCATCACAGAGTGTGTTGCCTAGTCATATATTAACTTTCTTAGTCTTAAAACTAAATAGATAACAGCTTGGTCATTGTCCCAGATTTCTCCCCAACTTCTGAGGCCAGTTGAAGTACTTGGAGGATGAAGATCAAACTGGCAAGTTTACGTCATCCACAGGATGCTAAGCAAAGTGTTCAATGCACAGTGTAATTTTTATCCAGCATGAGAAGGGTAAGGGATTGGGCTGTTAATTTTAAAAAAGCCAAAGTTAACTGAAAACTTAAAAAGCTTTAGAATGAAAAACACAAATGACCACAAGTGGGAAAGTACATTGGCAAAAATAGAAAAGGAAAAGGCTGTACAAAAGACAACCCTGTCCAAAGGATTTCTGTTGCTTTAAGCAATGTGGCAAGGAGCTAGTAGGAAGGAAAAATGGGAAAAGGAAAGGAGACATTCTTTTAAAATATTCTAAACTTCCTGTCTTGAGATCTATGCTATGTTTGGAGTTACAATTTTGAAAAAGAAAAGAAATTAAGGCTTTGAAGGGTTTGCTTTGCTTTAACACAGCGGCATCTTCGCTATGTGGCAGATTTAGTGCCTAGTTTCTGAACTTTTTTAATGTCCAGCTTAAAAATTCTTGGGACTGTTCAAAATGTTAATTGACCACTCCCTACCCATAGACTTGTGATCTTTTTAATATTTTTTTTAAAAGCCGCCGCCACCTATAATATAAAAAAGGTGGGAACCCGTGCTCTTGATGGAAATACACGAACCAGAAATTCCCACATCCAAATTGAATACATGTTGGGATTCAGTCTATTATGTGTGCACAGTCCCATTTGTGGTCATGTTCTTGGCTTTGTGATTCAAAGGCCAAGTGCTCTTTTCGCAATTAGATTGGACGACAAATATCAACCTTTGCTGCTGGATGTGCGGAGTCTCCAGTGCTAAGTGAGTGACAGGCACAACAGCTAATGTGTTTATTCTCCCTGCCCAGCAATCATAGTCAAGCAGCAAAATAACAATGCTTGTCAAAAGGAGTCAATGATTTTCATGGCAAAAACATAACCCTTGTGAGCAACTGTCTGTATGTTGTTAATAAGTAGATCACACTGGAACTCGCAAACAATAAATTTCAGGTGCTAATGTTAATAAAATGTGAGTAATGTAGATCTAGTAATCTTTGACAGAGAAAAGCAACCCTGTAACAACTCGCATAGTTCTGCTATGGTATGTAAAAAGTACAGAAACAGACAAATGGAGAGAGATTCCATGCGATCCAAGGAGGAGGCATGGAATTGGGTTGTAAAGGGGAAATTAGTTTATCATTTATTTTTTGTATGTGCAACATCTCTTGGGTCAAGCTGATCTGTTAAAATAAATACTTCCCTATTTGAGGAGTGTTTGAACTTTGAGCTGAAAGCTGGTGTATCCTCATAGCAGCAAAAATTAAAATAAAATAAATTCTATTCATCAATCAGAATTACCCTGCTTCATTCCAATTCAGTTATATTCTACATTGCAATGGGATTACTTGTTCAATCCAGTATGACATTTTTAAAACGTTGCCAGGCTGAAGCAAAACATTGTCCTATCAAAATGCAGCATTAGAACAAACTATTTTATTCATAAGTATGATTATTTGTGCCTGGCAACTATTATCCTGACTTAGTCCATTATCATAATTAAAGAACACAACAGAAAACAAGCCCTTTACACTCATTTTACTGCTTATAAAGTCCAGTGCTCAACATGGTCAAGACAGTACATAGTTTCTATGTGGACAAGCAGCTACCATCCTGAACATTTATATATCTAGGGATAGTTTGAGGAATATGATCATTGTGGATTTCTATATGGGGTTTTTCTGATCTAAAATTCCTGCAATGTGAGAAGTAGAACTTAACTACCCCAGTGTTCACATATCTCCAAACATTTTGATGTAATACTCAGGTTAAGGTAACAGCATACAAATTTCATATTTGGAAGGGGGAAAGCATTTAAATATGTATTTTGAGTTCATTAAAAAAAAGAGATCAGTGCAGAAATAGAACAGAATTGCGGGAGAAACATGCAAAAGTGCCATGGAGCAGAAATAAGTTTGTCTGTCCCTAGTTTTGGGGAGAGGTGCCATATATTGAACCTAGGATCTTCGATGTATTAAAGAAGGGTTCTCCAACATGTCAACCACAGGCACCAACATGCTGGCCAATATCCTCTGTGGCACTCACAAATGGTCTCGGTAAAGGAGATTCTGACTAAACTTTCGGGGAAAACATTTCTGACAGTAAGAGCTGTTAATCAGTGGAACAGACTCCCACAAGAAGTAGTGGTCTCTCCTTCCTTGGAGGTTTTTTTTTTAGCAGAGGTTATCTGTCGTGGATGCTTTAGCTGGGATTCCCACCCCCCCACCCCAAGGTCCTTTCCAACTCTAAGATTTTTTGACTCTATGTTCTGAATAGATCAGAGGCACAAAGTGTGGCAGTGACTAATGGGGGTGGCTCCCTCCTCCCTGACCATTGATGGGGCAGCTGATTGGAGGGGGCATACCCAAACCATTTTGCACTCCTCTCTTTTAGCTCTAGCAGCCATTTTCTGTTATCCTACACTGCCCATGGCTGCCATTTTGTGATTGGCACCCTTAGCACCTGCTCAAAATTCCAAATGAGCCTACTAGCCTTCCAGTGTCAGCAACCCCTGAATTAAGTTTAAGTCTACAGGAGTCCTTCCATGGACAGAAAGCCTCTTCTATGCATGAGAGCCCCCCCCCCAAGTTAGCATAAGAGTCTTGTATTATACAATTACTTCTGCTAATTATTGTGCAGCAGTTCACTAGTATATCTCTGGATACATCCCACAAAGAGCTCTACCACTTAGCTATGTCCTTGCCCATATTTTCTGTTTCCTGGGAACAAGTACAAAAGATCTGAGGAAAGCCAGAGATTCAGTGCCTTGGCCCATATACAATGAAAGCCCTATTGCTTTTCAAATGTGTTCCTGGTCATCCAAGCTTCCTGGAATGGAGCCATCTGCCTTCTTCCTATTCACAAGGAATAGCTATTTTCTTTCTTGGCACAATTTGGTGTAACCAACAAAAAAGGCAGGGTATGGGGCTAAGTTAGGGCCACTACACTACACATTCCTTGCCCTACAACTTTTGTTTTATACCTCAGGCCTGCAAAACTTGTATGCCATGAAGCCTGATGCAGCCCACCAGATACAAATCATAGCCTGAGACGTCTTTTCTCACACAGGCAGGCCAGCGATGGTGGGAAGTTTGTCAAGCCTGCCGGTTTTCATGCCTGCCTGGTAGACCACACATTTTGTAGGCTTATCATACACCCTTTCCTTTGCCCTGCATTTTTTGCATGGACTGAAGCAGCAAATCCCATTCCCCAGTGCTTCCCTCCCTTTAGGTTGCAAAGAGGATGATTATTAATACAACTTCTCAACGAGAAAAGATCCAAAAGGCACAAATGAGCGGCAACTAATCCTCCTAAGTGACTTTCTTAACTGTGATATGGGTGTCACTTCCAATCAACCAGATGTCTTCTGTTTCTAGAAATGGTGACCTGCCGCGTACCTCAGATTCTTGCAAAGCCTCTGAGGGAACTTGCCACACTGCTGAAAGTCTTTTTAGAGCCCCTCATTACAAAGACCTTTGTGGAAAAACCTCTGCCTTCTGCTGTGTAATGCAGAACATACTAATAAGGTAAGTGTTTCATGTATAAAAGTCAACAAACATTCAAAAGCAAAATAGACACACACACACACACACACACACACTTTTTTTCTGGCCTCTTGTCTTTTTATTTGGTCTCTGCTGGGTCTTCTCATCAAAGAACACATTTGAATGAAAAACTCCCTCAGCTTTGGATTCTGTTCATCAAAGCGCATTTTGCTACAGGAAATTAGAATTTCCCAGGAAATTATAACTTATATAGCCTTAATATGAGGACTGAGGACCCCCCTTGAGAATTAGCAAAAGTTAACAAGACCGCTTGTTTGTCCCTGAGGGGACAGTGGTCAGCTGTGCTGCTGATCCTTCTATTGACCATGTGTACTGTGAGGGACTTTTCTTTTCCATTTCTGCATGTGGGATTCCACATGTTATTTGTAGGATCAAAATGTGTTACTACACATTAGTAAGGACGTGATAATTTGCACCCTCCCCCCTTTTAAGGACATGCCTCGTGATGTTGCTGCAGTTGTTCAGAAACATACTCTTGCCAAGGTCTGGATAGTTGACAAGGGATGTGCTTGGCATGGCCACGGCATGGGTGACAGGATGATAAAACTGGCTCTTTGGAAATGAGGTTGGCATTTAACTTCTTAGTGGTGCTCTAAACTATCTTTCTAAATCCAGATTCTCGCTAAATTCTAAAACACATACATTACGTCTCCATATTGTTTGAGGTAGTTTATGTGGAACCTACAAATTTAGGGGCTGATTTCGAGATCTGAGGACAGCAAAGGGCTGGCCCTGTCAGATGTTTATCTATGCAAACACGCTTTTAGAAATTAACAGAGTTAGAGCAGCTGTTTTTTTAAGACTGAGTATACTCATGAATAAGTACATTTATAGTTGGTAGAAGTTACTGAGGGCAGGATTCTTATCCTCAAGCCATTGTTACAAGCATTCTGAATTACAGGGCTCACCTTTCGTGCCATGCTTTTGAGGCACAGGTCCACACTTTAAAGCTCTGTGTCCAAACAGTTGTTTTTGTGTCCTGGCACTTTCCCCGGGAAAACCCCCATTTTACTGCTGAATCAGAGAGAGTGGGAGAAAACGCAGACCAGTGCCTAGAAACGCAGCACAAAACAAAGTTTGGATGATCCACAGCCTTTGCCAACCTGATGGACTACAACTCCCAGACAACACAGCTGTTATAATCCAAAACATCTGGAGGGCGCCAGGTTGGTAAAGGCTGCTGTCAGTCCAATGTTTGTGAAAAACGGCACCTACCCACTCAAAGAGGGAAGGTTGTGCAGGAAGTGAGGCTGATGCACCAGGGACTACTGAAGATGTACAGTTGTAGGGAAAGGTATGGATGGGACAGGCTGTTACAACGCAATCTCGGCTGCAGGATCAAAATATCCTTCAGGTGGAAAGGAAGACGACAGACACAACCTTGATCTCTGTTTGGAAGCTGTGAAACTACAGATGACTAAAGGAGAGAGTGCCTGCTTTACTGAGGCCCAAGGAATCTCAAGGGTCAGGCCTGAAATCTATTCCTGGCAATGCAATCTCTCCTTTCACTGCTCCCTTGCCACTCTGCTTCTGCTTCCTTCAGATACACGGAGGCTCACTGATCACATGGATTACCTTGGCTAAACGCTACGCTGCAAATAGTTTCTTGGGTCATTACATAAGCCCGTAACCCCCCTGCTGGTTAATATATTGTAAACAACAATTTGATGTGCTAAAAGTTTTGTAATTGGGACACCATCTACCGGAAATGACTAAAAGGTATTACCATTAGCAGCATTACTCTGTACGCAGTTGAGAATTAGCTTTTTCCTCATTCTGCCTGGAGATGAGTTCTCTGCCGCTTGCAAGTGTGCATATTTTGGTCCTGAATGGAAATTAGTCCAATAAAAGTGTTCAGTTTACTCATTTTGAGTTGCTCACCTAAATGGAGCGAGTATAATGAGATCAGTAAGGACTCTTACTATTGATTTTTCTATACCTGAGGACACAGGCATGTCTACTGACATGGGCAAAGCAACAATGAGTTTCCCTCTTGCTGAATGAGGGATTAGCCAGCTACTGCACCTCTCCACCGGGTGCTACCGGTAGGGCTTTTTGGAGCCACTTTGGCCCAGTCATTGTAAACCACCCCTGACCCGGAAGTCCAGGCCCTATAGTTGGGGGGGGGGATTTAGTGTGCATAAGCCCTATGTTGACTCTCTGTGGGTTCTTTCTCTTCATTTCAGTGTCCAGGAGCTGAGAAGCATAAATCACCACTTTTCTCAAAATGCATCCTGCACGATTTGTTCATTCAAATCATTTTCTCGAGAGAAGAATGTTCACATGAATATGTAAACATTGATCTCTCCATGCAATCAGGCTGCCTTTCGATAGGGCAGCAAAGTAGGCTAGTTGGGGAAAACCCTGATTGCACAGGGGGATTGCTGACTTGATTCTCTCCACTAATCCTGCACATGCACTCCTGGATCAGGGACCCTCTAAAAAGACTTGAGGTTGGCTACAGTGAGATGCATCAGGAGGGAAAACAATTGAAATAGGAAGCGGGTGGCTGTCTTGCGTGGAATGGCCTTGGTCATTCATCAGGAGGCAAAAGATCTTGAGTTATCCCTGTGCTTGGGTCAAACAAGACATTCATTCCCCACATAGCTTAGATGTGTTGTGCTGGAAGCTACTTACGTATTAACTGAGAGCCAGTGTGGAGCAGTAGTTAGTGTTGGGCTAGGACCTGGGAGACCATGAAGGAAGTTCTCTGAGTGACCTTGGGCCAATCAACATCTCTTCAACCTAACCTACCATGGTTGCGAGGACACGATGTGGAGGAAGGGAACCAAGTATGCCACCTTAAGCACCACGGAGGAAAGCTGGGATATAAATAAATGTGTGTATTGAAAGAAGGACTAAGAAGAAGACCCTTTTGCCCATCTCTATGGTTTGGGAGAGTCAAATGTGCCAGATTTGGGGGAGAATTCAGCGAGCCAACTAGCAAGTGTTTCATTTTCACCTCCTCAATGAGATCTAATTATGAAGGATTTAGTATCTATTACTCCCCAAGAGGCTGTGTTCACACTTCGGCTAAGCACGGGTGGTGGCTCCACTCTAGCGTAAGCCACAAGTGCGAAAGACTTCACTAATAGAACTTCTGTTATGTCTGGCCATCAGGGAGAAGCTAACTATAGGGAAGGCACCATAAACTGTGAAATGAAAACGGCTCCTTTCCCTATGATAAGAGGAAGCTAGCATTGAACCTATTACTCAGATTATAGTGAATCTGAATTGCTTTCCCCTTGAGCTGCTACAGAGATAGATCAGTCGGATTAAATTCCTCTCTCTTATGTAAAACAACTTAACTGGAATAGATAAAAACGTAATATATTTTTGAAGACTTGTATGTTTCCTCGAGTCTGGATAATAATAAGTCCTTGACTTACAAATGTCTCCTTGATTGTTTAATGAATTATTTTCTCCTCCTTAGACGGCTTCTGACTGGAATGTACTAATAAAACATTAAAAAGTGGGATACATGTTTTTTCCTGAAGTAATTCTAGAAGAATGATTTACTTGAATAATAAATGTATGGTATTATTTTCTTTCTGGTGTCTGGTGAGCAATTGATTATTGTGTCCAATCTATATACTATTATTTTCTTTAGACCTTGATATCCTCCTGAACATTAAGATACATTGTCTACATGTCATTGCCTGTGCAGTTGTAAATCTAAAAGTATTTTAGGTGCTAGTAGAAATAATAATAGAAAATTTACTTTTATAATTGAAAAAAGAAAGAACGACAACCCAAACCACAAGGTAGATCATGTAGAAGTTGGGTTTTGTGTGTGTACCTGATGCAGATGCTCGTACAGATGTTTAATTGGAGATGCTCATCATCTGGAGTCCATTGAATTGGCTGGATGCCTCTTTAGATGTGAATGGGAATGTAAATCTATATTTAGGAATAAATAAATAAAAATTGTCCAGTAGCACCTTAGAGACCAACTAAGTTTGTTCTGGGTATAAGCTTTCGTGTGCATGCATACTTCTTCAGATACAATTTTTTTATTTATTTCAACTGCATCAGACCAACACGGCTACCTACCTGAATCTATATTTAGGAGTTGCTATAGCATCCTGAGGGCCCCAGTCCTGCCACTCACCACCTGGCCTAGGGCGGGGCCTGACAGGGTCCATAAAGGACTGCTGCCACTGCTGCTGCTGGGCAGGGGGCTCTGTTTTTTGTTTTTGTTGGGTTTTTTAAAATGCTGTTATTTTTCACCTATGTCATTTTAAACTGTGATATTAATGCTGTATCCTTAGTTTTAGATTTTGATTTATGTGGAAATTGTTTTCCCGATGGTTGTGTATTTTTTGATGTGGTTTATTTATTGTTTAGGGACCCAGGTGGTGCTGTGGTTAAACCACTGAGCCTAGGGCTTGCTGATCAGAAGGTCGGCGGTTCGAATCCCTGTGACGGGGTGAGCTCCCGTTGCTTGGTCCCAGCTCCTGCCAACCTAGCAGTTCGAAAGCACGTCAAAATGCAAGTAGATAAATAGGAACCGCTACAGCGGGAAGGTAAACGCCGTTTCCATGTGCTGCTCTGGTTTGCCAGAAGCGGCTTTGTCATGCTGCCCACATGACCTGGAAGCTATACGCCGACTCCCTCGGCCAATAATGTGAGATGAGCGCGCAACCCCAGAGTCGGTCACGACTGGACCTAATGGACCCCTTTACCTTTACCTTTATTTATTGTTTATGACTTTTGTAATTATGTATATCTTGTCATGTTGTAAGACAGCTTGAGCATTGTTTTTAACTGTGGAAAAGCTGCATACAAATAAAATGATGATGATGCTCCTAGAGTGCAATAGCTTTTTGTTTGTTTGGGGAAGATAATTAGGCTCTTTCACAAAGCCCAGACATTCTGAGAGGTCTAAATGGAACAATTCCATTCACCATATTTCTGCCATGGAATTTAAAAGATCCAGGCATGGACCCTGCTAGTGTTCTAGTCCAGCTTTCTAGTTCAATTGGCTGAGGCTGATGTAAGTTGTAATCTGAAACATCTGGAGAGCACCAGGTTGGGGTAGGCTAGACTGTATTAAAATGACATCAGTGTAGAATTAGGATGCTTCACAAGCAGGGCCGGCGCGTCCATTCAGGCGACCTAGGCAGCTGCCTAGGGCGCCAGAATGGAGGGGGCACTGGCCAGCCTTCCCATCGCCCCCTGGTGCTGAGCGGCTTCGGAGGTGCGCGGGAGCGCGAGCCTGAGGCCACCTCGCTGCGCCTGTCAGTTGTAGAGCGGCTTCAGGCCGCTATCCTGAGGCGTGCGCGTGCCTCTGGAGAGCAGCCTGAAGCCGCTCTACAGGATACAGCTGACTGGCGCAGCCTGGGACCACCTCCCCGCGCCTCTCAGCTGTTTTTTATTTTATTTATTTTTTCTACTTTGTATTTTTTCTATTTTCTAACTTTCTATTTTCTATTTTTATTTTTTCTATTTTCTATTTTTAATTTTTTTTGGGGGGGGGGGTCGCCAGAAGGTGATCTCGCCTAAGATGCAAAAAACCCTAGCACTGGCCCTGTTCACAGGAAATGGTCTCCCAAATTGAATCCTGTGATTTGTCTGTTGTTCTGGCAAAGAAGCAAGGAATTGCCAATTGGTTAGAGCATGGTGCTGATAATGCCAAGGTTGCAGATTTGATCCCCGTATGAGACAACGGCATCTTCCTGCATGGCAGCGGATTGGACTAGATGATCCTCAGGGTCCCTTCCAACTCTACAATTCTGTGATTCTAAGTGGGAAATTTCATCAAAAAATCACATTTGTCAACTACAGTGATGCTTGGTACATTGGAAGAAACCCTTGCCAAGCTCCAGTCAGATTTTGCTTCCTAGGTATCATCTTCAGACTGAATTAGCAGTGTAGGGAGTCAATATGTCCACATATTCATCACCTGTAATCATTGCCATATGAATTAACTGCTTTCAGACAGCAAATTACTCTGACAAAGATTATTGGATGGCATAGTTGGATTTGTATTACATTATGTATTATATGGAGCACCTTCACTGATAGACACTGGACCTCTTGACTACTTAAACAAAATGTTGGCACGATTTAGGCATAATCTTATGTATGCCCATTGCTCATTCTTTCAAGCAATTCCCCAACCTGTCAACATTTATTATTTTGTGATGGTTGAATTTCAGCCAGTTCATTCCCATTTACGTCTCTGAGTCCATGGGAAATCAAAGAGGCTGCTAAGTCCAGGTGTGATTTAGTCTTGTGTATCCTCTGTCCATTCACACTTCATTTCCTATTGCCTTCCTTTCTCCACTAGTATCCATGTATGTCTAGTAATAAGATGGAGTCCTGCAGGGCTCCAGCGCAAGAGGAAAGTGATTGCTAGGACTGGGGAAAAATTTTTTTTGGGGGGGGGAAATAATTCTGCTTTAGAATTTGACATCTTGGGGTGTAGAAGTTCAAATTTTGAAGTTCCGAATTCAAAACTTAGATTTGATTTAGATATTGTGCCAGTTCAGATCCATCTGTCTCCTGAATTTTATTTATCAAGGCTGCTTCCCAACACCAACCCAAATTTGGTGTCTATGCAAAAATTCATTCTTCTTTGATGTATTCCACATACTTGGCTCTTCCTCTGTGGGGCTCAGATTGGCCGACGTTTGGTTTTTAGGAGGGCTGTAATCCAAGCAACATACAGGACCAGAGGTGCCTAGCTTCACTGCTTCATGTACCTTCAGAGCATTGTGTGATCTGGTTATTTCGAAAGAAAGGAGTGAATCACTGAAAGCCCTCCATTATCTGAAGTGCTCAGACAGCCACACACCAGGATTGCCATAACACTCGTGTGTATTGGTTCTTCTGTGTTCAAGCATAGAGTTTCCATAATCTGACCTGCAGATGGAATTCTGGAGCAGGGATATATTTTGCCAATAGATCATCTGAAAATCCTTTGATTTGTTGTTGTTTAGTCGTTTAGTCGTGTCCGCCTCTTCGTGACCCCATGGACCAGAGCACGCCAGGCACTCCTGTCTTCCACTGCCTCCTGCAGTTTGGTCAAACTCATGTTTGTAGCTTTGAGAACACTGTCCAACCATCTCGTCCTCTGTCGTCCCCTTTGATTTAGATGCCCCTTTCTTCTATCTCACCACCATATAGGAAGCTGCCTTAGAGCTTTGCTCCATCTAGCTCAACATCTCACTGACTGACAGAAGCTCCTCTGGGTTTCCAGCACAAATCTTCCCCAGCTTTGCCTTGATATTTCAGCAGTTGAACACTGGCGATGAAAGCTAAATCTAGGGCCGTCCTGTTCTTTCCCAGGGATCCCTGAAGCAAGGCATAATCCTACTTCGCATGCATCTGCTCCTGTATTGCTGTCTCACATTCCCCAGATGGATTTCTGATGTTTGCTTTTATATTTGTAAGCTGCTTCAGACAACTTCTTTATGGAGAGGAAAGCAGGGTAAAACCCCAATAGCATCTGCATAGCGTTTGGGGACTTAGTAGCTAGTATGGTCCAGTGTGTTAACTGACCCCTTCTTTAGCTGGGACCCCCCTGCTGTCTAATGAGAGAAATGTTATACTTTGTCACAATGACTCTGCCAGAGCATTGTTTTTTCGGGTAGGGCACCACTTGCTTGTATTATTTCCAAATTCCTTTTAGCCCTGCATCCCTATGATTTAAATTCAAAGGGCTCCCCAGGCAGCTGGTATGTTTGAATAAACAGAACGAACCCAGATGAGTTACTGAGCTGTAAGGTGAGGTAGCAAACCCTGCTAGTCTGTTGTTTTGCACTAACTTCTAACCTAAACTACTTTAGCACACTGAAAATACAAGCCTAATCACACTTATTAGGGAGTAAGCCCCACTGAGCTCAGTGGGGCTTATTTCTGAGTACATGTGTCTGAATCTGCACTTTTAATCCCTGCAAATTACTGTTGCTTAAATTGTATCCCTAGATTTAGCTTTCATCGCTATTTCCCACTCAGGCTCCAATCTACTAAATTTAATATTTGGTCACTGGAAAGAGCCTAGATTTTCTAATTTTGTAGAATGAGAATATTTTTAGAAGACATCTGAAGGCAGCCCTATTTAGGGAAGCTTTTAATGTTTAACATACCATTGTATTTTAATATTTTGTTGGAAGCTGGCCAGAGTGGCTGGGGAAACCCAGCCAGATGGGCGGGGTATAAATAAATAAATAAATAAATAAATAAATAAATAAATAAATAAATGTGGGCCATGATCCTTGCCTGAAGGGGGAGAGGATGGTGCTTGCTCTGATTTATGTGTTTCCTCCTTCCTCCCCAATCCATTGTCCTTTTGTGTTGTGCCTTTTTAAGATGTAAGCCTGAGGGCAGGGACTCTCTTGGTTGTAGTAAACCACATTGGGAGATTTGGAGGGTGGGGTGGGGGCTGAAAAGTAAGATGCACATTCTGAGCCAAATATTGGAAAAGCAACTATATATCAAATAAAGAATGGCTACAAAAATTAAGCGAGTAGAGTATGAACAAAGACATAGGATTCTTATCTCATTATACATGATCTAGCTTTCCTTAGCACCTCAGCCCTTGCTTCCCCCCGCAAGACAGTCGTTAACAGTCATCAACAGGTTTACCACTCCTATCAGCCCATCACCCATTCCCATCACCCCACCCCCCCACCCTCTGAATAAGGGTCTGGTTACTTCTGTTTCAGTGTATCTGATGAAGTGTGCATGCACACGAAAGCTCATACCAAAATAAAAACCTAGTTGGTCTTTAAGATGCTACTGAAGGAATTCTTTTTTTTGTTTCCCATTTAAAGTAATGGAAAGTGAATTAATCTGTTCCAGATGGGTCCGCGGTGTTCATAAACCGAAAATTTGTAAACCGAGGTGTTCGTAAACCGAGGTTCCACTGTACTTGGAACTCGCTAAGTTGACTGAAGCCTTAAGGAACAAATCAAATCAAATAGTCCAGAAGGAATGGGATTGTCTAAATACCTACCTATCGAGTCAAGGTTCAACAACCAATGTTTGGTTGTGTTTAGAATAAACCTGCAAATGGGGAAATGTCTCCTTATACCAAGATAAGGAATATATTGAAACACAGAGAAATGGTACTAGTTATAAGAAATGAACCACTGTGAGGTCGACGGACGTCAAAATCAAAAACCAAAAGTATAATAGAAAGAGATTCACCCCAGAAGGGTCAGTATTCAGGTAGAGAAATGACATGCTGGGATGACTATTATAGTTACCGTACCTTGTATTATGTTTTTTACTGCTTGCATTTGTTTTGTTTTTCTTTTCTTTTTTCCTTTTTCTTTCTTTGTGTATTTAGTTGAAATGTTTGTATTCTTTGTTTCGTTTGTATTTGCATTATAATTCCATAAAAAGAGAGAGAGAGTGTGGAAAAAGATGCACATTCTGCAAATAAATAAGATTCACAAAATCAGCTGTCTGAGGCAACTCCCTCACTTTGCCTCAGGACAGAGCCAATCCTAATATTTCCACTTCTAGACATGCTCTGAGCTCTGCCTCTGGCTTCAGAGGGCCTACTTCCAAAGCCCTACCCAGGGACCGTAATTTCTAAGTTTCTTCACATGTTACACTGAACACAGGTACAAACTGCCTCTACACATAAGTGTTTGTGTGAAAGAGCATACACTTGTTGGTTTCTACGGCTCAACTATTGTGTACAGAGGTACATAGGCTGTACACTTGTTGAACGGTACATGTCAGTAACTGTACGAGCTAAACTATTTGTGTATTCAGACTCAACACCAGACTCAACACTTTTAAAAAGATGGCAACCGATGGCAACCCTGTTTAGGTAACAAAGCTCCATTGGAAAGGCAGAGCTCACATAAGAACCATTCTTGGAATATTAAATCTGCCAAACTTCCCACTGTGGTTTGTATTACTCTATCAGGAATGGGGACATTGCTTGACAAATCAAAACCAAATCTAGGTGTGAAAATCTAGTGATGATTGAATTTGATAATTCACCCCTCTAAAAATAACAATACAGTCATACCTTGGTTTAAGTACGCCTCGGTTTGAGTATTTTCAGTTTAAGTACTCCACGGACCCGTCTGGAACGGATTAATCCACTTTCCATTACTTTCATTGGGGAAGTTCACTTCAGGTTAAGTACGCTTCAGGATAAGTACAGACTTCCAGAACCAATTACACTCATACTTTGGGTTAAGTACGCTTCAGGTTGAGTACTCTGCGAACCTGTCTGGAACGGATTAATCCACTTTCCATTACTTTCAATGGGAAAGTTCGCTTCAGGTTAAGTACAGACCTCCGGAACCAATTGTGTTTATAAACTGAGGTACCACTGTAATCCTTTTTTGGTTCCGTAAACACATTGACTACATAATCTATGCATATGTAATAATAAAGGTAAAGGGGCCCCTGACCATCAGGTCCAGTCGTGTCCGACTCTGGGGTTGAGGCGCTCATCTCACTCTATAGGCCAAGGGAGCCGGCGTTTGTCCGCAGACAGCTTCCGGGTCATGTGGCCAGCATGACAAAGCTGCTTCTGGTGAACCAGAACAGCACACAGAAACGCCGTTTACCTTCCCGCCGGAGCGGTCCCTATTTATCTACTTGCACTTTGATGTGCTTTCGAACTGCTAGGTGGGCAGGAGCTGGGACCAAGCAACGGGAGCTCACCCCGTTGCAGGGATTCGAACCGCCGACCTTCTGATCAGCAAGCCCTAGACTCTGTGGATTAACCCACAGCGCCACCTGATATGTAATAATACATAGTTGTTATTTTGGTCTGTAAAGTTAAGTGTATGTTCTCCCATTTGTACCCAGGGGAGGGAAGGAAATCAATTCTAGTGTAATTAGAATTCAGACCACTGGTATAGTTTTACAAAGGTCATTTTAGACTGGAGTGAGATTGAGAGTGTTGTTGTTAATCGAACAGAGGATATTTAGTCAGTCTCTTTAACAATAAATGGGGAGAGCAAACAACATTAAGCCTGCTATCACTGCAGCCACTCAGATGTGCCTTAAAAACCACCCTTACTTTGTTTAATATGACTTCAGTGGAGCAGATTGCCCTCTCCAGTGTTACTTGATCTGTGTAATAGGAAGCAGTGTCACAATACAATCCTGAGTGACTCTGTTCCATATAAATGCACTCCAGTTGATAGCCATGGAACGTCAGCTCCAAATATTTCATTTCATTTCATTTCACTTGTAATTTGTATGCCCCCTTTCTATATTACTGATTCAGTGCAAAAAGTTTGTGATATAAACATAACTTTCAGATAACAACAATATTCAATAATTCATTAGAATATTATAGTAGACAATAAGATCAAATATCAGCAAATAAAGTGCTTAACCCAAGTTCCTAAACTCCATGCACTTCTCTTATTCAGTGGCACAAGACTGTCTATATAAAACTCTCCTCTCCTCTCCTCTCCTCTCCTCTCCTCTCCTCTTCTCCTGCAACTACTGTACCACAACACTGCACATAAACTACTACAATTACAATCTCTCCTATATACGCCCACTCAGTCCCACTGATTTCAATGCCACTTAATCCTAGGATTGCAGCCTTAACGACATATCAACTTCCTTTGCTAATGTTCACCATAAACCAATTTCCCTTGCCTCCCCACAGTTTATTCATGCATTCATGGTTTATATTCTTTGCCTTTTTAAGAAAATCTTGCAAGGCAATCTACAGGCATGCTGGTCATCGGATATTATTTTCCCCATTCCACTGAGATACCTATATAGTTTATATAGGCATAAACTAGCGCATACCAATTTTATGCAAGTCCCATCCTCCCCCCTGATTTTGGTGGTATATTTCATCTCTCTTTTTTGGCAAGATAGATATAAGTAGCTACTCTATTGGCATCCTTAGTTTGTATGGTTTTGCCATCTGAGAAGTGTGGTTGGGACCATATTCAATTAGGGTGCATTCAAATATATGTAATAGGAGCTGCTTCACTATAGAAGCAGATACATCATGTTCTTGTCACATATACCTAATCCTTTCTGGGATCAAGATCAATATCTGGCTGGTGATTGATCAAAGATGCATATACTTTTTAATGTTAAAAGGCAGGCATGGGGAAGGACAAGAGAAATGAGATGGAGGGAAGAGAAGCTGGATGGAGGAAAAAGAAGCCACTGACTTCAATTCATTGCTCTGGCACTTCTGAGAGGAAACTTCAATGGAAGCAAGAACGTAGCTGTTCTTTGGTAACGCATTAATAGCCTTGGCCAAGCTAAGACTACTTGGCCAAGCTAAGACTAGTCTAGATCTCTTATTTTAAATTATAAATCTATTCTGTTTTAAACTCAGCTTCCTATTTCTTAACTGCTAACATAATCTTTGAAATATTTTAAGAATACTGTAATTAATTGAGGTTGGGTTTTTTTTTATTTTAAAAAAGAAAAGCTAGGAATCATCTCTCCACGTTAAGTTTATTTTCCTCTTGTAATCTTATTATACCTTTCACTTGATTGATGCATTTAAGATTAACTTTCATTTATAAGGGATTTATTTAGCATTTTAATCCATCCCTTTCAATTTGTAACCATTGTTCTTGCAAGCAAGCCACCCCATGTGATTTTGTAATGTTCATGTTTTGAAGACTGAGAAAACAACGTTATTCTTTTCAACTGGTCTGGTTTATGACTGATAACACACTTAGACCTTTGATCACTGGAAAGTAGGTACAGGCCTGAGGGCCAAACCGCACACAACAACACAGAGATCTGTATCATTTCAACAACACTCTTTAAAAACAAAGAGCAGCTAACAGGGGCTGTATGTCTGTGAATAGAGGAAAGGCATCCCTGTAACTTTTTGCCAACAATCGCCTTTCCTCCACTCCTTTTTATTTATTTATTTGTGTTTCTGATACAATTCCATATCAAAGAAATGAACGGAAATAATGCAAACAACACACAACTCCCCCCCCCAATAGAAATTAAATAACAATTTTAGGATATCAAATAATAAACAGAAACCACACTTTAGTTTTTTCTTACACTGCTCAAAACCTTACCATCTTGCTAGGTTAATTGTTTGTTTATAATACTTTTTTTCCTATATTCAATAAAATATATATCCAGTCCTCATTATATTTTTCAGGATTTTGATTTTTTTTATTCTAGTGGTCATCCGTGCTAACTCTGCATATTCTAACAATTTAATATGCCATTCTTCTTTTGTTGGTACCTTCTCTGTTTTCCATTTTGGAGCTAGTAACATACGTGCAGCATATAGGAAGAAATCTCTTTCCCCCCCTCACTACTTCTGTTGTTATTAACCCCAGCAACAATGCTTCTAGGTTTTTAGAGAAGGATGTTTAAAACATTATAGATAATTCCCTAGTAGTTTTTAATTATGCTACACAATCACCACATGTAGTAAAAGGATGCCTCTGCTGTCTTGCATTTCCAGCAATTTCCCTTTATTGATTTTGACATTTTTGCTAGTGTATTTGGTGTCAGATACCACCTATGTAGCATCTTCATAAAGTTTTCTCTTAGTGTGTAGCATGCTGTAAACTATATCATAGCTGCCAAGTTATCCCTTTTTTTAAGGGATTTTCCCTTATGCTGAATAGGCTTCCTTGCGAGAAAAGGGAAAACTTGGCAGCTATGCTATATATTTACTGTCTACAGTTGTTCCCATAGTGCAAAATCAGTATTGTGCCCCACATCCCTAGCCCAATTTATCATTTAAGATTTAACCATTTCCTCCATTGTGTCCCACTCATAAGTTTTACATTTTTAAAATAATATTTTGACCCTGGATCTTGATACCACTTTTTCAAACTGCGAACTCTTCTGCAAATCCATATTTTTTGTCTAACTTAAAAGTTTACAGTAACTTAACCAATCTGTCACGTGATCTTTTACCTCTCCGTACTCTTTCAATTCATAGTCCTCTCTGGTGACAGTTAGCAAGTCTCTATATGTGCTCCAATTTGTCTCTGTGTTAATTTTTTTCCTTGTCAGAGCTTCCATTGGTGACAACCACATTGGTGTTTTTCTAGTGGGTTTTCCAGGGTCAAGACAACATCATCGGCATTTGCTTTTAACTTGTAATTTTGTTGACCCACTATTATGCCCCTTATTTTGTCATTATTCCTTATTTTTTGTGCCAATACCTCTAAAATAAAAATAAACAATAACGGAGACAATGGGCACCCTTGTCTGGTTCCTTTCATAACCGTACACCCCTCAATGCCCATATAGTATTGTTTACAATAATATTTGCTCGTTGTGCTGTGTATATTGCTTCTCTGGCCTTTAAAAAGGTTTTCCCCAGGTCCATTTTCCTCAAAACTCTTTTCATAAATAGCCAAGACACATTGTCAAATGCTTCCTCCATTTCTAGAAACATCAATGCTGCCTGTTTTTTTTTGTTATGCACTTCTAAGTATTCTATTATGTGGATTATATTTCTGACATTGTCTTTTAACTGTCTGCCAGAAGGAAGCCTGCTTGGTCCTTATGTATTAACTTGCTCATAATTTTTTTGAGTCTGTTTGCTAATATTACTGCAAATAATTTATAATCACAGTTTAGTAGTGAAATCGGGTAGAGGTTTTTAGTGTTTGTCATGTCCTTATGTTGTTTAGGTATCAAGGTGATATAGGCCTTTTCCCAAGTTTCTGGTACTTGTCCTATTTCTAACACTTTATTCATAATGTCTTTTAGGTGGGGGCCTAACACATCCTGTTTTTGTTTTTTTTGTAGTATACCACCAAGAGCCCATCTGGACACGGGACTTTCCCAGATTTTCCCTTACTTATTACCTGCTATATTTCCATCATTGAGATTGGCATATTTAGTAATTCTGCACTTTCTTTCAGGCTACTACTGAATTTACTTTCCTCTATATACTTATCTATTAGTTTGAGATCTTCTTTCTCTTTTTTATACAAATCTGTCTAAAACCTCAAAAACTCCTATCTTATTTCTTTTGGGTTATCTATGTGTACTCCATCAGTTATCAAATCATTAATTACTCTTTGTCTGCTCTCTCTTTTTAAGTTGGCAAGTCAGCAACTTCCCTGGTTTATTTGCAAACTCAAAATTACTTTGTTTTATTATCTTAATTTTTCTTTCTATCCACTCCTGATTGTATAGCCTCTGCCAGCTATGTTTTGGTTTTAAAAAGTAGTGGGGATGTCTCACAGAAGTCTGTGCTGCATCTTCTTTAGCCTGTAGAAAGTAGAGGCCAAGACATTGTCATTGTCCCAGTGTTTACAGAGGACAGAGCGAGATGTGTGAGTGTGTATAGAAACTAGACTACTGAATAAAGGCAAAAAATAGATTCATTGCTCCACTTGCTTTTGGCAGTGGCAGACTTTGGGCTTTCAAATTTCAAGGGTGCCCTGTGCGACACCAAAATTTGGTGCCCCTGCCTCTTGCCTTCTGTTCTAAGTCATTGTTGTAGTGCCTCCTGTGACATCCTTTCAGCTCAGCACCCAGTGTGGACAAACAGGTTGTGCTCCCCTAAACCTGCCTCTGCTTTTGCCCCTGACCTCATCCATCACTGAGATGTGGCCTTCAGAATGTTGGCTAGAGTGAAGGCTGCCATTGGGTGGAAAATATATTCCCCAGCCCTGATTCCTCACTTCCCTTGCCCTTTTGTTGTCAATGAAGTTTTTTTGTTGGCATTTTTTAACCTCGCATTTTGCATCAGATGAAATCACAGACACACACAGAGACATAAGCACACACACACACACACACACACACACACACGTGACACTCCAACATTCTCCAATGAAAATAGGGACATCCTAAGGAAAAGTGGGGCATTCCAGGATCAAATCAGAAACCAGGATGGTTTCTATAAATCAAGGATATCCCTGGAAAATAGGGACCCTTGGAGGGTCTGTTTTCCTCTTTCTAGCCATAGCTCTGTATGACAACAAGCCCCTAAGCTTTGCCTTTCCTTGGCCTTCTCTGCTCTCCCAAGTTAGTGCTTGAAATATCCTAAAGCCTTAACCTTCTGGTGGGATTTCAAACGCTAATCTAGAAACAAAAGGCCTTAGCATTTTGTTTGAAAACCGCCACAATTTGAACAACACATTACAAACTAACAACAAACCAACAGCTAACCAATTGCTTGCAGAAACCAAATAAAAAAACAAAGTCTTTCTCTTCTGCTCCAGCCAGTGCTCACTGCTGTTGACCATGTGGTGCTTTGCTTCTTTTTTTAATAAAAGAAATGGCTTGCTCTAGACTGCATTAGAGCTAAATTATCATTTATGTTTGTCAGAGGGGTTGCTAATGTGTAATGAGATTTTAGAGTTAATGTTTTGTACAAAGCACTTAGCTGAGCTGGGATGAAATTGGTTTAGGATTTTGATGTGGTGTTTTAATTAAAGATAGTTTCCAATCAGGGTCGGGCAAACGGCTTGTCAGGAGATTTTGTTCCCATCGGCTAATACACCAATGTAATCCCAGTCTTGCTGTGTGCATTTGGATTCTACTGAGGGAATTAGAGGAGCTTTGTGGAAAGAGGACTGCTCTTTTCTGGTGACACCTCATCAAGGACGCTGGCCATTCAATGGTAGGATGTAGCTATGGAGATTAAAACATGGGTGTGGATATAACAGTTTAACACCAGAGTTTGCTACTTTTCAAGTGCAACAAAGTTTTCCAACTCAGCTGAACTGCACGGGGCATTGCTTACCACAGGAATTGTGCTACTGAACCATTTCCTATAGTAGCAGAGACTTGCGGCACCCATTTTTAAAATCCCTAACCTTTCCCACTTTTTTTGTGGGGCCACGTGACATTCCACCCACATTCAGCTTTTGTTTGCTGAACAAACCGGCCAGCTTTACTCTTGCAACCCCAATCTCCAAATACAACCCAATCAAATGCCTTTCTTGGGGGCCTGTTCTCCCAGTCGCTTTCCACAGTATATTTGTAAAGCAGGCATGAGAACAGGCCCCAAAGACCTTTAGGTAGGCAACTCCCTTGAACGTATCTGTTTAGGCTCTTGACAGTAATGAGAGCCTGCACAATCTGTGTATGTGGCCTTCTTGCACGAGAGAAAAGGTCAAGGGGAACAGCATAGAGGGCGGATGCGGTGTGCATGCAACATGTTTTCCTGTTATTGAAAAGGCAGAGCTGTGGATCATGCTTTGTAGCTCTCTGCGAGTCTTTAACTCATTGAACAGATGGCCATTGAGGAGGGAGCTTGTTCAAAGGTGATGGGTTGTATTTGACCAGTCTCCTGTCTGTCTTACAGAACAGGGTAGGAAGCTATCAGGGTGCTGTCGGGGAAGGATTTTGGGACAGAGGTCTAGGATCCAACTCAGCAGAATGAACAGGTGGGGCTGCAGATGGAGCAGCCCCACCTGTTCATTAACTTCATCATTTAAATAGACCCCCCCCCAAAGTCTAGAATTATCTTAAAGCATCATTGTAGGAAGTGATCCAGCAGTTGTTCACTTTTCAGCCAAGCAGTTAATGTTCCTCTCAGCCAGATATGGGGGAGAAATTCATTGCCTTTAAATTCACATGTAAAGGAAACCTACCCAATTCATACATTCTAAAACCATATGTGGACCACAAGACTTGCATCTACTGAAATTCGCACATCTCTGTATTTTGCAGTGCAGTTCTCCCGCCAAGAAATGGGTGCAAAAACATCTACTAGAATAGAGTGTACATAAAAAAGGCATATATTAGTGAAAATAGTGCACCAATATGAGGTGGAATTGCTTCGTAAAAATATAAACATCAAGAGAAATTGCATGCAAACATGTGTATAATAAATTTGCCCTAAAATGCTGATGAATTTTCACAAGGCCTTTAAAAAAGAGAAAGCAAATTGATATGAATATGTGGGGAACAGCATTAAAGACTAGAAAAGTTAGTAACTGTAGGAAACCAAAAATGAGAGATTTTCCCACCCCTACGCTCAATAGAGAAAAATGTTTCATTGAAAGCAGTGCTCAAAATGCAGGCAGCCCAGAGCCCACAGCCCCCTTTATTTTTTGTAACAGTTCCCTTATCTCCTTTTTAAAAAAGTAAAACATAGGGAAGTCTTGATTTGACTCAAATTGAAGCGAGTTGGAGTACATGGATTTCATTAGTGGCCTGCCCTCTGCCCTCCATGATTCAAGCACTGCTTGAAAGCTGTATCATTCGTAGGTTCCTATTGAATCAAAAGCCCTGCCATAATTTCCAACACATTTGAAGGTCTGTGGTATGGATGGCAGGCATGCTAGGGTGTCTTTCCTCGAAGTAAATAAAGAAGGCACATCTACATTGTTGGTGACAAATGGCTTACTGTTCATTTCTTTTCTGAAAGGATCTCTGAATATGGGGAGGAGGGGATTTTGAATGTAATTCAGCACCTAGACGTCTTCAGAGGTGGGAAAGCACGCCAGTTAAAGTTGTGTTTCTGCGGTGACTGGTTATTTCTATGCACATATTGGTATCAAAAGGGCATGCAAAATTGATTCTTTCTTGCTTTTGCTTCCTGGAGTGTCAAGCTAGGACTCCTAGACTGATGGTCATGGCTCAATGGACGAGTACATGTTTTGCATGCATAAAGTCCCAGGTTTACAGGAAAACATCTATAAAATGCAGTACAGATGACACTTAACGCCCGTTAAGTTGGCAAAGATCTATAAAGGAACTAACAACCAATGCTGGAGATGTCATAAAGAAACTGGGACATATATCCACATGTGGTGGCAATGTAAAGAAATCAAAGGGTTCTGGGACATGATTTACAGAGAATTGAAGAGAATGTTAAAATATTCTTTCAAACCCCCACCCCCCCGGGAAATTTTCTTATTAGGAATGATGGGAGATGATATTCAAGCCAAAGCTTGGTGCATAATAAGCTACGCAACAGTAGCAGCTAGGACTCCTTATTGCTAAAGATTGGAAGTCCAAAAAAATACCCAAAAAGGAGGATTGGCAAATTAAATTGTTAAGCTATTACAACATGGCGACAAAATATGAGGAAGTCAAAGGAATAAAGGAAAGTGAGAGGGGGGATTGGAAATAGTTTACAGATTATATTAAGTATTATGTAGAGAACTCTGATCTCCTTCCAGACATTTAAAGGCTGAAATAATGAGATAGGAAAACCAAAAAAGAGGTTTGCAGTTAAACGAAGGAACATACATACGTATAGCGTAGCATAGAGAAGGTTGAGAAGTAGAGGGAAATGGGGGGAGGGGGGTTAAGGGTATGTATCAATAATTCTATTTTGTTATATTTTTTGTTCAATGTTTTGGGGTTGATGTATATGAAGCAACAGAAATCAATTATGGTTTAAGCATCATTATTTACCGATTTATTTATTTATTTAAGTATGCTTCTTTATTTATGTATTTGGAAAGATGATTTGGGAGACTTGGTTTTTGTTATCTTTTTTGTTGTATATGATTTATCTTATTTTCTGTTACCTTTATTTTTTTATTTTTTCCTGTTATTTACCCTTGTTAAATAAATAAATAAATAAATAAAGCTTTAAATTAAAAAAAAAGTCCCAGGTTTGATCCCCAGCATCTCCGGGTAAAGCTAGGAGATGCCACAGTCTGAAGCCCTGATGGACTGCTACAAGTCAGTGTAGACAATGTTGTGCTAGATGTATCAATGGTCCTTATACGTCCACATTAAAGGAGACCTATCTTCTCAATACCCAGCAAGATAATTCTCCTGTTGTTCTCTGCCACTTCTGTTGTGTCATACTGACTTTACTGTCTGGATGTCAAATTTCCCATCAGCTTAAGGAACTGTTTACTTCTGAGAATTGAGGAAGAAAATACATGGTTGGCAACCTTCACCCTTCCAGCCCTTAATCATATCAGAATGCAACTTCATGTTGTCACCTGCTTGATGTTTTCCAAGTAAATTATTGCAAGCAATGTCAAATGATAATTTACAGCTCCAAGAACAATACACCCTCTCACCTTTCTCTTGACCCCAGGACTGACAGTCAGCACATGTACAGCAGAGTACACGGTCTCTTTTGGAGCACTGATTTATCAGGGGTGGCATAAATCCAGGTGTAGGGGCAAACCATATTCATAAACAGTGACACATCTACATTGCAAACTTGCATCTCTTTGAACCTCTGTATGCCAATTGATGAGAATCACAAGTGGGGAGAGTGCTGTTGTGCTCAGGTCCTGCTTGTGGGTATCTGGCCACTCTGAGAAAAAGGGAGCTGGACTAAATGAGCCATTTGACCTGATCTAGCAGGGTTCCTCCTCTGTTCTTAAGGCTTTCTGTATTGAATATTTGTCAATAACTTTGGGGATACCTTTGTGCTTCTCCTTAATATATTTCACTTGTTCCGGCTGTTTGTGCACAGGGGGAGATAACAGTGGACTTGCTGTAGTGCTTGGTGTTCCCATAATAAACGACAGATTTCTCACGTAAATGGTCTGAACGTGGAGCATTGCTCTTATTTTGTAATGATGAGAGCGCAGGAAGAGCCCTTTTTTTCTGAAGGAAAGAAACAAACCAAGTATATTTGTTCTTCCTTTCCTTTTTTGTAATCAAGGCAGAAGAAGGAGAGCAGCAACAGGACTGAGAAACCAGATGGTGTGGAGAAGGTAGATATGGAGACACTTTATTCCCTCTCTCATAATCGTAGGAGTTGTGGGCATCCAATGAAGTTGGAAGGTTTAGGACAGACAAAAGTAAATACAGCACATAGTTAAATGATGGAACTCACTCCTACAAGAGGCAGTGATGGCCACCAACTTCCGAAGAGGTTTAGACTAATTCATGAAGGAGAGGCCTACCAATGTCTACTAGCCATGATGGCTATGTTCCACCTCAATTGTCAAAGGCAATGTGAATACCAGTTGCTGGGAATTGCGATTGTGGGGAGAGCTGTTGTGCTTGTGAGCTTCCCATGACCCTCTGTTTGGCCACTGTGAGAACAAGGTGCTGTAATATATGGGCCTTTTGGTCTTACCCAGCAGGACTCTTCTTATGTTCTTAACATGGCTTCAAATATACAACCATCTTTATTGCAGTTCTAATGCTCATATTGTGACACTGGTGTTGTTCATGCCTGTAATGAGCGTATAGCTTTCCCCTCTCTGGAGGGTATGGGTGTACCTGCTATAGTACCTGTAAGTGGTAAGGGGATGGCATGATGTGCACAAAACCAAATATTATGCAACCTTACACATAACTATAACACTCCACTGGAAGTAGTTGGCCATTGAATATATTACCAGTTAAGAGGTCAGAGCTCTTTTCTTACCACTGGCAGTATTATTTGGAATTCAGGACAATTCTGAAAAGTACAAGGAAAATTTAGAGAGAAGATTGGTTTCCCACCCAAAGCATTAGTCTTTTCCCCGTTTTTGTTTTTCTCATCAGTCCATGTGGTTCTCGCTGCCTGGCGCAGTTCAATGTATTGTTGGGTTCTCTAGAGACCAACCAGAGACCACCTGCTTAATGGGACTGGCCACTTTTGGATGCTTTTTCTGAAGAGTTTCAGAACATGTTAAAGTCCCTGATGCATTCTTCATCAATTATAAATCTGTACTTGGTGTTTACAAAGGTTCCTTGTTTATCATGAAATATTCATTTTTGAGCTGTGCATCTGCTGCCGCATTGTCGTCTTCTCTTTGCTCAGAGGAAATGAAATACTCTAAAATAACCTTTTAGTTTTGTGGCTTTGCCTTTGTTGAAAACAACCCAGTCAAGCAGTGCAAGGCAGTAAGTATGGAAGCAAGGCAGTAGATGACAGGGGGGATGGAGGCAGTTCTTTAGAAAGATATGAAGCTGCAGAATTTTATTGATCCTATCACGACTGGTTTTATTTTCCAAAAGGCAATGGCTGTTAGAGTAACACAGTTGCGAAGGAGCAGGCACCAATTCTGGAACATCAAAAAACTGTACTAGAACTTATTAAAGTCCTGAGGATGGGATATAGGGAATCCACCACATAAATCGCATCTGGAGACAGATGCAGACGACAACAGCAATATGTATAGAGTATGTGGTCCAATAAGAAGCCGACAGAAGCATTAAAGGCCGACCCACTCCATGTTAGAGTGCTTCTTGACTGCCAGACCCAAAACCTCACAATATCTCACTACCAGGAACAAAATTAGTCAGTCATCTCTTCCATGCAGTAACTCACTTACAACACTTTATTTATTTTTCTTCCATTCTATCCCACCTTTCTTCTGTCATCGAATCCACGATCACAAGGTTTCCAAGTCATCACCCATCCAGCCACTGACTAGATCCAGGCCTACTTAACTTTGACATGGTGGCGATTTCCTGTGCCTTCAGACCATACCCTGAGAAAATATCTACTTTGCTGCTACCAAATCACCTCTATTATTTATATACTGACAATTTCCCCCACATTTATTTACACATTTTTGAAGCTGCAATCTGTCCCCCACCCTATAAGCATGAGGCACTGATCCCAACTAAGTGGAGCAGTAGCATGTGTTCAGTCTCTGAGGTGCCTGTCTTTCGTGTTGTAACAAGCCTTTAATATTGGAATGACATAGTCAGTCTTATAACCAGACCAAAGCAGCAAAGATGTTAATCAGATCTTTGGTAGCATGAAATCATTTCTGAGTGAGACCTGTGCATAACCCCAGGAACTTTATGACCTCACATAATGACTTTTAATTAGAAGGCTTTCGTACAATACGCTCTTCACCAGCTTTTTACCTCATCTGTCTCCTGGGAACAATTTTGGGATGAGTGTTCTGTTAAATGGGAGTTGGGTGGATTTGGCAGAAATGACCTACTTACCCTTTTGATAGTAAGCAACGGGTGTCATCAGAAAACAGAGGAGTGGTTGTCAAAAGCTGGCCAGGAAACATTGTATGAGGGTAGTGAAGAACTGTGACATAGCCGCACCCTTATGGATGCTTGTTGAATGTTTCTTGGAGAGGGAACATGTAAACAGGCAGCAAAGTCTGATGCCATAGTGATGGAATGCTAGGGGAACGATCAAATGAAAGGACTCTAAATACTTCAGATTTACTTGCTGCTTCAGCAGGGCATTGTTCTAATATATGGAGAATTTCACTGGAGAAGGTTGTGGCTTTTTCTGACTTCTGATTATTGCCCAGAGCATGTTCTAGACAAAGTGAGGAAAATTAACAAAGTATCTCCCTTTCAAAGAGATAGCTAAGGTGCTGCATTTAATGAATAGCAAGTGGTACTCCAGCAGACACAACTGTCAATGACTTGGTCTAGAGTAGACAGTGTTCTCCAACCTTGGGTCCCCAGATGTTGTTGGACTACAACTCCCATCATCATTGATGGGCATTATGGGAGTTGTAGTCCAACAACCTTTGGGAACCAAGGTTGGAAGACACTGGTCTAGGGAATACAGGTACGGTAGGGGACCAGCATAGGTTTCATAGGAGTCTGTGAAATGTCCAGGTTGCATTTTCACTGGATGTTCTCTCTTCACCAGCACCATCAAAATGTTTCCTAATATAAAAGGAAACACATCCTCTTTAGACCTCCTTCTTACAGTTGTGTACTGCTTACAGCTGCTGTCCTCTGCTATCTTCTGCTTTTTATTGCTGGGTTTTCCAGGTCATGCAGGCATTTGTATCACAGGCTCATGAGATATTATTTCAAAAAAGAAAATTTATATTGACAGGTTTTTGAACTCTAACATGAGGGTGGATGAGTAGGGGTTGAGGATCAGCACAGGTCTCTGTTTTTATTTTGTTTGAACAGCATTTTTTTATTGAAAGGGGTATGTCTGTGTTTCTTAGGACAGGAATGTTGGTTGACATCCTTTCACACAGCTGCTTCTGGCTGCTGCATCTTAACCGAGCCCCAAAACACATTCTTGAACTGGGAGCAGCATCCCTTCACATTTCTTCTCATAATTGTTCCCTGCAGCTATTCTTAGCTGTTTTGCATCTGATTTAGAATCTGTAAAGAAAATCTGAGATGTGGAGATGTTTAATAGAAAAAAGGAGAAAAGATAATAAAGGCAAATTTTAGAAAATGAAAGGTGGAACTTCTTTTAAAAAATCTACTACCCAAACCCAAAGCATCTATCTAATCATGCTGATGTGATTTCAATGTACTGGCAGTTCACCCATTATGGTTGTGTGATGTTGTACTGCTACAGCTGTAGGTGAATTCATCCAACAGACTTTACCACAATGGTCTTCTTTATGGTATAACATAAAGCCTTGGTATAACAAAAATGGTATAACAAATAGCCTTGATTTCACACAACCCCAGTTCCATAGAGCTAAAAGTCATGAATCTGACACATGCATGTTGCATACAACCAAGCGGTCATATAAGTAATTTAACTCACAATGTCAGAAACGAATGATTATCTCTGCACCATTAAAAATAAAAATAAAGAAAGACAGGTCCCACCAGCAGGGCACTTTAAAGGGCGGCCATGTTATCATTCAAAAGAGACTTGCGAAGACGATTTATGCTGGAATTTGCCCAATAAATAAATTTTACAGAGTTTTAAAAGAGATGAGGTTGAGATGAACAGAAATATTATGTGAATTAAAAGGCAGCCTATTCAGTCATCAATTATATTGCTGTTGTAACAGCATGTGCCTAATGTTAATGGAACTCACAAATAAAATAGGAATGGTGCTAGCAAACTAGTGGTCTTTGGCTGCGTACACATTACCGGCTTAAAACTCAGCGAGGTCACTCTTTCTCAGATCAAAGTTGCTTTAGGGAGAAACACATCAAACCCCAATATTTCATAAGGAATTACAGGATAGATACGGGATAGATATGGATTGTGGCTAATGTGTGTACACTACTTCCCAAACCAGTGGTTGGGGTGCACTGGATGCAGTAAATGCCAGTGTGTACACAGCATCTCTTTCCTTACTGATGTGCATCTAGAGTATTTTTGAATGCTTCAAAACATGAGCCTTAAAGGGAGAAATGGTTAAATTAGAGCAGCTTTTCTGGCGTGAACTTGGAGGAGGATAACTAGATGAGGGGTTGTTGTTGTTGCTGCTGCTGCTGCTGTTGGGGAAGACCTGGAAACCAAGTCCTATGCAGAACAATCAAAAGAGCTGGGTATGTTTATTATGGAAAAGAGATTTGGGGGAGCCATGATAGAAATATTAAATACCCGAAGGGCTGCAGTGCTGAAGATAAAGCAAAATGTCCTCTATTGCTTCAGAACGCAGGACTAGAACTAAGGGGTAGAAACTGCCAAGTAACAGATATTGGCTAAACTTCCTAATGGTATAAGCTATTCAAAATGGAACAGTCCACACCTAGTAACACCTTTTATCAGCTTTGACTAAAGAAATGAGACCTGGCCACAATCATATATGCCCTGCTAACATGTAGGTTAGATTTCTGCCAAGTGTCTGTATGGGACTGCCATTGAAGACTGGTGAAAAATGCTGCAGTTAACTGGTACAAAAAGAAACTAAAGAAATAAAAAACAACCAAGTCCAGGGAGCAGAACGTCTCAGTTACAGAATGCATAAGCAGGGAATAAAGTTCTGGGAGAGGAGGAGCCAAATGACTGGTGGTCCCAGTGACACCAGTGGAGTGGGCCCTGCTCTCTCACCTTAGCTTTAGTTGCAGCAAAGTTGTTAGGACATTGTTTTGTATAATAGTAGTCACTTGTTGTGTAGAATCAGTAGGTTGGTCAGAGGCAGAGGTGGTCTCAGTGAATGACCTCATGGGATCATGAACACAAGAATGGAGTGACTAGACAGGGCTCCATGTCTTCCAATGTTGGTCGCAGGTGCCCCATAAGCATGGCAGAGCTAAATGCAAGTCTTTCGCTGTTGATGCTGAAGGTCACATTTGACTCCAAACTTGGGGAAGGGTAAGACTGGACAGCCCCAAAGGCATGCCTGCCATCCTTGAGAGCTCATTCCCTGCCATAGCACTTGTCATAAAATTAGGTCACTGACAAGCCTGGATCTTGCTGTCTTTTCTCTGCAGAAAGGATCTCGGTATTACAGGAAGAAAAAGGTGTCATTTTATTCATTCAGACGGAGAGTACTTACCAGGCCAAGCTTCAAGGTCAAGTCCTCCCTTGGGCCTCTTCCATCTATATGAATTAAATGGCTTCGGCAGGAATATGAAACAGTGTAAATACATCATTGTTAGTGCGTGTTCTCAGCGAGGCTTCAGGGGCACCGAACATGCAGCCACTTGTAATGAGACTCGGTTCCTAGTCATTTCATTGCAATAGCTGCTTAGGCTCAATTACAGCCAGGGCTTCTCATTATTCCTTAGTTGCCAAGTTATTACCTTGTGGGAGAACAATTATTTATATTTTACCACCTTGCCCAGGACATGCTTGTTGCAGATTCTCAGGAAGGCTCATCATCGTGTTCAAAGCAGAAAGAGAGTGAGAAAGCTCACTATGTCCCTGTACACTGTCATGGCTCCATTCATCAGAGTTTTGAGTTATGCAAACACTGGGCAGAGGAGCCTTGGCTTAGAGCAACCATCACTCTTTCTTCATCCCTATGTCCCATGTCCTTTCTTCATTTTCAGGTGTGCCTTTCTCTCACTTGTGTAGGCAAAAGTGGGAAGTGGGGATCAGATCTCGCACTGCCTCCAGTAGCAGGTTTTATTTTATTGCATTTATTATATCCCATCTTTTCTCCAAGGAGATCAAAGTGGCCCTCTTCATTTCCATTTTATCCTTCCTTTCCATTTTATCTCAGGCTAGCCTGAGAGACTGTGACTAGCCCAAGGTCACCCAATGAGTTTCATAACCCTGGGCACAATCCATGGAAGATTACGTCCATACATTATCCAGCAAAGTGGATGAAACTGAATGACAAGGGCCTGACAACGCTCATTAATGTCAGTGGGGCCTGATGCAGTGAGTTGTCTGTGGATCACTCCTGTTGAGCCAAGGAGGAGGCTTCCTGGCTTGAGACTCAGGTTCACATTCCTGCTCAGCTGAGCAAGTGACTGTGGGCAAGTGTCAGAGCTACGTCACTGGCAGCTGTTAAAGCTGAGTAAGGCATCACCCCAATGGCCAGCTACAAGTCATTGCCAAGGAACATACCAAAGCTAGCAAGGCAATTGTTGCCTGGAAAGTTCTAACCCGAAGAGGAAATCGGTATAGCCCTTCCTGCTTTGGGAAGCCCCATTGCCCAGCTTGGGTGGGCAGAGCCAATTCAGTACCCAGGAACCATTTTTACCCAGGAAGATGTTCTGCACTGCAGCCTTGGAGGCTCACAGGGCAGCTGTGAGTTGAACTGTGGATGCACAGCAATAGCTGCTGGTCCTGATAGCAGGTTATTGTTCATCCTGGCATGCCCAACTGTGGGGCAGATAAAACAGGATAAGAATGGTAAAACATTGCATTTCCAGAAAAATCCCATAGAAATGGTAAAGATTACTGGTGGGAGGACAGCATGGCAGCAGGCATAGTGTGGATGGGAACACGATATGAATCTCTCCATTCCTACTCAAATGCTATAAAATGCATCCTCGATCGAAGGTCTTGAGCACAAAGACATTATTCTTTCAAATTGGGGCAAATACTGAAAACACACACCACCACCCCTGGTGTGAAGTATGAAGCACACCTAGCATTTTATACCACCTTTCCCCAAACATTTCTTTCCCTGTCCCCCTGGAGAATATCATCTCTACAAATGCAATTTAAGATTGGAACTGAACTCCTAATTAAAAATGTGACACATATCATCCCACACCTCCTTCTTAGGCTTAACTGTTCCTAAGATTTTTCCCAAAGGACGGCTTTATCCTTGAAGGCTCTTTCTAGACAGAGGTGCTTAACTTCTTCAGGTATGTAAATCATCAAGTTAGTCAGCACAGGTGAGTAAGCATGCATCTCACATATCTGGGACTGTGTGAGAGGTTGTGTTTTTATTTTTTTACAGGTATCAAAATGCAATAGGCAAATTCTATACTATTAATATTTTGGTGTAAAATAAGGAATTTTGGAGGTGGTGAAGCATACCACTTGAACTGGAGGACGGATGTCTATTACCATTTCAGGTTCGCAACTCACAACTGAATCCAAATTGTGAAGACATTTTCAATACAATCCCATTTATTGTGGCTGGCCTAGTTATTTTATTTAGGGACTCTTTTGTACCCAGTAAGGCCATTTCTATTTTGTTTAAGACTATATAGCCTGAAATATAATAAAATATAAACAACGTATCTTGTGGACATCATGGGAGAGATCTGGCTTCAGAGCAGTGTATGAGGAAAGGATCTAGGTGTCACCCTGAGAGTGAGCTTGCAGTGTGATGTAGCTGCTAAAAAGAACAACACTCTAATTCAATCTTAGGCTGCATTAACAGGAGCATAAGAAGGAATACTTTAATTCTGTTCTACACTGGGTCAGGCTCTGCCCTGGGATGCCACATTTTCAGAAGGACATTGGCCAACTGGAGAATGTCCACAAGAAGGTGATGCTGATGGTGCAGATTATTTAAACCAAGTCCCGTGAATAATGGTTGAAAGATATGAGTATGTTTAGCCTGAAGAAGAACAGATTACGGGATATTGCTGGATATGATAGCTGTCTTCAAATATCAGAAGGATTGTCATGAAGTAGACTTGCTCTCTCTTGCTTCCAGAGGGCAGGATGAGCACAAATGGTTGCCAATTGTGGGAGGTTCTTAAGCAGAGGTGGGCAGTCACGACCTTCTGCTAGGGATGCTGTAACTGCACCCTGAATTGCTTATTCTTCACTGAGCAAGAGATGGACCAGATGGCCTCCAAGATGCCTCCCAGCACCATGGGTCTATGAATCAGCTTTGTCATAGCGGCCATGTCTCATACTTTTCCAAAGCATTCATTTGGATTCGGAACTTTCATTTGCCTCCAGTATTCAGAAAAAAGAATCCTAGTGATAGCTTTATATGAAGCCACTACCTATTTCATTGCCTCAGTGAATTTATTACACCAACAAGAACAAGGAATTTGCAGTCTTGATGAACCCAGTTAGAATAGGTGTGTGTGTGTGTGTGTGAGAGAGAGAGAGAGAGAGAGAGAGAGATGCAGCAGTTCAGCGAACTCTCTGTTTTGTTTCCTCCCCATGCTAAATCTAGCCTCCCGTTAACGTAGCAAGTTGGTAAATAAATAATTGACCACAGCTCTGCTGCCCATACTACTGAGTATGACTGACTGTAAGATGTACCTCATTCTTGACAAATGATGTTTGCTCCAATAACAGTTGTCTGGAAGGGTCATTAATTATTGAAACTCATTTTCCTACAAGGGGAAGAAACTCAAATGAGGATTTGCTTCTTGTCATTACAGTTGTTACGTTGTTTAAATGCCAGTGTGGCTTGTAACATTTTTCTCCCTTGCTTGGCTTTGTGGGTGTTTTCAAACAGTGCTCTGAAAAAAAGGGAGCTGAAGAATGGGTGAAGTGGTCATTCAAATGCTCCAGGGCCAACCAAAAGTCTTCAGGTTTACCTGGCTCCCTCCAGGTAGCAGGTGGGAAAACCTAAATCCCCAGGTGGACAAGATTGGCTTATTATTATTATTTCATAGACTTGGTGTGTGTGTGTGTGTGTGTGTGTGTGTGTGTGTGTGTGTGTGTGTGCCTCCTCCCCTTTACCAATTGATCTCAATTTCCAGGTCTCAGTGGTGAGAAGTAGTGCAGAGAAACAAACACCAGGCTGCATGACAACACTAGGGCCTGTTCCCTGTGACATCACCATGGATTGCCCCTAGGCCTCAAGTTTGGGCCTTGAAATTTCAGGGTCTGCGATGCTCCTGACCTGGCAATTCTAATGTGAGAAGACTGTGGTCTGGATCACCTCAAGCCATGGTTTGGAGATTAGGAGTGCACATTCTACATTCCCTTCTGTGATTGGCCGCAGCTATAGATGCTTTTGTGTCCACAGTGGGGCTAACTTTGCTTAGCTATGGCCAGGATTGATGAGAACCAAATTACAAGTTATGGTTCCAATCCATAGTTTTAGTGCTGTCATGGTCAGCTCTAACCATAGCCACCCCCAGTTTGACTGTAATGGCAAGCTATTGTTACAGAAAAGCCTAGAAGGGGAGTTGGTTTGTTAAGAGAACAGGAGGGAACACATTCCTTCTGCATCTCCACACCAATTGTGAGGGAACATGATGACTAAGTGACTCGTGCTTCCTGTTCTCCATAGCTGCCAAGTTATCCCTTTTTTTAAGGGATTTTCCCTTATGCTGAATAGGCTTCCTCGCGAGAAAAGGGAAAACTTGGCAGCTATGCTGTTCTCTTTCTGAAGCGGAACCCTTGCATCTTCCCCTGCCATGAGAAACACAAGCTCCGAATGTAGATATACTTTGCCATTTCACTTCAGGCGGAGACACACAAGTGTCATTTTGGATACTGTATTACAAAGCAGCTCAGAAAATACCACCCTCCATTTTCTGCTTTCTTCTCTCTTCCTAACTTCGCCTTTTTACTTAGACAGAGTTCAGCTCTAGCTGAAAATGATAAGGAGAATTAAAACTGTTCCTCTAATGAAGGGACCACACAAGTCCCAAAAGGGGCTGCCAGCCTGTGCCTTTAGCCTCATCTCCATTGCTGCATGTCTCCAGGTTCCCCACATGTTCCAGGATAAAATCTGAAGCAAGGAGCCTGTTTCACTGACTTAGGCTCCCATGCAAAAGCCCTCATGGAGGGGCATGCAGCAAGACTGATGAATGGCATGGTTGGGGCAGAGTTGGTGAGGCTTGAGGAGGCAGCACAGTATGAGGAGAGTTGCAAGCGCCAGACAGAGATGTCCAGGCCTGAAGTTCCCCATCTTCCCTCTAACGGATCCTGCCAATTCAGTTTCCTGAATCCAGGATCAAATGTCTCATTTTGTTCTGATGTTCAGACAGCCAGAGACCCTGCCTGGAAATTAGGAGGAGGAAACAGGCCGCGAAGAGCACATCTGGCACAGCACAAGGCTAGATATGTTTGTCAGGAAGTCAGCCTCATTGAGTTCAATGGGATTTACGCTTGGGTCAGTATAGGATTGCAACATAAATTATGTATGGCACCTGCTTCTGAATCGCTTGGCCTTTGAATGTGATATATTTGCAAAGCACCAAATGAAAGAATGGAATGGAGCTCTGGTGACACATTCCTGAAGATGGTGAGTGCCTGTTGTCGGTTAGGTCAAGTATTGCAAGGGACCTATGCGACTCCCAAACGCCTTGCTGTGAAATAGCAGAACGTTGCTAAAAGCAACCAGTGGGTTTTTTTTTAAAAAAAGGAAGAAGGTAATATGCGTTCTGCAAGGTTTCTTCTACAAATGCTCCTCCATTTATTATTGCACTAAAATATTTATACTAGATGCTTTCCCAAGAACCAGGCTGATTGTGAAAACAATTTCCTGGCTTTTTCCTTTCATGGATGTATGTTGAAGTTCAGATTTACAACCTGTGGGGCTATATTCCGTGCTTGCTTATACGATTATGAAGTTGTGTAACTCTTCTGAAAGCAGACTCCAGTTGCACCAAGCTTGTACATGCTTGGAAATGAGAGCAGAGCTTGACTTTCATATCATGTGGAGCTTGCTTGATAGTTCTGTGCCACCAAGGAAGGGACTGGAAATGATGGGAGCAGTTGCACTTGTTGGGTGCCATGGTTAAGCTCAAACAGAAAAATAATAGACTTATAAATTCCATATTACGCTGCATCTTATTTGGTGTTCTGTGTATGAAATGAAGGCAAGAGCTCAAAGATTTATTAGTGGTGCTTTAGAGCATTATTGAAATTAAGATTTAACCATCTGTGTAATTTGCTAGAACCAGAGTTTTAGCATTTTTGATATGGTATATGCTGTTATTTGCAAAGCAGAGATGTACTAAACTGCTTTCATGGGAACAAAACTACCACAATGTCTTTATTTCCAAGGTACGTTCCTACAAAAGTATTTTTTAATTGAGTGAACTCTGGTTACACCCACCCCTTATGCTTAAAGCATTCTTATACCTTTTTAGCAGTCATGGTTTTCCCCAAAGCATCATGGGAACTGTAGTTTGCTAAGGATCCTGAGCATTGTTACAAGACCCCTATTCCCCTCACAGAGCTACAATTCCCAGAGTTTCTTGGGAAGAAGGATTGATTGTTAAACTACTCTAAATTGTAGCTCTGTGAGGGGAACAGGGGCCTCCTAACAATGCTCAGCATCTTTAGAAATTACAGTTCCCAGGATATTTGGACGAAGCCAAGATTACATAAGAATGCTTTTAATGTAATTTTTGGATGTGGCCTATGTAGTGCTTTTTAAATGGGGGCATGCACAGGGGCGTAACTAGTAGCTCTGACACCCAGAGGTGGGGGCGGAGGGCAGCGTGGTGAGCTGCCCACGGAGTCCGCCTGGTGGACGCCCAGGAGAGATGTGTGGCTTGGGCGCGCTGCAGGCCAGGCCCCGTGGTAAATGCCGACCCCCGCGGTGTGCCATTTTGTCACCCCCTTCAAGGATGACACCTGGGGCGGACCACGCCCCCCCCTACGCCCCTGGGTGCTGAAACTTTTCAGCCTGTAGTGTAGATGGATCCTTAGCTTCCCCATCAGTTTGCATTTTGAAAGGTTGGTGGGGCCACACACTTGCCAGTCACATGATGTCACCATGATGTCAGGCGACACATTTATTCCTTGCAGCATTACTTGAACTCTAGCTGTCCTGCAATGGAAATGATTCTTTGGGTAACTAGGCCCCAAATTATTTAGGATTTTAAACCAACGTATTACATGACTAGAAGCCAATGCAGATGATAAAGCAGTGGCATTATATGCTCATGTACTGTACTGCTAGCAATCTCGCTGCTCTGTTGTAGAGCGAATTATGGTTCCAAACTGTTTTCAAGGCAGCCCTGTGACATTTCCATATTCTAAGTGTTCTTAGATGCAACTCAGTCACTCCAGAGGCATGAAAAAAATACATATTCACAATCAGTGACCAAGGATAATTTTCTAGTTTTTAAAACTAAATTGTCCCACCACACAATAATTTCCCCCATTAACTTCTTTTGTCCTTATTGGTGCTGCATAATCTTTTGTATTTTTTAAAGTGGGTTCCTTGGCACCTAATACCCACAAACTGCAGGCTTGGTGCCTCCTCTATCATACACCTGTTATACCTGCCCACTTACGAACCAATGAATCCATTCTAATAAACCCCAGTATGAAGGCTGTTTATGATGAGCAGGAATATTACATTGGACTCTGGTAGGCAAAGCTTTCTGTTCTTTAGGTATAATTTTAGGCACAGTATATTAACAATGCATGCCTTCTGAGAACTCACTTTTGTTTCATTGAATGACTCCAGGTTCTAGTATTATGAGGGGGGGGGAATCTCTGTGAATAGTCTTACCTCCATTATGTACCCACTTACTCACATTTTTTCTAAACCAAAAGGCCTTGAAACTTTCCTCAAAGGGGAGTGGCCCCAGCCCTTTGATCACTTTGGTGCCCTTTTTCTAGAGTTGCCAGCTCTAGAATGTCTATTTTGAGATGTGCCCATCAGAGCCATCTAATTTCAATAATCATCTATTAACTAGAGCTAACCAGGTTTCCCCCCCTCCTTCGCAATGGCCTTATTCTGAAAGGAAATGCTGCAATTTCCACAAGAATAAAGAGAGAAAAGCTGCAAACATACTTTTAAAAAAGAGACAGCGAGAGAAGAAAAATGTGGCTTAGGCATTCTTGATGTCTATTTTGGCTTTATCGCTATTCTCTGAAATAGTCTATAACCAAGAGCACAAAAGGACACCATTCTACTGTTGCAGGTAGCAATAAGATAGATATTTTATTACTACTACTGTAGACAAATATAAACTGATAAACCAATATCATTTCTCCCCCATTATTCATTTTGTATATTCCAAGGTCTGGGCTTTGCTAGTATTGTCAATCCTGTTATGTTGGATTCTATATAAAATGGCAAAGCCTAATAATAATGGAACCTAAGAAGCAGGTAACCATCTGTGATACAGCATAGGCATCAGGGAGTTTGTATTGTACTGCTGTATTTCTTTGGTACCTGCTTACTTTTTCTTTTGTAAATTGCAGGCTATTGACAAAAAAGAGACAAGAAAGAATCACAACTAGTTTGGGGGAGTGTCTTCTTTTTCACTTGCTTATTATCTGCTTGTTTCAGCAAAGAAGAAGAAAATATTAGCTGCAGTACAGCGGCATTGCTTCAAAGATAGGTGATGATATAAAACATTGCCGATCACATTTGTGTGGAGTTTGGATTGCAAGATGAAAACAAGTCCTGGCTTAAACAACTTGCTGCGAAGATGAGCTTTGACACTCACCTACACTCCAAAATATTGTAATGAGACTAAATCAGTTTCTGGGCTCCCCCCTGCCAACCCTATAGCCCTGACCGTGAAAAGAGACTGCCCAATAGGTCAAATGGGATGGAGAAGCTTGGCAGATTCCCTTTTGTTGGGAGACTAGGCCTTTGTAAAACTAAAGAGATGGTCAGGTATGGGTGATGAGTTGCTATAGAAGCTAAATGACTCTAGACACTTCTGGTAAGGGTCATGTCTTTCTCTCCTCTCCTCTCTTGGCGGTAGATGATGCCATCAAGGTATCTGTTGTGTGAAAGAGAACAATAGACTGAAAGTCCGGGCTTGCTCTCTGTGGGAATCCAATGCTGTGGCATTGGCAACCCTTAGAAACCTAATGGGGGAGTAAGATGTGCTAAAGCTGTGGACTTTCCATTTTATACTCAGTGTAGACAAATGTGTAATTAAAACCTTAAGGCCATAAGTCCCAGTGACTTTCAATTCAAGGAAACCAGTCCCAGAGCATGCACTGGAATGGGGGGCTTTTAACAATATAAACCATGAAGGGCTATTGGATGCGCTGACTCCATGCCTGCCTCTGCCATGATCCCACTGCACTCCTTTCTGCCCCCACTCCATTGGCAGAACATCTACACTGGTGGAACTTTCCACCAGCTTGTGGAGCAGAGGACTTCTGATGGTGTAAGTGTCATCCTGCTGTCAAACATCTGACGCTGCTCTGGAGCAGCACTTACGTTGCTTCCTCTTGACCCTCAGTCGCCTTTCAATGTGCGGTTTAGATTACACCCAAAAGTTGCTATTCTGTCAGGTTTGAGGAATCCTCTTCCTCCCCCCCCCAAAGGCACCAAGAGGCGGGGAGGAAACATGAAAGTTCTTATGTATGATTTATTCAGTCATCACGGTAAAAGACAAAGAATTCCTGTCATTCCTCCATAATGCCCCCTTCCCTCTCTAGCAACAACACCTGCTTCTACAGCATCTGTCCGTGGACAATTGTCCCTGTGTTCTCTGTTCTAGCACCCTTAACGAATGCCACATTTTGGGAGAAAGGGGGTTGGGTACACTGTCCAGTGACGTGTCAGCTAGCTGCTCTGCCTCCCCCCCTCCTCCTAACCCAGCATAATTCTGCTGTTCGCCTGCCTCTGAGCTGCTATCTTCCTCAAAGCCCTGCTGTAATTCAAGACTGCCTTCATCCTCTCTGGAAACTACAGGAGAAGGGTGGTGGGAGCAGAGGCGGAGAAAGGTGGGTGCGGTCTGCCCCAGGTGCCATCCCTGAGGGGAGTGACATCGCCGCACTCGTGGCGGGTGGCGCACCCCTCGGACGCTCGCAGCGGGAGGCTGCAGCCCCCCAGAATGCTCACCCTGTCCCCTGGGACATTCGCCTTGCCCCCTGGGACGCTAGACCTACCCCATGGGTGGCTAGCTCCACCCCCCCCAGGTGCATGCTGCTCCCAGTGCCAGAGCAGCTAGCTCCACCTCTGGGGGGAGAGCTCCATCATTCCTCCTCCTCTTTAGTACAATCCCTGACATCTAAACCCTCTTAACTGAGAGTAATTCCATTTGAATGTCCCATTCAGGGAAGGGTCATAGGCTCCGGCCCAGACCAGTCAGCTCCTCAGCTACATGAGTCCTGTTTCATGCCCAGCAAGAGGCAAGCCTCGCTTGGTTCAGAGCCCTCGTGGTGTTGGTGGCAACAAATGATTTAAATGGCATCATTTCCCCAAAATAATCAGACTGCAAATATTTCCAGGAAGCCCTGTTAGTAGCTGTTCCTCCTGCTGAGAAATGGAAGAATGTTAACAATTTCTAATGTGATTTGCTAGGTACTCCACTAATCCAATTAGTCCGTATCATCCAATTAGCTGAAATAATCCAGATTAAATTATGCCATAAGCAAAAGGGAGGTGTGCTGGGTGCCAGAGGTGCCACTAGGCTAAACCTTACAGCGGCCGAGGCTCACCCCAAGAGCCAGCCATATGAGCTAGGAATGAAATGAAATTTTGTACAACTTTAAAATAGGGAAGCGACTTGGTATTTACAATGCAGAATTTTAAGTATCTATTACTCTATATATACCCTGATAGGATTGTATCCATTGCCACAGCTCCACTAGCACAGTGGATTTCCATGCATGTGAAAGAGCTTCATCTTCCTTCCTGCTCCTCATCCCTGTGCACCTTCAAAAGCAGATATGGGAGATTAGGGACCCCTCCAAAGCAGATTTGTGGGGGGAGGAGAGGAAACCAAAGTCCTGTTGCACTGGTGGAACCATGCTGGTGCATAATTAGGTAGAGCCCATAATTAGGATTGTAATCCTAAATAGACTCACTGGGTAAATTCTATTGAATGCAAATAGACTAAAAATGTGGAGGTTTGTGGTTTAAGTCAGGAGTGTTCTAAAACTTTTTTTTTAAATAAAAATTGAAACACAGGCAATTGCCTTATTATACCAAGGGGTAGGTCAGGGATGCAGTCCTGGTCTTCAGTAGTTGCATGGTGCCCTTCTCACACAAGTAACGTGTGAAGGGGGCTAATGTGGTAGGCATTCCACAAGAAAGGTGCCACCACTAAAAATCTCCTGCTTCTTGTGAATGCCAGTCTTGCTCAGGCCAAGGAAGGCAACCTGAAAACTCCACCCCAGATCATCTAATGGCCAAGGAGGGTCTCATAAGAGAAAGCAGACATAAGAGCACACCTGAGTGATCATTTGTTTAACACTCTTATTGAAGCTTATGCCTAGAACTGTTCCTGTTTATCTACTGCATTATTAACCACAAAAAGGGCACGATCCAGCCAAACACCATCACTTTTAAGTCCTCACTACTATTGATAGGAGAGAGTTATGCAAATACAAAGCTCATCCATTAATATTAGTGGGGACTGTAGTCCTTAACTTAGGTTGCAATCCTATCCGCAGTTCTGAGAGTTTGCTTCGTTTAGCTTAATGCTGTTTATGTCCAAGGGACTGGACTGCAAGTTTTCATTATGATATCTTTTTTAAAAAAGAAAACGAACTGGGAAAAGATTTTTTGAAATACTGTTCTTAAATAAATAAATGTGAAACGGTATGAGGGCATTCTTCCAAAGCTTGCATCATGCAAGGAATATTTGCTCAACACTTGTTTTGACTTGTTTTTTTCAAAATGCATGTTGGTTAGACTTGAATGCTTCTCCCAGGGTGACTGCTGGAGTCTGGTGTGTAATTATGTATTTAGGACATAGGTTATCTTTCGTTTTAGAAACAACTGATATGGAAATAAATTGGGCTGTATTTGTAATGGTTAGGGGATGTTTTCACTATTCAAAGTACTCTCAATGCATTTAGCTCAGGGGTCAGCAAACTTTTTCAGCAGGGGGCCGGACCACTGTCCCTCAGACCTTGTGGGGGGCCAGACTATTTTTTTTGGGGGGGGGGAAATGAACAAATTCCTATGCCCCACAAATAACCCAGAAAAGCATTTTAAATAAAAGGACACATTCTACTCATGTAAAAACACACTGATTCCTGGACCGTCTGCGGGCCGGATTTAGAAGGCAATTGGGCTGGATCCAGCCCCCAGGCCTTAGTTTGCCTACCCATGATTTAGCTCAATCTCTCTCTCTCTTTCTTTCTCTCTGTGTAGTAGTAATCATTTCTTAGCTTTTGCATTCTGTGGTCAGATCAGTGTGTACTAATAATTTGAAGAAAATGAAAACAGGTTATGCAGGATTTGTAGCTTAAACCCAAGCCAATGAAAACAAAACATTTGACCTTGTCTCTTTTTATAATATTATCTCAGTGACAAGATTTTGCATGTATGTGTGTGTGTGTGTGTGTGTGTGTTGCACATGCATGCATTTTTCAAGCACAAAGCAAATTTGCCTAGTGGAATTGCAGCTGCCTAGTGGAATTGCAGAATGTTCTGTGCACACTCCTGCTATGAAGTCACAATATTGCAAAGCAATTCCCTTCAAACCTCTCCATATGTAGGATGCCACATACCTGAAATTACTTTTGGAAGGGCTTCCATTGGACAAGATGACCTCTGGATCCCTTCCAGCTCTTCAATTCTATGATTAGAAGGAGCCTTCATTTTGAAGGGCTGTCCCATCCAAGCCTGATTTAATGATAAAGAACCGTAAGAAAATAGAATGGGGGGGGCGGTTTGGAGTTGCCCCCAACAGGTAGCAGAGTGAGTCAGTCTTCTTCACTGTGGACAAATGCACTGCTTTTTTTCTTTTTTCTTTTAGACTCTAGCAATTACTTCTAAATTCACATCTGGTACCACTGTACTGAGCAAGATGAACTTAAGAATGGAAAAATGAGAAACTGAAACTGACATCCATTGTTGCCTTTCTCTACTTGCTACCCATTTACATACTCCCCTCCTGTCTATTCTCCTCATCTCTCTTTTCCCTGTGTCCCTCCTGGCTTCCTGGCCAAGCTCCCAGGGTAGTAGCTGACCCCACACCATGGGGGTTCTGGTGGCTCTTGATGCTTCCAGATTTCTTGTGGTCTTGCAAGGTGTCCACAATGGGTGCCAGAGACTGTTGCCACGCTGGATCGCTACTGTGTTTCTCCGAAAATAAGACACCGTCTTATATTTATTTTTCCTCCAAAAAATACACGGTGGCTTATTTTCAGGGGATGTCTTATTTTTAAATTACATGTCCAGCCTAGCCTCTTCCTTGGCGCCCTCCAGAACTGCGCCTATCACTATGTCTTATTTTCAGGCTATGGCTTATATTGCTCAAATGCTTAGAAATCCTGTTACAGCTTATTTTTTATGGGTGTGTCTTATTTTAGGAGAAAGAGGGTACCTCAGGAAAGACAAGTGACAGTACACTGCATCCTGACAGTGGCTCACAGTTTCACTAAAACAATACTTAAAAACTACCCACAGACTTAGATATGGAGTTGCCAAGCTGTTGCACCGTAAGGTCCCCAAGTATATCTTAATTTTCATCAGTTGGGGGGGGGGAGTTCAAAATGAAAACCACCAATCATTATGCGGGCTTAGAAAAAAATATGCAGACTGCCACATTGTCATAGAAATATAAAGAAAGACATTTTTTAATAGATAGAGCTCAGAAAATAAACATTCTTATATATGTAACAATTGAATTCACAGAAACTTCATTAGACTATTTATTTCTTTTATTTACAGAAAGGCATAAATGGCTAACATCAAAGTTGCAAAGTGGTATATGTAAGAAGATATGGAGGCTGCTGCTGAATGAAGCCAGTGGCCCATCTAGTCCAGCATCCTGTTCTCACACAAGCAGGACCTGAGCGCAACAGAGTTCCCTCCATTTGTGACACACAACAATAGGTTTTCAGAAGTGTACTGCATTGCTATTCCCTGAGGGCTTGCCTAAAAATAAAAGTTTTTAGTACGTGTCCAAAACTACAGATTGTCGATGCACAATGCAATGCACCCATATGGAGTATATTCCACAAAATGCCATCAGGCTGAATGCTGTCTTCCAAGTAGCTGCCAGGCGGACTTCAGGATCATGTGGCACTCCTGAAGAGTTTAGTGTTCTTTCATTACATGAGATAGACTCTGGACGATATTAGCCATCCTTATTTATTAGATTTTTTTTTTGCTTTGTTCCCTCCCAGTAAATGTCTAAGTTCATTCCTCTGCAAGAAATAGTGGATTCACTGTCTGAAAAGACCCAAAGCTTCTGATTCTGAGCTTATAGGTCCAGCTTCGACACCCAGCACCCAGGGGTAGTTGCTGGGCCCTCAGCACTCTGGCAGGGGCCACTGGTGTTGATGTCTGCCTTGGCCTCACCAACGCCGATGTCTGCTTTGGCTCTTCAGCCTGCCTGTTTACCCAGTGGTGGCTTTAATGGATGGTGTCTGGGAAGCCTTCTGCCATTTTAATTTTCCCAGCATGACCTGAAATAGCAATGGTTGGGGAGGCTTGTGGTTGATAGAGCTGGACCAGGGGTCAGCAAACTTTTTCAGCAGGGGGCCGGTCCACTGTCCCTCAGACCTTGTGGGGGGCTGGACTATTTTTTGAAAAATATATATGAATGAATTCCTCCTATGCCCCACAAATAACCAAGAGATAAATAAAAGGACACATTCTACTCATGTAAAAACACCAGGCAGGCCCCACAAATAACCCAGAGATGAATTTTAAATAAAAGGACACATTCTACAGTACTCATGAAAAACATGCTGATTCCTAGACCATCCGTGGGCTGGATTTAGAAGGCGATTGGGCCGTTTGGGGACCCCTGAGCTGGAATTTTGACATTACACTGTATTATTATTATTATTATTATTATTATTATTATTATTATTATTATTATTATTTCTTTCCCAGAATGAGGAAATTGCTGGGCTGGATTTCTCTTGGAAAGTAAGACTAAAACTGAATTGAACCAGGAATTGAACCATCTTCCTTCTGAGTGTTGGACAAAACACCACTCCCTGCTAGTTTTGCTTTAACTTAAAAACAAACCCTGGGCCAAAGTTAAAGCAAAGAGTTGCCTTTCTAATTAAGCAGCATTCAGATATGGCCTTCGCTTTTGCTCACAGGTTGAGTGATGAACTTCAGTGAAAGCAGATGGCCACAATGGTATTAAAACCTAAAGACTTCATTTAGGCTTTTAATTGAAAACAATTGGACCCTGCTGGATGGTAATTACTTTGCCTGTTTGCAAATAACATCCCAGCACTTATACCTATGAAGGAAAAACCCCAGCAACAACCCTGAAACTGAGTTAATAAGAATGCCTTATCTGCATATTGTAAGCAAGGAGCATCAAAGACTGTTTTTTGCTTTTAGACTCTCTAAGAATGCTTCAAGTGGTCAGTGGCATGAAAAAGAAACTGCACAGGAACAGAAAAGGAAAACTGAATTTTCCATTTTTTGTAAATGAAACAGCCTGCAACACACATAGGTGTTCCTACCTAATTTCTACTCAAGAGTCAACCCATTTGTAATTAAAGTTCAGCATGCTTATGATTTTCAGTAGGGCTATTCTGAATTTAGCTACATACAACCCTAGTCCCTCTCTCTCTGCCTCCCTTTCTTTCTGAAGGTATAAACATAAATATAGAGATATACCGTAAATTGTTGAATCTCTCTCTCTCTCTCTCTCTCTCTCTCTCTCTCTCTCTCTCTCTCTCTCTCTCTCTCTCACACACACACACACACACACACACCACAATGCAACATTCCAACGTTTTCTCTCCCCCACCCTGCAATAACCCACTATAAACTTCTGATCACATTAAATATACCAGATTTTAATTTTGAGTGGTATGTACTGGAACCTAGACTGTACAAATAGACTGGAAGTTCATAGCTGCATTTCACTATGCTGTCATCTTCACTGATACTGTATAGTAATTTCCACTTCTCATTTTTAGATGGTACAGCCTACTATTTGGTACAAATTCAACCTGGCTGTCACCAGAAATTCCAGTAAATTCTTCTGTAACCATTTATATATTATATGTTCAACCTAATTTGGAAAATACATCTGTGGCCATACCTAGCCATACAGTCAATATTTATTCAATTCTATTTTCATTTTCCTCTCTTAAATGCTCATGCTGCTTTCCTCTCGTTGCTGATATCCTAACCATCTCCTAGGAAAAGCTACCCCTGAAATTGTTCCTTCCCTTCTATGTATGTGAGTTTTCTCTTTCTTTCCCCTAATCCAAGAATAAATATATAGACTTCCATCCCTATTATTCATGTGTACATATGATTTTCCTCCAAGTTGGCATAGACAGCTGGGAATAGTAGGTTATTTTTTACAAAGAGAGGTGACAGGATTCTAGCATACTTTGAGATCACATCAAGGCTAGCCCAGCCCAACAATACAAACCACTCAAGTGCTCATTGCTATGGTGGCATCAGTGAAACATTGTGTGATTGAATAACTGTATCCCAGAATGCTTTGCGGTGATGTGCAATCTGAAAGTGGCAGCCTAGCACCTTCTGTGGCAAGCTTGGGGCAAGGGTGGGCAGAAGGTCAATTGGGATCAATTGGTAGATCTATGGGTTCTTAGCTTAGGGACTGCCAAGGCAGTGAAAAAAAAAACCCCAACAAGATTTCAGAGATGAAAGACAAGGAGATGGCCATATGAACAGAGAGGAAGCCTCTTCCAGCTTGTGACATCTAACTTGCAGCAATGGTTGCGTCTCAGGTAGAAACTTAATAGGTGATGCTATACCCATTGTTGCATCTCCATGGAAGGAATAGTATCACCTAATTTCTGCCTGGCATGCAGCAGTTTAGAAGTGCAGGAGGTTTGCAAGTAGAAACATGGTGACCCTACTTGCAGCCCTATTGAACACTTGCAATGTCTAAATTGGCCCTTGGCAGTCTTCTGGTCAATACCCCTATTCTGTAAGTTAACAAGTGTGTAATGGATACAAGCACTTGTGTTTCAGGGAATAAGTTAATCTTTAGCTGCCTAATACTGCATTTGCAGGAGCTTCCAGTGCAAGCAAAGAATCCCCAAACTGCCTCTCTCTTTTTTGGGGGAAGATAAATGTCGTTTTCTGACTGGCACTGTGATCGCTTTGGAGACAATTCTGTAGATGATAGCCTTGATAAGATCCTGCCTAGCAAATTTTCTGTGTTCATACTTAGCTTCTACATGGTGGGAAGCATCCTGTGTATCTGTAGGGGCAAAACTGCAAAGAACTGCATTTATTTTTATGCCCGGAACCTGTGACAAATAAGCAACTAGAAACTAGTTACATCTGAAAAGTAATGTGAGCAAGTGCCATTATTTTTAGCAGGCGGGTAATAACTACTCTCCACTGGTTCTATACGACATAATTGCACACTGTAATTGCTGCTTGCAGCTTTGCAGGGCTTGCGGTGTATAGAAAACTATTTTAAAGGTATATGTAAGGCATAAGCTCTATTGATTTGTAGTACACAAAAGCAGTAAACATCTGCTAGCTTTGATTAAAGCTGAAGTGAAGCCGAAGCTCTTAATCAATCTCTAAAGCTGCTCTGAATATATCACAAAGCGATACTGATTATTGCTATTATATGGCAAACTAGGGCATCCAAGAAAGAATGGAAGGAAACGATTCTCTCCCTTCCTCTGGGAGCTATGGGTTGTATAATGCTGTCTTTTATTCAGAAATACACCTGGAGGGGTTACCACACACGCTAAGATATGATGACAAACTGAGAATATGATGCTTTAAGGAAGGATATTATTCAAGGATTCTTCTTCTTTAAGGCTGGGCTGAAACAGGTAAGGGTGCTTTTCATTATCATTGGCTCCCCCTGTGAAAAGTATTCCCAGTGGTTTTTTATTTGTGTGTGCAAAACTATTGCTGGAGAGGAAGTGTGGTCCTTCTGCACCTTCTGGTACTGGTGGAATTCTGGAACGAAGCATCTTTGTGGCCCTGATTGGCTGCCGCCAGGTGTCCTTGTCTGTTTTCCAAAAAAAGGTCTTCTTCTGCCTAGGAAAGAAACTGATGTCATCATATAACCGGAACTGGTGACGTGATTACTTCACTGAGGACAAGCAAAGGCTAATGAGATGGAAATGAGGTGGCAGAAGGCTGAGGTCATAGAATAGATTGCACCATTTCAGACTGCAGGTGGGGAAACATATTGCAGAATGCTTTTCCATGTAAAAACAAACTTCCTAAAAGTTAAAAAAGCTTGCAGAACAACAAAATGGTTAGACTAGAACCTTCCATGACATATACTTTCAATATTGTAAAAATAATAAAAGAACTGTTTTTTATATATGTAATTGTTTTAATTGAATTTATACATGCAGCTGTTTTAACTGTTTTTATACAGGCAATTGTTTTATATATGTTTTTACTGTATTGTGAAATCGCGTTGAGATGCTTCACAGGAAGTGATCCATAGATGAAATAATAACAATACTACAAATATGCAGTATCCCAGCCATGCATTGGAGTCTAGTGTGATTTGTAATGGAGAGGGTCATGTGTCCTGCATTTAGTTAGGTTGTGTACACGCTCACGTTTACTCTGCTTTCAGTGTGCTCCTACCACTATTTTGTTAAGTGGTATACACACTATGGACATGTTCACACCATACATTTAAAGTGCTATGATACTACTTCAAAGAGTCATGGCTTCCCCCAAATAAGAGTGGTTACAAGGCTCCTATTTCCCTCAGAGCTTTGGAGCTCAGAGTGATTTTAAAATCAATTCCCCCTCTTAGGGAACCCTGGGGTTTGTAGCTCTGTAAAGGAAGCCACAAGAGCTAAGGTTGGGGTAAGATTTGGACTTAGACTTTGTTTAGGCCCCCAAAACCAATGGCCATTCTCCAAGCCAATACTTGTTTTTTCTATTCTTAGAATGGTCCCCATTTTTTTTCTTTTCCTTTTTTAAAACTGCAGCAGTGTGTTAACCTCTGTGGCCCTGTCTTTGGTAAATGGGGAAATGTTGCAAAGCACCATTGTTAGTCTGGATTTCTGATCTATGGGTTAAGCTTTAAAAGAACTCTCTTCACTTGAAAAATCACATTACTGTAAGAAAACTGTTTACTTTCTATTGTCGCAAGTGACACTTAAGACTACTGTAAGTGAAAGAGATTAGAGAGAAAAATTGTCTCTATTTTCCTCTTCTTTCTTTACCTGGCTCTTCCAGTAATGCTACATACAGAGACAAGTTTCGTCAGTTTCTCCATACAGCCCTTCACTCAGATTCTCAAAGGTTCCAGCGGATGAGACAAAATATACCAGACACAGCACTGTGATCCAAATACTTCTGTGACCAGGGCGCTCCTTGCTGGATATGGCATGGGAAGCAGTGAAACAATATGAGCCACTTCTGCAATGGCACCTAGTTGTGTACTGAGGCATATACCCTTGTGCAGTGCTTTCCCCCCTAGAAAAATAGGTGCTGGTACTCACAGTGGGTAGCGCTGTGGGTTAAACCACTAAGCCTAGGGCTTGCCGATCAGAAGGTCAGAGGTTCGAATCCCCACGATGGGGTGAGCTCCCGTTGCTCGGTCCCAGCTCCTGCCAACCTAGCAGTTCGAAAGCACGTCAAAGTGCAAGTAGATAAATAGGTACCGCTCCAGCGGGAAGGTAAACGGTGTTTCTGCGTACTAGTCTGGTTCGCCAGAAGCAGCTTAGTTATGCTGGCCACATGACCTGGAAGCTGTATGCCGGCTCCCTCGGCCAATAACGCGAGATGAGTGCCGCGACCCCAGAGTAGGTCACGACTGGACCTAATGGTCAGGGGTCCCTTTACCTTTACCTTTTACTCACCATGAAGTTGTTACAGTTAAGAAAGAAAATTCCACCTAAACATTAGGAAGAACTTCCTGACAGTAAGAGCTGTTCGGCAGTGGAATTTGCTGCCAAGGAGTGTGGTGGAGTCTCCTTCTTTGGAGGTCTTTAAGCAGAGGCTTGACAGCCATCTGTCAGGAATGCTTTGATGGTGTTTCCTGCTTGGCAGGGGGTTGGACTGGATGGCCCTTGTGGTCTCTTCCAACTCTATGATTCTATGATTCTAAGTGTCACACTTTTTAACAACAACAAAAAAGAGGTTCCGATACTGCATACTCTTGAGTACCCCCCTAAAGAAAAACACTGACCTTGTGGGATTGTGTGGTTAGACTTCACAAGTGAAACTGAAATTGGCTTTGGCTGAAATGCCAAAGGCCACATGTGAAGGCCTCAGTGGACATGGAAATTTCTACCCCTCGTTATGAATACACACACGGCACACATAGCATGATAGAAGGCCAAGTGGTACACTGATTCCTCGTTTAACCACCCAAGGCCTGTTGGTCTGTAATATAAAGGAGAGAGGATTTGATTCATTAAACTGTGAACAGGAAAGAGCAGTGTATAGCTACAGTACCCAACCAGCTTCAGAATCCTTCATTTTTCAATTTGTGTTAGATTCTTGAGTGCCCCTACAGTGGTGCTTATGGATGCTATGTGAAGACAAAGAGGGTTTCCTGACCCTTGAGACATTCTATAGACCTGGTGGGAATGTGGTGCTTGTGGATGCTATGGCACTCTTGCGGTCTTTCCCTGACACCCTTGAAGCCTCTGAGCCCCTACCTCACTGCCCCCTTGGTCATGAGGTAGTGAGGGTGGTTACTTAAAAAGTTCTAGAGTGGAAGTTGGAAGGTGGAAGAGTCTTTCTCTCTTTCTGACCCCTCTATCTGGAGTGGGCTGATCTGGGGGAAGGGGAATATAAATGACTAGAGGGTGTGATGTTCATAGTACCTATGAAAAACACAATCCAAATTCCCCATCTTGCAATTTGAACCTGTTATTTCAGGTGCTACCTTCTGGAACCACAGAAAACAAATTGACTCCATCTACGCGGCATCCCTTCAGATGGCTAGTGTACTGCATCTCGATGGTCTTTTCCCCTTTGAGCTAAACACCCGCAGCTCTTTCTGAGAGAGACAGAAAGAAGCAGCTGATGCAAAACAACATGGTATATACGCAGTGCATATGCCAGCCACTTGCTTTTCTTTGAATAACAAAATTTTCACAAAAGCCCAGGATTTTACTCAAGTGGGAAGCAAACTCAGCCTCTTGGCTGCTTATGGGATTGATGAAGTGCTCTTACACCACTCTGGACTGCCATGTCCTATGGAGGGGCATTCCTACCAGGTCTATAGAATGTCTCAAGGGTCAGCAAACCCTCTTTGTCTTCATGAGATTACTGGAATGAATGAATTAGCTAAGCAAAAATGGGTTGGATGATAACACATGCGTGGCTCTCCAAACAGTGAGAACCTGCCTGAGGTACAGAATGCAACACTATCTCAACTTTGTCACAGAAAGAGTTAAAAAGATATCCCTGTAGTCATAAAAATAAATAAAAACGGAGCTGACATTTAAGCCCAAGTGACAGATTTTCTCTCCAGCTCCCACACAGACAAGTGCCATAACCTATCATATTAAGCTGGCAGTGAGAAAGAACAGTAACAAAAGAAAGCAATATCGTTTTACTGGATTTGTTATGTCTACATTGTGCTGATCTACTGTGCTTGCACTCTCTTCAGACATCGTGTACGGATGGGCTTGGTTCCTGGGAGCCTTTATGTGACGTGAAGAATTTTATCCAAACCAGCTCTCTCCTCCAGTTTCCTTTGCAGATGGATAGTCCGAAGTGAATACGCACAAGAATCTTACAACTACATGATAAATTCTTTAGGTTGCATGCACTGCATCCTTTTTCTTTCACCCCTTTTATGGCAATGCAGAGTGTTCGGTTTTCTTTGGACCTGCCCACTTCTCTGTATCTTACAGCCACCCATGAACACGACTGGAGGTTAGGCTGGAATTTCAGTTTAAGCAATCCTTTAATTACAGGATCAGTTCAAATTTTAATTGAGAATCATTTTGCAGAAAAACAGTAAGTTCGGTTTGAAATGTTACTTTTTTTTTTTTAAAAAAAAAGGGCACGGTCCAGCCAATTGCATCCCATTGTTTTCAACAGGAGTGTTAAGCAAGTGCTTAAATTGTCTCTGTTGAAATCAATAGTTGAAAGCTATTAACTTTCGCTGGCTTGTGCCCATTGATTTTACGTAACTGTTTGAGCTAATCCTGTAATTTGTATATCAAAAATGTGAAAATTATGAAACGCATTCATTCTTACATGTCTGTTGTTGTTGTTGTTTAGTCGTTTAGTCGTGTCCGACTCTTCGTGACCCCATGGACCATAGCACGCCAGGCACTCCTGTCCTGCACCGCCTCCCGCAGCCTGGTCAAACCCATGTTCGTAGCTTCGAGAACACTGTCCAACCACCTTGTCCTCTGACGTCCCCTTCTCCTAGTGCCCTCAATCTTTCCCAACATCAGGGTCTTTTCCAAGGATTCTTCTCTTCTCATGAGGTGGCCAAAGTATTGGAGCCTCAGCTTCACGATCTGTCCTTCCAGGGAGCTCTTACATGTCTAGCTTGGCATAAATACTGGTTTGAGTCAAAAGGCTGATGTCAACATATTCCTAAATTTTGAAAAATTCAGTTGTCTTATTTGGTAGGTTTAGTTGCTACTCTGTGCTGAGCAGCAAGTCCCTCCTTAGAAGAACCTTGTGAAGCACCCTGAGGTCCTCAGATGAAGGGAACAACAACAACAACAATGCCTTTCCGATTGGAGGACTTGTCTCCATGTCTAGGCACTGCAGAACTAATGGATCTGGGAAGGATCAGGGTTAATATTGAATCTGCTGAAGGAGGGACACTGCGGGAGAGTGTGGACTGAAGCTGACATCATGCCACATGGATATCATCAAAGTACAGTAGTTTCCTCAGCAATCACATCCATAGGATATATCCAGCTTGTTCATATATTTCAGGCTGCATTATTACCATATGAGAAAAGGGGTGTATTTTTCTCTGGCCATACTGAGCAGCAGGATGAAGCAACCTGCTTCAGGCACCACCATGAAGAGGGAAGTAGGTGAAAGCACAAACTGGTGCTTGCATTTTTATTTTTTCAAAAGTTTGGGCCCAGGGGAAGGGGCTCACAATTTGGGCTCCACTACAGATAGCAGAAATGCCTTTTGCTGATGCTGTTTCCATGAATCTGCAACAGTACAGATACAGCCTAGCTACAGTTACTGTGCTATCATGTGTTTGGCACTACTGTGGCAGGAAATGGGGACAAATGGGACTCTCCCCGAGTCATGCACCTTCCAGAGGCACAGCCCTCACCAGCCCTGCTCTGCATCCTCCTTGGGTGTTTTTGCTTGGCTGGAATGGAGAAGTGGGTTCTGGGAATAAATGTGGCCATGATGGTACTGAAGGCTACAGAGGATTATCTCTCAATGCAGTGACAGAGCCATGTGCAAAGGGCTGGTTTGGTGTGTGTTTTTAAGCGGTTATTGCACGGTTTGTGGTTGTCTGTTTCCACCTCTAGCAAAGTGAATATATGTGGCAAGGGCTGCTTAAATTATTCATGAAAAGCTTTGCAATCTTGAATCCTTTAATTCTTTCATGTCTGTAGTACAAAAGGAAATGCCAATGTTCCCTGCTTATAGATTTTGTAAAATAAAATCCCCCAGCAAAGCTTGGCAGGTGAAACAAAAATTAATTGTAAAGCATCAGTTACTATATCGCTCACCGAAATTAACAGTCCTGCCGCCGAAGCAAACCCATAGATTAGCTTCTCTGATCTCTTGAGCTTGGCAAGTTGCCTTCTAGGCTCTTTCTCAATGCTCTGGAGGTTGGAAGCCAAGTATGCAAGGGATGCATTGATGTCAGTGAAACAGCCTAACGCTCTTGCTCCAGGCAATGATGAGGAGTTAAGATAGCGGGCCCGAAAGATGAGGCAAGCACTATACCCACAGGATGGATTCTGTTTGCTTTGTCAGTTCCTTGTTTTGGTCAGTGGATTTCCATTAAAAACAGCATTTGCTGTTGTCCTTCCTTCAAAACTGTCAAGCGCTCTCAGTTGGTAGAGCGTGAGGCTCTTAAGCTCAAGAGTCATGGGTTCGAGCCCCACGTTGGGCAAAAGATTCCTGCATTGCAAGAGGGTTGGGCTAGATGACCCTCGAGGTCCCTTCCAACTCTATGATTCTACTATCAATCAGTCTCACTAGACGGAAGTTCCCAACTGCTCACAGTCAGTAGAGGCTGGTCTTTTAGGGCAATTGGGGCATTGCCCCATCAACCTCATTCTGATCTCAGTCAGCCTTCTCCTTTGTAAAGCACAGTTTAAGGCTGCAGTCCTAAATACATTCATCCAGGAGGAAGGCCCCTTGAACTCAGTGCAGCTCATTCTGAGTAAGATTGCATGGCTATACAGTATATACATTTAGCTGAGGATAAGGCCCGCTGAAACCAACCAGACTCATGTCTGAGTAAGTATGCCCAGGCAAGGGGCTGGAGCTGGTGAGGCCTAGCCACCTTCCTGCAAGTTGAAGCAAAATTCCTTCCTGATATTGGCTCTCCTCCCCTTCCTGAGCTGTGGGGCTCACCACGAACCCCCTGAAGAACCCTTAAATAAAGCAAATCACACTAGAGACACCCTCTCAGTCACCTATTATTATTATTATTATTATTATTATTATTATTATTATTATTATTATTATTATTATTATTATTACCCTGCCCATCTGGCTGGGTTTCCCCCACCACTCTGGGTGGCTTCCAACAAATACCAAAATACATTAAAATATCACAGATTAAAAACTTCCCTAAACAGGGCTGCCTTTAGGTGTTTTCTAAATGTCAGGTAGTTGTGTATCTCCTTGACCTCCGATGGGAGGGCGTTCCACAGGGCGGGCACCACTACCGAAAAGGCCCTCTGCCTGGTTCCCTGTAGCCAATGCCATGTATGTGTGCTTGTGCAGGATGATATAGTTGTAGAGCTGGAAGGGACCAAAGGGTCATCTAGTTAAACCCCCTGCAGGGGAGGAATCACAGCGAAAGAAGCAGGTCTTATATTTATTGTATTTTAATTTTCTCTTATTGTCCATTGCCTTGGAGACCCATGGCCAGACAAAATGGCAGCATATAAACATTGCAAATAAAAAAGCAATACATTAGGAATCTGTTGGACACGCTCCTTTTGCTCTCTTTAACATGTTCCTAATTTTGATTATATGCCCTGAGCCTTTGAGGAAAAGATGGGTTAAAATATCCAAGTGAAATCCACCCTCCTGGGTTTTACTGTAGTGCTGAGTATATTACATTTCTTTATTTCTTTATTTCTTTATTTCTTTATTTATTTATTTCTTTTTAAAGAACTCACTTTTTAAACATTTGGCCCAGATGTAAAAGAATAATAATAATACAACCCCCTCCGTGCATAAAGGATACATAACTTTGACATCCCTCCAGTTTGGAACACCACTGCGGGGCGTGGAGATGTGTTTCTGCTCCATGAATTACTGGGTGTTTGAGGCTGGAATGGCCTATGTGTGTGTTCCCTCTGCCAAGGCACAAACGCACATTTTTATCAAATTTGTCAGGTTAAACTCCTGTTCGCAGCTAAAAGGCACCCGCAGCTGCACTGCATTTGTGAGGATGAATGAGCCGGGAAGGAAAAAGGCTTTTGCTGTGTGGCTGCTATTTTAATGTGCAATTGAGCCCCTGAGATGCTCTGTTCTAGTTCAGTAGTTCTAAGAGGAGCAGTTCCCTAGGGGTCTTCAGTACCCAGATTAATTGAAATAACTCCAAGGGTTTTTCTTAATTCCTGATCCCTCCCCAGTGTTCTCTCTCTCTGTCTTGTTTTCGCACACCGAAAACTGAATTTTATTTTCAATGGATAGGATGAAAAACACAATTCAAACTGAGTTAGCGTGAAGCTGAGAGGGCCGCTCTGTTCTCCAAAACAAAATGCTCCGGCGGGTACAGAGAGGCCAAGCATATTTGGGACATTCATGAATGAAACCAGAATACAAACCATGCTGGAAAGTGGAAACTATTCCCCCCCTCCTTTTGACCTTCTCAGTTGGTTTGGAACTCCTTTGATCATAATCCAATGCAGACATTTTTGGCCATGTGAGAACACGGCTTGGGATTTGTCAGGCTTGTGAGCATGTGCTGGAGCAATTCTAATCTGTGTATATATTGTTGTTCCACCCTATGGATAATAATACACAAAGGAACCTCTTCTATAAATACCGCCAAACACAGTGGCGGGGATTAGTTTTCTCCATTCAACTCAACCTTTGGCTGAAACCCAAGCAGCACATCTCACTGCCCAGCTTCTTTGCACTGGTCTCTGAAATACCTTTGCACACTTTTGCTGTTTTCTTGGTTGTGGTGGAAGCACCTTGGGATAGATGGACTAGAAGGTGATTGAGGCACAGGAAAAGGGCAGGAGTCAGCCATGGGTGGTTGGGCAAAGAAATCTAGTGTTTTGATCCCGTTGCTGAACCAGCTTCTCTGTGTCCTAATGGGATGAGAGTGCTCTATAGAGAACGATAGGGATAAACTGATAGAATGTGCCTATCCCTTAAGAGTGACTGTTCTCATCAAGGCAGGCAAGGTCACTTAAATAACACAGATGGAGCCCCAAGAGTTCTTGATAACACTTAACAGACAAACTGAATGAAAACAATGTATAATTTTAGGAGAACTGAAAGGCTTTCTCTTTCTTAGATCTTAGATCAGGCCTTGTACATAGCAAAGGACATTTGACCAACCATACAAAAGAAGATTCCCTCAGAACTACACAGCCATTCAGAAGACATGCAACCTCAGTGAAGGTCATGCCACTCTTCCTGGTTGCTAAGCAACAACTCCACCCACCTCCCTCTTTAGATGACTTTAACACTAAATTAGCCTATAAGTTGCACACTGAATGATTCCTGCGGCTGCACTTCCAGCACTCCATACCTCCTAGGTTGGGGGGGGGGGTAATGCTATTAGATAGGACACCAGTGCTATTAGACAGGACACCTGTTCAGGTCATAGTAACTGTGTCCTCCTAGGGCAGGCATCCCCAAACTCGGCCCTCCAGGTGTTTTGGGACTACAACTCCCATCATCCCTAGCTAACAGGACCAGTGGTCAGGGATGATGGGAGTTGTAGTCTCAAAACATCTGGAGGGCTGAGTTTGGGGATGCCTGTCCTAGGGGGTGCCAGATCATGGAGGATAGAAGATAAGGGATGTTCCATCTTCAGCAACTGAGCCCTTCAACGTCATTAAAGGTTTGAAGAACGAGAGAAATGGTCTTCCATTGGGACCACTTGCATGAGAAAAGTGCTAACATAATCCAGTCCACATAATATGGCGGATCTACATGTTACAGAGATGATTGAAAGGAACAGAGAGAAGGATTTCAGGCATAACTGGGACTGGAAGCAGCTGATGGGGATGGGAAGCACAGCATCTTGAAGAGGTGATGGGGAGACTCCAGCACTTTAAAAGGGGATTGGCCTTGAGAATCATTAGATGGGTTCAAAGAATCTGGTGCAGAAAGGTACAAAGGGGGATTTAAGAAGCTGTGTGATATTCTTTGCCTTGATAGATGTTGCAAACGCCTTTACTCTCCAATTGTCTCTGCCCACACAAACATTGCAATTTTTTTGTGACTTGCTAGAATTGGTTAAAGTACAAAGTTTAGTACAGAGCACTCTAACACAAATCATCTTAATGAAGTGGAGGGGAGCCAATTTTCAACATTTGGGTCTAATACTTTGAATGAATTAATGTGACTATATTCACTTTTAAAGGCATGTTTGAGATTAAAAGGCACTGCTAATTTTGGCTCAAACAGATTGATTCTGGAACACTGTAGTACACTGTATCTTGGATTTCGACCTTGAAGGGATCTCAAAGGAGAAAAAAATGTTTTAATTTGTCCTCCACCTAGGTAAGCTAGAAGTACTATCAGAGTTCTAGCTAGGCCAAAATGCTTGAGGAGGGTGGGAAGCGGGGCCAGTGAGGGGTGTGGCCAGGGGAGAGGGGAGTGGCTTGAGGAAAATTACATGGACCAGATAGACAGGCCTAGAAGGTTTCCTACACCTGTTCAAAGATCTACCCCACATCCTCTCTCAGTGACTGTTACCCTTCAGGTTACTCAACTGCTTCCCTCTCTGGTCCACCTGTCTCCAGCCTTCTTTCCTGCTGGAGTACCACCTGCCTGCTACCGGTTTGCCTTCTTTTGTACGTGTGAGTCTTTGGACCTGAGCTTCTGACATGCCATGACAACTAGATATTCTATGCTGTTTCCATGGTTAAGCATTTGCATACAGGACTGACTTAATTGTGGTTCTATCATTTATCACAACTCTGTCTACTCCCTATTTCCTTTTGTTATCTTTCTATGTACGGTTTGGATGAAAACATCTGTAAAAAATCAGGACTGATCTACCCCTTTGGACATACACATGTTGGGTTGGGCCAGGTTAAGTGTACATGCTCTGTTTCCTAAAGCAACGATTCTTGGCGTTGTTAAATTCCTTTCTGAGGATTTGTGTTGACAAAAATGCTGGGTGGGGAAAAGGGAAAACAAAGTTGTTAGGACTGGAAAGCTTGTGTAACACAGCAGAAGGTGAGTCCCACGCTCAGGATCATTAGGAAAGCGATTGAAAAAACTGCCCTAGTGCTTCTTCGCACAGTGCATAGTTAAATTATTAAATTTACTCATACAAGAAGAAGTGATGGCCACCAGCTTGTAATACTTTAAAAAGAGGATTAGACAGATTCATGGAGGATGTGGCTACCGATGGCAAATAAGGTAAAGGACCCCTGGATGGTTAAATTCATTCAAAGGCGACAATGGGGTTGCAGCACTCATCTTGCCTTCAGGGCAAAGGAGCTGGTGTTTGTCCACAGACAGCTTTCTAGGTCATGTGGCCAGCATGACTAAATGGCTTCTGCCACAACAGAACACCTTGACAGAAGCCGGAGCACATGAAAATGCTGTTTACCTTCCCGCCACAGTGATACTTATTTATCTACTTGCAGTGGTGTGCTTTCGAACTGCTAGGTTGGCAGGAGCTGGGACAGAGCAACAGGAGCTCACCCCGTCATGGGGATTCAAACTGCTGTCCTTCCAATCAGCAAGCCCAAGAGGCTCAGTGGTTTAGATCACAGTGCCACCCTCGTCCCTAACAATGGCAAATAGCTATGCTCTACTCACCATGTTGGAGGCAGTATACCTCTGAATATTCCTGTATTCCCAGTATTCCTGGGAACTGCAGGAGGGGAGAGTGCTGATACACTCGTGTCTATCTTGGAGGCTTCCCATAGGCTGCCCCTAGTCAGTCACTGTGAGAACAGGATGCTAGACTAGATGAGCCTTTTCTCGATTCAGCAGGGTTTTTCTTATTTTCTCCTTCTGATTTTGATAATTTATGACTTTTTAATCAGATTTTTGATTTTAAAAGGCTACTGATAGAGAAGAATGATTTTTTTTTTAAAAAAAGAAGAAGTCTATTTTCATGGAAGATACACAGGAGTGTATTGACTGTACTGTACAATGCGGGGAGCTCCTTTCTAAGCATAGAATCTTCACATGCAGGACAAGTCCCTAACTCACCAAGGGTTTGAGACCCATTGGGAACCCTTCACCTGGTTTAGCCAGCCAGTCAAGGCCATTTCCCGTAGTGTGGCTGCTGTTGCATGCTGACAACTTCAGGGAGTCACAGGTGAGAGCTGAGTGTTGGGTGGGGACCAAAGGTGGGCAAACTACCCCAGAAGGAGCGCAACATGCCCCCCACCAGAGGTACTACCCTGCATGCAATCAGTTATGATTATGCCATAGGTAATATCAAAGGGACAAACCTTTATGAAAAGGTTATACTTTGTGACAGGAAATTAACAATAGCTGGTTTCGGCATTGAAAAGTGTGTGAAGGGGGCGAGAAGGGATGAGCAAGTCTGTCAACACAACATGAAGATATTTAGGAAGGACCAAAGTTTATCTGGTCCTACCTCCTGTCCAAATGCAAAACCAAATCCCCTGTCAACAACCCCCATCATCCTCACTTGAATAAATGCAACAGCCTTTTTGAGGGACAAACTCTCCATTTGCTTTTCTTTCAGTTACTCCCACCCTTTACAAAGTTGCTATTTCAAGTCTGAAGCTGGTAGGCAAAGTGGGCTGTGTGCTTTCCTGCACACTTTTCACAGTCCAGCTGGGATTGCTCTTTGGATTTCCTTCCTTTGCAGATTTTTCCTGCTTTCTTTCCCTTTCTTTGAGGCCAGGGGCAGGGGAGCTGTTTCCCCATACAGACACTGCATCTCTTTCATTTATTTTGGCTCCTGCGTCACGGTGAGCCTTGACAGATGCTCATCTGCTGAATGTGTTTGCTAGGAAATAGCAAAAGGGACTGATTAAAAGTAACAAATTACCGACATTTGCTACTGAAAGGGATACTGACAGAACACTGATATTACAGAAATACAGAAATGCATTCAGAAGGAGAGATAGGTTTTAGAATTGGGATAGGAGGAAATAGTGCTAGTTCCAAGACCCCCTAATTGTCATTTGCTACAGGGCCTGAATGGAATATAAAGCAGTCATAGATGTTGATTTTGCATGAGAACAGAGATGCAACAGCATGCTGTGTTTGAACTGCTGGTCTGTTCTGTGTGTGTTGGGGGGCTGTGTGTGCCACAAATGTGGCCCAGGAATCAGATTCCCGAGAAATATTTGGAGCGTATAGAGTGAGGAAGAAGGATGCAGCTGTGTAAACTCAAGATCCCACCTCTATACAAAGCAAACAAGCAAATTCTCAACCCTGCTTAGACCCTGAAATCTTCAGATATGTTGCTTTTAAAGTGTCAGATTCCTAAACTACTGGTCACAAGGCTCTTGTAGGGAGTTCATGAGCACCAGATTCTAAGAAGGAAATATAAGCAGCAGTTGAAGATGGGATGAAGATCATGAAACTTTCCCCCACCCCTGCAGACCCTGCAAGCAGCAGATTTAGGAAGGGGCTGCTCAGTTAACAACACAAGAACAACCCTCCAGAGCAGGCATAGGCAACCTTGGCTCTCCAGATGTTTTGGAACTACAACTCCCATGATCCCTGACCACTGGCCCTGTTAGCTAGGGATCATGGGAGTTGCAGTTCCAAAACATCTAGAGAGCCAAGGTTGCCTATGCCTGCTCCAGAGCATAGCTGCCAAGTTATCCCTTTTTTACAGGGATTTTCCCTTATGCTGAATAGGCTTTCTCAGGAGAAAAGCGAAAACTTGGCAGCTATGCTCCAGAGGCTCATCTAGTCCAACATCCTGTTCTCAGTGGTCAACCCGATGACAATGTGAAGCCCACCAACATGACCCGTGTGCATCAGCACTCTCCCCAGCTGCTGGTATATTGCCTCCATCAGCATGGGTACACCATAGCCTTATCTTCCATGAATCTGTCTAATCCTAGCAAGGGAGATACCATTCTCATGATGGTGGTTTTCTCAGGCTGTTGTTCTCCGCAATTTCCCCCAAATGCATAGTTTGCATAGTCCTCTTTTAAGCCAGCCATACCAGTGGCCATCACTACCTGTTTCCTGGCAAGATTATGAGGGTGACATACAAAGGTGGTTAGTATTAATTCACTATAATCTACAGAGTGCCATGGACAGCACAAGGGTATATATTATTCCAAATGAGAATCTTCACACAGCGATCTACATGCATGTTCAAACTCTTGAAAAGTGTTCCCTTTTAATAACTTTTCACTTTCCTACCTTAGAAGAACAGGAAAAATACAGTGTGTATTTAGCCAAGGATGACTGAAATGGTGAGTCTGCTGCAGAGCTATATTCATCCTTTCTTGGCCAGACACATGTCCTTACCCAGACAATTGAACTTAGAAGCAACCACTTCTTCCTGTTTCCAGCTGAAGATGACTCTGCTAACTTGTTGTCCCATGTGACAATCATGATGTCACTCACTTGCCCATCTAAGGCTGTGTTCCAAGTTACAAAAAACAAACAAACCTCATGCAAATTGGCTTCTCCTCCTTTTTAAAGTGCCAGATGAATAGTAAACTGGATGAATATGTCAAGCAACTGACTGTTGTTGTCTTTAAAGCAGAAAGCCTTTCTGAAGCAGGGTGAGAGGAAGCTAAGAGAGAGTGAAAATCAGCAGCATGAACTAGCATGCATATGTGTCATTAGATGGATAAAGGCAGGGAGAAGCAGGAAAAAATATCTGCACTAAGTATGTCTATACACACTCATTCATACACACACACACACACACACACACACACACACACACACACACACACACCGGTATATATATAGAGAGAGAGGGGGGAGGGATCTATTCTGTGTTCCTATCTCATGTTCAATAGTGAATTACATGAATTATAATTTATTCTATTCTCATTTATATGCTACTAGCTGGCCCTGCACGCGTTGCTGTGCGTTAGTCTATGAAATGGAGGGTAATAGCCCCCCTTCAGATCCCCCTGAGCCTCAGAGTCCCCCTAAGTCGAGGCGAGAAACTGTGGAGAGGGCAGGTTTCATCCCTGTGTCTCCCCCCACCCTGTTCTGACCCATTACGTATCCCTGCCCCCTATTCAGCCCCCCACCCCAGGCAGACCCCAACCTCCACTTGGTAATGTTGGGCCTTGTTGCTGGAAAAGGCCTGTTTTCAGTTGGTTTGGTCTTCAACACCTCTGCCGGATGTGAGTGGTGGATCTCGTGGTGGAGGCGGGGTTTGTGGGTATGGTGTAGATTTCACAGGAAAGGAGGGGGTGTACTGTGGTAGAAAATCCACTTGAGGGCGCTGTTTTACTTTGTTGAAAAAGAGGTTTGTACCTGCGGAGGTGTGAGATTTGAGGGATTTTTTTCTAACAACGCTCGGGGAGTGGCCTGGATCGTTGTGTCAAAATTTCAGGACGATCGGTCAAGTGGTTACGGAGAAAAGTGGATCCCGCACTTTCACGATTTTTACATTTTTATATATATAAATGGTTTATTATTTCACTGAAACTTGTGAGAAGTGCCCACTTTCGGGCCAGAAAGTGGGCCCTTTAAGATACTCTAGTGCTCCAAAAGGTGAGGGTGGGAGGAGTCTAGAAGAGATGGATTAAGTAGAAACTTAAAATGCCTCAGTGCGCTTCCATCCCTTGTCAGAGCAAGTTGTTCACTAGGAGGCTTCCTTGATACTTCGACAACTGGCCTGCCTTGCCTTGTGGATGGTTCTATGGGAATAGAATGAAACATCTTCTGTAGAAAGGATGAACAATTGCTGTTCCTCGTTTAAACACCATTTAGAAACTTTTCGTTAAGTCAGTATTTCCATTTTCTCTCCAGATTTATCTTGGAGACCCTTGCTCACTCCTGAATCCGTTCCAGTTTGTCAACATTCTGTTTCAAATATGGTGCCCAGAAGTAAACATAGTACAAGGTTTGTTTTCGAGAAGGAAGAGGGGGGAAAGCACACACAAAACACAACCTGATATATATCTGAACTCCTTATGTTTTTATTGGGATTTTCTTGGGGTGAACCCTATTAGATGCATCACTAGTCTAGAAATTTGCCTTTGCCAATAAGACCATCTGTTCTACTCACGGAGCTTGAAATCTCTGGAGTGTTTCTCACAGCCTCATAAACGAACAGCCCTTTTTACGGTCACAGTATTCTGCGTCAACTCTGTGAACAATGGGAGAGTACCCAGGAGGTCCCTGCAGGAAGCAGAACTTCCCTTGTATAATTAACTGGGTGGGAGGCTGGGGAATGGAGATAGTACATGAGACACATCAGACAAACTGCTGAAACAATAAACAAACAAATGAGCAAGTCTCATTTCCTCTTCAGGAACTGTTTTTCCATTGCTTCCTTATTCCAGTGGGGGGGGGTTCCAGTTACCCCCCCCCCAAATCCTCCTTTGCTTACAGCAAGTGTTTTAACCCCTCATGGGCACTGCCTTTGAATAAACTGGCCCAACCTAAATTTAGCCACAGGCTCCAGCTTTTCCAGCAGGCAGAGGTGAAGTTTGGCACATTTGAAAGTCACATTTTTTCACTGCTTATTGCTGTTATTAAAATAACAGAGTTCAGAAGCACAGAGGGGCATGAGGCCAAGACTCTTATGCAAGGCAGAACTATTCATCTACCAGCCCCTCACCCCATCAAACAACACAGCCCAGACTTTAGTTTGTCACATGTAGGGAACAGGTGCAAACATGCTAAATTGCCTGCAAAGTCCAAATGAATCAAGAACGAGTTACTGCAAGTGGAAGGTAGCCCCTGCTAGCCAACTTGTTTTAGCTATGAAATTCTTTTCCTGTGTCACTGATGGCAATCAGTCTGAGCCCAAGGATGAACAAAATATCACCAAGTGAGGTGCCCCCCTTTCCTTTCCTTACAAATTCTAAGAATATAAGATGAGTGCTGGTTTTGACTTATAAAGCCTAAAATGGCTCGGGACCGCAATACTTCAAGGACCACCTCTCTATATATGAACCAACCTGGACCCTGAGATCATCTTCTGAGGCCCTCCTTCATGTGCCTCCTCCTCAAGAGGTCTGGAGGGTGGCAACACGAGAACGGGCCTTCTCTGCAGTGGCTCCCCGTCTATGGAATGCTCTCCCCAGGGAAGTTCGCCTGGCACCTTCATTATACACCTTTAGGCAGCAGGCAAAAACCTTCCTTTTTAACCAGGCCTTTGGTTGATCCAATTTACATTCTATGCTCTTTTAAAATGTGCTTTGTTGTTCTTATTTTTATTATGTATTTTGTGGTTTTATATCTTGATTTTATTCTGTGAACCGCCTGGGGACCCTGAGTATAGGGTGGTATATCAATTCAATATAATAATAATAATAATAATAATAATAATAATAATAATAATCCTGTTGGATCAGGCCAATGGCCCATCTGATTCAGCATTCTGACCAGTGGCTGCCCAGAGGCCTGTGGAAAGCCTGCAAGATGGACATGAGTCCAACAGCATTTTCCCCACCAGTGATTCCAAGCAGCCATGGGGACGGGGTTGGACTGAAGAAGGGGTGTGGGGTGGCATTTGACCCCTGGATGCCAATGATGAATGCAGTCCTCTGACCAAAGGAGATTAGCCACCCCTAGGCTGTTTCTTCACTTACAAACAACTTGCATAATCATATCAACTCAAACATAACTAAACACAATAAGCTCCCTGTGGCCTCCTTCCAAAGGAAACCACACCTCAGAAAGCACAGCACCCCTGGAATCTCTCAGTGCTCTCTCCGTACAGTGGAATGACTGTAAATGGCACACAGCCTTTCATTAAGTAGGAAGAGAAACATATTGCAATGTGCTCTACGTGGGGCTACCCTTGAAGGTGACCCGGAAACTACAGCTAATCCAGAATGCGTCAGCTAGACTGGTGACTGGGAGCAGCTGACGAGACTACATAACACCGGTCTTGAAAGACCTACATTGGCTCCCAGTACGTTTCCAAGCACAATTCAAAGTGTTGGTGCTGACCTTTAAAGCCCTAAACAGCCTTGGCCCAGTATACCTGAAGGAGTGTCTCTACCTCCATTGTTCTGCCCGGACACTGAGGTCCAGTGCCGAGGGCCTTCTGGCGGTTCCCTCGCTGTGAGAAGCCAAGTTACAGGGAACCAGGCAGAGGGCCTTCTCAGTAGTGGCACCCGCCCTGTGGAACACCCTCCCACCAGATGTCAAAGAGATAAACAACTACCAGACCTTTAGAGGATATCTGAAGGCAGCCCTGTTTAGGGAAACTTTTAATGTTTAATAAATTATTGTATTTTAATACTTCTGTTGGAAGCCGCCCAGAGTCGCTGGGGCAACCCAGCCAGATGGGTGGGGTATAAATAAATTATTATTATTATTATTATTATTATTATTATTATTATTATTAGTGTGAAAATTGGTGTGGGGTAATCCATCTGCCCACCAAGAGCCCTGCCGGCCTGGGCACTTACCTTGCCATGGCTGATCTCACAGGGGAAGAATTGAAGCCAGCTGTGGCCAATTTGAAACACCTGGGCAGACCAATTTAAAAGGATGCTGCTGCTGCTGCATCAATCCTCTTAGTTGTATGATTTGTGAGGTTCTGGCGCTCAGTTCTGTTTGCTGCCTGTATGTTTTTGAAGCAATGGGTGTGTGTGTGTGTAGTTGGTCTGAGTAGTTGGGTGTTTATAGCTGAGCGGGAGATCAAAATGAGCTGGAATATTGATGAGGTAAAGTTGTTGGTGTGTTTCTTCTCCAGATAGAGGTTTGGAGGGCTGCATGTGCTCTGGGCCTGAGGTTCCCCATCGCTGTTGTAGCAGCAAAGCACTGGAATGATCTGTGTGGGTTGTGTTACATGGAACAAGCATTACAATAGTTGCTCCAGCTGATGGCTTATTTGTTATTGCTTTAAATACACTCTGTTGGCATTAAGCACAGCAAGAACTCTAGTAAAATGGGAATGGTGACATTTAAAAATGAAGGCTCTCAAATAGGCTTTTAATCTCTTTCTAATAAGAAAGTTATCAGCTAAACACCAAGTTTAACAGTCATGTAATAAGTCCATATCTATAATATGGCTAATCATGGGTGGGATATGCCTTAATGATTGGTGTTTAATTAACTTATAAAGCACTTCTTCTTTTTTTGCTCCTTCTAAATTACTCTTGTAGCTCTACAACTATTTAAAGTCTCTGAAAGGGTTCTTAGTTAAATATTTTTGCATTACGCTGCTGGAGGAGGAGGAGGAAAGATTCCTGGATATTTTTGAGGAGAGGTTAAATAGGTATGGGCAGGTCTTGAACAGGACTGTCTTCTCTTGGGGAAGAATTCCCCAAAATTCAGAAATGGCCACTACCAATTCTGAAAGAAATCTTCTCTATAAAAATGCCAGTTTGCAACTGTACACACAATCCAAGTTAAAAATCTATTTAGCCCCTACCACCACATTAATATTGCAATAGCCATCATTCATGTCAAAACTGATATTCTGGGTGGTAGAATATGTCTCAGTCCCATTGTGCTAGCAGTAATCCTTGCACCAACAGTGTCCTGACTTAGTGCTATATTGGATCCATCTATTCTGTTCTTACTCTGAGGAGTGTAGGGTTCTCTCCATTTTACACTGATATTTTTTCTCTCTCATGATATTAATTTGGGAAAAGAGGTAAATTGGGAAAAGAGAGAAGTAGAGCGTCGGCTTTGCATGCAGAAAATCCCAGGTTCAATCTCTGACTTCTCCAGGTATGGCTGAGAAAGTCCACCATCTGAAACTCAGAGGAGCCATTGCTAGTCAATGTAGACCACACTGAGCTAGACAGACATATTAGGGAGGTCCTTATGTTCTTATGAGGAATAGTGAAGTAGCATGGCGCCCTTGCTCCCAGTATATAGGTGCCATCAGTGAGCAGGTCCAATTCACATAGGTTGTGGCAATCTGCATTGCATATCCCTTCCAAAATCACACAGTGGCATTCTGTAGCCTAGGGTGAGCACTGGGAAATGACAGAGTGCCAAGCAAACAAATGTGGCCAAGGCTGGCTAAGCATGAACGAAGTAAGAGATGCTGCTGTGAACAGCTTTAACATTTCCTGAGAGTCTAGGTGAATAGAGGAGGACAGGCCTGGGATGCTGTATAGACTAATAATGAAAACTGGTTATAGAGATTATGCAGTACGATAGAAAACTTGCCACAATTGTACATTATCATAGAAATGAAAAAAGATCCACTATCTCCTTCTTCAAACACTGCCGAATGCCCTTTAGTTCCGTGCAGATCCCCGAAGCCACAGCAGCCTCAAATAACAGCAGTGTCTGCTGCACAATTAGTTCTGACAGGTGGGCCTTTCCAACAGCCTGCTGCCACTTGCAGAGGAATAGGACTCCCAGGAGGAAAAGGCATGGAGTCAGGGAGGGATAGCAAATCCTTTAGGTCTCTGGTGATGGGCATCTGTTCTGTGTTTACAGGCCTGCTTCCTCCAGGGCTGCAGGTAAGTGCTCACAGGGAGCTAGCCGAGCCTCTTGCTTGCCCCGTGGGGAAGAGTGTCTTATCACAATCAGAGAGGAATGTTGCTGTCAGGCAGGTTTTTCTACATCTCCTTCTGATCTCTTTTGGCAGGTCTGTGTGCAATCGAGAGCACTTGACTTCATGCTGAATTCTAGCCTGTCACAAAACATGCGCTTCCACAACACGAACTTGATTACAAGACGAAGAAAGGTGAGGTCTCCAGTTTTCTCTTTAAACTAACTGGAACAGTCAGTAACAGTAGCCTTAAAGATCCCACTGGGGTCCAAAGGCAAGGTTCCCTACCCCCAAATGCAAGCTGTCCATTATCAGTGGCAGACTTTGGGCATTGAAATTTCAGTGGCATCCTGGGCAACACCAAAACCGGCAACCCCCCTGCCTCTCACCTTCCAGTGTTTGTCACTGGCGCAGTGCAGTTGCAGTTTAGTGCCCAGTGCGGGCAAATTGGTTGCGCCCCTCTAAATCCACCTCTGCTATGATCAAGCTTATGTTGGGTGGTCATATTATGTACATGGTGTAGCCAGTTTCAAGGTAGCTGAACTCACATATTCCATTAATGTAGCTACTTTGAATGTGGATGTGCATGAATGGGAGGACTTCAGTGCTGTGATCGTCTGATTCAGTGCAAGCATTTTGCCTAGCCATTTAGAACACCCACTCTCCACTATCCTGGGGTTTCTCCCGTAGTCAATTTTGGGTGGGTGTGTTGGGAGAAAGCTCCATTGCACAAGCTCCTTGTGTAGTGCCTCTGCTGACAGGACTAATTAGTTGAAGCTACCCAATGACAACATTAGTATGTGGCAGCTCAATCCCATCCAATAGACAGGATGAATACGGACAACTACTTCATTGTTTTGTGTTCAGGAAAGAGAGGAGAGGCAGTTCTAGACCAGGCACCCCCAAACTTCGGCCCTCCAGATGTTTTGGACTACAATTCCCATCTTCCCCGACCACTGGTCCTGTTAGCTAGGGATCATGGGAGTTGTAGGCCAAAACATCTGGAGGGCTGCAGTTTGGTGATGCCTGTTCTAGACCAACAGCAAATGATGTGGATTTGTTGCCCCCACCCCTACTAGATATCCTCATTATTCTCACAGTAGAGTGGAAACCTATGTAGCTACATTGTTTTCCTTTAACTATGCCCTTGCTTTCTTTAGGACCATGGCCTTGCTCCATCTTTCTCCAACAAAATTCTGCTTCCTCCTCCTCTTAGGCTTGTGGGTTCATCTTTCAGCCAAGCCTGTTTTCTAGTGGTCTTTTTCATGCCTAAATGACACCCCCATCTACAAAATGGCCTGGCAGATAGCCTGGTCTATCCTCCTGCCTTCCACATAGCTGGAACTTGTCAGCTCACTATCTCCTACTTTTGCATTCTGGTCTGGCATTTCTGTGGCAAAAATACATGGAGGAAATGTAACAGCTTCTCCCATCCTTTCTTCATATCTCTCTCCAGTTATCAAGACATACAAAGTATTTAATAAAATGTAACCTACCATGTCTTGTTACTTTTTCTTAGTTAAGATACAGTTTGAACAGGAACAGTTTATGTTCCTGTTTGTTTCTATGTTGCTTTTTGGTTGAAGGCCCTCAGAAATATGATGCCTTGATTAGGTGCAATTAACTTAAAAAAAGAAGAAGCATTGAGCCAGTTTTTTTAGTTTTGCAGAAACCAGGCTTAAGATACATGGGAAGATATGCTTTTGGTAACTTAGAGAACAGAGGGTGGTTTGCTATATGAGGCAAGAAATAATTCTAGGAACCAGGTCCAGTGTGAAAAATAAGACCACGGCAGAATGTTCTCAGCAAATCAGGAGTTCTCAGCAAATCAAAACTCTAGCTGTGCGCTGTTTGACGGACTCTGAAAAATACAGGAAGTATATTTGCAACCACTGGATTGGAAAGACGGAATGTTTCTCTTATTCCTTCCTGCTTGTGCCTAGCTGTTGTCAGTTCAGCTAATAAACTGTGCCTGTAAGTGTAGCAGGGAGGGTAGTCAGTGGGAATATTACAATAATGCAGTTTGTACTACTAGATACCTGTCTTTTGTCCCTCTTATTTAACGCGGGGGTGGGGATAGGATTTAAAACCAAGTTGAACCAAACCACATTAGTAATAAACTTGTGCAGCTATTCCAATTCCAAAATGAATGATTTATTTGAACAGGAGAGAATAATTACTAGAAACATAGCTTAGTGTACAGTATATGAAGTCTGCACAAGAAGCAGAATTGCCACTAAAAAAAAGCATCACAGCAACCTAATTTCTGGGAGAAAGACAGCCAGGTTACTAAGGCCCGTAGCCTAGATTGTCACCATGCAGTACGTTAACCTCCATTCAAGGTGACTTTAACATACATCTCTGTGTGATGGTTGCATGAGGCGCAGCTGGTTATCGGTGCTGTCCTTCAGCTATCAGTGTAACCTATGACTCCAAAGGGCAGGGAAGGATAATTACGTGTCAGTCTACACTATTTAAAAATAAAACCAAGCAGTTCATGGACAGAAACACTATATTGATTCCAGGATGCTGCATTTCTTCTATGTCCATAGAGTCAATTAAATTGCTACTGTATAGTTCAAAGGTGCTGGTTGTTAATGCCAATCAGCTGGCTGGAGCAGACAGCAAGCCCTGTTTTTGTCCACTCACAGCCATGGTTTGGAGTCAAACCATGCCTGTAAACAGACATTCCCCCCCTTGCAGACTGGCAGAGCTGGTGAATGTGGGCAAGGCTCCTCTGTGAAATCAGGACTTCTGAATGCCCCCAGGGATCCCAGGTGTGTGGAGGGCTTTATCTGTGTACAACAGGCATAGGCAACCTTGGCTCTCCAGATGTTTTGGAACTACAACTCCCATGATCCCTGATCACTGGCCCTATTAGCTAGGGATCATGGGAGTTGTAGTTCCAAAACATCTTGAGAGCCAAGGCTGCCTATGCCTGGTGTACAACTACACTACACAGAGGTGATAACTGTGGGGTCATGGCTAGGGGGACACAGCAATGTTGGGATTAAGAGCAGCAAACATGGTCCTGTTTTCCCCTGACATGTTTAGTGAATGCGTGTCAGTCAAATAAGTGAGCAACCCTTAATTCTTGGGACAAGCAGTTACTAGAAATGCATTTTTATTTGCATATTAGGAGCTGTACAGTACAAGAAAAAATAATCAAGAGGGCCATCTGGCCAACATCCTTTAGGACCTTTTACAGTTATGGAGTAATAACTCTAAGCACAAACACATTGTATGAATGACTTTGAGGAAGGGCTAGTTTGCTGATAGGTTGGTATCTCAGTTGCCATTCTTAAGTCTTGTCTGCACTTGTCCTACTGCTCTGTACCCCTAAATCAGAGCAAACATCAAATGGGTTTTCTGTGGATTGATGTTTGCTCCAATTCAGCAATAAAGAACATGTTTCCCCAGGGAAAGCGATGTGGCAAAAGGAAAACCACTAGAAAGTACAGAACAAGCAGAATACCTCTCAGACCTGTGCTTTCCAGACATGGGACAAGTGAAGTGTGGATGAACTCTCAGGATCACTGATGAGCTGTTCTGATAGCTAAGCCATTCATCCAACATGTTTACATATGTGTGCCATCATGAGATGGTCCCAAGTCTGTGAAAACATCTATGAAGCATGTGGCTCTAATTTACTAAAATTGCTACAGAATTCCAGAACATTCCAGGAAGTTCCTTCTGCAGATTCTAACAATTTTTCCTGTCCTACGTAGAATGACTCTGCACATAAACACTCCATGGAAATGGGAGTCACATAAAGAAAGCCACATTGGAACCAAGTTTTTTACCAATCCCCAATGACCACTTTTTGCACAATCTATTCTCTCAATGACCCATTTATGTCTCCCCACTGAGAAATCAGTTAGTCATAGAGTTGGCTGGCAGGGAGACAAGCTTCTGCTTAATACTGTGTAGTACCCAAGAACTGATACACAGCATAAGTAATGAACTATTTGGGAACAGTGACTGCTGTGCTGTCAAACTGAACATACATGTGAGTGGTAAGTCACCTGGAAGGCCCAAAGAGATCACATTAAACTTCAAAAGAGTAAACTTCTCAAAGATAAGAGGCATGGTTAAAAGGAAGTTGAAAGGGAGAGTCAAGAAGGTCATGCCTCTTCAGGATGCTTGGAGATTATTTGAAAGCACAACAATAGAAGCACAAATAGAATCTATACCTCATATTAGGAAGGGTATAGACCAGGCACCCCCAAACTGTGGCCCTCCACATGTTTTGGCCTACAACTCCCATGATCCCTAGCTAACAGGACCAGTGGTTGGGGAAGGTGGGAATTGTAGTCCAAAACATCTGGAGGGCTGAAGTTTGGGGATGCCTGGTATAGACAGATGCCCAAGGATGCTGGTGTGGTCTACAAACTCAGACAAGGAAGCTTTAAAAGGCAATATTTCCATTTAAAAGTCATTCTCAAATCAGGAAAATATGAAAAGCACAACTTCTGCAAAATGTAAGTGAATAATAAGGCAGATAGGTACGGCTTTGAGGAGTATATTGTTAGAAACCTTAAGACACACAATAAAAACACATTTAAGCAAAGGAATCAGCCCAGGAGGTTATTGGACAAAGGCGAGAAATGATCGTGGAAGAAACAGAGAAATTGCAGAGAAGCTGAACCAGTTGCTTGTGTCAGTCTTCACAGCAGAAGATAATAAACAGATATCTATACCTGAACCATTTGTTTTTTAGAGGGTGCCTGAAGAATCGAGTCAAACAGAACTGACAAGAGATGACACACATCGGCAATTTGAAAAATACAAAACTAACAAGTTTTGAAAATATATGTACCTGGGAGTTTAATTTAACAATTTAAATTGTTGACATTGAACAAAAATATGCACCTTTTCACTGAAGTTAGCATGTGAACTTTAGGATTGGGAAGGAAGCTAATGCAAAACCAATCTTTACAGAGAGAGGACAGTTCTAGCCTTGTCTAGAGATGCTATGTATTGATCCTGGGATGCTCTACTCTTGAGCCTACTGGCCTTCCCCAAGGGCCAGCATCAACAGTAGGCATTGCTGGGCATCTGCTGAAGCCCATGTCCCTGAAGGGGGTCCACTGCCATTATCTAGTTGCACACCTACTTGGGAGTGAAGGCTCCTAAGTTCCATTAGCAGCAACTCAGTGCATAGACTTGGGTTGTGCCTCTCTGAGGAGCCGGAATCGGGCCTCCAAGCAGAGGAAGAAGGCAGGAAAAGAGCAAACCCCATCTTAGAAGTGTCAATTGGAGAAGAACACAGATGTGCTGCTTTAGTTAATAAATTGCATCTATTTTTAATCTAATCTATATCTAAACTGTGATCAAGTCACTAAAAGGCTGTTTGATGGGTGTTTCTGTCACTGGTTAAAGTAGCTGTGCAGAATGCAGCCCTGCAAATGTCAGGTTATAGGCATCTTTAAACAAATGGCTACAAAATGATGATTTGAATGACCTGGAAGGTGCAATGCAGGTGCTTTGGGTCTGGGACTCAAATGTTTGAGTGGCTGTAACAACACCTGTACCGACTGCACTGGTTGTGCAAGCAGCCCCAACACGAACATTGGCAGCATGCGAGCCCCGGAGGAGGTTTGTAAAACAAGCATGGCCTTTCTGCGTCAGGAGCCCTGGACAGCCGTCGGAACCAGATGGAACTGTTTGTGACACCAGCCTACCTCCAGAGCACATGGGAAGGCATGTGTGAAATTGCTAATATTTCACCATCTTTGTTCTCGTAACAGCGGAGTGAGGAAAGGCTTATTGTGATTTTTGCAGGGGTTGCGGGGAGGGTAGAGAAGGAAACTGGATTTGCATTATTCTTCTGAAAGATGGCAGTGCTAATGGCCAGAACAGGATTGAGAAGAATGTGGAAACGAGTCACAGGTTTATCCATGCATGTTTTTGTGGTACATTATTTGGTTTGCATTGCATTTGCACAGATACCGCCCAAGCTCCATCATGGGTCCCTACCTCGGTGTACATATTATGTTCCCCTAAGAGGAAAATTTACAATTTTGGCGTGTTTTTTTTTTTAGTTCAGAAAAAAGATGAGTAAGTGGGGATATGATGGTACTATATTATGCATGCTGTGAAGAAAATTATGCATGCTGTGAAGAAAATCGATAGAGAACAGTTTTGCTCTCGTAGTGCTAGAACTTGGGGACATCCAAGAAAGCTGAAAGCTGGCAGATTCTGGACCGACAAGTACTTCACAAGATGAATTTGCTTCCAAAAGACATAGTGGTGGCCACCAACTTGGATAGCTTCCCAAGAGGATAAGACATAATCATGGAGCAAAAGCCTATCAACCAGTCATGATTAAAATCAGAGGGCATGTCCAGACTATACTCAGCTTTCCCTTGCATCTGTATAATGAAACCCAAGAGGACATGACCTCTTCCACCCAAGGTTCCCAGTACTTTCCCTTTGTCAATCAGTTCCTCCTGGTTGTCCCTTTGTCAATCAGTTCCTCCACGTCCAGGATAGATGATCTCCTTGTTGCTTTTGAAGAACCATAAAAAGGAAGTACTTTAAAGTTACCCATGAACAGTTAACACCTGGATAACAGAATGAAGTACAAAAGTCACTTGGTCATAGTCTTCCCCACTCTAGGGAGATGTATTTTGTTATGATTTAATTTAAACCAATCATGTCTAAATCTGCATATATTCATATAATTAGAATATGCAAATTATATGCAAACCTGTTCCTGGCTCTCGAGGAGCTTCCTCTCTTCCCCTTACTCCAGTTCCCATTGCAAGTTGTTCAAACAATTCATTCAGTCATCTTAAAAAAAAGACCTCATAATTACACTTTGTTCTTGAAGTCTTCTTTCCCTAACACTTTTCTCCTTTGGCACTCACCACTGGAGAAAAAGCTGTGGCCAGACACTTGGCTAGGTGTCTGAAGGATAGCCAGATTGCTCAGCTATGTCCGGAGATTTAACATTGTTAGCAGAAGGATATAGACTCATTATCGGAGTGTGCTAATTTTAGAAGGTGACTTGTCAATGTCACACAGCATGTCCAAGGAATCCGGCTTGAAAAGAATTGTGCTGCGTTTTATCTATCTAGCCTGACAATAGGATTGCATAGTGGCTGTTGGGCTGTTTGCTGAGCATATGGAACTTGAGCACTCACTGGCTGGTGGCCAGGCATCCAAAAGTTAAATTGATGGGTATTGCCACAAGGACTTCCAGCCTATGCAAATGCATGGAATGCAGCCTGCTTTAGTTTTGCTTTCTTTCCTGGGAGCCTTCCTTACAGAACAAACCCAACAGGTACAACTTCTGCTCTCCACACCCTAGGACAGTGTTGCCAACCTTTTTTGGGTCTGTGGCACACGTTTGTGAAGTAGAGAAAATGATGTGGGCACTGCACCCACAACTGCAACTAGCCACACCCTGCAACCAATTCTGCCATTTAGATCCATTCCAATCTGGGTTCAAGCCTGTCCACAGAACTGAAATGGCCTGCATAGCCCTGGCCTTTGCAGAGAGCAGGACAGGGGGAGTGCAACCTTGCTCCTGCTTCCTGATCTCTTGTGGGCTTTTGATACCCTTGACCAGTATCCTCCTGGACTGGCATTGTTGTTGTTTAGTTGTTTAGTCATGTCCGACTCTTTGTGACCCCATGGACCAGAGCACACCAGGCACTCCTGTCTTGCACTGCCTCCCGCAGTTTGATCAGACTCATGTTCGTAGCTTCGAGAACACTGTCCAACCATCTCGTCCTCTGTCGTCCCCTTCTCCTTGTGCCCTCAATCTTTCCCAACATCAGGGTCTTTTCCAGGGAGTCTTCTCTTCTCATGAGGTGGCCAAAGTATTGGAGCCTCAGCTTCAGGACCTGTCCTTCCAGTGAGCTCTCAGGGCTGATTTGGGGACACTGTATTACAGTGGTCCCGCTCCTACCTTTGTGACAGAGTCCAGGCAGTAGCATTGAGAAAGGGCCTTTAGGCCCCCTGACGGCTACATTATAGGCTGCTGAAGGGGACTATTTTATCTCCAGTGCTATTTAATATCTACATGAAGCCATTGAGAGTGGTCATTTTGGCATTTCAGAACAAGATGCCAACAGTCTACTGATGACACTCAGCTCTATTTCCCCATAACATTTGAATCAGGAGAGGCCTTGCAATCCCTGAGCCATTGCCTGGGGCCCGATGCATGAACTATTGTGGCAAGGCTTTCCTGGACCAGAAATGGCTGTAGTTATGGAACCAGCCACAGTTGGTCAAAGGTACTTCTAGCCATGGAGACTATCAGTGACAGAGCTGGATCCAGAAGCAGCTCCTTCAGGAGGAGCGCAGCCCCATCCCGGGTAGGCAGCTGACCAATTTCTCAGACATGGGAACTCCTCACCCACAGTGCCTCGACCTTGCCAGGATTCAAGCTCAGCTTGCTTTTCCTCATCCATATCACCATTGTGCCCAGGCCAGGGGTTCCCAACAAAATTTTCTCGAGGACCCCTCATCGAGCCGCTATTGTGACAAGGACCCCCATTAATTCCTAATCCTAAAATTAAAAAGTGAGAGCCAAATTAAGAGTCTTTAGGTTCAATGGACACTGACAAGATCGGTTTGAGAGTCACTGACTTACTTGCTTGAACATCAAATGCATTATCTTCCTCTTCATCTGTAGGCCTTTGTCGTTTTAACGAACCACTTTTTAACAAACGGTCCATTTTTAACTACGCGAACTGTAGCTTCCGCGAAAAACAATGCTTTGTTTACAAACACTACTGTTTTGCAAAGAGGCAGCGCGCGCCAGGGAGGAGGGAGGGGAATGGAAAAGACAGGGTACCTGCGCAGTAGCGCACAAATGAAGCCGACGCGCGCAAAGCATCTTGGGGAGGGGAGCGTTAGTAGAATGCGCGCGCTGCCTCTTTGCAAAACAGTAGTGTTTGTAAAGCGCCACCTAACGGCATACAGCAGAACTACTGCCTCTATCTAATTCTAGTTTTGCGCTAGACTCTGCTCATGCAGGAAGCGGCCAAAACAAAAAATCTGTTATCATACAAAATATATTTAATATATTTTTTATTTTAATAGCATCTTGCGGATCCCTCTGGCATAGCTCGCGGACCCCTGGGGGTCCGCGGACCACCTGTTGGGAACCACTGATCTAAAAGAAGCCTAAAAGCCTCAATAATATGTTTGCATCAATTTACCTTGGCAAGTCTTTAGTTGTCTAAGTTCCTGAGGTCTTTTAAAGAAAGGCGTTAGGATGGCTATCTGTCAATCTCCTAGGAAGAAATCTGATTTACATATCCACACCTTATATTTAAAAGTTCAACAATTTAACATTTTAGATCTTTTTAGAACTCTTGGGTAAATGCCATTCAGCCATCATAGCTTCCGTTCCCTGTGTCACTTACTTCTAATATTTTGGCCTTTGTCACCTTTGTTTGACCTAGTTATTCAGAATCACTTGGTGGGCAGGGGAGAATGGTTCAGGAGTCGATCTCTCTACTACGGTATAATACCTTCTGCAGCAAAAAAAACCATTCAGCATTTCTCCTGTGATCCTTCTGTGCTCCTTTAACACGGCTCCTTCTCTGGCTGGGTTGCAGCTTCGGATATATTAAAAGCCCTTAATTAGAGCTTCCTTTCAATAAACCGAATGTGGGACAAAGCTTTGTTCTATGGCCAGGTTTCTGTCTCCTTAGCTTGGACTCAGTGTAGCACTTGGCAGATTTTAGACGCTGGATTTAATGGGCTCATGTAAGGGGTGGGGCATGAGCCCATTAAGTCCAGAGTAAGGTAAAAGGTAAAAAACGTAAAGAACCATTGGACATTTAAGTCCAGTCAAAGGCGACTATGGGTTTGCGGCACTCATCGCGCTTTCAGGCCAAGGGAGTTGGCGTTTGTCCACAGACAGCTTTCCGGGTCATGTGACCAGCATGACTAAATCACTTCTGGCACAACAGAACACCGTGACAGAAACCTTGTGCATGGAAACGCCTTTTACCTTCCCGCCACAGTGGTACCTATTTATCTACTTGCAATGGCATGCTTTCGAACTGCTAGGTGGGCAGGAGCTGGGGCAGAGCAATGGGAGCTCATTCTGGTGTGAGGATTCAAACCGCCGACTTTCCAATTCCGAGCCCAAAAGGCTCAGTGGTTTAGACCACAGCGCCACCCATGTCCAGAGTCTAAAATCCAAGTCCAGAGTGTAAAATATGCCATGTGACAGTGGCCATGCATGGGGGGGGGGGAATGTGTGAAGCGCCTCGTGGGTTCCCTGTATATATTGTTGATGTTGTTGCTTGTTATTGTTAACTGAATTTATACACTGCCCTATACTTGCAGTTCTCTGGGTGGCTCACAGGATAAAAAGGACCCCTTCACCCTGTTGTGGAATGCATGGCCATCACGGTGTGTGGCCAGCAGGTGTGTTAACATCAGGTGTGGGGCTGGTGGCATAGCTGCCAAGTTTTCCCTTTTCTCACGAGGAAGCCTATTCAGCATAAGGGAAAATCCCTTAAAAAAAGGGATAACTTGGCAGCTATGGCTGGTGGTGTGCAGAGTGTTTGGGGCAGAGCTGGAAAGTGCAGTCCTTGTGCCGGAAGAGTGAACCGTCCTTTTGTCCTAATTGGGTTATGGACTGCTAAGAGGCAGCAGTAATGAGATCTTAAGGAGCTTCATGGCTATCCAGACGATGACATGCTGTAAACAAGAGCAGAGCCAATATGCTTCCCAAAGATATGTTGATATGCACCTGCACTTCAGATTATACACTTCAGGATATATATCTCTATATCTATTTATAATTGAAGAAATGCCAGTGTTTCTGGATGGAACTTACTATATACATTGTGGATTTTTATTTTATTTTTATGGATTGCTTTGCAGCCTTTCCCCCCTGCAATTGAAACTCGGCAAATCAAAGGCAATTCATCCTCGGAACCAGTGATTGACTCAAGCCAAACAATGCTTTCTGATTTATCATAATTGAAAAGATTGCAAGACAGGAATAGGATTGGGCTGCAACTCAGAGAGTGCAAATGCTTTATGACGAGTATCATTACATCTGTATGCTCTATTAATTCTGCATTATGGGGTTTATTTGCTTTTTTTAATATATAATTTTATATTAAGTGAATTTAATGCTTGGAAATGACCGGCAGTTCTGGAAGTAGAAGTTTAATCTACTCACTGCAAAAACAGAAAAGCCTTTCTAGGGCTGATATTCTAATTCTGCATGGCTAACATGCCTCATCCCTGATCAGTTTAGGATATTGTATTGCATTTACTACAGGCAATCAGCTCAAGTGCTCAGGACAGATTCTATTTCGTTTCCAAAATACTCTGTAAATGAAAAAATGGAATTTAAAATGCATGCAAGTTACATCGCTAGCCAAGTCACTTTACAATATGGAAATATGTAATTTAACTATATTTTCTTTTCTGAATCACATGCATTTTGCTCTCTGACTTACCCGTTTACTAAACGTCTTCAGTGTGATATGGTTACATAGCTTGCGAGCCACCCCCAATCTCTGCCCAGTGGTTGCAGGATTCCAGGGGGTTCCAGGCAATTACTGTACCTAGAGTCGTGTTTGCATTTGAAATTCAGGCACGTCAGAGACTGTAGTGTTTAAAGATATATGGTTTATTTTACACCTGTATACACCTGGGTCTAGGTGGAGGAAGAGAGTTCACAGCATTACATCTCTAGAGAGGCTTGTTCCCTACAGCAGTGCAGTACTGAAGCCCAAGGCATCCTGCACACCATCTCTGTCCCAGCCTGTCAAGATGGTTCTGCCGTGCATGGCCTCCACCTGGAGTTCTGGCTCCTCCTTTCTCATTCCCAAGAATCTTTGCTAAGCAGCCCCTCCCTGCTCTCCAAACCTCTCTGTTTTTTAAAAGGACACATTTTCCCTGTTACATCACACACCTTCGCCTTGGCAGCCTCCCAAATCTCCTGTCTGTGTCCACTGCTTGGAGCAGGGGGGAGGGACAGCTGTTTGCATTGACAATTGCACTTAATGGCCCAATACAGTACCTGACTCCTCGTTGTTCCTTAATGGCTCTGCAGTTAGCTAGCCCAGCCATCAGGGTTTGCATAAGCTAATCCAGAAAGTTCTTGTCTAGAAGACTTCTGTAGCTTGTATTTTCGTTTCCTATCCCAAATATTACCTTAATACTACTGTTTATTAGTTGTTGTTTTTTACCATTCACTATCAGCCTCTGGTACCCCAGATCTATGACAATATATTTGAAAGCTGTGTGACTCCTAAGGCCATCATGAGTGTTTTGATGACTCTTGCATTCCCACCAAACTCCTGAAATTAAGGAAGAGCCAAGTAGTGTGCAATTGAAGCTAATACGCTCATCAACACCCAGAGCTCATTAGTCTCATGGTATTGCACAGTTGGAGGAAGAGAGTAAAATAAATAAAATAACCCTGAGACTAAAGAGGAAGAGGAAGCCTTCCCACAAAGAATTCTGGTAACTGGAGTTTACCCCTCACAAAGCTACAATTTCCAGCACCCTTAACAAACTAAGTTCCCAGAGCAAATATATAATGAAATAAAGAAGATGCTGAAATATTCTTTCCCTAAGAAACCTGAAGCCTTCCTGTTAGGGCTGATGGGAAACGAAATTAGTAAGAACGATCGGAAAAAAAATCATGTTTGCGAGCCAAGACCCCCAGAAAATTCCCCCCAATAACTCAGACAGACACATTATTTTAGGTTTTGTTTTTGGCATAATTTTGGCCACAACTTTTATTCAAAAATTACAAATTAATTTGAGTGTTGGCCTTAGGCTTTGGTTAACCTTCTGCCCCACGGTGGGACAGGACCAGCTCTGATTCCTACAGTAGGAAAGTCAAGTAAACACCCCATGGTGGAGGAGATAGCTGAGGCCAGGCCATCTCCCCCACCAGAAATGTTCCCCAAGGCTCGTGCTCTGTATTGGCCCCAGCCCCGTACCATTGCAGGGCTGTAAGGACTAGAGCCCCGGAGCCCCAGGATTCCTTTAACAGATCTAGGGAAGTAATAGTACCTCTGTATTCTGCTCTGGTCAGACCTCACCTGGAGTACTGTGTCCAGTTCTGGGCACCACAGTTCAAGAAGGATACTGACAAGCTGGAACGTGTCCAGAAGAGGGCAACCAAAATGGTCAAAGGCCTGGAAACGATGCCTTATGAGGAACGGCTTAGGGAGCTGGGTATGTTTAGCCTGGAGAAGAGAAGATTAAGGGGTGATATGATAGCCATGTCCAAATATATGAAAGGATGTCATATGGAGGAGGGAGAAAGGTTGTTTTCTGCTGCTCCAGAGAAGCGGAAATGGAGCAATGGATTCAAACTTCAAGAAAGAAGATTCCACCTAAACATTAGAAAGAACTTCCTGATAGTAAGAGCTGTTCGGCAGTGGAATTTGCTACCAAGGAGTGTGGTGGAGTCTCCTTCTTTGGAGGTCTTTAAGCAGAGGCTTGACAGGCATATGTCAAGAATGCTTTGATGGTGTTTCCTGCTTGGCAGGGGGTTGGACTGGATGGCCCTTGTGGTATCTTCCAACTCTATGATTCTATGATTCTATGAATACTTCTATAAGAGCAACACTGAGGGGCATGCACCTCCATGCGATGCCCCTCCCAAACACATCAACCAAAGTCTAAGCTGCCAACCTAACAAGTTGTGACTATTGCTAAGCAGTAGGCAAAAAACCAAATGGCACAGCCAATCAGCCAAATGAAAAAAATTCCTACTGGCCCCTGAATACAGGCGGCACCATAGCAAGGTCATCCTAAACCTGCAAAGAAAAAAGGAGGTGGGCGGGAGGGAGATTGAAATCACTAGCAGGAATGAGGTTAAACAAAAAATGCTGAGTCTTTATGCATTCACCCTGTCAATCAAGGATTAGATACATGCAATTTCCCCCAGCAACACTCTGCTCTCCAATCATCTTCTCTCTTTGAGCTTAGACCCACCCCCTACACACACACTCAGTCTTTTCCCCTGGGTCCGTCCGCAACCCCGATTTTTCCCTATGGGGTTAATGAGCTATGCCACCACAGCGGCGAGAGTGGTGTTAGCTCAAAGGTGGAAAACAACAGAAATCCCAACAATAGATGAGTGGCGGGTTAAGTTAATGGAATATTCGGAGCTGCCAAGGATGACAGGACGAATAAGAGATCAAAAAGACCAAAGGTTTCAAAAGGACTGGAATAAATATGTGGAGTACTTAAAGGAATATTGTAAAAATGTGAAGACGCTGGTAGGACTAACATAAAAACTGCAACAAAAAAGAATAAATACCCATGTCTGTGAATAAGATAAAATGAAAAATAAGAAGAGAAAGACAGGGGGGGGGGAGCACATAAAAATAAGAGAAGAAACTGGAAAACCAAGTGAGGGGAGGAAGGGAAGTCGGGTTTGGCAGAACATTAGTATGTATGAGAAGACTGTATTAGTATGATTATAGTTATATGAATTGTATAAAATAGAGGTTTGTATTAATATGATAACTGATGTTTATTACAGGTGTATCTATGTAGGAAATGGTGGATTAAGGTTACTATGGACATATTTGTTTTGTATATGGAGAAAATAATAAAAATTAATTTGAAACAAAACAAAACAAAGTCCCCATGATTACTTGGAGGAAGTCATGTGCTTTCCATATACATTGAATATATGGTGTGCACATGCAGCCCAAATCCTTTTGACAGTATAGTAATCTATTGGTGTCTGAATTGTTCATTCTTGTCATGTTATTCCACATTCATTTCAACCAAACTTTCTAGTCACTTATCACTTTTGCCAGGAAAGGTGAGACCTTCTAGCCATTCTGAAGAAACTGTTCTTAGATTGGCAGCCTTAGAGAGGCTGTCTGCTGGATTTACTGAGTCTCAACCCCACCCTGTAATATATTTTAATTATAAAAATGCCTCAAGCCGCCCAGGTTTTACTTATCAGACGAAACAGGGGGAAAGGATAAAGGGCTGGGAGACTGGCCTTAGTCATACTCTGCTCAGATGCCAACTTATTTTTCAAAAATCAGAATTGCCTTTTCTGAGTCACCCTTGTGAATATTTCCCTGAGTGAAACCCTAGAATATTATTCCTCATAAATCAGGCATTTGTTAAAGTAAGGGCAAGTTTGGATAATTCTATTGCAGCATTGTTGATGACCTTGATAGCTAATTTTCTTTTTGCCTTGATAGCTATTTAGGTTTTCTTTTTCTCAAACTACAGGATATATGCAAGACCCATGAAAGAAACCCGAGGGGCAATTAACATCCTGGTACAACTCCTACATCCCTTAGATCTATTTTGCAGCAATCCATTTACAGACTAACTTCTCAGATGCACAGATGAGGCACTTCTATACTTTCACTGTTTAATGGTGGGATCACATACAGGCAAATTCAGATGGAGCAATTATAGCTGATTGGGAGTTCCTGTGCAATAAGCCCCCTTTCCCAAAAGATTAGCGTTTTTGCAATAACAGAAGTGATGAGAAAATGCACCAGAAAGTGAGGGATAGCACTTGCACTGATGTAGTAGTAGTAGTAGTAGTAATAATAATAATAATAATAATAATAATAATAATAATAATAATAATAATATATTTATGCCCCACCCATAGCTGCCAAGTTATCCCTTTTTTAAAGGGATTTCCCTTATGCTGAATAGGCTTCCTCGTGAGAAAAGGGAAAACTTGGCAGCTATGGCCCCGCCCATCTGACTGGGTTTCTCCAGCCACTCCCCGCAAGCAAAACAGAATGAAAGTTCCTGAAAGAGTGAACATTATCTAATCTCTCTGCAAGGAAATCAGGACGAATGCTCAATAAACAGGTTGCCTGGAAGTATCCAAAGGTAATGCAAATAACAGATAATGAGTGTGGCTTGTGAATCAGGTTGAATTTCCTAGAATAATCTCTACTCTCTACCCCATTGCTTCCAGCTTCACCCACCAGAATGTTATGTTTACTTTAGATACCACTTTTTAGCCCAAAGGCCAAGCAGTGAGCAGCATATGAAGGAAAGAGATGACAAATGTCCAACAGGTCCAATAAATAAATCTCAGCAATATAAAATGGCCAAATCACAAAATACCCACTATTTGTGCTTCCACTTTGCACAGTCACTTAGGACTTACAAATTCGTTTTGGCTGAAAGCGTGTTGACGCAGTGCTTTAAACATTATACCTGAATTAAAGTCCAGATCGTGTTCAGCCCTAATTAATTTGCTACTCAGGCTTTGGGATTGCCAGTTACTGTACATGACAGCTAGGAGTTGTTTGAGGAAGAGGGAGCAGTGGGGGAGCAAATGACTTTCCATTTTCTCATTTTACATTCACTACCAGAAGCGAAAGCCTGGCCTTGCATATGTTGGTGTTGTGTGCAGTGCGAAATCCGCTGAGACATTTGTGCACTGTCATGCTTTTTACCACTATATTTTACAAATTGTGTGCTCCTGCATAGTTAATTGCAGGGCTGAGTACTTTCGGTACTTGTTTTCTTTTCTCCACCATCACCATTCCTGAGCCGATTGTATTTACTTAGCAGGCATTCATCTAAAGAAAAACATCACTACTTTTATATAAGTCAAAGTGAGCTTTAATTATATATATATATATATATATATATATATATATATATATATATATATATAGGGGTTAGACTCAGTGTTGTCTATTGTTTTTGTATCTATGGACCAAGCTAGATGTGATGGCATACCTCTGAGAGACCCTGCAGAATCACAGTGGATCAGTGAAGGCAGCCGAGAGCTGGACCATCTAAATCAGTATAGGCTGCTTCAAATCACCTTGAGTGTGTTGGCTTAAAGGTGGAATATAAATGTGGTAAATAAAAAAAAAAGACTGTAGCTCATGCGAACCTGCCCAGGTTTTGAGATCTTTGGGGGAGGGCCTTCTCTCAGTCCTGCCACCCTCATGGGAACACTTAGCAGGGATGCAGGAGAGGGCCGCCTCAGCAGCTGGAAGTCCCTCCCTAGAGAAGACCGACTGGCTCCCTCCTTGTTCTTCCGCTGGCAGGTGAAGATTTTCTTGTTCCAACAGGCTTTTGAGAACTGAATGCTTTGAATGAGAGAGCAGGGGCCGTGATGTTTTTATTGTAATTATCTGTATGGTTTTAATAGATTTGGTATATGTATAGAGTTTTAATACTATAAATGGCTAGTTGTTTTTCCAATATGTTTTTAGCAGTTCTTATTTTTATCTATAAGGTAAAGAACCCCCAGATGGTTAAGTACAGTCAAAGGCAACTCTGGGGTTGCGGCGCTCATCTCTCTTTCAAGCCGAGGGAGCCGGCGTTTGTCCACAGACAGCTTTCCAGGTCATGTGGCCAGCTTGACTAAATCGCTTCTGGCGCAACGGAACACCGTGTTGGAAACCAGAGTGCACAGGAATGCCATTTACCTTCCCGCCACAGCAGTACCTATTTATCTACTTGCACTGGCATGCTTTCAAACTGCTAGGTGGGCAGGAGCTGGGACCGAGCAACGGGAGCTCACCCCGTCATGGGGGTTTGAACCACCGACCTTCTGATCAGCAATCCCAAGAGGCTCAGTAGTTTAGATCACAGTGCCACCCATGTCCTTTTTATCTCTAAGCTGCCTTGAGTCCCATCAGGGAGAAAAGGCAGAACTACTACTACTACTACTACTACTACTACTCAGTGGTAGAACATCTGCATGCAGAAGGACGCAGGTTCCATTTCTGGTGTGTCTAGGAAGGGCTGGGAGAGATGCCTCCATGCAACCTTGGACAGGTGCTGTCAGTCAATGTAGACAATACTGATCTAGACAGACCAAGGGTCTCACAGCAGAAGGAAGCTTCTGTTGTTCCTATGCTCCTAAAACATATTTTCACAGGAGCAAAACTTCCCAAAGATCCCCCCACCCCTAACCTTTCCTCTTCTGCATATCCTGGGATGCTTCCGCAAGGGCAAAAGAAACCGAAATCCTATCCAGGTTCTTTTGATTCCTGGTTAGTTCACAATCCCATGTGCCTTGAACAGTTGGGCTCAGCTGTAAGGCATGAAAACAGAAACACAATATATAAAGGCCCCAGCTGATTGGTCTGGCAAGGGGCAAAAAGGGACTAACTGAACATTGGAAGGGACCAATAGCAAATTCTTCCTAGAGAGTGAAGCTGTGGGCTTTTTCAAGGTCTGAAGAGGATGCAGAAGTGCTGTTGGTCAACATTACATGGCCTTGCCAGAAAGGGCATCAAGCTGAAGTAAAATATTAATGTATCTAACAAGCATGTTACTAGCAGCATGAATTAGTTCACACATGCATTGTAAAACTTGATTTCCCATTCCTTTATTTTTACTTCGTTTTATGCTTGGTTGAACAGCTGCTGAATGTGAGAACTGTGTCCGCTGAGAAGCATTGCATTAGAGGTGATGCAAGACAACATGATGAACATTTTATCTCTGGCATTTGATCTGTGGTGGCTTTTCATTCAAGTAAACAACCACTTGACATGACAGACATAAAGTGATGAGCATGTAGTTATGAACTAATCTTTTTTCACTGATGTGTACACATGGTTGCAGCAGTACTGCTAGATTGGCACTGAGAGTAAGAGACTGAAAAACAGCTTCATCTGTGTTATTGGTGGCATGCTAATGTTGATGCATTGACATGGAGGACACAAGTATGCTTTAATATGTATTTTTACTGTTGTAAACTGCTTGGAGATTTCTCTCCCAGTAAGCAGTATAGTAACATTTAATAAATCATGCATAGTAGAATCATAGAATTGTAGAGTTGGAATCCCTTATGATAATCTAGTCCAGGCACCCCCAAACTGCAGCCCTCCAGATGTTTTGGCCTACAACTCCCATGATCCCTAGCTAACAGGACCAGTGGCCAGGGATGATGGGAATTGTAGTCCACAACATCTGGATGGCCGAAGTTTGGGGATGCTTGATCTAGTCCAACCCCTTGCAGTGCAGGAATATGCACCTGTGGGGATTGAACCTAGTGCCCGAAATCACCACAGAACATCTAAAGATAACAGACTGTTAGTCATGTTATGTGTAGACATCCATCCTCAAAGTGAGAATTAGCCAAAGTCACACTACAAACTTGTGGTTGGTAAGATTTGAATCCAGGTCCCCTAGATTCAACGAGTGGTCCAATCAACTACATTTCTTGCTAATCAGCTTTAACTTTAAGATTCCATTATGCACCTTCTATTTTAAATATCCAAAAGACTTTTACCTGAGAAAGGAATAATGGGTTCTCTTAGCTATACAATTGAATCTGCAGCTTCAGCCAATGCTGGATCTAGACACATCAAAGAAGCGTTTCAGTTAAACACGTAAATTTAAACAGGGAAAACAGGTAGAGAAAAACGGAACTCCATAGCACCATCCGGTGACACAATGCTATATTGCATATACAACACATATAAATCGCTTTTTCTTTACCAATCTAGCTGAGTCCCAATTCCATTTTAAGCAGTGGCTGCTTCTTTGACTAATGTTTCCCCTCCTGCATTCCTCCCTCACTTCATTGGCTTAAACAGATTATTCCTTTTGCATAAACAAACAAGTCACAAGAACAACCTGAAAAGGGTAAAATAATGCTACATATAACACTGTATAAGTGCTAGTGTGGGCTGTAAATCAAAAGGTCAAGACCAGCTCTCAACTACATTTATTTATACTCAACTCTATTTATACCCCACTCTTCTTCCAAAGGGAGCCCAAGGTGGTAAACACACAAGCAATAAAACAAAACAATTCTAAGAACAATTCTAATACAGATGCAGACTGTGAAAAACCCCTGCTTAAAAGGCTTGTTTGTATCTATCAAATGGGGTAATATGTTGGGACTTTCTTCTTCCCTCTGGCTCAAGACAGACAAATGTTACGGTTTTGTTTTGGTGGTATTACAAGACCATTTTTTTTTGCTTTGCTTACCTGTAATGATCTGTCCTGTATCTCCAACTCTGAAGACTTCACAGTGGAAGTTTTCACAGCCAAAGCTTCTGTCTTCATAGTTCCCATAAAATGTCTTCATAGTTCCCGTAAAATGTGTTCTCCTTACTCAGTTTTTCACTTGTTATGAATTCTATAAAATGTGCAAGGGGGTGGGGTGAAAGCATTTTGCACTGTCCATTATATAACTAGAGAGAGGGGGGAAGTTTAAAGTGCAGTAATTCACATAAGTGACTATGGAAAGTGGTGCATTTTTACTCAATGATTTTATTCCCTGGTGTGCTGATTGCTTTTCCGACACCAAAATATGTATCCTATTACTTTTTACTATTGTTAAATAAGGAAGTGGGTTCTATTATGCTCATCTGTACCTGCAGCACAACCATTAACTCTATTCTGTTTGCCAAATGTGCATCTCTGGTGATGAAACTTGAGCAAGAATGAATACTGACATTTTAATGGCTGTTTCTGATTTCATAAAGCTATTTTTATAGAAAGGTACATTGATAAATCTATTTTGTGAAGTACCAAAAATTGTAATCCAGGCTTCAGAAATGGAATAGCTATGCCCAGCTCAAGGATTCAGCTAGACTGGTAAAGAAAAAGTGATTTATATGTGTTGCATGTGCGATATAACGTTGTGCTGCCAGATGGTGACACGGAGTCCCTTTTTTTCTCTACCTGTTTTCCCTGTTTAAATTTATAATATGTTTAACTGAAACGCTTCTTTGATGTGTGTAGATCCAGCCCAAGTTTCATTTCCTGGGTTACTATTTTGTTACTGCTCAGAACCTTGCAAACAGCTGACTTCATCATTTCACAGAGAGCACGGCTTCTTGTGTTTCTTCAAGAGACAAAAGGTAGCTAAAGGCTTACATGCTGTGGTTAAACCACTGAGCCTAGGGCTTGCTGATCAGAAGGTCGGCGGTTCGAATCCCTGTGACGGGGTGAGCTCCCGTTGCTTGGTCCCAGCTCCTGCCAACCTAGCAGTTCGAAAGCACGTCAAAATGCAAGTAGATAAATAGGAACCGCTACAGCGGGAAGGTAAACGGCGTTTCCATGTGCTGCTCTGGTTTGCCAGAAGCGGCTTTGTCATGCTGGCCACATGACCTGGAAGCTGTACGCCGGCTCCCTCGGCCAATAATGCGAGATGAGCGCGCAACCCCAGAGTCGGTCACGACTGGACCTAATGGTCAGGGGTCCCACATTGATAAATCTATTTTGTGAAGTACCAAAATTGTAATCCAGGCTTCAGAAATGGAATAGCTATGCCCAGCTCAAGGATTCAGCTAGACTGGTAAAGAAAAAGCGATTTATATGTGTTGCATGTGCGATATAACGTTGTGCTGCCAGATGGTGACACGGAGTCCCTTTTTTTCTCTACCTGTTTTCCCTGTTTAAATTTATAATATGTTTAACTGAAACGCTTCTTTGATGTGTGTAGATCCAGCCCAAGTTTCATTTCCTGGGTTACTATTTTGTTACTGCTCAGAACCTTGCAAACAGCTGACTTCATCATTTCACAGAGAGCACGGCTTCTTGTGTTTCTTCAAGAGACAAAAGGTAGCTAAAGGCTTACATGCTGTGTCTTCATATTCCACTGCTAGAATGATATCCAGGAACCATGCACTATCTAACACCTGTTGCGAATTTCCTTCTGGTTCATGAAGAACATCATGAATTACTGCTCCCGCTGTGTTAACAGGGAGCTGGGAGCTGGTGATGTTCTGAAGGCCAACCTGGGAGCTCACTGCTGAGACGAGATATGATTTGGATCCAGATCAGTTGTTGTTGGCATATGTCTGTCTCACAAGACAATGGAGTGTGCCTCCAGAGATGAAGTCAAACCATTGTGTTGGCATCACTGAAGTGACCTCCCTGGAGTGAAAGCCTGAGCAGTATGTATGGCTTACATACATACATACAGTTTAAAGTTATTGTATGCTAATAGGCTGGGAGCAGGAATGTTGAAACCCAGATGAAGAGGTACAATTTCTAGATAGCCAATGGACTGTGTCCTAGAACAGCTGGAGCCAAGCAGAAGTGGTGGTGCCAAAGACCCGGTGTGAGATGCTAAGTGTCAAATGTTATGGAAATTAATGACATCTGAGGGGGTACCACTTAACCATCCCTGATCTAACATGTATTTGGGAGAGCTATGGTCTCATGCTAGCTTGCATGCATGAAGAATTTATATATATAGTATATATCCACAAATGGATATCAGCTGTTTAGTGCAGTTCAATTTGACTAAACAAACAAGCCCCTTCTCTCTCTCTCTCTCTCTCTCTCTCTCTCTCAGAGTATCATGTTTAGGCACTGATGAAGTCATAGAAAATATATATATATGAACATTTTAGTACATCTGGGAAATTACTTGCAACAGTTGCCTCCAGCCGCTGAAATATTTATATTTAAACAAAGTTAGGAACACATAATTCAAAATTGTCTGGGCTTAATATATAATCCTCTGTGCATTTTTCAAATCTGCCTGGGCGAGACTGCCTCCATTTCAAAAGGGCAAGACTGCACAGAGTGATCCTTGCTGACATTCCAGGCACTAGCCGCTACTCATCCCATAGGAATTACTCAATGTGTTGGCTTCTGATCCTCCCAGACAGTATCAAAACAACCGAAGAGAGCATTGGCTAGGACAAACTTAAATGTACTTTACCTTATGTCCTATGTGAGAGAGCTACCTCACTCGCCCTGGCCTGTCGTTCTGCTTCCTAGATCAAGTTGTGCCCTTTAGATAGAGCCAATTTCACGGCTAAGGCTGGTAATAAGGGGAAGGGGGGGGAAAGGAATGTAAAGCTGGTGTTAGGAGTTTGAGGCTTCAGACCCCACAAGTGGAATTGGCAAAAGCTGAATTCCATGCTGTGCCTCTTTGCACAAGAAGCAGGGAAGATCCTGGATTTTCAGCCGAGGCAGCTTCCAGGCTGTCGCTATATTACAGGTAGGGATGTCCATTTCGGTTCCTCCCCATCTTTTTAAATTTTTTTATGTTCAATTCTTCACATTCACGAAGATTCACCAGTGGATTTCTCCCAGCATATACACCTTTGCATGCCGTTTTGCCTAATATGCACAGTTTTGCAAAACAATCTCCCCGGATGCATTATAAATGTTAATATATACTAATATATGGATTTTACGGGAGTTACCCTAGCATATACACTTCTGTACACATCACTTGGCTGGAGAACGCACTGCAAAATCCAGAGGAGTCCAAATTTCAAAGGATGGCTCTGATTCGGTTCACGTATAGCTTCAGAAAGTGTAAATTAGGAAGGCCTCTAAATGTGATCTGAATCGACACCCCCCCCAATCCCTAATTGCAGATGGAGTTCAGTCAAATATTTGTAAATTTAGGTTGTGCAAAAAGTGATTATTGTGTTCTTGTACAACAAACCTGTTTCCACTCCTGCCCCTCCTCCAAACATTTGGCAGTAAATGAGGAAATGCACTGGAAGTGCACTGGGATAACAGTTACTGTCTATGATCTCCTATAGCCTCCCTGCAAACAAATCAGAATGAATCCTCAGTTACCAGTAAACGTCATATAACTGCCCTGCAAACTTTGTGCAAAGAAGTCTGAAGTAATGCTCAACAAGCAAGTTATCTGCAGGCAGTCCCAGTCATATGGTTGCCTTTTGCTGTGGACTTCCCTGTAATGAAGTAAGATGCAACTTCTGTGCTTCTTATACCAGCCTGGGGATTGTATAATAAGGTAAATTCAAGGCTTGCTTCTTATTATCTTGATTGCATTCCCTTGTGTAAATGAAGCTAACTTCTTGGTTAAGTAAGTCTGTGTGTTGTAATTAGGGCAAATCTTACTCCATGTTAATCCTTTTGTCATTTGGGCCGAGTTACTGAGAAAGTGTACAATTGGTTTTTTGGGTTAGAGAGGAGGAAGACTTGGAGTCTGTGGACTTATCCCCACTTCCTCTTGTCTAGCAATTCGGGTTTTTCCAGATCGATGTTTGCTCTGATTTAGCATTAAAGAGAGGGGTTTCCCTGGGAAAACAGTGGGGAAAGGGGGAAACTGCCTGGATCCATGCAGAGAAAGTGCTGGTCAAGCGGAAAACTGCTCTGACCTATGCTTGCTAGGCATGGGACTAGCAGAAGTGTGAATGAGTCCTGTGTCAATGATAAAACCAACACACAAAAGGAATGCGACATATTATAATCACAAACACAATTTAATTGAGGAAGGGGGCTTGTTCATTCCATTTTGGAATGATAAAGTCAGAGATGAAAGGCCTCCTTATAATTTATTCACATTGGTTTAATACTCTGTCATTATGTAACCTTCTCTCTCCTCACCTTTCCTCACTCTAGAATATCACTTTTGGTTTTATTTAAGCTATACTATCCATTCTGAAGGAAATCAGCCCTGAGTGCTCACTGGAAGGACAGATCCTGAAGCTGAGGCTCCAATACTTTGGCCACCTCATGAGAAGAGAGGACTCCCTGGAAAAGATCCTGACGTTGGGAAAGATGGAGGGCACAAGGAGAAGGGGACGACAGAGGACAAGATGGTTGGACAGTGTTCTCGAAACTACCAACAAGAGTCTGACCAAACTGCGGGAGGCAGTGGAAGACAGGAATGCCTGGCGTGCTCTGGTCCATGGGGTCATGAAGAGTCGGACACAACTAAACGACTAAACAACAACAACAACAATTGGAATGTAAAATGCGAGGTTTTTTTCTGGGTTACAACTCAGTACTCCAGATAGTTCTCTGGGTGGCACAGATGCTGGTATTATTAATATTAATTTATTTTAGAATGTTTTAGGGTCAATTTAGTCCCAGCGGTAAAGCTGGAATAACTAGGCACCCACCTAGTGAGGGTTCTAACATTATATGAACACAGCTTAGAAGGCAAGACCAGGTCGACATGAAATGCTCGACTCCATGTGTAGCAAGTCTTACAACCCTGACAGTAATTCCTTGCAATCAAAACCTGAGCCCGAGAAGAATCTAAGGGATATCCAGTGACCCTCAGAGATGTGACATAAATATGCTCTTGTTTACTTCTCTGCTTTCTCTTCCACAGACTCTTCTCTTCTGCTACTTTGTCGCACTTACTGGTAAAGTCAAGCTGACGAGACTGACAGATTTACAGTATTTCTCTTTCATTTAATGGACATGAGACTGGGTGACTTCTGCCGCATTGATCCAAAGCAGCTCCTATACTTTCAGAAAGAGAATCACTTGAAGATCCCAAGCATGTCCTTTTTCTTCTGGTAATTTGTTTTTTTAACACCCCCCCCCCAATGTTAGCAAACTATACATGAAGTGGAACATGGCAGAATATCCCCAGTGTAAGATAAATTGTGTTGCAAGGCTTGGGACTAATTATCCTCCGCGACATCAGAGCTAGATGGACCAGAAAATAAAATGGTATCTTGTGGCTACAGAGAAAATTTGGCAGCAGCAGTCCTCCGTACACGATTAGATGGGTATCATGCTTGCTATTGTGGTCCAGCATTCGCTTGCAGGGTCTCTACGGGCTACATTTATTTTGTATTTGACAAGAACTCTTTGTCTTCTCCGCCGTGCGTATGCTCTATGTATACATTTGCTGGACTTTTCTCTCTGCGGCATTTAAGCTCCCCCCCCACCCACCGCCGCTGTTGACATGCAAGTGGTTTTATCTGGGCTTGATTAATTAGGAAGCACACTAGGCTTTAGCACAGTACCCACAATGGCAGCCTAAAGAACCATCCCAACCCCCAGTCGTCAAAGTAAAATGTGCATTACACAAGCGTACAATACAGTAAAGTTCTTTCAGGTGGCGTTTAATATAGAAGTGGAAGCTCCCAATAAATGTGCAAGTAGGTTTTCTACTGAACGCTTAGAGGAGTACGGTATATCTATGGAACAGAGATGCTGATGCAGCTACCAGGGCTTGGCCCCAGCATTCTTTGGGAGGTCTCAAAGAGGCAAGCATTGCAGTTCTTCATTAGCTTGGATAAAGATTTAAGTCAGAAGAATTTCCAGTTTACCTATTTACTGTGGGCACCCATCTGTCTTGGCAGACAATGGAAGAGTTTACCTATAGATTACTAACTTAACAACTGCCAAATGAGAGCTCCACATGCCCATGAGAACTCACACTGGGATTTTGAGGCTGTCAAGAGACTCAAGGATCCAAGCGGATTGAAAACCTATCATGATCCTTGTCTTCAACACCTGCCCAAACAAAAATTTATTCTTCAGCCAGGATAAATTTTCCCTGGCCACACAGTTGTCATCTAGTGAAGGTGTAAATGTTTCCTGGCTATTGTATTTTAATGTTTGCTTATCATAATTTGGATGGTGGTGAATCACTCTGGAATTCAGTGAACTGAAAGCAGCATAAACCTGATTTTAATCAATGTGTTACTATGCATTTTTATATATCTGCAAATGAACCCTAATTGCCAACTGTGGATAGAAGCTGATGTTGACTTTGGATAGGCTCAGAAACGAGGCAATCAGTTTTTTTTTTTGGGGAGGGGGCACCTGGCATTCTAGTTGAAGGTGTGGGGAAGTCAAAGAGCCAACCTGGATTTCACTCCTCTTCTTTGGGGGGCGGACGGACAGGGAGAAGCTATAATCCATATAAGGGACACAATTGTGGCATTTGGGCCTCAGACTAAACTGAATAGTGAATTGTGATGAAATACACATTTTGAATTTGAGGAGTATTTTATGAGTCTTTTGCAATGAAAGCTACCGGTATTTTACTTTCATTATTTGTACGGCACATTATCTGCCACCCCAAGTCTCTTTCACACAACAATCATGCGTAGAATTGGGTGAAGGAAGAGGAATTGGGATCTTTCCCACTGGGCCTGCCTCTCCCTGCCTTGCATGGATCCTTAAGGTTGGGTATTAAAATAAGGGCAAATCTTTCTTTCTTTCTTTCTTTCTTTCTTTCTTTCTTTCTTTCTTTCTTTCTTTCTTTCTTTCTTTCTTTCTCTTTGGAAATGCATTCTTCAAGGCAACACACTCTGCTTAAAACCCCCTAATCTTTTATTAATGTACATGGTCCTAAAAAGTAACTTCAGACTTCAGTAAGTAGATTCATATGCAGTACAGTATTTTAACTAACTGCGGAATGCGATCGCATATCCCTGAGCAAAAGGGACATGCTTGGGGGAGTGTGAAACGGGCCCCTTGGAGCTAAAACCGTAATCCTCTCTCTGCTCTCCCTTCAGTTTCTCCAGGCGATGCAGCTGAGGAAGCTTGAAGAACAGCCTCGCAACATCCGAAGAAGCCTGAACTTTCACGTCGGCACTGCAAAAATATGCAGGTGGCATTCATAAATTAGAATTTTCTAAACAGGGCCCTTGGAACTTGAGCAGTCATACATTGCAGTCACAAAGCTGTGAATTTTCTGATTTTTGTCACACTCTAATAAGATTAACGCCCCCCCCCCACATACGCCAAAGTTAAATTCACTCCTGCTGGCGGAATTGCAGAAGTAATTTCTCTGACAATAGAAATCTAAAACTTTTGAGATTTCCTGCCCATTGGGATGGAATGCAATTTATCAATTCCCATTAACTCCAGTCACCAATAAGAGATGCCTTTATTTTCCTCTTAGGGAGTATAAAATGCATACCACCTATATTTTATGTGCTGGCATGAATTTCTCCATTCAAATGGCAAAAGCACCTTGTTTCTGAAACCTCCCCTGAAAGAGAGAAGCATCACTTTTGGTAGCACTTCTTATTTGCTGTGCGGCTCTCACAAGCAGAATTATGAAGTGTGTGAAGTCTGCTTACATTTGACTGTGCCAAGACCCTTTGAGGTATTCCATGGGTGCTTTGGGCTTTTCCGGTCCCTCTCCGTTTTGTATATGCATCTTTTCTCAGCACCAACTTTTCCTAGACTATGGCCGCAGTCCTTGACTTGGGAGAAGGTCCCATCAAATATAGCAGGACTTACTTCTGAGGAAAAATACATAGGATTGTGTTGTATGGCTGTAATGCTTCACTTACTTAGGAACATAGGCAGCTGCCTTTATACTGATAGACAAGACTGCGCTAGATAGACCAATAGTCTGCTAGCTCAGTCTTGTCTACACTGAATGGCAGTGGCTCTCCAGGGCATAGCTGCCAAGTCTCCTGTTTTCCCCGGGAAATCCCCGTTTTTCCAGCTGTTCCTAACTTTGTTTTTCCCCGGTTTATTCTGGCGCGGCGCCATTTTGGAACTGGGCAGAGCTTGCTCAGAAGCGACTTTTGATGCTGCTCTGCCCAGTTCCAAAATGGCTGCAGTGCGACTTCTGGCGCGGCGGCCATTTGGGAACTGGGCAAAGCAGCATCAAACGTCACTTCTGAGCATGCTCCACCCAGTTCCAAAATGGCGGCAGCGCTACTTCCGGTCTGCTATTTCTGGCCGGTCCCTTATTTCTCTGACAGCAACTTGGCAGGTATGCTCCAGAGTCTCAGGTTGGGGGTACTCCTAGCCCTACTTGGAGATGCCGGGAATTGGACTTGGGACCTTCTGCATGCAAAGTGGATGCTGTGCCACTGAGGTATGGCCTTAGTGTGATTTTTGTTTAAGAAAACATGTCCAGGCTTGGGCTGCCCATGGAACTACAGTGGAGCTGTTCCCAAGTGAGTGTTTTCAAACTGCATTTGCATCTTTTCTGTCTGTGGAGCAACCTCTATAAAGGACACCAGAGAGGGGCAACCAGCTGTGGCTCCTGATGGGTGTTTATTGTGAGATTGGTGCAGCTCGTGCATGCAAGGTTTTCACAGCAGCCACACGACGCCACATTGGCATCCAAATGCCAGGCCACATTCCTCCCCGTTTAATCTGGATTTACCCTTTTGGCAAAAAACCACAGATAAGTTTTTTTTAAAAAAACTCAATGCTGTTGCCAACAATCTGTTTCCAGTTTGTGAACAGGCTGCTTGCAATGTTAATTCCCAGGCAGAGAGGACCTACTGCTCTGCAGATGAGGGCCAAGTTACATGTTACACAGGAGATAACTTGACTGGATATCCTGTCACATTTTGCTTGTCTGAAAAGCAGGTTCCACCAATTTGGTTCAGGGACATGAAGCAGAGGGGATTTAATCCTTTATTACATACCTAGATGCAAATCCCCTTGCCCCCTGCAGCTAATACAACTGCAGGTGTTGGTGAGTGTGTTGTATTGGGAACCAAGATCATGGCCAGTGGTCCCGTCACCTTCTGATTAGAAGGGGAAGAAATGGAGGCAGTGAGAGATTTTACTTTCTTGGGTTCCATGATCACTGCAGATGGTGATAGCAGTCATGAAATTAAAAGATGCCTGCTTCTTGGGAGAAAAGCAATGACAAATCTAGACAGCATCTTAAAAAGCAGAGACATCACCTTGCCGACAAAGGTCCGTATAGTTAAAGCTATGGTTTTCCCAGTAGTGATGTATAGAAATGAGAGCTGGACCATAAAGAAGGCTGAAAGCCGAAGAATTGATGCTTTTGAATTATGGTGCTGGAGGAGACTCTTGAGAGTCCCATGGACTGCAAAAAGATCAAACCTATCCATTCTGAAGGAAATCAGCCCTGAATGCTCACTGGAAGGACAGCTCGTGAAGCTGAGGCTCCAATACTTTGGCCACCTCATGAGAAGAGGTACCACTGCAGCAGGAAGGTAAACGGCCTGAAGAGAGATGAGCATTGCACCCCATAGTCACCTTTGACTTAACCGTCCAGGCATCTTTTACCTTTACCTTACCTCTCTCTGTATAAAGGTGATGAGGAGCTCCGCAGCCAATATGTGGGGTGAAGGGTGGATGACAGAACTAGATGTGGGGTGGTGGATGAGTGAATAAATTGATGGTGGAAGAAGTCCACTTTAATGGTCAGACAGCGTTGTAGGCTGATCATAGCCACATCTGCGACCCAGTGGCTGGCTGCAGTGGATTGCAGGCCTGCCTGCAGATTGGCCAATAGTAGACCGACCTGGGGGCTGGAGTTCCCCAGAGGGTGAGACCAACCAGCCAATGGGCATGTTTGGGTTCGCTCCCAGGGGAATAAATAGCCTGCCCAGTCATCCTCGTTAGCTTTTTGTCGGATCTCCCACCCTCCCTCCCTTTATCATATGGTTTTCCTTTCATGCTAAGACCTTGCTATGGACCTTGTAAGCCACCATATTTGGGGCCGGGCAGGAATTTTTCCACTTGGCAAATTGGCACCGGCCATTTGGTTTTCACCTACCTCATAGCAGTCGTCACAACTTTGTGAGGCTAGGCATTGGGTAAGCCTTGGGTGGAGGGGAAGTTGTAGCCTCTGCTGCCCCGCCATGATTAAGGGTACACCATTAAAGGGATTCACACGGAGCTGCCCCTGTCTGATGCCCAGGTGGTGGCTAGGGCCATAACACTCCACCAATGGGGACCCCTCAGGGGGGGACACCTATTTGATGTATGTCATAGCCCCCGCGGTGGTTTACCCTTGGATGTACTCCCAGCAGACGGGCTGGAGAAAAATAAATGGCTTCACTCAATGCCTATAGCAAACTATTCACATCTGTAATCAATGAAGTTGTGGCCTATTTGAGCCCAATCTATATGCTGCTAGCTTGTCTTGTTATTCATCATCTAAGGAGTGACAGGGTCATGGTGCCTTGGCATGCAAGTCAAAGCTGTGCCATCGCCAGTTTTCTTGGGGAACTTAAGAGTTAAAGCCAACTTCCAGGTTTCAACCAGGCCATGTTTGTTTTTTGAAGAAGTATTTTATTAAACCAGTTTTATATTTAAGAATATGGAGGCGTTACATTCTTCCATTTGATTAGGAAACTTGAGAAGAACAGAGGCTGATTGGATGTAAAACCTTCTCAAGGCAAGTGACTTATTGTAAACACTCTATATAAACTGGCTTAGAGTGTTGTTGTTTTAAAAAAATCTTCATCAGTAGCGTGTGTTAATGGCATGGCAGGTCAGGGGCTTGTGTCAAAGCATTTTTAAAAAAATAGGAAAAGAAACGCATGAGAGTTCAGAAGTGGGCTTCCAGAATGATTCATAGCTTGGAAAGCCTGGCTTCCAGCAAGATTGCTAAACTAAATAGAATGACCTTAAAACAGATGGTTAAGTGTTGCTATTATCACTGTTTGTTAGTGCCTCCCATGGAGAGATTTCTAATAGAGAAAAAGCATTACGATATTTTAGAGCTGGAAGTTGAAACTAGGCAAACTAAAACTGAAAAGAAGCAGCAAGCTTATAATTACAGAAGTATTTATTGGCACAAAGGATGTAACATGGTCCCCATCAAATGAGGTCTTTAAACCTTACCTATGCTGACCTCCTTTCTAAATGAGATTCTTGCATTCAGCCTGAAATTATAGTGTTGAAGTAATCATTAATAGGTTAAATCTATGACTTTCCCCAGACAGCCATTCACTTAATTTGCCATGTTCACTGTGGCCTTAAAGGACAAGCTCGGAAAGGGAAACATTGGAGATGAGTAACCCTAAGTAACTAAAAGAAATATGACTGGGGGATGAGAGTTCAACTTCGGGGACAAAAGAAAAAGGTGCTTATAGATATGAATGAATCTATTATTACGGTCACAGACCAGTTCCAGCCCACATAAAGTATCGAGGAAATCATAAAACACGATAGGGATACATTTGAATTTGCAATCAAGTATAACAGGGACAATACAAATATAACAACAATTATAAAAATATATACAGTAAATTAAAACTTAGTTACTAAAATACAACCTAAAATTATTGTTTAAGGCCTTAATCATTATGATAGCACCACTTGTTCCCTGTGTTTTATGGCAGTCACGCAGGATTTGGCTACTCATAATGTGATCTCAGGATCCTTATAGATATTCATACACCAACTCCCCTGTTTTGAGAGAGAAGATCTGAATGGTTTTTTTTTTTAAATGCACTTGTCTGAAGACACTTAGAAGCCTTCTGCCTGCACCATCAGGGTTCCTGATGGCAAGGAGACTTCTCTGCATTTCAAAGCCCCCTTTAGACTTCCCATGCAACTTGAGAAAGTTGGGGATGGAGCAGGTTGGGCCGGCACACGCAAGGACAGTTGGATGGCAGCTTGGGGCTCCACTCTTCACCTGACCTCCTTCTGGCTGCCACTGCCTACGGCCATGGAGAGGGGGAGGAGCAAGGTCATTGTGGTACAAATCCACCCGTGGAGCCACACTGGCATTCCTGATAGTGCTTTTGCATTCTGCCAACCTCACCTGCTTTCTCTTATTGGGCACAATACCTGAAGAAAGGTTTTCATCTCTTTAGAAAGTGAGGGGATTTGCATTAAGTTATCAGGACCATCAAACACTTGAGATCAAGGCAGCTTCAAATTATTCCCTCTCTAGACATAAGGACCGAACAAGTGTTAAAATTTCAGCCAAACACTGTTAAGTAGTACAACTGAGAGTCCACACCCAGTAATTTACCAAACTTTGGAAGGGCTGGAGAAGAACATCCCTTGGGTCCAGGATCTCAGTGGCGGGTTTCACATACCCCAACCTGCTAACCTTGGGACTGTCTGCATTTTTTAAAAAATCTATTTGCAATTCAGACCAAGCCTGAGAACAGTTCTTAGACTGTTTGCATAATGATGGGCACAGTTGAATTTCAATGACTGCTTGAAAGGTCATCTCTCCCCCTGCTCCGCCCCACGCATTTCACTTAATGGAGCTGCTTTACTTTAACTTGTCCATTTTACTTTAACCCTTATATATTGTTTCAAGCGTTTGAAGCTATTACTCTATTGAAACTCTACATGAACTGAAGAAACATAACTGCCTCCTCCATGGGTGTTAAACTTTTCTGTTTTGCAAGAAAAACAACATATTTGGACCCCTTCTCTCAGTAATGATTAGACATTCTGGATGCCTCTCCTGAGGACATAGCTCACAGCAACCAGCAGCCATTTTTGCAATCACATCAGCCATACATATCCCACAAAAAACCTTCCAGCAGAACTTGAATACTCTCCCCTTCTGTGGATTCCAGGAACTGGTATTCAGAAGCATTGCTGCCTGTGTTTCAGTGTAATTGGCTTATGAACCTGTAGAGGTTATGGGCACCACCTGCTGCTATAGTCCTGCTCTCTCCTTCACTTATAGCTCCTACATAGTTGTAGAAGTGAGAACAGTACCACGGAGGTTTCTCTAAGCCATCCTGTAGACAGGAGAAAATGGCGCACAGAAAATATAGCATTGTGGAAATATAAGCAGGAGGCTGCTAGGCGAGAGCCAGCCCCCATTCTTGTGAATCCCTTGTAAAGAATTTGGATTGATGTGTATATTGCCCAACTGCTTCACGACACTTTGGGGGCCAGTTGTCTTCTAAAGCTGCCATCAGTGCTGACAAGGATGATGCAATGCTTTTTCGATCTTGCTTCCCAAAGTCTCGCAATCCTGCTTTCCCCCTTGATTTATGTAGAGTTGAAGCTGCTGCTATTAGCAGATCGATTCCTATACCTGGTTCTAATCCACCGTGCCCAAAGAGCTGGAATTTTCAGCTGCTATACTTGTTTGTTATTAGACTCGCTCCAGAACTTTTATAGAAAAGCATCTCTTGCAGCATGTTGCATTACAAAAGGGAAGCAGCAGTCATGTGGATGCAAAGGTGCTTACCTTGTTCCACACATCAAAGGAGAATGCATATTCTTCCTCTCCCCCCACCCCATCTGCACAGATCACATTTATGGGGAAATAGGACTGTGCCTGCTTGCCCATGTCCTTCACCAGCCCCCTCCCCATTCCATGCTAATGGAAAAGGGTAGGATCACCTGGAGAAATGGATGGGCGTGTAAGAACTGGGGGAATGTCAGAGAAAAAGCAAAAAAAGAAAAAAGTTCTTCTCTGGCTCAGATTCACAAGCTCCATAAGCTTTGGAGCTTTAACACACATATTGTATTTGAGGCAAGCACTGCAGTTACCCAAAACTATATTTCTGTGCCTGAGATATGTGTGTGTGTGTGTAGTGGGGGATTCTGAGCATGGATTGCCCCGTCAATTACATTAAATGGCAGCATTGGCAAATGCCAGAGATTCTGAGGGTAGGGTAGCAAAATGGCACTGAGAAGCAGCAGCTGGAGAACACAAACAAGGAAAGAACAGTATTGGAACAGTGAAATGTTTGGCAGGGTAGAATCTCGACTGAAGGGGGGAATTAGTTAAGCTACTTCAAATCTGCTAGTGTTGAAGCAAGACTATGTAGAGGGGCTCAGTTGAAAACAGAGTTGGTGAACTCTGGCTCAAATTTGGCCTTATTTAGGGAGGCCTTGATCGCTCTCTCTCTCAACTCAGGGAAAACCTCACAAAAGGGCAAAAAATGAGGATTCTATATGTATTATTAACCCAGGGATCACCATTTATGGCATAATCCGGGAGCAAGTGAAAAGATGAATGGCAAAATATTTATGTCCCGAGTCAATTCATGTTACAGGCCAAGAAGTTAAGTAGTACCTTTGGTTGTCCAACAGGAGATACCTTTCAAATAAATTTTGAAGCAATTTAAATGTGACATTAATGGTGTGAATTTATCATTGTGCTAGTCTGAAGAAAAAGTTTTTGTGGGACGCGCAAATTACATTGGGGCTTCTGGTTTTCTTTTGTTTCAACTTTTGAAGGAATAGAATGACGGAGCTTAGGAGCAGTCACTTTCCTGTGTGCCTTTGCTGTTCTAACATGCCACAGCATTATTTATTACAATCTGAATGCAGCCCTGCCTTCCAAACAACCTGCTTTAAATGCTGTTCAAGCAAGCTAACCAGCTTCTCTTCTTCTCTTGTCAGGTGGGAAACTCTAATGAGCACCTGTGAGGTCCAGAGACTGCTTTCACCTGCCGTCTCTGCTGTGGTCAGGGGTGTTTTTTCAGTCGGAACTCACCAGAATTCAGTTCCAACAACTCTCTCTTTTTTATTATTAATTTTTTATTAGAGAGAAAAAAAGATTAAAATAATTATACATACATACATACATACATACATACATACATACATACATACATACATTATCTTACATACATCTTACATCCATCATCTTGCATACATCATTTACCGGTACTTACTTTAAATCACCTTCATAAGATCACAATTAAAAGCAAAATTTCAACTTATCATCATCCCCCTCCACCACCCTCCACCCACCACATGTGCTAGACTTCCAATCACATAATCTGTAGTATTACTTCTCTATTAACGTCTTTTGCATATTATTTCCTTTATACATATTTCTTATCTTCTTTCCCATTCAACATTTCAATACCACATTCTTTAACTGTTATATCTTGTGATTTAGTTCATCCTCTATTTTCTTATCTCGGGACTAATTTTGGGACTTCTCTTAATTTGATAACAGATCTGGTTTTTCAATATATATATTTTAAAATATTCTTTAAACATTTTCCATTCTTTTTCTATTTTTTCTTTTAGACCCTTCCGATGTTTCCCATTAATCTTACCACATTGTAATATTCTATCAAATTTGCTAATCACTCCCCTTTCATTGGTATTTGGACGCTCTTCCAGTTCTTTGTTAACAGTAACCTTGTGGCTACTGTTATATATAGATATAATGCTTTATCGTCTTTTCTTAAATTTTCTGGGATTATTCCCAACAAAAATCCTTCTGGTGTCTTCTTTACAGAGTATTTAAACATTTTTTTCACCCAACAACCCTCAGGTGGGTGGCATTGCCATTACAGTGGTACCTTGGTTCCCAAACTTAATCAGTTCCGGAGGTCCGTTCCAAAAGCAAAGCGTTCCAAAACCAAGGCACGCTTTTCCATAGAAAGTAATGCAAAACGGATTAATCCGTTCCAGGCTTTTAAAAACAATCCCTAAAACATTAATTTAACATGAATTTTACTATCTAGAGCCATAAAATAATAATAATCAATGTAATAATCAATGTAAAAGGGACCCCTGACCATTAAGGTCCAGTTGTGACCGACTCTGGGGTTGCAGTGCTCATCTCGCGTTATTGGCTGAGGGAGCCGCCGTACAGCTTCCAGGTCATGTGGCCAGCATGACAAAGCCACTTCTGGCGAACCAGAGCAGCGCACGGAAACACCGTTTACCTTCCCGCTTGGAGCGGTCCCAATTTATCTACTTGCACTTTGACGTGCTTTTGAACTGCTAGGTTGGCAGGAGCAGGGACTGAGCAACGGGAGCTCACCCCATCGCAGGGATTCGAACCGCTGACCTTCTGATCAGCAAGCCCTAGGCTCTGTGGTTTAACCCACAGCGCCACCTGCGCCCCCCAATAATCAATGTACTGTACTATAAAATAAATAAGACAGTATTGTAGATGATAAAAATTATTTTTTTTTCTTACCTGCACTGATGATAGTCATTGTTTGGATGGAGGGCTTTTATCCATTTCCCCAGTCAAGTCTCACAATCAATCAACCAGTAGCTGAACTGGGTTCTACACAGCCGCAAAATCAAATTAACTGAAAAAGCCTCCAAAACAAAAACGCTGAACTTAATCCATTCCGGAAGTCCATTTGACTTCCAAAATATTCCAAAACCAGAACACTTTCTTCCGGATTTTCGGCATTTGAGAATCAAGTCGTTTGAGAAACAAGGTTCCACTGTACAGGTATAAGAGAACAAGCGAGGCATTTGTGGTGAGTTCTGGTACCTCTTTTTCTAGAAAAATAGCACTGGCTGTGCTCCATATCCATGATCTGGAAAGCAGACTTGGTTGTCCTCCTCTGAACCTTTTCAAACTCTGCAATATTCTTTTTCAGATGAGATGTGAATTGTGGTTGCAAACCATAGATTTGTAGAATGGCATTTTGATATCAGAAGTTTTATTTCCCCTTTCTTTTCTAAATCCTTTACAGCCAATCTAGACTGTGGCACTGAGTGCCAACTTCCTCCTCTTCAGCATTGCACTTGCAGAACTGAGCAGATGAAGGAAGATGAGGACAAAACTAGAATTAGTTGACTCTGATGTCACTGGTCAGGTTCCACCCTAACCCCCACCCAACACCAGCCCTGGGATTGCTGATATAGAAGCATCCTGGGAAAGGAAAACCTAACAGATTTTTAAGGCTGCACAATGCTTATGGTTAGTGGTAAGGGAGAAATTCAGTTTGGTTTGGATTTTAATACAAAGCTACCTGGTTTGCACTTCCCAGAACAATAGACAAACCAAAGCATAGTTATCCTGCAAAATATGCACTTCTCTTAATTTTTGTAGTGCAATTCTTCAACCAGATAATGTGTATAAAAATACTTAGAAGAAAATGTGCATGTATGTAAAAAATACATATAAATTGCATTGTAGTGTGGGAAACTGTTTGCAAAAGTGTGCATAATGGGTAAAATTGCATGCAAAAATGTGAACATTAAGCAGAAATGTGCAGTAAAATGCTTGCAAAAACTTGTGAGGGCTTTTTAAAATTTGCAAAATTCTGGAGAAATGTTGCCAAACTGAATTTATGTGGCGGGGGGGATGAGAAACTGAGAGAAACTGCAATTAACTGATGTGTCCACCGCATCTATAGTTGAATGGGCAGCTACGGAAGCCCAATCTGTTCTGTTTTGCACCCAGTTCTTGTGCAACAGCATTTTGCTTAACATTTCCTAATTTTAACACCTGGCCCTACCTTGAGCATGTTCAATAATATGTCTGTATGGTGCCACTGTTTTGCTGGTAGAAACAGGTACAGCTACCGTGCCATTGTGCCTGAAGCTAACTTCAGGCAAATTTCTGCTCTTTGTAAACCTTTCCCACACTGTGAGTTTCAGCAGAGCAGCTGCAAAAGAGCTGTGCAGAACTCCCTTGCTTTGGACTCGTGTCTTATTTACAGACAGAGATACTTCAAAGAACTGACAGCCTCACCTGACTGGACTATCAGGTCAAAACGAACAACCTGCCAATTCTTTAGCTTGGACTTTAGAAAGGTTGCCATCCCCTTCCCAATAGCCCTTTATAAATCTTTTACCAAAGTTACTGGCACTTGCAGAACTTCAAAGGAATTGTGTTACAATTAGCTACATCTTTTCTGTCACAGAGTCCTATGTCAGTGGGAGGCTTGCCTGAGAAAGAAGCAATAGATCATATCTTTAACCAGCATTTAATCATCATAACCTATCTAACTTTACATGAGAGGTTTCACTCCAGGTACCATGAAGGGCGTTAGGCAATGTGGTTTGTGCAGCAGCAGGGAGACAGAGGGGCAGCAGAACCCCCAATGGAGGAGGAGGAGGAGAGGAGTTTGGATTTGATATTCCGCTTTATCACTACTCTAAGGAGTCTCAAAGTGGCTAACAATGTCCTTTTCCCTTCCTCCCCCACAACAAACACTCTGTGAGGTGAGTGAGGCTGAGAGACTTCAGCAGTTGCATGTGGAGGAGTGGGGATGCGAACCTGGTTCACCAGATTATGAGTCCACCGCTCATAACCACTACACCACACTGGAGGGTAGGAAGGTAGGAGGGTAGGAAGGCAGGAGCATTTCGTTTCAAAAGCATACATTGCAGGCACTTTCCTGGCTCTGCTTGCCACAACAAAAGACAGCAAACCAAGAAAAAAAAGAAAGTGGCATTTTCATTAACTGTACCAAAAAAATGTTCTGTGGCATCACTCAAGGTAACAATGTTGGCCCATTCATAGATAGATAGATAGATAGATAGATAGATAGATAGATAGATAGATAGATAGATATAGATATATATATAAACACCCTGTGATGTGGAAATTGTTTCCCTTTGGCATGAGTCCATGTGTGAATTAAATGAGCAGCTCAGTACATTTTGCTGCCTGAGGTAAAGGACAAGATGAAACTTCCCTCAAGGCACATAGGAGAAACCAATCTGACTGGTTGTTGAATCTTACTCCAGTATTGCTGCAAGCACAGGATCTTCCACTGCACGTGACGGCGGCAGGCTAGTGTAGGGGATACAGGGTACACTCTGTCCCCTCCCCACACCTCAGCATCAGCCACCTGAGGCAGCTGCTTTACTCTGCCTCATTGTAGGGCCAGTTGCACAAGTCTATGTTATTTGAGTGGCACCCTTCCAAATGTATGGGGAAAGATCTGCTCAGCCAAAATTCAAGTTGGTTGGTTGGTTGGTTGGTTACTGATTCTTGTCTCCTTGCTTTTATTCCGGCTTGTTCTTGTAACTATTGTATCTTGTTGTTATAATGATTGTATTTTCAGCCATTTTTAAAATGCTGGTCTATGACCATAATAAACTGATTGGTGCATACAAACTGTCCTCATGGGCGTGGGATCACTCACAGAGTTCTTAGATTGTGTGTGAGAGAGAAGGGGGAGGGGGGGAGAAAGGCCCCTAATCTGCTTTTTCCTTGACTCAAGCCTACAGTGGTACCTTGGTTCTCGAACAGAATCCATTCCGAAAGTCTGCTCGACTTCCAAAAACGTTAAAAAACCAAGGTGTGGCTTCCGATTGGCTGCAGGAGCTTCCTGCATTCAACTGGAAGCCATGGAAGCTGCATCGGATGTTTGGCTTCCAAAAAAAGTTCTCAAACACTTCTGGGTTTGCGGCATTCGGGAGCCAAAACGTTCGAGTTGCAAGGCATTCAAAAACCAAGGTATGACTGTGTATGATTGAGGTAGGCTTCCCCTTGGAGTCACTGAAATTGAGCCCCTCCTGCCCCCTGTCCATCAAATGTGCCTCCATATCTGAGACACTTTTGTGAAGCCTGGGTCACAAACTGTGAGCTCCTTGGATCTAAATGCGGCAAAAAGGTGTATAAACCAAAGGTTGGATGATGCGGAGCTATACCAAAATTGTCTAGCTGGCGGGGGAGTCTGCTCGCCGTTAAATATCGGCATAACCCCTATTTACCGTGCTCCATTCTACTTAACATCGCTTACGGCCGCGTCTCATCGATATGCCTTCATTAAAGCTAGGTTCAATGTTTTTCCAACTAACGTGCTGAGACATAGATTTACTAAGGGCCAAGTCTCTTCAATGTGTGCTTGCAAAATGAAATCAACTGAATCTTTACACCATGTTATGTTTATCTGCCCTATGTACAGTTCGGCTCGTGCTAGTATACTAAACTCCATAATCCAGCCTATGGCTGACAATCCAGTTGACCTTCAGCTAGCCTGGGTTCTTCAAGATGTGGACCCTTATATTACTCTAGAGATTGCTAAATTCCTAACAGCCATCCTCTCGTACAAGAGACGGAATGGAATGTTAGCTGATTATTGATAGTTATAAGAATTTTTAAAAATGACATCAGATATTGATTTTAGTTTAGCGCCTTAATTTTTAATCTTAATCTTAAACCTTCAAGATATGTTTTTTGAATTGTTAATATTTGTCCTTGTGAGCTGTGAATTGTGTTATATTATCTGTGGTTTGTACAAGTCCGCGGTTTTTATTTGATTTGTTTTGTTGTGTTTTATGATGGGCGTAAAGCCGAATAAACATCTTTACTGTGAGCTCCTTGAACAAGCTTTTGCAAATTCCTGTTTATCAGGCTCCTTTTCCCCCGAGATTAAAATGGAGCCTAAGAAAAAAAAAATAGCCAGCCTGAGATTTGAGAATAGGAAAGGATAGAAATCTAGATTGGATTGGAAGTGTTCACAAGTAAACATGAGAACATAAGAAGAGTCTGCTGGTTCAGGCCAGTCTAGTCCAGCAACCTTTTCTCACAATGGCCAGCCTGTGGGAAACCCACAAGCAGGGCCTGAGCACGAGAACATTCTCCCTTCCTGCAATTTCCAAAAGCTGGTCTTCAGAAGCATTCCTGTCTCTGACCATGGAAGGAGAATGTAGCCATTGTTAGCCTTATCCTCCATGAACTTACAGTCTGTATACAAATGCCAAGACCACGCAGACTCATTAGAGTGAAGCAACTGAAATGTATCCCATGTTCCCAAATGGAAAATTGTGCTTCCTGACTCTCTGTGGAGCACATCCCAGTTACCTTCTGGATTTGTGGGAGTGGTAATTTCCCAATAAGCGAAGATTGCAGCTGATCCTAATTGCATCGAACGCAGGTCTCCTTTGGCATTTTGCGCAAGAGTAACAGGCAATGTGGATGAATTAATGCAAACACACCAGATGGCTCCTGATTTACTAGAGCTCTGGTGAGGCAGCTTTTGGAACGGTCTGCTTACAAAACTGTCTGTGGAAACGGCAGAGGATTTATAGCGCTTTCAATATGATACTTTATCACCCCAATGGACTTTTTTTTTTTTGTAAGGAGACTATATCTAGCCAACATCAGTAGGGATGTCTGGTGAAGAATAAGCAAGACAATCATGGAATTGGGTGGTGGTTATTTTGGGTGTTGTTTTTTTCCAGAAAAGGGCATTTTATGAGGTCTCTAGATTGTGAATTCATCTATATTACTTGAGCAATGGCCATTTCTTAGCTATCGGATGGCCTCCTATGAAATATACTGTAACATCAAGGTGGGGGGAGGATTCTTCTTCCTTATTCCCAGTAGCCCATTTATCATTGCTTGGTCTTCCTGGACAGATAGATCCAGGGGCTGCCACTGAGGGCAGGCAGCTGAATCCAACAAGTGCAGGTTAGACTTTTCCATTCCCCAAAGTGAAGTAACTGGGCAAGATGTAATTAGATTGCTCTATTGTCCCAACCCCACGACAACCCCACTTATTTTGCATGGCAGTGAAGCTACAACCCCTTTGCCACACAAAAACCTTCTGGGAATACCATGGCCAGGAGACCCCATTTCAACATTAGAATTATGCCATTCCTATTCAAGGGTCTCTCCCTGTTTCTAAGAGGCTCAGCAATTGTGGCATCCCTGTAGTTTTGCCACATTGTTCATTCTTTCTTCATAAATGAACTCTGAACTCCTAGTTCCAAATCTCTCAACTTTGTCTGCATATTTCTTAATAGGCAGACAATTTTCAGAACATTCTTGATTTAAATGAAAAGTGGGTGGGTGCCCAGTTCACAGGGCAGCTATATAGCACTGGGAGGAAATAAACTGTGGCTCTAAATATCAAGCCAGTGAATAAAATTTCCTATGAGTCAGGATTTATTTCACATTTAATTGGTGCATAGTAAATTATATGAGCTCGGGACACCCTATAAATGACTAAGTGATTAGTCCATTTTCTGCTACACCTCCCAATTTAATATGCACAATTTTAATTAATGGGATGTTTTCCTTTCTTCGTTCCAAGACATTAGGAAAGATAAATAAAACCAAGACTTCTAGTGTCTGTGACACCCCACTTGGGTGCCTCCCCAGGACTCAATAGATCACAACAAATTGTTGCCATCTATTTATCCTTCTTCCAGCCATGTGACACTGTTTGTAACCAGGTCATTAAGAATGAATATCTGAAGTAAGAGGCAATATCTGAAGTAATAGCAAAAATTCTCCTGCATTTTACTCCTGTCTTTCTGGTCTACTGATTTCCCAAGTGTTTTTTTTTCCAAAGAAGGCAATGTTGTCTATTATAATTCCTTTTAGAATGCTATGTTTTCATCATTTTTCCCATTAACTTTGGACTGCATCCCTAATTCTTAATGTGTCTCTGACCCATAAAAGAATGCTTTAGGATCTACAACACAGAGAAGAGCAGTGGGGAGTGATGCTGGGAGTTGTAGCCCACCATCTGGAGGGCACCAGGTTGGGGAAAAGCTGAAAGCCCTGGTTTTGGTGATGTAAGAGGGAGAAGGGTAAGCAAGGAAAGTGTTTGAGATTCATTCCAGCTTCATTCTTTTAGCACACACTCAGGCTAGGATCCTAAATGTATTTACAAGTAGACAAGTCACACTGAACTCATTTCAATCTTACCTCTGAGCAGACATGTATAAGAACAGGCTGTAAGAACGAAATCTCCTTCTCAGAACACTCAGATTCGAACTGCACCTTACAGAGGAGATCCATAAATGGACCTCTCTCTCTCTTTTGCTAAGAGCAGGATCTGGACTAGGCTATGGTATGGAAAGAGGATGGAGTGGTCATGCATTCTAATTCACAGTCCTCAATTTGAAGGGCTGACAGAGGACAGTCTTATGTCTGAAGAGTTTGAAGTCTGGCTGAGAGAGAAGGAATCCCAAGAAAAGAGAGCAGGGACCTTGAAGTTGCTCTGGCCAGGAGACTCAGCAGGCACACAGGTCACTTGGTCACAGTCTGTGATGAAATCTGTTGTAATGCTATTTATTTTTTAAAAAATACATTAGCATATATATATATATATATATATATATATATATATATATATACACACACACACACACACACACACACATGCACATTTTATGGCAATCCATGTTCTCATTCCCCCACAGTGTGTGTGTGCGCGCGCGTGTGTTGCGCTTCCACATTTTTATGTGTAACTGGTTGAACCCATTTCCTCCTATGTTTTGTTTGTTTAGTCGTGTCCCACTCTTCGTGACCCCATGGACCAGAGCATGCCAGGCACTCCTGTCTTCCACTGCCTCCCGCAGCCTCGTCAAATTCATGTTGGTAGCTTCGAGAACACTGTCCAACCATCTTGTCCTCTGTCGTCCCCTTCTCCTTGTGCCGTCAATCTTTCCCAGCATCAGGGTCTTTTCCAGGGAGTCTTCTCTTCTCTCCTCATGAGGTGGCCAAAGTATTGGAGCCTCAGCTTCAGGATCTGTCCTTCCAGTGAGCACTCAGGGCTGATTTCCTTAAGAATGGATTGTTGTTGTTGTTTAGTCGTTTAGTCGTGTCCGACTCTTTTGCTTCTTAGGCACTTCATCTCCAAGTATTCCTAGTAAATAGGCCTCTGTTTTTTTAACAAACATATTTTTAAACATTTTTTTTCATTTCATTGTATATCATTTCCCAGAAACCTTTTTACATGTCCACCACATATGAAAAAAACGTACCTTCTTTATCTTTACATTTCCAACATAGGTTAGATGAATTTTTATACATCTTAACAAGTTTTACCGGCACTAAATACCATCTATACATCATTTTCATATCATTTTCTTTTAGTGAACTGCATGCTGTAAATTTTAAATTCCCTTTCCACAGCTTTCCCCATGATTCAAATGGTATCATATACCCTATATCTTGTGCCCAGTGTTTCATTACAGCCTTAACCTCTTTGTCTTTCATCTCCCATTCCAACAGTAGTTTGTACATTCTTGATAAGAATTTCTCATTATTTCCCAATAATTCCTTTTTGAACTTTGAGAATTCCTTCCCAAAGCCTGTCCCTTTATCACCTCTGAATATGTCAATCAATTGATGGTATTGTAGCCAATCTGTTAACAGAAAATTTATATCATTATATTCCTTCACCTTTAACTGATTTTCTGATTCTGTTAACAGATCTTTATATGTTTCCCAATTTCAAATTTTCCTTTTTGAAAGATATTGCTTCCAGTGGGGAAACTGTGACGAGTACCAGAGCGCACAGAAATGCCATTTACCTTCCTGCCACAGTGGTACCTATTTAGCTACTTGCACTGCCATGCTTTCGAACTGCTAGCTTGGCAGGAGCTGGGATAGAGCAATGGGAGCTTGCTCCGTTGTGGGGATTCAAATCGCTAACTTTCTTATCAGCAAGCACAAAAGGCTCAGTGGGTTAGACCACACTACCCCCCACCCCCAGGCCTAAACTGTGAATATTATTCTGGAACAACAAATATGAGAAACCTTTTTTACTTAAAAAAAATGCATGCTTCATTTAATGGCAAAGCATTAATGTCCGCTGTGCAATCTGGATGCAAGTATGCATTGCCTTGCACTTCAATAGGAGGAAAAGTGCATTAACATTCACTTTGGGAACGGTTTAATGATGAGTGATTGATGCATTGCCAGCTCATAAAATCCGATCAGTATCAGCTCATTAGCAAGAAGTTGAACTGTATGCATTGTTTTGATACACCCACCCACATGCACATGATAAACAACACTCAAGACGGAGCCTGCCTTATTAAAACATAAAATATTAATTCTGAAAATCACTCTTTGAAACTGAGATATTGACTACATAATACCATATTCTCCTTATTCGGATGTTGATGTTGAATGAGGCAGACATTTTGCAAATGATGGATAAATGGTAAAATAGTTACAGGTATTACTTCCCCCAAAGTCACATATATTCCAGTTGATCCAAGATGGAATGACGGTCTCATTCACTAATCCAAAGAAAACATGTTAACAAGATGCATTGGGAAGAATTCAATCTAGCTCTATAAGAATTGTTCCATCACTGAAAGCTTCTTAGCTTGCAAGAGGAAATGATTCCTTCTAGGAGTGCCAACTTGAATGACATATGGGGCGGGGGAAGCTCAGCCCAGCCCTGCATAATTGATCACATGATGTGGCGCGCATTTGAATGGCAATGCTCATGTAACTCTGAACAACTTCAATCCAAATCCCTACCTGCAGCAGGAGTGCTCAAGGAGGATTATCTAACTGCAGTGGACCTCATGTAACTCTGAACAACTTCATTCCAAATCCCTGTTGTCTCTGGGCCATGGCAACTGCATGAACATTCCTAAAGAAATCTGAATATTTCTGAATATTCCTAAAGAAATCTTGGGATCTGGAAGAAACATATGGTCTGCTGCAATTTTCCGGCCAACCAAGGGTTAACCTTATTTATTTAACCATGAACAGTAGCAAACCTTTATGCTTTTTTGAAAAAAAATGTATAGTTTGAAGCTCTTTTCTTTCACAACATAGCAGAATATCATCTAGACTAGCAGTTCACAAAGTGGGCAGTAACCGCGCCCCCCCCCCCTGGGGGGTGGGGAGGGATTATCTAAGAGGCAAGGCGAGATGTTGCTGAAAGTGCAAAGACTCTGGAGTTTTGTAGCATGTCTCAGTTGAGAACCTCTTGTTTCCAGCAGAGAAAGTGATTCATATGCACATTGACAAAGAGAGAAAGCTTAGAAGGACAGGCACCAAATGGTCCTGTTTGAAAGCCCCAAGGCCTGTGGAAGGAGTGCTTTGAAGAAGAACACAATGACAATACAGTGGAGTTTAATGTGACAGAACTGCTGGGGCTGGGCAACTTCTTCCATACCCCAAGTGGGTTCTTGGAGGCCTCTTTAGGCTTTAAGCAGTCAATTAAAAGCAATTCTCTTTCATTTCTGACAGGTTTGGGCATGTAGACCCATTTAAACGAGCTCAGGTAAAACAATTGGCAAAACAGACTGTGACCCAGGCAGTTTCCACCTCTTTTTCTCACATCGTTTTAACTTGTAAAAGCTTGCTTAGTTTTCTTCTTCTTCTTTGGTCAAAAAGCTTCTTAATCCTGAATCTGATAAATACAGTACCCCCCCCCCCTTTTAGATGAATTAAGCCTTCTTCCCTGAAGATGAATTGGCAAACGTAAAGAAATTTTGCAATGTGAAGTTGATTGTGGCTGCAGTCCTGTTTGTGTGGCCAAGTACAAAGAAAGCAGCAGAAAGTAGGAGGAGGACTCTCATGAGGCATAGCCTGTGCAGCAAGTTAAACCCTCCTGAAATTTCCCCTTCTGCAGAACAATTAAAAGTGCAGGAATCTAGCTTCTTTTGTGTTTGGCCAGCCTAGGACATTTACCCAGAAGACCCATTGAACTTAGTGGGACTTACTTCAAAATAAATGTTTGTTCCTAGCATTGCACTGTTAGTGGTGGGCAGAGTCATTCAAATCCCAAATTGCTATGCTGGGGGGTGGGGTGGAGTGGAGAGGAGAGTTCTTTCTGCCCAGACCTGCCCAGACCAGCCAACCTCTGCTGTGGGGGGAGATCCATCATTAGTGGCTCAGCCTTGTCAGAGAGGAGCACCCCAATGCTCTTTCTCAAACATTGAACAGGTAGAGTCTCCCTACAACCAGCAACATTTCCACCAGGGGTAGGTACTAGAAACCCCCCCAAAAAAACAGGGCATTTCAGGGGCAGGGAGAGGAGAGTGCTGGTCCACCACAGGGCCATCCAGTCCAACCCCCTGCACCACACTTCTTGGCAGCAAATTCCACTGTCGAACAGTTCTGACTGTCAGGAAGTTCTTCCTAATGTTTAGGTGGAATCTTCTTTCTTGAAGTTTGAATCCATTGCTCCGTGTCCGCTTCTCTGGAGCAGCAGAAAACAACCTTTCACCCTCCTCTATATGGCATCCTTTTATATATTTGAACATGGCTATCATATCACCCCTTAACCTTCTCTTCTCCAGGCTAAACATACCCAGCTCCCTAAGCCGTTCCTCATAAGGCATCGTTTCCAGGCCTTTGACCATTTTGGTTGCCCTCCTATGGACACGTTCCAGCTTGTCAGTATCCTTCTTGAACTGTGGTGCCCAGAACTGGACACAGTACTCCAGGTGAGGTCTGATCATCTAGTCCAACCCCCTGCAATGCAGGAATATGCCACTGTCCCATACAGGACTTGAACCTGCAACCTTGGTGTTATCAGCACCTCACCAACTTAGCTATCTCACCCAGGACTGATGAATTCACTGTTTGTGATAAGCTTCTTCTTTCGCTGTATTGAGAGTAAAACCAGATACAATACTGTGAAGTAGTTAAGATGTAAGTGATGAAGCTATGGTGGTCTTTGACATCTTTGTCTTCTTGACTGACTTGGTGGAACACAAACAGTAACGTTAAAACGGGCCTTTGTTTGATCCTGGAAGCAGCAGTGGAACAGAATGGAGGAGGTGGTCTCTACAGAAGGCTGCCTGGGAAAAGCATATCTGCTCAGTTTTATCTGTGATGAACAGTTACATTTCGTTTTCATCCCATTTCCATCTAATCTTGAGAAATTTGATTGAATGTTGCTGCGTTTGTATTGTCTCTGTGCAAACCACTTAGGGGGCTTTTATTCTATTAAGCGGTATCATTTTTAATTGATAAATGCAATATAAAATCCTGGAGGCAGCTGCTCATATCCAGCCTCAAGGCTCCTTTGCTCATCCTCTTCTCCTACCTATTCTGGCAAGCAAGACACTGAGCGAAGCAGGGCATTCCGAAGGGGAGGATGAAGGCTCTAAATGGCTGCATTGTTCAAGTAAATGATTTAGGTTGGCCAATGGGAAAATAATGAAGGGTTTCTGCACTAATTGTTTTTCAGAAGAGGAATTCATGCTCAGGGTTGGTCCCACCATTGGGCAGAGTGAGGCAGCTGCCTCAAGCAATGGATGCTGCAGATTGAAAGGCTTTTTGGGAGCCAGAGCCTTGTACTCTCTAAAGTAGCTTGTAGCCCTCAGTTGCAGCGAAGGATGCTGTTCTGTCATCTGTAAGGTTTAGCTGAAAGTCCCTAAGGCTTCTGTTCAGTTGAGGGCACCATCTTGTCCTACATTGAAGGGGGTCAAGATGTCTTGGACCAGCCCTGAGTGAACTTTAAGAAATCCCCCACCCTTTCTCATGCGTTCACCTATTCATCAAAGACAGCTCCATTTAGTTCGCGTTAGAACAGGCTTGCTCAAGGGTCAGGGAGACAGGCATGGCAATGTATAAATGTCTGTTAAAAACTCACACCTTCAGGCTTTCATTGCCAAAATGATCTTCAACCTCAACTACTCTCTGCTCCTTTTCTCTTGGGTGTATTTGATTTAATGAACTATGCGACGAGTTACTGTAGGCACTGTGGAAACACATTATCGTCAGTACTACCACCATCCCCACCAGGCAGGAAAGTAATTACGTGACAGCATATCTCTGTGAAGAGAGGTCCTGCTTTCCTCTGTGTGGAACATGGTGGACCTTGCTGGTACCAGAGGGAGAGGCAATGCTCTCAGGACAAGTAGAATCATAGAATCATAGAGTTGGAAGAGACCACAAGGGCCATCCAGTCCAACCCCCTGCCAAGCAGGAAACACCATCAAAGCATTCCTGACAGATGGCTGTCAAGCCTCTGCTTAAAGACCTCCAAAGAAGGAGACTCCACCACACTCCTTGGTAGCAAATTCCACTGCCGAACAGCTCTTACTGTCAGGAAGTTCTTCCTAATGTTTAGGTGGAATCTTCTTTCTTGAAGTAGCTCCTTCCTTACTCCCCACTGCTGAACCCTGTAATTATTTGAAGGAAAGTCACTTTTCCTATATTGAGAGTGGATTCTTTATTGCCATCTACCCTTGTAGAAGCAGAAATGTTTAAATAGTATAGATCAGACAAATAAAAGAAGTCTCTGTGTGATCTGAAGCAGGAACTCCGGGCCTAAAAGCATGTGTCAGGGTATTTGTGGCACACGGTACCTCAGAGTATATTCTGGGCACTAAATACCTATTCAGAGGCAACTGGGCAGGAAGGAAGTACAAATTCCAATAGAGAATTCAAATACCCCACCCCTTTATGGATTGTGTAGTTTGAATGACAAATTTTGTGACCAAGGCCACATTCAGACCATACATTTAAAGCCTGAAGATACCACTTCATGTCTTCCCCAAAGAATCTTGGGAAATGTAGTTGTTAAGGATGCTAGGAAGGTTCTTGGTATGAGATCTCCCACCCCGACGTAACTTCTGTCTCACGGGACTGAGCTGCAGTTAATTGGCTGTCATCCGCTACTTCCTCAAGATGCTGGTTCAGCGCCTTCGCAGCTTCATAGCAGCACAACACTTTTGGTTAATGTCTGCACATCAAGCTGATGTTAAAGGCACAGCTACAATAGCCGGTGAAAAAGTTGGCCACCTGCGTTGGCACAATCTAAAACGGAGGTGAGCAAAACGGAGGCTGCACTGCCTGCGAATGGAGCCAACCTACCTCTGCTGCTTTAGTCAATTAGCTCCGGGTGAAAGAACAGTCAAGGTCCACTGGGTGAGATGCTGGAGGTCACTACCTGAGCAGTGCTGTGAATGCTGGGCAGCGAGCCAGCAAAACTTTGAAATGGAGGCAGCTAATTAGCTGCAGGTGACTGCGAGGAAAAGTCATTCAAACCTGGAGTCCCCTACAGCTGGGGACAGATGAGAGCAGATGGGCATTCCAGGTCTACTCTTGTCGGCTTCACTTCTGGGCTTCCTGCCACTACGTCGGCCTCTCGACTTGCTTCCCACCCCCATTTTATCATGTAATTTACAGCATCTTGCTGTGCTGGTTGTAAACATGATGAAGCAAGTGTAGCTAGTGCGGCAAAGGCAAGCTGAAACAGTAGCTCAGAGAGCAGCAAACGCCTCTCTCCATCTTATTTAAGGGGCGCCTCCCGTGTTAAGTGTTCAATGTCAGTTGTGTACATAGCTGTTACTTGGTATGGTGGGGAAGTGCTTCCAGATTTCAGCTTCTCCAGCCCCAAATGCTGAGAAATGAAATGAGAAACACCTCACAAAAGAGGTGTCTTTTACATAGGTTCAAAAGAGGTACCGATTATACACCACTGATTTTGCAAGATACTTTGGTTGCTCCCAGATAACTTGTTTATTGAGCACTTATCCCAATCTCTCTGCTGTCAACTGAATATCCATTCTGATTCATTTGCAGGAGGTTAATACAAAATTGCCTAAAGCAATTGTTATCCAACGCTTTCCAGGAACATTTCCTCATTGCTTTCCTTACCTTACATATGATTGTTTGGAAACAGGTTTTTGTTGCACAAGAACACCATACTCACTTTGATCGCACAACTTGAATGTGCCAGGACCCAACTGTGCGCCACACCCGTGCTAATTTTGCTACAACTGCATGATCTGAATGGTGATGAGACATAGCTGCCAAGTTTTCCCTTTTCTCGCGAGGAAGCCTATTCAGCATAAGGGAATTTCCCTTTAAAAAAGGGATAACTTGGCAGCTATGCGATGAGAAGAACTGACACCTGACTTGCTGGTGTCAGACACATGTTTGGTTTGGACATATGACATATTAAAAATCTGGAGCCTTCATTCAGGATAGGCTGGGGAATTGATCTGAAAGGCAGCAATAGTGTTTCAAAATCTGTCTTCCCTGGTCATTGAGAAGTTTGGATGTGTTTTCTCTGGTGGAAAAAATTCAAGAGATAGGGCATTCGTCTAGCGAGGCACCACTGTATTGATATCTTTGCCCAGTCAAAAATGCACAAGGGTACAATGCAAGCAGATTCAGATCCAGATTCACAGAAGCACCAGTTCGCACCTCCCAGATCCTTTAAAAAAATAAATGCGTGTCAAGCCTCAAAGCCCACCCCCATGGAATAAAGACACAATGGACCCAGAATTTAGTTTAAAGGTTAATGGGCAAATTTAGGCCACAACTTTATTGAATACACAAGTGTGACTGGTATTGGCTTAGGTAGGCATTGGTAAAGGTAAAGGTAAAGGTAAAGGGACCCCTGACAGTTAAGTCCAGTCACGGACGACTCTAGGGTTGCGGCACTCATCTCGCGTTAAAGGCCGAGGGAGCCGGAGTTTGTCCACAGACAATTTTTCTGGGTCATGTAGCCAGCATGACTAAGCCGCTTCTAGTGAACCAGAGCAGCATACGGAAACGCCATTTACCTTCCCGCCGGAGCAGTACCTATTTATCTACTTGCACTTTGATGTGCTTTCAAACTGCTAGATTGGCAGGAGCTGGGACCGAGCAATGGGATTGCTTACCCTGTCATGGGGATTCGAACCGCTGACCTTTCAATCAGCAAGCCCAAGAGGCTCAGTGGTTTAACCCACAGCATGCATTAGATACTGCGTTGGTATCTAATAACTATAACTGGCTCCTGCCCACCCAGTAGGAAGCCTGCAAAGGGTAAACTACCAGCAGAGGGAGCTGCAACAATGGCTATTGACTGGTGATCACCCCTGGGATTCCCGAGGGTCCTGGCATGACCCTAGTCCCTCCCCAGGCTTCGGATGAGATCTAGACTCCTGGATTCCTTTAACAGAATACCCTATCACATGGAGGAGCTGGGCATGTTTAGCCTGGAGAAGAGAAGGTTAAGGGGTGATATGATAGCCATGTTCAAATATATTAAAAGATGCCATATGTAGGAGGGAGAAAGGTTGTTTTTTGTTGCTCCAGAGAAGCGGACACGGAGCAAAGGATTCAAACTACAGGAAAGAAGATTCCACCTAAACATTAGGAAGAACTTCCTGACAGTAAGAGCTGTTCGACAGTGGAATTTGCTGCCAAGGAGTGTGGTGGAGTCTCCTTCTTTGGAGGTCTTTAAGCGGAGGCTTGACAGCCATCTGTCAGGAATGCTTTGATGGTGTTTCCTGCTTGGCAGGGGGTTGAACTGGATGGCCCTTGTGGTCTCTTCCAACTCTATGATTCTATATACTCCAGGTTTCAAAGGCAAGGGTAAAGAGATGTGCCTTCAGCATATGATGAAAGATATACAATGAAAGTGCTGGACACACTTGTGGAGATAAAACTCCACTGCTTAGGAGCTGCCATTGATAACACCCTCTCCAAGCCGCTCAAGGCCAGTAGAACAACCAGAAGAGCCCCTTCTGTTGATCTTACCACCTGAGAGGGTCTGTAGGGAAGGAGGCAGATATTTAAGGCCTCTGTCCTTTGGGGCTTAATCTCCCTGATAGCATTTTATGCAGCTCACCTTTCATCTCTTGGAAGTGTGTGGCTGAGATGCAGCTAAAAGTAAGCACTAGAATTCTGAATCCAAATGGTTATTAAAGTTCTAAGCCAAGCCACGAAGACTAAACTCTGGTGCTTGGAGGGCAGAAAGCATTAAATTTGGGCATCTAAACATAGTGGTATCGATGCATTCTTCTGAGGCTACTTTCTGACATTAATTAAATGGATTCACTAGTGCCGGTTTTATTAGAGAGGAAGATGAGTGAGCTCGTTTGAGCGCAATATGAAGTGACTTGAATCTTTGCCCAGAATGCTAATGGAAGCTTTTTGAAATCAGAAAAGTAGATAATAACATTTTATTTAATTAATACATATTTTTTCCTTTCTCTTTCCTCCTTGCCCTTCTGTACTTGAAGATGTGGTAGAATATTAAAATCAAGGCTGGCTCAAAGCATTTGCAACTTGACTCAGGGTGACTTTAAAAGCACACTTTAGATCCAGTTGCATGCACGGAGAATAGCTTTATGTGGCTGTGATTGCTTCATTGCTTGAAATAGACAACATCCAGAAGTTCCCAGTCTCAGCAAGTTACATTTGGGAACTTTTGCTGCAGATAACAGATGATACACCATTCCAGATGAATGGGTCAGGGAAACTTTTCCAGCCTGAGGGTCATGTTCCCTTGTGGGCAACCCTCCAACAGAGGTCAAGGAGAGAGGCAAAAGTGGGAAGAGCATGGATGGGAATCTTCCAGAAAGATACATACTAGCTTGCAAAGTCAGGGGGTTCTATACAAACAGACGTATGCAGTCGTACCTCAGAAGTTGAACAGAATCTGTTCTGGAAGTCTGTTCGACTTCCAAAATGTTCAGAAACCAAGTTACAGCTTCTGATTGGCTGCAGGAAGATCCTGCAGCCAATCGGAACCCGTGGAACCTGCATTGGATGTTTGGGTTTCAAAGAACGTTTGCAAACCGGAACACTCTCTTCCGGGTTTGCGGCATTCAGGAGACGAAATGCTTGAGTCACAAGATGTTTGACTTCTGAGGTACAACTCTAGACCTCTTGGTCCAGGCATGGAAAAGGCCTCACAATCCAAGTACCCATTCCAGCAAGGCAAAAGGACTCAAGGAAGACACAGAGAAGGGCCAGTGAGGGATGTGGCTTGGAGAGAGGAAGGAGCAACATCATGGAAGGAGCCTAAGGTGAAGCCGTGAAGCTCCCTTGTTAGTTTTGCCATTGGATGCTGCATGTTGTTTAAGTAATCTTGTTATATGTATAATATTGAAATGTGGTTTGTTGTTGTTGTTTTGCCATGCTATTATAAAATGGTCACTATGTTGTTGTTTTACTTTGTTATTATGAAATTGTTTTTGTAGTGTTTGTTTGAAACACATCCCTGTCTTTCTCTTGTAAGCTGTTTTCAGCATGGTTGTTGTTGTTGTTTTGCAGAAAAGTGGCATACAAATATAATGTAAAGAAAAAAAGAAAGCAAAGGAGAAAAATGTGGCCTGGAAAGGGGTGTCACTTAGGGACAGGTCCAGAGGAATGGATAATGAGGAGGGGCGTACAGCAATTTTCATTGAGCTGGATTTAAAATGGCCAGCCCACACTGCTGCCCTTCATTTGAATCTACCTTATAAACGGAAAGGGGGGGAGTGGGGACAGGGCAGGCTTAATCACGTTCTGCCGACGCACATGATGACACGGAACGTCCCCCATGCAATATATATACTGAAGGGGAGAGCAATCAATGAGCTGGAAGGAAAGGACACAGAAAACATGTTTAATAGTAAATCTCCGTGTGTGGCTTGCAACATTTTTGAGATCAGTTTTGTCTTGTTATCCAACCTAACAATGTTTCTCTGTTTGTTCTTTAGCTGCACTGGTTACTAATTGCACGAGTGTTTTGCAAATACTTTAATGGCTTTAGCAGATTAAATCTTTGGTAATGTCTCTGCCGGCAAATAAAACTCAGTCGTTTGCAGTGCTGGATATTATGCTGTTCATTTCAAACTGCTGCACTGAGAAGTGGGACTACAACAGTTTAGGAAGCTGCAGAAAAGTCAGGCACATTTTAGAATTTTACTAAAGCAAAATAAGAAGTGAAGAGTATCCTCAGGAGCAAAGAGTTAAATTCCTGTGTGAAGGAAACTTTCCTCGGAAAGGAAACTGCAGAACAAGCCCATTATTTTAAATCCCACATTATTAAAATATTTCTTTTAGGAATTGGATTGCTTTGTATAATAAAGCCTTCCAATTTCACACATCGTGAGCAGTCCATCTTGGTAAGTCTGAACCTTCTTCCAAGCTCCCTGCCTTTTTCTTTTGCATGCTCCTCACTTCCTAATTTTTTTCCTCCAACTCCTTTTTCAACAGCCAACGTAACACCCCATCTTGCAGCTGAGATTTGTCTCCTGTATGTGCCTGTATGAAGGAGGCAGATAATGTATGTGACTAGATGAAGGAAATCACATTCCTTCCAACCACTAGGTAATGCTACCGAGTGTAGCTTCTATTGACTTTTTTTAAAAAAACCCTTAGTACACCAACTAATATTATCTCCAGCTTTGCTCTCATGAAAACCACCATGTTTCCTTTTTACTTCTGTTCTCTACTTAACAAGAAACCTTTGTGTTTTCTTAAGCCTAGAAAAAGATCTGAGTAACAGCTGGATTATATATTTTCAAAAATGTTGTGTGCCTAAACCAGTTACTTTGTGCTTTTTCCTCCTGCTGATCCCAAGTGCAGCCTGCACAGCACCCAGTAGAGCCTAATCTAATAGTCTGCTACCTCCTCTTATACAGTCATACCTTGGTTCTCAAATGGACTCTGTTCCAGAAGTCCATTCGACTTCTGAAAATGTTTGAAAACCAAGGTGCGGCTTCCGATTGGCTGCAGAAGCTTCCTGCATTCAATTGGAAGCCGCGGAAGCCGCGTCAGACATTTGGCTTCCAAAAAAGGTTCGCAAACCGGAACACTCACTTCCGGGTTTGCGGCATTAGGGAGCCAAAACGTTCGAGTCACAAGGTGTTCGAGAACCAAGGTACGACTTTATACCATTTTAAGACTGCGTCTGTGTACACACCATACGTTTAAAGCACCTTGTAGCTCTGTGATGGGTAAACTACAGTTCCCATGGTACTTTTTTTTGGGGGGGGAGGGAAAATGCAGTCTGTGACTAAAGGCAGACTTTTGACCTCTTTGCACATTAATCATGTGAAGTGGGCATCGTGTGACTACAGGGAGTGGGGCTGTGCTCCTGCCCCCATCCCAGACATCCAGGCATTGACAGGTTAATATTGCGATACATATTTCTATATCACATTTCATTACTTTGCAGTTTTAACAAAGCTTATTCTCACAGCAACTCTGGGAGGAAGGATAAAATGAGGACAATCAAGAGCATGCCTAAGGGGGGGATTTGAACCCAGGTCTTCCACATCAGCATCTCATATGCTAATATCAAATGAAACCCCCCAGGCTTTACTTGGACATATTGTTTTACTTATGACACAGTTTTCTTTTTTTAAAAAAGTTTGGACACTAAACGAAATGCCACTTTGTAGGATTCTATGGCTTTCTTTTTTTAAAAAGTTCACTTTGATACTTTTAAAGAAAAAAAATTACTTAAGATTATTCACATTGTTTAAAGCTGCGACTATTTGTTCTGCAGAACAATACATCCCCATTGTGTTAGATACAGTTTCTCTAGATAATAATATACCTGATCATTATTTCAGCCTATAAAATAATATTTATTATAAAGCGTCACTTCTACCCACCTTTCCTTTTTTTAAATGCCAGCATGACATGGGGAGGAATGAGTCACCATTGTCTTGGTTAATGCCGTCTCAAGAATTTCTTTCTTTCTTTCTTTTACAAGAGCTTATGAGCTTCCAAAGGCTTTAATTATATATGGCAGGGCAGCAGATGTAAAAGGGAAAACACACACGCCCTTCCCCACCACGAAGTCCCCGAGAGAGCTTAATAGGACTTCAGGGGACTAATATTCTAAAACTAGACAAGTTTCTGATGTTAAACCCTTCACACAAATGAACAATTTTGGTCTTAAAGCTAGCTGGCTTTCATTTTGCCTTATATTCATTCTCTGGTCTTAAGCTGAGAGGGTTAGATGTCTTTTGCCTGCTATCATGATTTTTGTCACGAGTCTAACATCTCACAGGGTGGAAACCAAAGTAGCACTAATGAGAATGTTCCATTGGTGCAAGGATTTTCACTCACAATGGAACATTCTCCTCCTGGGATCCACCTTTTTGTGGAGCTGCCCCAAGCCTTTGGAACAGATTTGGTGAGAGTGTGGGGTGCATATGGGGAAAGCGGAGTCCTACTAGGCAAGGGGAAATCCCTGCACTGAATATAATAGCATCCACTATCATTTTCCCTCAAAGGTTTATTTTAATAGAATGCTGATTTGACAAACACACAAACCTCACATGTGCCAATACAGTTCAAATTTCTAGTACACCCTGATATGATCATGGTTAAAAAAAATGTACAGGAATAGGTCCCCAATATGTACTGTGAAGGATTCTTCTGGTCAGACTTAGAAGGTCTGACTACAAACATTAAATAGATATGGAATTTCTTTTTGCAGCTGTGGAACCTTTAAAAAAAGATTAATATAGTGCAATCAATGTATATGGCACTTTACATAGTAATCAAAGCAGTGTGTTCTTGCCAGAAAGACTTTACATTTGAAATTTCAAGAGAGGGAGAACAAATAACGCATAGAGCAGAATTATACCAAGATTTAATATTTATTACACATGCCACTTTTCTATTGAAATAATATTCAAAGCAACATACAAGAACAGAGAGGTGGGGAAGGAGAGGGCAAGATAACAGTCAACAAAGAGGTGGAATGGGAGATGGAAAGTTATGAACAAAGTGTCTCTGTCAGGCATGAGAGATTAAGGGTGGATCTACACAGAGCAAAAAAGAGGCTATAAATAAGTCAGAAATTAAATTGTTATAACAAAAGGAAAAAAACATTATGGAAAATCGCTTAGAAATTTTATTTTTGCTCTCTGGAGCCACCCGGTGTTGCATGTTTATAAAGCATTCAAAATGCTGTTTCTTGACTAATGTAGCTGAGTCCTAAGTCAAATGTTTCATGGGAAAGCAGTCTTTTGAGGAATAAGCAACAAAGATGGCCTCTTGTATGCCAGAGGTGGCCCTCCAGGTATTGCTGGTCTACAAGCCCAGACCATTGTCCATTCTGGCTGGGGATTATGGAGGTTTGAATCTAACAACATTGGAAGGCCACAGATTTCCAATAACTAATCTAGGTGTTGTGGGGAGGAGGGTCCAGTTATGGAGGCTCTTTCAAGTGCTTACATCAAGAGTAGTACAATATGTCAACCTTCAGCAACCTTCTAATTATTTCCACAGCTTCCTCCCCCAACTTTCCTTCTGTATGGCCTCTCGGGTCATACTGAAGGCCACAAAGATTCTGTGAGCAAGAGGTGAATAGGCCTCTTCCTTTGGGCAGCGAGTCCGGGTGAAAACATCACCATAATATGATAAGTGGCTTTTGTAATTGAAGAAATGGAGAAGCGAGTCATTATAGCGTTGCCTTTCTTTCCTCTAGGCAGGCTACTAGAAGTTGATGTACTAACAAATTGGTCCAAGAGCTCATAAAACAAAAGGAGGCATTATGATGTCATGGGGCAAGTTCTGAGGAGAGAGAAAAGGGAAACAGCGGTAAACAGAAGCTAGGCTGGTGAATCATAAAACCCCAGAGCAGTTTTAGAGCAGGAACAAATGACTCATGTGGGTTACAAGCCACAATTTTGCATGGAAAAGTTCCAATAATGCTGCCCTCTTTCAGAAATCATCTTCTGTCCTTTCTTTCGGAAGAAGAGGGAAGATCAACCTTTCCTTCTTTTCAGCTCTGTGAAACCTTGGCGCCTCTCACCATCCCAGGAGACGAGCGAATCCTCTTTGACGACTGCTCTCCAAGTAACTATAGCTCCTTCAGAGAGGGGCTGGATCTATTGGTTCTCACCTGCTGCTTTGTAAAGCAGCCATTAGTAATACACACAGGGGAAATCTGGTTCTACTGCTCAGGCTCAATTCTATCACCCTTCTGCCTGATAAAGGATTTCTTAGTAGGGTAAATCATCTGAAGATATAATCTGTGGATGTATCCTGGCGTTTTAGCAGGTCTAGTCATGACACTGGACAGGTTGGAGGAAATGTCTCAAGAACTAATCCCTTTGTCTCCGGATGTTCAGCATCTGCTGGAGAGCAAAGGCAGCCTCATTGATACCAGCAGCCCTTAATATCTCAGAAGCTTTGGCATTATTATCTGATGCCCAACTTTTTAAAAGTTTAGGGAAGTTTTTAATGTTTGATGTTTTATTGTATTTTTAATATTTTGTTGGAAACCACCCTGAGTGGCTGGGGAAGCCCAGCCAGACGGGCGGGGTATGAATGAATAAATGAATGAATGAATGAGCAAATAAATATAAAAGAAAAGTTAAAATTATTTTTTTGTGTGTGGTGTGTGTGTGTGTGTGTGTGTGTGGGGATTAAAAACAATTTAATTGTAAGCCAAATTGGAGGGCTTTATCCTGAACAGCTTATAATCCTCTTGTATCTCGTCCTAGATCCTTATGGTGAAGGGCAGGTAAGAAGCATAATAAATAAGACTGGATTTTTTCTTATTTAATTACTGGCCACAGGGTAAATCTAAGCAGTAGCACTGAGTTTATGTGATTATCATTAATATATATATTTATTTATATGCCACTCATATGCCAAAAAAGACATGGGTGTTGTAACCATATAGGAGAAATATTTATCATTATTTTGTGATGGAAACCCTTTCCTGTAATAAGCATTTACAGTGAAATGACACCAAAGCAGAAAAAGCTAACCAAAGTGTTTAATCAATGTGTCTATTTATTCTTGATTTATTAATTAAATATTTATACTGCTTAATATAATAATAATAAACGCTTTAAGCAGTTTACACAGGGAATAATAAAAGTGCAAGCATTAATGTTCAATCAAGTTCCTAAATAAGTAAAATTCCTGTTTAGGTAAAAACAGAACAAAACAATATATCATAGTGAAAAGTGTAAGACCTTTCACCTTCAAAATATAACAGATAACATATTCATCTGGGAATAAACAACAACTTTTTTTTGAGTGGCTGTTTCACTTCTGATTAGTCACATTCCTTTCCTTGCCATTCCAATATAGTTCCTCTATCCATCCCTTTCCCCAACTTTAGGTGGGAAGACAATATGATTGCTGCCTCTGTCATTCTGTGCCTTTCCATCCAAGCATATGCTTTATGGTATCTGATAAGCTTTGAAAGTCATAGCCATTTCTAACCCTCCAGTGCCTTGATTGCTGATGCTGCAATTACCTATCAGATGACTCTGCAATATCAGTGGCACACAGGGAGAACATGCAGCAATGTGCCACCACAGGTGAGGGACAAGAGCTGATTTTTCCAGACATCAGCCTGATCAAAGAAATTCTCTGCCTAGGGGCTCATTTGGGGACAGTTGATAATGCAGAACTGCTTCCCTATGGATAAGTGAGCCTTGCTATTTTCAAAGAATTTTACATACAGAATTTTTGCTTCTTCCCTTCCCCACAGAACCACTCAGTTCCAGCCCTATTCTGAGTTTTCTTTTGTCATTCTAGCATGCATAATATAGTCAACTCAGATATGAAGATTGCTACTGTATGAACAACGTTTCCTTGTCAATAAGGCTGAGGAGAAATGTCTATTTTCAATTAAAACCAATTTACATGAGATTGGACTTGCCAGTTGTCCATGGCTCACAGAGTTATTTGAAATGTATACATACCCAGGCTGTTGCAATCCTGCTTTAGTTCCCTGCCAGTCTGAATATGGTTGTTGAGTTGCATTGAGTTGGAAGTTTGTGCAGAAAAGTAAACTTTGCTGAAGGAAAGCTACTGTCATTATCAGTCGTCTTTTTTGGCACAGTGATAACTTTTTTGGAAACAGAGAAGGACCTCTCCTAGACAAAACAAGATACAGTATAAAGAGATACAGTATAAAAGGTAAAGGTAAATGGACCCCTGACCACCAGGTCCAGTCGTGACCAACTCTGGGGTTGCGGCGCTCATCTCGCTCTATTGGCTGAGGGAGCTGGTGTACAGCTTCCAGGTCATGTGGCCAGCATGACTAAGCCATTTCTGGCGAACCAGAGCAGTACCGGTACCTATTTATCTACTTGCACTTTGACATGCTTTTGAACTGCTAGGTGGGCAGGATCAGGGACCAAGCAACGGGAGCTCGCCCCGTCGCGGGGATTCGAACCACTGACCATCTGATCAGCAAGCCCTAGGCTCTGTGGTTTAACCCACAGCGCCACCCGCGTCCCTTGTGAGATACAGTATAGAGTAACTCATTTTCTTCTCCTACCAACCTCTCACATGGTCATAGAAGGATCCCAAAGGCACTTGCCCTGCCACCAATGTTCCCAGAAACTCATTTCAGGTGCCAGGTTCTGGGTACATGTTTGCCATCATGCGGAATGGCATCATGCACAGTGACATCCTTGGCATTCCTGGACACAGAGATCATATTGCAGGCACTTTCCCAAAAGTACTCAAGGAGGACTTGCATTGGGAGGTGAGTAGTAACTAATTATGGAGAAGACAACCGTGGCCAGTTGCTCAACACCATTTATAATTCCAGGAATGTTCAGCTCCATGAAAAAAAGAAGAAGGCAACTGAAAATGGCCTATCATTTGCACTACTCCAAAACTGGGCCTAAACCCTGATTGAAATGGATCTAGAAAATCAGTTTTCTCTTAGAGTGCCTAGATCTGGTCTATGACCACCTGCTCAAGAACCTTGCCCAAAAAGGGTAGAAGAAGGAAATTGACAAGCTGGTACATGTGCCGAGGAGGGCAACTAAGATGATCAAGGGTCTGGAAACCTAGCTTAATAAGGAACAGCTGAGGGAGTTGGGTATGTTTAGCATGGAAAAGAGGAGACCGGGAGGAGATATGATAGCCGTCTCCAAATATCTAAAGGAAGGACTGTCCCATGGAAGCTGGAGTTTTTTCCTGCTCCAGAGGGTAGGATCCAAACCAATGACTTAAAAGAGAGGAGATTCTGACTAAACAACTGGAAGAACTTTCTGATGGTAAGAGCTGTTTGACAGTGGAATGGACTCCCTCCAAGGGTAGTGTGGTGGTCTCTCTTCCCTTGGAGGCTTTTAAGCAGAGGTTGGATGGCCATCTGTCATGGATGCTTTAGTTGAGGTTCCTGCATTGCAGGGGGTTGGAATACATGAACCTGAAGGTCCCTTCCAACTAAAAAATTCTACGATCCCCATCATTATAAATCATGTGTACAATTTTAATGATTCAGATTGTGCATGATTTGGGGTAGGTGGCCAGAAGAAGATCACCTGGCTTGGTCAGGAAGTTCTCCACCAGGGAACACTATGAACATATACCACCTGAAGACACTTTCAACTCCTTCCTGTAATTAGTTGAGTGTTGCAATGTTGAATCAAAGCACAGTATGAATTTGATATGAATTGCTCTGAAGCTGTGATTCCAGCTTCTCGATACAGGTGTGCAAGAACTCTTGCTTTCACCTGTCTTGCTCTTCCTCAGACAGGTGTCAAATTGTGTAGACTTCTCTCTCTTAAAGAGGCTGCACTCTTCTAGTGTCAGATTCCAACATTGTTAGGAGAAGCTAGCTTAAGAAGAAAAATAAATAGCTTTAGGATTGTTATAAGGTAGGGGTGTGTGTGTGTAATCTCATTTGAAAACACCTAGTGCACGGCCCAAACATATATCACATTTGATGGCAAAGCCTCAAGGCAAAATAAAAGGAAAAGGGAGGCTTTATCCATGATGCAATCTGAGCAAATTCCCCCATGGGCATAGAACACTTCTCCACATAATATTTCATATTTGTAATTGTCATTATTCTTACCAGTCATACTGACTGACTCATAACAGGGCTGTCTTTATGACTGGCATGCATTATGTAGCGAAAGACATGGGAATTGTGGGGGAAAGGGGTCATTTTATTCTGGAGATGCACACTCATATACTGTACTTGGTTTAGGGTCCAGGGTCTATAGATCAAATTATGTGAAAACAAAGTTCCATGGGAACCTAGCCTAGTCCAGGGCTCTCCAACAAATGATGAACCTTTGAAGTGTCCCTTGTTATTATGATTATGTGATTCGTCGCATTTCATATATTTGTGCTTTCGGATTTTTAAAGCCAGATGAACAAAGATACAGTACAATCGTGGGCGGAGTGCCAAGTAAATTATAAATTATACAAATCAGAGGTCGGAGGGGTTGGAGTAGCTATGGACTTGTAAGTGTACATTGAAGTAGCAGAAGAGGAGCTTTTGACAGATCGTCAGCTGGAAGAGCAGCTGTCAGTGGGTCATGCTGATGCCTCGGCAAGGAACTTTTCAGGAGAATGAATAGGCATTCCTCTTAGGAAATTCTGGCATTTCTGGATGTTTTTGTGTCACCACAAACATGCACCAAGCAAGATCCCTTCCAGGTCTTGGAATCAGTGAAACAAAATGGTTTTCCATTATGAAGTGCACATTTCTTGGAACTGTGTAAAGGGTTGATGATCAAATGGGGAATTGTCTTGGCTCACATGATAACACCAGCCTTTGGCCCACCGCTTCAGATTTATTGTTCTGGGAAGCAGTTCCCTGCAGCGATATTAAAAGCAAAAGTCTGCAAGATAGCCTATTGTCTAAATAAGTAATTATAATGAAACTCATTTTTAATCAAAGGAAGGTCTTATCCAAACTGTAAATGAAACTTGGTGAATTTCAGAAGTTGCTGTTGAGGGCTTAGTATCCAGAAAACATGAATCTTAGCCAAATGGAACTGGAAAGATGGTGGTTTTGGTAATGGCTATAGTAATAGTAGAAGAAGAAATTTTAAGTATTTGTATTAATTTTTGTATAGGGATTAAAATATTCTCCACAATTGGCAGGGATTCTTTAATTCCAGTGGGGTTCAATGGGACAATCCAAATCTCAGGACTTGGAATACAGCTTTTGTGTCTGCATTGTAGTTCTCAGGACCAGATTCTTGTGGATGATTTCAGATTTTCCGTATATGTAATCTGAAAATGTTTCCTTGCACTATGCAGATATTTATTTTCTATGGGTGATAGCCAACTAAATTATATGCAGAGTAGACTACTGAAATCTTAAATCCATTAATTTCAAATGGCTTACAGGCTGAACAATTCCTGCCCTAATATAGACATATTGTTGTACACTTTGTAAATTGGAGAACCTAAAGCAGCAAAGTTTGAAGAAGGAAATTTTTTGAAAGATTGCTGCATTTCCATTAGTGTGTTGGTTCAGGAACAGCGAATAAGGCAGGTCTGCATAAAATTGCAAACTGAACTGAATTTCTGCTCCAACCCCTACATCCTGAACATCTGTGTGCACACTGGCACACACTTCCAGCACCATTCTGGAAGAGTGCATGTAGATTTACTTGCACAAGGCTCCTTCCAGAGAGATGCGTACACTGGCTGATTGGTGCTCCTGAGCCCCACGCATGTACAGTCACCCCTTGGAAGTCGTACGGAATCTGTTCCGGAAGTCTGTTTGACTCCCAAAACAGTCAAAGACCAAAGCACGACCAAAGTTGGGCATTCGGCTTCCAAAAATAGTTTGCAAACCAGAACACTCACTTCTGGGTTTGCGGCGTTTGGGAGCCAAAACGTTTGAGAACTAAGCTGTTCTAAAACTAAGGTACAATTGTATACAGTATCCATATGCAGACTGATGCCAAGTACATGCTTCCTAGAGGGCATGGTCTACATGAGTGTTGGCATCTAGCGGGTGAGGTTGCCCGAGATCCCCTTCCCCCATTCATACTGAATGCCTGAAGGAGGTTTCTGTCTCTCTTCTTTGAGACAATATCATGTTCAAGTGAATACTTCCATGTGTAAATGATTGGACAGTCCAGAAGGAACATTTTGTATCAATGCCAAGAAAGCTTAAAGGGCTCTAAGACTTGTGGTATAGCTACTGGAGAATGATTGTAAAGCTGCTTATTTCCTGGGGGTATTTAGCAGATCAGTTTCAAACCTGTACATATTCTACAAGGGAAAGACCCCTCTGTCTATGCACTTGATAAGCCACTGCTCTTCGCTTTCCCCTTATCTCTTGTTTTTTATATGCCTGCCAGCCCTGTCAGAACAGCTGGTTTCTTGAGCTGCTGCTGGTGCTCTGACAATGCTGTTCTACCCTGACAGTGGCATCACCGGAAGGTATTTGTGTTGCATCTGCAATGACAGAGCCTGGCACTCAGAGCCTGACTTCTTCCGACTGCTTGAAGGGGGTCGCCAGTGAATGCCTGCATTGCTGCTGGCCAGGCTTAGAAGAAAGACAGCACCTCGGAGGCAAATGCCACCTTCCCTGAGATGATCTGGTTGCACAACCTCGCTCAGCGTGACCTTTGCACGGGTCAGACTTTGTCCATGCCGGTTTGTGCGTTTACCCTCAAATCACAGGGACTGTGCTAGTGATTAGGATGTCAGATTCTGAAGGGAACTGGAAGATACAGCAGCCTCTCTGCAGTTCAAATCAGCCCTGATTAGGTATGAAAAATAATCTGTCTCCTTTTAGACTGAGGCATTGTCTGCCTGTAGATATTAGTATTTTATCTACTTAGAAGATGTCAGCGGCAACAGAGTGTTCGTTGGAAGTATACTTCTGTATTGTCATAAATGGCCTGTATCCCCCCTTTTTTATAGATTGCTGAATGTTTATTTTGTCATTTCCTTTTTCAACTCGATGCCACTGATCTTAGCTCCTAGTTTCAGATTTCTTAATGTGACAGGGAGCTGAGAGAGAAAGAAGCAGATTGCCAGAAATATGGCTCAGTCGGAAGGGAAATTGTTCTATGCAGTGCTGAAGAGGGTGACAACTACAGAAATGGTGTAGAGGAAGGTGAAAAAGCACTTCGGGTGAAATCCTGAAACTCTATAAACCAATGGTAAAAAGAAAATATGATTGTAATGGTTTGGAATTGCAACTTGAGGGCTTAAGTAGAGGCCTGAAGGTCCATCTAATAGGGTCCTAAGTCATTTAGGACTTTATAAATTAACATTAAAGAGTCCGGACAGAGTAAAAGAACAACAAATGGCATACCCTTCAACATTTCTCTGATGAAAATAGGGACATCCTATTCAACAACAACAACAACAACAACAACAACAACAACAACAACAACAACAACTTTATTATTTATACCCCACCCATCTGACTGGGTTGCCCCAGCCACTCTGGGCTACTTCCAACATATACAAAAATGTAATAAAATATGAAACATAAAAAACCCCTTCCCTATGCAAGGATGCCTGCAGATGTCTTCTAAAGGTTGCCTCCTTGGTTCAGGGGTCACATAACTCCATACCCTCCAACATTTCTTGGATGAAAAAGAGACGTCCTAAGGAAAAGAGGGACATTCTGGGATCAAATCAGAAACTGGGATGGCTCCTGTATATCTGGGACTGTCCCTGAAAAACAGGGACACTAGAGTCTGAAATTGGTACTCAGGGCTACTCTACATCAGGGCTACTCTACATCTGGACAGCCTTCAGGGCCACATGATGGGCCAGTAGTGGGCAGGGCCAGTTGCAACATGGGAGGAGCAACTAATGTAAATTTAACCTTTGTAAAGTAGGCTGATTTGTACACACACTCACACACCACTCTGTATCTACCATCCAGATAAGCAAGAGTGCAAGGACTCATTTCAGCTAGGCAAAAACATGTGTGCATGTGTGCAGCAGAGCTGCTGTACTCTCTCCAGGCCACACCCCTCACTTGGAGGTGGAAGTTCCCCCATCCTGTTGACCTAAGTCAGCTACAGGTACCTACTTTCATGCAAACAAGTTTCCATGCACAGATCTGCTATAGTGAGAACAGAACAGTTTGGGAGGAAGACTGAATGCAACCCATTTCTGACTTTTTCCATTCTTGCCCAAAGCTATGTGCACAGCTCCAGTTACGAATAGTTTTCATATGTGTTTATTTGGTTAGGAACGAGACTGTAATCCCTCATGTTGTTATTGATAGGACAAAAGGTGTTTAGCCTCAAGTTCCTAACAACTGCTGCAGTGCATTACTGTACCGAGGATGTTATCAGACAATACTTTTAACAATGGTTACAGAAACATGATTTTCTCCTTTCTCTGTACTGACACATGGTTTCCTTGCAGAAGATGGGGGGGGATTATTTGCTGTCATTCTCTGCTGATATGAAGGAGAGAAGAAGCTGAACATAATTTGGAGGGTATTGGATCGTGAAGTGTATAGAATCCTGCTTAAATGGATAGATTTGGAGGGAAGGGATGTGGTTTATACAAGAAGGCTGTACATATTGCTGTACATGTCAGATATTTCTACAATGGGTTGAACTATCTTTAGCCCTGGTTTTACTGCTATTATTTGCTGCTGAATTGTTGCTGATATCAATTGAGACTATAAATTATGCTTTATTTGTATTGTTTTAATTATTATATTTGTATACCACCCATTGATATGGGCTTTTCAGAGCCCTGGGGGTTTATATCCAAGCTAGACTCAGATGAATTCTCAGACTCAGGTGATACCCCTAGTCATAGCTGCCAAGTTCTCCCCTTTTTTAAGGGAAATTCCCTTATGCTGAATAGGCTTCCTCGTGAGAAAAGGGAAAACTTGGCAGCTATGCCCCTAGTTACCACCAGAGAAACAGTTGTCTATATTTTGCCCAAGCCAGCAAATGTCTCCTGTGTCTTGTGCCTGGTCCTCTCACAAACAGATCTGTTTATAAGGTCCAACCTTTCATTTTGCCCACAATTTCCCTGTTGAATGACTCTTTCTAACCACAGCACAGGTTTTCATTTGTCAATTCCCAATCTCTACCTATGCCATTAATTTAGCGTGGACTGTATGTCTCTAGAAATATTTGGTGAAAATCCTACTGTTTGTAAGAAAAACCTAAGCACTGCTTTGCTGGATCAGGCAAAAGTTTTCTCTAGCCCTGTGTTTTCTTCCGGACAAGTCCCGGGAAGCTCAGAAGCACACTGTGATGAGCAGTGCCTAGCACACTGGAGGTGCTTAATAAATGTAGCATTGCAGTAACAGTACTAGTAGTCGCTGTGCATCCACAGAATTGTTTGTGGTGTCTTATTTCCCAGGTCCTGCAAATGCAATGTCCTCTGAAAGTCTTGAAGTCAAGGAAAATAGAATGGAGGGGAGGGGTGCTTCTCATATATCACAAGTCCAGAAGCTGCTGCCAGACTAAGAGGAAAATGCTTAAGCATAGCATGACTCCAAAAGGAATTCAATATTCCACTCTCCAGAGTGAGTGACTGATCAAAGCGACTAGTTCTGAAAAGACAAACTCTCCCATTCCACCTGTGCAAACTTTATTTAAGAATGAAAGAACTTTGGGGAATGTTAATGACAAAACGCCACTTTGGAACAGCCCTCTCTCCAGATCTTGCATCCCTCAAATGTATTGATGGATTCTGTCATCTGTTTTTTTTAACGGTGGGGCAAAGTGGGTCTTAGTAAATCTTCCATATGTGATGCAAAGCTTCTTAGGAGCTTTTTAGGATGACTCCTGCGCATCTAAAAAAGAAATAGAGAAACCAATTTGCTGCACTGGCATTCTAGTCAGACTTTTTCTGGCAGTAAAAGCAGATATGACCAGTTCAGATTTTTAGGACCTCGTTTTTGAATAAAAAGCAGCTTACTCATCTGACAAGATGAAGAAAGCAGTATAGGAATGGTTAGTTAAGCTGTTGAGAGAAAAGGGGGTATATTAGGAAAGAGACAAGGCACCACAGTGCCACAAATATGTACTCCTATTTCCTCTATTGAATTCTGATGTCCACACTGAAGCCATGTCGGCAGTTTTGACATTTGGTGAGGGTCCTAAGAGTAATCTCTAGCCTCTTTCGACAGAAATGCAATTTCAAGATGTCCCTGAGAATTGCACATAATCCTAGTTTCAGTATGTGATGCAGGTCAGCAATGGGCGGAAGGTCCACGGGAACCACCACCGAACTTTGGGTGGATCACTAAGTGCCTGCTGTTTGCTGGGAATCTTGCAGCAAATGCTGGGCTAGGTGGATGCGGATATGGAACCTGTGCATTTTCAGGTGGACTCCATGTATTCATTCTCTTTTAAAGGAATGTTGGCACAGGGCTGTAAGAAAACCCCAATGCATGGCCAGCTTGCTCCTGAGTCTTCAATGCCAGCCTCCTAGCATCATGGTCAAATGATACCACTGAAGTCAGGGCTGACTCCTGAGGATGGCAAAGTTGGCCATTTACTAAAGCCCCCAAGACCAGCAAAGGCACTGCCATCTCAACAGAGGTACCATTGTCAGTTTGCTTGTAGCGCCCAGGAAGAGCAGAGACAGCATGATAGAATTCTCTGTTTGACTACTTTTTTTCTCTTCCAAATAGGGGGGACTCAATGAACCTGCATTTCCTGAGCACCCTCCTTCGCAAATACTGGAGCTGACACTGCCCAGCCAGCCATTTATTTTTCAGCTAGTTCTGCTGTGATTTCACAGCCTTTAAGCTATTTGCTTTCCTGCCGCAAGGCCTCCACGGATGTCACCTGTGCTTGGAGCAGTGCCAGCAGCAACTGGATTTGGCCCTTGGTGCCTATCTTTCATAAAGCCTTTCCCGTTTGAAAATGCTATCAAACTAAAAATATAAAAGCACAAAATTGCATCAGATCAGGCAGCCACAATTACAGCAAGAACATGAGACAAAACCCATTGTCATTTATCTCTCTGGGGACACCGTGCCTTTTGTTTCAGAGCCCTATTATTGGCATTGTACATGTTCTAAAATTATAATAATTAAAATGGTGATTATAAGTGTCAAGGATTGCAATCCCCCCTCCCTAATAGCTGGGAACGATCTGTTCATTATTGAAGGAGGAGGGTGCAAATTGGCTTGAAATCCACATTGGTTTAAAAAAGCGTGAATTGAACAGAGCGCAGAGCAGATATCCAGACCAATGTCGTCGTGTTGCCAACCAGAACCCAGTCACCTTTTTTGTATGAGGGTTTAAGTAAACCTTGGCAGCCCTCTATTTTTAAGAATAAAGAGCACTTTGAGACAGGAGAGTCTGGAGCAGATAAGCAGCAGAAGAATGAGCACCTTTTGCTTCTCTGTTCCAAATCTTCCCCAGGGCATTTGCCCCTCACATGAAATCTCTTTATTCATTCTTAAACACTGATATACCACCTTCCATACCAATCCCAAGGTGATTTACAACCTTAAAAATATGACACCTCGGGCAATAGGCAAAATTTAAAGCCAATAAAAGTTCAAGGACAGTAAAGCCAAGAAGAAGAAGAAGAAGTACAGTGGTACCTTGAGTTACAAACACCTCAGGTTACAAACTCCACTAACGTGAAAGAATTACCTCGAGTTGAGAACTTTGCCCCAGGATGAGAACAGAAATCGTGTGCTGGCGGCGTAATGGCAGCAAGAGGCCCCATTAGCGAAAGCACGCCTCTAGTTAAGAACAGTTTCAGGTTAAGAACAGAGCTTCGGAACGAATTAAGTTAGTAACTAGAGGTACCACTGTACATATTAAAAATGCAACCATACATTTGGTAACCAGAACACTTCTCAAGACCAGATCTCAATGCATTTTCAGAAGGCACTGAAAACTCATTGCATACCTTATTTCCAGGGGGAGTCTGTCCACCAAATGAGCGCCACAACAGAGAAGGATCTCATTCTGGTTGCCACCAGAAGTGTCTCTGCAGAGTGCGCTACAACCAAGAGATCCTCAGTGCTCAGCCATATAATGAGGTTGGTCTATATGGGTGCAAGTGTTCTCTTGGTGGGAAAGCAGTAGATAGGAAATGGCTATTTCAGCTTCTCTCCATTCTCATTTTTTCAGTCTTATGTTTGGTTCTCCACATTTCTGCAACATTTTCTTTTTTTAAAAAAAGCCGTCATGAAAATTCAGTGCAATTTTTAAAATAACAGTAATATTTTTTTTTCCATATTGAAAGTTACCGTACATTTGTTACTTAACAGTTATATTCCAATTCAACAAAACTAGTGACTTCCTGCTCACCCAACATCAATGTTTATAACCCAAATTACATACAATTGCATTTTAATGTTCTTCCTTATCTAATTTCATCCTCATGAAAATTCAGTGCAATTTTTCCTCATACACACATTTTTGCAAAGCAATGTTCCATTATATAATGCATCATTGTATGTTGCTAATATATACATTAATATATACATTTCACTAATATATACATTAATGTGCACCCTTTACCTTTACATATACATTTCTTCACACATTACTTGGCCAGAGAACTGCACTGCAAAATTCGGAGAAGTGTGAATTTTGAAGGATGGCTGGGTTTTGGTTTGCATGGCATTTTGGAAAGTGCAAATTCAGTATGTTTGCCTTGAAATGTGAACTGCATCCAATTCTTCCCCCCATCCCTGCCTGTGGCAACTGTCTCACTTCTGAAACCTGATAGAGTTTCAAGGCATTTTGCAGTGGGAGAAGAAGGTGATTGTTTTTGAGGACAGGGCAGGATGGAGAGACAAACTTCCTATACATCTCTACTCAGAAGTAAGTCCCCTTTAGTTCAATGAGACTTTCTCCCAGGTAAGTGTGCACAGGACTGCAGCCTTAAAACATAGCCAAACTATGGAACTCGTTTCCACAGGAGGCAGTGATGGCCACCAATTTGGATGGTTGTGAAAGTGGATTGGACAAATTCACGGAGAGGAAGGCTATCGATGGCTACTAGCCATGATGGCTCTGCTCTGCTTCTGAATAGCAGTTACAGGAAACCTCAGGAGGTGGAAGTGCGCTTGTGCTTGAATCCTGCTTGCTGTTTTCCCACAGGTTGACCACTGTGAGAACAGGATGCTGGACTAGACGGGCCACTGGTCTGATCCCGCAAGCTCTTCTTATGTTCCTATGGCCCTGATTGCTTTGGGACAGGTTTCTCAAAGCATGTGGAACCTGAGATGAATTTTCATTGGGTGAGGACAGGGGAAGGTATGATTAGGGGGCTGCAGACTTTAGCTTTGATGAGCCGGTGGTCAGGAAGTCTCCTCACACTCTTTGTAACTACGATGACAAAAAATGGAAGGCGAAAGGGTAGAGATCACCTGGGAAACGGAGAAAGGAAGCAGGGAGGAGGTGGGGAGGGACGAATTGGAACAGAGGCTAGCGGAATTGGAGGAACGCTGATAAGTTCTATTTAGCGACTAACACAATGTACGTTGTAGCACAATGGCCTTTTTCTGCAGGCAGATTATCCCAGCCAGTCTTTCCTATAATAAAGAAGACGAAGAAGAAGAGTGTATGTGTGGGGCAGCGGAGGGAGGGGAGAGAGAGGAGGGAAATAGAGCACCAAAGAAAAGGAAAGGCGGGCTGTAAGGCAGCAATCAATACTGCCCTTTATGCTGCCTGACATTTGAGGGACTTGTTATCAACGATTGCTGCCTGCTTTATCTAAATGTATCTCCCCAGCTGCCAGGCGCAGTCCTGATAGGCGGCTGAACGTGCCGATGGCCTCTGCTGATACAGCCGACTGCCCAATTCACCCACGTGCTTTGGTGGCAGGAGCCTGATGGCTCTTGTCATTCCGTCGCTGACACACCTCTGCCAGCCTCAGTGGGAAGGAAAAGGGCAAAAGAAACACACGGGGAGAGGGCATTTTCCAGGCTGATTGCTCTCTCTCTCTCTCTCTCTCTCTCTCTCTCTCTCTCTCTCTCTCTCTCTCTCTCTCTCTCTCTCTCTCTCTCTCTCACACACACACACACACACACACACACACACACACACACTTAGCTATTTCAAGGTTTCAAACCAATTCCCTTCCATTTAATAAAAATAAAGGGAGGTAGTGAGCAAATGGGAGAGAGGGAAGTGGGTGGAATCTGCCTGACTTTTTCCTTTTGTGGCTTGCTTTCACCTCAGCTTTGTCCTCCCTCTTGTCCTCTGCAAGAAATTAACTTATGCACCCCTCTCTCTCTCTCTCTCTCTCTCTCTCTCTCTCTCTCTCTCCAACTTTTCCTGGTTTCCTGCAGAAGAGTGATAAGACTAATCTACGGCTCGACTGCTAGTTTGTCCTTTATTGTACAATACGCTTCCATTTAATATTTCATAACGTATACTCTCATACCCACACAAATATAATATGAGGTATCCGTTTGAAATGCATTTCCATGCTGTTGGTTAATAGGTGCATGTGGGTGTGGGTGGGTGGGTGTATAGGCAAAGAATAATAATATGAATAATGGAGGGGGAAAATCACTTTATGTCCCAAAGCACCCCCATGAGCCCTTCCAGTTGAGTCTAGGCAAACCAGAATGTAATGTTCCTGTCAAGGGCAGCATGGCTTGAGCAAAGGGACCTTTCTGACTTTGCCAACTCATAGCTCCTCAGCTTTAATAAAAAGTGATTTGATGGACACACACATGCACACCACTTCCCAGATTTCCAAAACAACCTTAAAGTGGAGTTTTTGCACCTTCAACCCACAGTAGAAAAATAAATCTCCAAAGAAACTGCAAACTACTGTTCTCTGCAGCTGCAACAATAGTCATAAGGAAGGCCTGGGAAAAAATCCACTGTTTTACAGAATTGCCCATTTTGGCATTCCATTTTAAAATGCAGGTTTTAAAATTTGAAATCTGTTTTCGAATGTGAAATTCAAGTGTCTTAGATTTATTGGCAAGTCTTTATCGTTAGTCTCAAAAGACATATCATCTGTCAAGTACCAATCAGGTATTTCACATACCCTGTAATACTAATGGCTACAGATCAAATATTAAAAATAAATGTTTTAAATTAAATATTAGAATTAAAGAACAGGGCATTAAAGAATATTTGGAGCCTTGGAATTTGTATTCAGAACCGGAACTAAGCACACCAGTCATTTCACATAAAGATCTACTCATGGTTAGCTATATTAATTTCAGCTGACTAATTCAGGTGGAAAAAACCATTTTGTTGCTGCTAGGGATGGGTAAATCTGTCAATTTCTGTTTATCTTGGTTTCTCTTTTTTCCAATCTTCAGTTAAGTTAGTAACGTTTCTGCATCAGTTTCTGAATTCTTTGTTTTTTATAAAAAGAAATCCTCATGAAAAATATCAGCATTCTAGTATTTACTTCTCCTAATGTACACATTTTTGTATGCAATTCTGCTTCATATGCACATTCTTGCAAGCAATTTCCCCATACATAATGCCCTGTTGTATGTTATTTTCACTAATATATGTATCATTGTGCACAGTTTACCCCAATATACACCATTTCGAATAAATTGTTGTTGGAGAATAGCATTACTATATTCAGAGAAGTGTGAATTTTGAAGGCTAGCTGCATTTCGATTTATGTAATGTTTTGGGAGCGCAAATTAAATAGGTTGGAGTTAGAATAAGAACATAATATGAGCCTGCTGGATCAGGTCAATGGCCCATCTAGTCCAGCATCCTGGTCTCAGAGTGCCAGCCAGATGCCTGTGGGAAGCCTTCAAATCGTACATGAGCACAACAGCACTCTGTCCACCAGCATTTGGCATTCAAAGGCATACTGCCTCCAGCAGTGGACTTAGAACATGGTTATCATGGCTAGTTGCTGTTGCTAGCCTTGTCCTCCATAAGTTTCTTTTCTTTTAAAACCAACTAGTGCTTTTTTATATGCCTGTTGTCTTTGATCATGGAGATTGTCCACTACTCTTGAGAGTCCCATGGACTGCAAGAAGATCAAATCTATCCATTCTGAAGGAAATCAGCCCTGAGTGCTCACTGGAAGGACAGATCGTGAAGCTGAGGCTCCAATACTTTAGCCACCTCATGAGAAGAGAAGAATCCTTGGAAAAGACCCTGATGTTGGGAAAGATTGAGGGCACTAGGAGAAGGGGACGACAGAGGACGAGATGGTTGGACAGTGTTCTCGAAGCTACGAACATGAGTTTGACCAAACTGCGGGAGGCAGTGGAAGACAGGAGTGCCTGGCGTGCTCTGGTCCATGGGGTCACAAAGAGTCGGACACGACTAAATGACTAAACAACAACAGTGCTTTTTTCTGGGGGGACGCAGGGGTACACATACCCCTAAACATTTTGTGAATCTAAGTTTGGCCTCATTGAGGGGCAGTATTTCAATATGAGTAGGAGAATGGGAGTACCCCTAAAACATTTCTTTTTTAGAAAAAAAAGGACTGAAATCAACTAAGGCGGTGGCTATCACTGCCTTTTTTGGGGGGGGAGAGACTTCTGCAAATCAGCCAGAGATATTCTAGTGGATTCTGCACACTTCTGGTCCAAACAACGAAGGCATTCTCTTTCTACACACCCTCTAACATTTCTCTGATGAAAATAGGGACATCCTATTCTACACCAACCATTTTATTATTCATTACTCTGCCCATCTGACTGAGATGCCCCAGCCACTCTGGATGGCTTCTAACATGTATAAAACATAATAAAACATATATCAGTACATTTCCGAGCACAATTCAAAGTGTTGGTGCTGACCTTTAAAGCCCTAAACGGCCTCGGTCCACTATACCTGAAGGAGCGTCTCCACCCCCATCGTTCTGCCTGGACACTGAGGTCCAGCGCCGAGGGCCTTCTGGCGGTCCCCTCACTGCGAGAAGCAAAGCTACAGGGAACCAGGCAGAGGGCCTTCTCGGTAGTGGCACCCACCCTGTGGAACACCCTCCCATCAGAGGTCAGAGATATAAACAACTACCTGACATTTAGAAAATACCTAAAGGCAGCCTTGTTTAGAGAAGTTTTTAATCTGTGATATTTGATGTATTTTAATGTTTGTTGGAAGCCGCCCAGAGTGGCAGGGGAAGCCCAGCCAGATGGGCGGGGTATAAATAATAAATTATTTATTATTATTATTATTATTATTATTATTATTATTATATATCAATATAAAATTCCTATGCAGGGCTGCCTTCAGATCTCTTCTAAAGGTAGTATAGTTACTCATCTCCTTGGTTTGAGGGTCACATAACTCCATACGCTTCAATATTTCTCAGGTAAAAATTGGGACATCCTAAGGAAAAGCGGGACATTACAGGATCAAATCAGAAACCAGGACAGCTTCCATAAATCTGAGACTGTCCCTGGAAAATAGGGATACTTGGAGGGTCCATCCCCTTGTATCTTTCCCTTGAGAAGCAAAGTTGAATACACTTTTATGCCCCACGTTCCCTGCAAAAGAAAGCTCCGGGAAGCCTTACTGTGGGAGAGAATACTGTAGATGTAGTCTTATTATAATATTTTTTTTTTATTATGGGCCCGAAGAAGCAAATACACAGGCAGTCACAGATTCATAGATTCATCAGTTGAAACCCCCAGTTCCCTATCGCAGACTACAGCTTGTATGAGACCTGCATTCCGTGTGGTAAGGAAACCTTGAGGGGGACACTTTGCTGAACAGGACTGTATGGCTCACACAGCCCAATATCAGATTTATATGGCTTATTAACCTGCACTGTCTCCATAGGTTCAGGACAGAAAGCAACATTTACAGATACAGTACAAAATTAAAACATGTTTATCCTTTTCTGAAAACCAGCAAGGAAAATAACCCCTGCTTGCAAAATGCTTTGCGAGATAAAAGATCTACCATGGCATGTGGAAAATACTCAGGGTTGGACCTTCTGAACCCAGAACAGCCTCTCCTTACATCCTAGATACTGCTGGTGAGCTGAGAGAACCATAGAATCATAGAGTTGTAGAGTTGGAGGAGATCCCGAGAGATATCAGCTAGCCCGGGAGAAACCCAAGCTTTGCAGGAATGTAGAAAGTCTCCAGACAAAACCCCTCAGTTGCTTGGGGGGGGGGAGGCTACCCCAAAGGGAAAGTAACAGTGTTTTCTGGAGAAGGGTGAGGCTGTCTGGAACCAAGAACAGGAGCAGTCAAGAGTGCAACATTTGGATCCATGTTCCACTTGTACCTTCAACCATTCAGATGGTACATGCAGGAAAACCTATCCTTGGCAGTGTGTAGAGTTGATGTTGATGGTGCACTTAATGCAGACACAGGTTGATAATTTCCCAAGAACATTTGGAAGTAATCTATATACCGGTACATGATGTTGAGGGTTTAGAACAGGAGTGACTCACTATAGTTTTCTAAGAGGAAAACCAATAACTAAAATCTAGTTCCTGCTGGAAAGTAGCAGCTTTTAAAACCCTTCTTGGGGTCAAGGGAGTTATGCATTTGCTAAGAAAGTAACCAATTATTGACAGCTCTTAAAGTACAAAGACCTTAGTTATCTGTGGCCTTTTATTTCAAAAGACAGCTTAAATTATTACCTGCAGTAGTGAAAGGTTTTGAGGTCTACGTGGAAATGTCAGCTTGTAGGCTTCCCTAGAAGTATTTACTTTTTCCTTAGTGATAATGAATCCATTTAAAAACCAGTATATGTAGTACGGGCTAGAGTATTATATTTCTCTAGCAGAGAATTGTTACTGTCATCAAGGAAAGTGCCACAGAAAATGTATGCAGGGCAAATGTACTTTAAAAATGCATGCCATTCAAAAAAACAAAAACCCCTCGAAACCCTGACATCAGGTAAGGTAAGAGTCCTTTATGATATGCAACACTACATTGTCTTAAGCAAAAGTCCTGCCTCTTCCAGTTATTGCACCCTATAACCTTTTCATCTGCTCCCAACCATCTGCAGATAGGAGGCCTCTGTAGTCTTGAGGAGTTTGTTTAATCAGCTAAAGTATACCCTATGGACAAAGTATACCCAATGGACCCTCATTTCAGAAATGTCAAAAAGCTTCATACTCTGCTCTGTACCACTACCATAACACAACACACTCCCAGATGTTCATGGTCCTCTATTCTCAAAAGAACCAACCTCTCCAATAAAATATATTAAAAAAGCACCAGTGTTTTATTAGATGGTACAAGTATAGACTTTTATATGCCTGAGTCTCCAATACTTCATGGCCACCTCATGAGAAGAGAAAACTCCCTGGAAAAGACCCTGATGTTGGGAAAGATTGAGGGCACTAGGAGAAGGGGACGACAGAGGACGAGATGGCTGGACAGTGTTCTTGAAGCTACGAACATATGAACTGGTCCTCGACTGTAATAATAAATAAATAAAATAATAAAAAGCTATGAACATGAGTCTGACCAAACTGCGGGAGGCAGTGGAAGACAGGAGTGCCTGGCGTGCTATGGTCCATGGGGTCACGAAGAGTCGGACACGACTAAACGACTAAACAACAACAAACAACAAGTATAGACACAAGTTGTTTTCAGTACATTGATACAAAATCTGGTAAGTTGAGGTGGGGGCTACAAGGATGGACCCCCCCACCACCACCACTTGTGTGTACATTCATTTCTCCACACATATATAGGGCCAGATTCAATTAAATAGCTGCGCATGTGTTTTTGATATTTTGTTGGGAGCTGCTCAGAGTCTCTGGGGCAACCCAGTCAGATGGGAGGCATATAAATAATAACATTATTCCAGTGTCCTGCAATGAGTCCTGCTAACACAATGTGACTTCTGCCACTTTCCTACCCCATGTGCCCCCACATAAGCTTTTTTTGGGGGGGGGGTTTCCAGGAGAACCTCCAGAACAGTGGGGGGGGGGAGAGGAGATTGTACTTTCTGGAAAGCACAAATGTTTGCATTGTCAGAACGATTGCCTTAGCGCAACGTTGAATTCTGCTCACAATGCTTAAAAAGGGCTATAGTTTCATATTACAGTTCTAATTTGTGGTGGCGGAGGAGAATTTATGTTGAAAATACAGCCATTGTCTTTTATTTTTAATAGATGCAAAGAAATAAATCCACAACCCCGCTAGTATAAATTAAGGGGGATAAAGCCTCTTCTATTTGATGAGTATTTGAAATGAGAAAGCCTTCCTTCCAAGTATATAAATACGGAAATCAAATAAAAGTGATGCCAGTAACTGGACAATGCTAATAGAAAAAAGGGACAGCTAATTAATATCAGTGAGAGGACTATGCAAACTCATGAATCCTAATTTCTTTGGCTATAATCCTCACTGTTTCAGATAGATATATACATATACAAAACCACATCATTGGGATTTTGGGTGCTTTCAGACTGTCACTATTTTCGGATGGGATCCGATCACATACTGACAAATTCAGGTTGCACAGTCAAAGCTGATTTGCTGCTCCTGTGCAGCAGACCCACTTCTTCCTCTAAAACTCAGACTTTCTGCCTTAAGGAAAGTGACAGGGAAAGGCACTGGAAAGCATGGGGTAACATTTGCTTCACACAATGCCATTTAACCTTTCTATAAACAGTCTGACTAATGTCCACAAAGGCAATGAATGCTCAATAAACAGATTGTAAAGAACTGACCTATGCCGCAATGTGCTGCACTGCAGACTTTGGGCTCAGTCCAGAGGGGTTATCTCCTGCACAAGGCCCAGTGATGCATATGAGAGTTATTCACTGAGTGTGCTCCCATGCAATTCCTATGCATTCCAGTGGGATGCCCGGTAGAGATATTCATAGTGGATTTCATTTTAATCCAAATGCAAATCAAGACAATTTTAAACACCCAAGGACAGAATGAGGATGAAGCATTGTTCCTTGATCTTTGTTGGTGCTTGATAACTGTACAAGTTCCTTTTGGGAACCTCCTTTCACACCCTCCAAATACATATCTATGCAGACACACACTCAAAGAACACAGTTCAAAGAGCGGTATACTCAGACATTCGCAAGCCATAACCTTCTGGAGAATTTCAGTTTCTGTGGAGCCAAGGAACATTAGGAAGCCAATTCCTCCCAAGAGCACGTTTATATCAATCTAAAATTCATTTTGGCTGAAATATTTATGATTTTTGGAAGGGAGGGGGCAGCGCCGGAGTTCGGCTCAGTCAGATCAAGTTAGCTGAAGCTGCCAGCGTTGACAGTAGTCGAGATCTCCCTGTCCCCTACCCCCTACACTTAAATGTGCGTCTCTCCCAGAGTCCTTCCTTAATGCTGTAACATAATTCATTAGGACAGCTTTAATGAGTTGATAATTAGTCCGGAGGGAGGGGGCGAGGGGTGGGGGGAGAGAAATGCTAGACAGAAAGAAAGGGAAAAAGGCTGGGGCAGCATAAAGAGCCCTGAGAGAGCTCTTTGTCAACAAAATGGATCTGCCTCGCAGGCAGTAAAACTTTCAAATGACCTTCATGTCACGGTATTAGGCTGCTGGTCTTTTTTTTTTTTTTTGCTAGATGGTATATTCATAAACATAAAAAATACACATATCATTCAGAGGGCAGTAAAGTGTGCCTGAAAGATGTGGCACAGCCCCTCCCTCCCCCCATTTATTTTTAAGGAACTGAGTTAGCCTTCAAGCAATGGGAGGGGGAAAAGTAACATCTAATATCACTGCTTTTCATCTAGACTGAAAAATGACATTAACAGCAGGCTCGTCTTTGTTTTCTCGCTTGCCAAACAAGGCACTAAAATGTACACAGAGCTGGATAAATTTGAAGATAACGGGAAGCAGATCTGAAGCCACGGAGACTTCCCAGAAAATTGCCCATTTGGGCTTTTGGACTGTGGGGAAGTTAGAAAATGGCCACTCTGGTAATGTTTGATCTGTGGTGTTAGAATATGGCTGGAGATATTATAAATATGCTAAGGAAGCCTTTTGCTGAATGCTGAGGAATAAAGAGTTCCTACACCCATGATAAATCTTCTCAGGTTACAAGGTCTTGTCCAGTGACAGGCTGTGCTGGTGCTTATGCTAAGGATGGGTAGTTGGATACTTTGCCTGATGACATTGTTTGGTTGGTGGGTGCCCGAAAGCTACATGGTGCAGGATCCATACCCAGAGAGTAACTAGCATTTCCTGCTAGGAACACAAGGCAAATAACTTCATTAGCCAGGAATGGATGTTGGTAGGCTGTCTCAGATATGGAGCCTACACGATACTGCCCCCACCACTCCAACCTGCACCACTCCCAAACTTTGCCCTCAAATGACAATGGCAAAAAGGGTTCAGTGTCTGAAAAGGCTCTGAGTTCATACCTCTTTCACCTTCAAAATTTGATTGTTACAGTCAGTGGCTTCATCTGAGAACCCTAAAGGAAGCAGACAATCTCATATGAGAGGAGGTAATCCTGTTTGTAGGCTATATTTAGGGCTTTAAAGCAGAGGTGAGGAACTTTTACTGTCCAGGTATTGTTGGACTCCAACTCCCATAAGCCCTAACTAGCCTGACCCCTGGTCATAGATAATGGGAGTTGTGGTCCAGATGAGCTACCCCAGTTTTAATGCCAAACAGAGTCTGTTTAATTCAGCCAACCCTGCTGGTTTAACATATCTGGTCATTTCCCTTTGCTTTCAGCTATGGTGCAGGACTGACTGATTCCTGCTAGTTGAAACAGGCAAAAAGATTTTTTTTTTTCTGATATAAATAAATCAGTGTATTGGTGGGCAAGTGAGAGAGAGGTGGAGAAAAGGAGGAAATGGCGTCAAAGCACAGACAGGCTGCGACACTTGCGCTAAATTGAAGTCAACGTACTACTGTCAACTTGGGGAAATACCTCTTATCTAAATTAGCTTGAGGCAGGGTTTTTATGGCAGTTATAAACCCCTGGAAGTTTGTATTTTTAATGGAGGCATTGACAAACCTTAATTATAGCAGTGCAAGTGCCTTTCTAAACAGCATTTTAAAGAGGCGAACAACAGAAAAAGGTGCCAGAACACAAGTCAGTTGTTTGATAGTAGTTGTCAAGTAATGGTGTGCCATGCAGGGAGGGAACATTGTGAAACGACTGATCAACGTGTATTTGCTTTCTTGAAATGCACAAAGGCAAACTGAATTAATCCCGTTGCTTTATTCGGGTGGCATGGTTTATGCTCTTTGCAGAATTGAGCTTAACTGATTCATAAGGCAAAATATACGGTAACCATTATATATCCAGCTGTGTGGCACAAAATTACAATGTTATCTACCTTCTCTCTCTCTCTCTCTCTCTCTCTCTCTCTCTCTCTCTCTCTCTCTCTCTCTCTCTCTCTCTCTCTCTCTCTGTGTGTGTGTGTGTGTGTGTGTGTATCCACCCTAAAGGAAGTAGGCAAGATCATATGAGAGGAGGTAGTCCTTCAGATAGGGCTTTGAAGCTGAAGTGGGAACCTGTGCCCCCCAACCCCCGGATAATGTCAAACTAAAGGCAATGTAACAGGGGTGCCATCTCACCCTTGGAATTGTGGGTGTGCCTGCCACTGCAATGTAGATGTGCGGCATCACACACCTGCACGTCGTGCTTGTGACGTCACACACACGATGTGCAGGTGTGTGCGTGCAATATCTCGTGCCCATGTTGTGGCAGGTGAGGGTGTCTCCTCTTCCTCCTCCTATCCGCAGCCAGTGAGGCAACCTTTTCCATGAGGAGGGGCTTGTTTAAAGAAGATTGGAAAATGTTTACTGAATATATGGGGGGGGAATTGTGTATGTAAAATGAACCATGGAAAGAGCAGAAGGGAAGTCATTGATATTTTAAGGTTGTATAATTGAATATTCTAAATCAGGGGTCCCCAAACTTACCTCGCCGAGGGCCGGTGCCACCAGCGCCAATCATGTTGCAGGCTGGAGTGCACGGGAGAACACGCCCATACGCCTGTGCACATGCGAGTTCCAGGTTGCTGGAACACCAGAAATAGTTTGTGCGCATGTTCATGGGCCTCCTCCGGCCCGGAAGTGCACCGGAAATGACACTTGCACATGTGCACAAGCTATTTCCGATGCTCCCGGCGACCTGGAAGTGACGCGCTGCGCCGCACCAGTAAGAGTGGGTGGCAGCAGCGGCAGGGGTTGCCGGGGGCCACATAAATGAGCCACATGGGCCTTAGTTTGGGCAAGCCTGTTCTAAATTGTAAAACAGGAAATTTAATTATATCATCACCATCATCATCTCTCCAGAAGCCGGCACTGGCTTCTCCATTGGCTGCAAAGGCAGTGGGGTGCCTCTTGATCATCCACCATCCGAGGTGGCTGCTTCATCCTACCTCATGGGTGGCCTGGCCCTGCATGCCCCTACTAAGCTTCTTCCTAACCTTAACAGCAACAGAGGTGGGGACAGTTTTCATCAGAATTGTGGGAGTGGGGGTATGGTTCCAAACTTTCTTGTCCCTGAAATCCCCAGCTGAGAGTGTTGAGAACAGGGTTGGATGGTGGAAGAACGTCCATCTTTAGCTAGGCCCTTTCTTCCTACTGCTGAGCTGCCCAATGGGAGTGTTTGTTGTGAGCTATGTAAGATTAGACAGCGTGCCAAAAGCAGCCTGCACACTTTTGAAAAATAAATGGAGGGGAGAGGCATTTTTCTTGGAGACAATTATACTTAAGGGAGAATGTGCATTTCACCCGGTAAGGGTACAAAATGCAGTTGAGATCTGCACATTCTCCAAGGCCTGATGGAAATCCTTATCTGTGATTAGTGTGACTGCACATCTTTGCTCCATCATGTTCCCAGTTTACGTCAGAGGAAAGAAAAAGAGGCAGACCCATTGGGGGCATCAAAATAAGGCCATTTCTTAGAAGCTCTCCATTGTATGCGCATGAGCCTGTGCCCACAAAAGAGAGAAAAAGATTCATGAGCACCACAATAACTTTCATCGACAAAGAAAATTCTTTTTTGGAACTACTGGAGGCTTCCCAATAACAGTAAAAGCGCTAGCAGCCAGGCACAATCATGTTAATGCATTCGCTATCTTTCTCTAAAAGGATGAAGACATAATTTAATTTGGAGGCTCCTGGTGTTCTGAATTCCCCTTGCACACTGACACAGCACGTTGCCAGACAGCCTTTTGCTTGCTTCCCTTAAAGGTGACCCATTAAAGAAGCAAATAACCAATTCTTTGGACAACTGCAAAGACTTCTAATCAACTGATGGGTTTTCTGGTCTCGGATGCTAGGACTCTTCACAGGCAGTGGGAGTTGGGCTCCATCCTTGGAGTTTCAAATAAAATCCCAGGTGCCTGGCTGTCCCTCTCTGTATAGCCAGCTGCCACCTTTCTGCATCCCTGGGAGCTTACCTTTCTTGCTGTATCTATTTTTGAACTGCCAACACTATAAAGCTACATTCACAGGATGCTAAAAATTGCCGTTCCATTACGGGGAGGGGGAGTAAGGTGCCAAGCAGCACTTTCCAGATACCTCTCATTGTAGCAGCCGCACACCAGTAATCCTCAGAGAGGATTCATTGTATCCTCTGGGCTTTACCACCACAATTCATCATGTTACCAACACCATCTGTATGATTTCTCTACCAAGCCATTGTGTGGAGAATCAAGAAGAGAGGACAACAGAGGAAAGAGCAGAATGGGAAACAGTTGAGACTGATGTCCAGTCTCTGACGAGCCTTCCTGCTTTCATAAGTAGGGACAGGTGGTGCAAACTGGAGGTGTAGTAAGCTCCTTCCCCAGTAAATCTACTGTTAAGAATACAAGGAGAAAGTCTTCTGACGGACAGCATTTAAAACAAACAAACAAACAAACAAACAAACAAATGTTGTTGGTTTTATTTTAAGTTGCTCGTTTTCACCATGTGTAGGTAGGGATGGGGAGAAATTCAGTTCCTAATATGTACTTCCCAAACCAATACACAAACCAAAATGTAGCCGTCCTTTGAAATTTTAACTTCTCCAAATTTTGCTCTCCCAAAGTGTGTAATTATAGGAAAGTGTGCTTAAGTATGGATATGTTAGTGAAAATAGCATACAGAGATGCATTATGTTAGAGGAAACCGTTTGCAAATTTTGTATACTAGGCATCCAAAAATGTGCCTATTAGAGGAAATGTGCAATAAAAGGATGCCCCTTTTTGGTGAGGGTTTCTCAAAATAACAATTTGCAAACTATTACTGAAACAAGCCAAGGTGAACTCAAGACTAGAAAAATGAGCAACTGAAATGGAAAGATTTGTCTATCCCTCGATGTGAGAACAGCCATTCGTTCAGATCATGCCAGAGCAAAACTGGCTTCAACTCTTCCTGAGCAGCAAATGGTTTGTATTGGACTGCTATTTAAAAGTATCCAAAGAAGGATAGAAAGACTTTGCTAAAATATGTCTTTCTCTTACTTATTTTATATATCAGATGCCATGGACGAAATCTATGAGGGATTTGTTGTTGGCATCCATCTGTTTCGAGAGACAATGGAGTGCGCCTCCGGGGGTGAAGTCAAACTATGAGTGATACTTAAGAATAAAATGCAGTAGAGACAGGAATAAAAATGGGCAAGATAAGAGCCAAGAAGGGGGAAAAATATGAAATTGATTAAAAAAATTGCCTCCCTTTTTTTGTTATTTTCAACCTCAAATATACCTGCTTTGTTTGGTGTGTGTGTGAACCTCCTGCTGCCTCTGTCCTCCTCATCATTAAAACCTTTCATTTTCAGTTCCTGTTTACACAGAATCATAGCATTGTAGCAGTGAAATGTACCCCAAAGTCTTCTAGTCTGAGCCCCTGAAATGCAGGAATCACAGCTGAGTGATTCTAGCATGATGAAGGAACAAAGTAATGCAGATGAAGAGATGGGAAATGGGCTATGGAAAACGAGCAGGCTGATTCTCAGTGGCTGGAGGAAGCAGGGACCAGGGACCAGGCCCCACACCCATGTTTCCCTGAACCACACATCCCTTGGTCCTCCATAAGTAAATTGCTGTCATTCATTTCAGTGGAAAGAGGGGGGAAAACAACTGCTGCTGCACTGGACAATCTGCCCTCTGCACAGAACAAGTTCAATACCTGCCAAGCAAATACAATTGTCACAATACACAAGGTGCAACAGGCTGAATGATAGTAACTATGAATTTTTTCCTGGTTATTTCCTATCGTAAAGGTCTAGCCCAGTATGTGCAGCATATACAGTTCGTATGTATAGTGAGGCTAATATGTACCTATGAAGCTAATACATTTCTTCTTTTGTGCCTGCGTCAGCAGTCTCTGCCCTGGTTAGCAGCTTGCACCAGCCAGCTTCTTGCCAGCGGTCTACATCAGCTGTGTTGTTTTCGATACCTTGGGGACTTTTCTATTCTCACCTAAGGATTGTGTAATACAGGAACTTACAAGAAGCAGCAGCAAGAAAAGATAAGAAGAGAAGAAATGTATTAATATTGGAATTAGCCTCATAGGTTATACACCATAAATATGAACCGTATATGTTGCACGTACTGGGCTAGACCTTTACGATAGGAAATAACCAGGAAAATTTTCATAGTTATTATCATTCAGCCTGTTGTGCTTTGTGTACTGTGACTCTGCACAGAACATCCAGAGAACATCCAGCCCTGGGAGGCTTCGTAGGAGAGCTGATCCAGAGGAAGGGAGACTTTCTGCCGGCCAACAGGCAATGACTTCTCCACCTGCCTTGCCCCACCCTCCAACCCTGAGAGCCTTTCGCTGACCATGACTTTGAGAACAGCAGAAGCAGCTGGGAAAAGAAGAGTTCAGGGATATATTTTAAAAAATAATTTTATACGTTGTGTGTCCTTGTTTCTCAATTTGACCATTTTACATGGTTTTGTATGCTTTGTGGTATTTTATGCATTATGATTTGCTGTTATTTTTATTGATTATAGATTAGTAATTCTTTATTGTAACTGATAAGTGTAAACTGTTTAATTATTATTTGCTGGTGTTGAATTTTACTGTTTACTATCAGATTTTAATGGAGTATTGAATATTGCTTTATTTGAAATAAGTGACTTTTTTATTGGATCAGATTATTACTATTGTTTAATGTTTTATTATCTTTTTATATTTTTTGGAAGTTTTGGAAGACTGGCTGGGGTAAGCCAGCCATATGGGCCGGCCATAACAAAAATATTATTATGTGCTGTAGCCTGCAATAGTGGGATAGGAGAGCTGAAAATAATGCCAATATATTTCACATCTGGCCACCAATGCGCCCCTTTGCTTTCAGATATCATATGGGTAAAAGTAAAGGTAAAGGGCCCCCTGACCATCAGGTCCAGTCATGTCCGACTCTGGGGTTGCGGCGCTCATCTCGCTCTATAGGCCGAGGGAGCCGACGTTTGTCCACAGACAGCTTCCGGGTCATGTGGCCAGCATGACAAAGCTGCTTCTGGCGAACCAGAGCAGCACACGGAAACGCCGTTTACCTTCCCGCCGGAGCGGCCCCTATTTATCTACTTGCACTTTGATGTGCTTTCGAACTGCTAGGTTGGCAGGAGCTGGAACCGAGCAACGGGAGCTCACCCCATTGCAGGGATTCGAACCGCTGACCTTCTGATCAGCAAGCCCTAGACTCTGTGGTTTAACCCACAGCACCACCTGGGTCCCTAGGGATATGGGTAGGCGAGTCTAAAAATCCTAGGACATCAATTTCTTCATCCTTCTAGTGGCTAGAGTGGCTCATTTACCAGAAGTAATGTATTTAGTGTTAACTCTAGAAGTGTAGGCTCAATTCTGACCAAACTAAGCCTCCTAGAGCACAATATACACTTCCCAAGTTTACGCTGGAGGGTGGAGAAAATTTGTGTCCCGGGCTTTTTAGACTTGTCTACCCATGTAATCTGAAACCAAAGGGGTACATTGGCTGCCAGATGAATATTTTTTTCAGCTCTCCTACCCCACTACAATTGGGCATAGCTGTCCACTTTCGGATTAGAAAGTAAGGGATCAGCAGCCTCACCTGTCCCGGGGACAGTCTATGGTATACCTAACAATCCAGGATAGCAGCAGGAAATGGGGCTGGAATAAGGGAATTTCCAACAAAAAAGGGGAAGGCTGACAGCTGTGGCTTGGAATAAGGGAGTTTCTCACAAAAAAGGGAGGGTTCACAGCTATGCAATAGGGTCCTTATAGTATGTAAGGTGGTCTTTAAGGTATTATTCACAGCTTTATACACTAGTATAAGAACTTTGAACATGACATGGTAGCAAATGAAAAGCCAATACAGGTCTTTTAACACCAGTGTCAGGTGTTGTCTGTAGTCTGTTTCCATCACCAGTCTAGCAACAGAAATCTGCATGGGCTGAAGCTTCTGGGCCAAATCCAAGAGCATGCTATAATTTCAGAGTGTGTTATAATAATAGATTCAGGTAGGTAGCCGTGTTGGGCTGATGCAGTCGAATTTTTTTTTTTAAATTGCCCAGTAGCACCTTAGAGACCAACTACGTTTGTTCTGGCTATAAGCTTTTGTGTACATGCACACTGGAGGGCTCACTGGAGGGCTCACTGGAAGGACAGATCGTGAAGCTGAGGCTCCAATACTTTGGCCACCTCATGAGAAGAGAAGAATCCTTGGAAAAGACCCTGATGTTGGGAAAGATTGAGGGCACTAGGAGAAGGGGACGACAGAGGACGAGATGGTTGGACAGTGTTCTCGAAGCTACGAACATGAGTTTGACCAAACTGCGGGAGGCAGTGGAAGACAGGAGTGCCTGGCGTGCTATGGTCCATGGGGTCACGAAGAGTCGGACACGACTAAACGACTAAACAACAACATGCACACTTCTTCAGATACCTCTGAGGTGCTACTGGACAATTTTTTTGATTTGTTCTTTTAGCTCTTTTAAGCTTCAGAACAATTAACATGCATTATCTGAGTTAAAGACTAGAATGGTTAACAGTACCTATAGAGAGAGCAGACCACATCACTTCCACAGCACCTTGCAGCACTGAGGTTATTAAATAGCACCAAACAAATCCATAATCTCAACCACAAGCCCTTTGCTCAGCTTCTGGTTCATCTGGTGAGTTTTCTTCTGATACCAGGAGGAGGAGGTGGTTGTTTCTGGAAAGCCACGCTGGAATCTCAAGAGTTAAGCATTCTCGGCAGGTTTAGAAAAATGGCTGGAAACCTAAACTAAGCAATCTCCACCACCCCAAAAAGAGATTGATAATAAAAAAAGACATTTGGGCCATTTGATCATAAATAGTAGAGTTCACTAGCACAAGAAATCATGCAGACTGTGCAGGGAGACATAAAAACCACTGAATTATGTATTAATATGTCATATAAAAGGAAAAAAGCACTAAAGAAATATTGTAGGAAAAATAAATAAAACAGCATTAAAAGTGAACATGTCCCATTTGGTCAGTTATTCCAAACATAAAACAACAAAGAGCACAGTTTGGAAGTTAACAACACTTTTAATTTTAGTACTGACTTCCCCCTTGCAAACCGTGCGGAGGTGTGGTCAGAGCGTAGTCTTGAGGATTGATTTTCTGTCAGAGCTCATCTAAATCAGTGTGCGTTTTTTTTCTGCTTTTTTAATACAACTTGGAAGCCGAGAGATGTATGAGCTTGCTGACATTAAATTAGAACTGACACAACCACAAAGGGGATTTCTGGATGAAAATAGCCTCAATTGGAAACTTCTGGCACCAGTGTGGAGCTTGGCTTCCCCCTACCCCCGACGTAAGGTTAGCTATGTGGGGAGGTGTTCTGAATGGGCGGGTATGAAGAACGGCATGCAAGTTTCTCCAAGGCTGTCTGCACAGAGACAATGATATTAATAAGTTCCGGTATACCAGGCGCAGATAAAGTAGCACTGGAATAACGGAGTTTGACTGATGTTGCTGCATCATGTCTATGCTTGTACCCCAATCCAAAGCCCCACAAGTGCTTGAGTGCATATGGCAGACATTCTTCTTTGGTGGATGAGGCTATTTCACATGCATACAAATCAGGGGTGGGGTAACTTATATATATATATATATATATATATATATATATATATATATATATATATATATATATATATATATATGGGACACAGGTGGTGCTATGGGTTAAACCACAGAGCCTAGGGCTTGCTGATCAGAAGGTCGGCAGTTCGAATCCCCACGATGGGGTGAGCTCCCGTTGTTCGGTCCCAGCTCCAGCCCACCTGGCAGTTCGAAAGCACCTCAAAGTGCAAGTAGATAAATAGGTACCACTCCGGCGGGAAGGTAAACGGCGTTTCTGTGTGCTGCTCTAGTTCACCAGAAGCGGCTTTGTCATGCTGGCCACATGGAAGCTGTACGCCGGCTCCCTCGGCCAATAACACGAGATGAGCACCGCAACCTCAGAGTCAGTCACGACTGGACCTGATGGTCAGGGGTCCCTTCACCTTTACTTAACTTTTTTTTTTACAACCTGAGGGATGCATTCAAGGTTGGCCAGTTCTTCTGGGGCCACATGCCAGCAGTGATCCGTGAGTGGATAGAATTTTAATTCCAAATTATGGATGTACAACACCATTTCAACTGAAGTTCGGGAAACAACGTTCCCTGGCCCTCTGCAGCACTGAAATTGGAAACGGAAGAATCAAATTAATTTGAACAATCTGTTCTTGTCTCTTCATCTGTTATGGCTAATGCTGAAGGTAATTTAGGCAGGGATCATTCAAATAAGGCAAGCGCTTGTTAGTTTTTGTTTCCATCGGAGTGGCACTCCTCTAAGGGGAGAAGGTGATTTATAGGGAAATTGAGATGCACACGTGGGAGGGGCTGCTTCCTGCCACACGTTCTCTGACTCATCAAGCTTAGGGTTGTATTTTGATTGCATATAGGTGGGAGGCATACAGATTCCCTTTCTAGACTTGAGCTCATAAGTGTATGTCTGCCTGGCTCTGGCATGGAGCCGGTGTGTTTGTTATTGCTCTCTGCACTTCCTCCTGGAAATGACTTTTATTTTTAACTTTGGCAAGGCTGATTCTCTACCTCCGGAAGCAGGTTTGTGGGTTGTCGAGTGCCACTGGACAGATGTCAGCGTCTATTGTTATTCCACTCTAGCTGCCCCTGGGATGAGATTAGGGGCCATTTGTGGATATCCTTCAGAGGAAGTTGCCGGCTTAATGTTTGGATTCAGGGGAAAATTGGATCGGGCCAGGCATCAATAAAATAACTCGGTTGTCTTCAGTCTTTGTTCATTGAAACAGAACTGGCAGGGTTCTTCACCATATGGTGTCTTCTCCCAGTTCTTCCACTGGCCTGTAATTGTCTTTCCAAGTAGCTTCTGCTGTTCTGTATTCTGGTTCATTTGACAATCTCTCTCCAGTACTTTTCCAACTCAAGTCTACAATTCACCAATCTGGGCCAAGTTCATTTAGGGAAGAAAACTAGTAAAAATGCCTGGCTCTTTAAACTTGGCGTTTTACACTTACAGATGGAGGACTTCCTGCAGAATGCATCTGGCTTGGTACTCTTATTGCTGGAGTGAGGCCTACGTGCAGTATTACTTGGCATTCTTTCTTAATGGTTGGAAATGTCTTTGTGTCAGTGCAAGCAAATGTTCAGAGTCTTGGTTTTGATCGGAAACAAAGCCTGGGTTTAGAAATGCCTTGCCACCGGGAGTGGCCGGAAATGGTGATTCTTTTCAGCTTGTTGTGGAAGTCCTGCAGAGGGATGACTCAATGCCTTTCAGCAATCAGCAAATCCTTTTCCAGTTCTGGCTTCAGGAGCAGCCAAACTCAATGAGTAAAAAGAAGGCAGAGCCGTTGCCATGAAAACTAACCTTGCCTCAAAAGCTGTCTTGGGTATTGTAGTCTGAAAGGCAAGAGGAAAGATGGGAAACTGAAGGTCACAAATCAGTAAGGAAGAGGATAACCATCTACCAAGACTAGGGGCTGCAGAGGATGTCAATTCAGGTGCGGAAACTAGAAGCTTTGAGCGCATCTGTAGGGCTGTCCTGGACATTAGGACCATAGGTAAAGGTAAAGGTACCCCTGGCCATTAAGTCCAGTTGTGGATGACTCTGGGGTTGCGGCACTCATCTTGCTCTATAGGCCGAGGGAGCCAATGTTTGTCTGCAGACAGCATCCGAGTCATATGGCCAACATAACTAAGCTGCTTCTGGCAAACCAGAGCAGCGCACGGAAACACCGTTTACCTTCCCACCAGAGCGGTACCTATTTATCTACTTGCACTTGACATGTTTTTGAACTGCTAGGTGGGCAGGAGATGGGACCGTTCAACAACCGGAGCTCACCCTGTCACGGGGATTCGAACCACCAACCTTCTGATTGGCAAGCCCTAGGCTCAGTGGTTTAACCTACAGAGGGACCCGCTGGATATTAGGACCATAGAAGATTGCTTTATCAGACTTAGCTCTGTATTATTTACAATGATTGGCAGTGATACTCAAAGGTTTCATACAGCTGTTATGAGGTTTTTTGGGGGGGGGATGTATATGCACAGGCTGTATGCCTGAGCTCCCTTCTAATTCCCAAATACAGCACACATTCAATTCCTGGAATAGCCATGCTAGCTTCTGGGTCAGGTTGTAGCCCTCTAAGTGGCTCTGTCACAGACAGCAATTGGGTTGGTCCTGCTCCCTCAATTCGCTGGTAGTTTAAAAAGGCCAGTGCCGAGAGCTGAGGTGTGTGTGAGTTAGAAGATAGAAGCAAGGGTGCTGGCTGGGCAGCTGGGAGACAGAAGCATGCCTAATTTTTGCTGGAATCCAAGGCTGTGGCTATGGGAGAAGCAAGACCCTGTTGGAGTGCTCAGTCTGTGAACCCCTGCATCGTAGGCTCAGGTTGTATATATGTGCAAACAAACCACATTTCCTAAATACGCCACAGTCTCCGCTGTCCCTGATTCAAAGGAAACCGAACCCTGAACAAGGAAACCTGGAACCCCTGGAATCTCACACCGCTCAGAGGTTGGGTTGGCATACAACACAGGGGTCTCTTTGAGCCTTACTTGGATATGTCATTGTTTGAACCGGGGACCTTCTGTATGCAAAGCAGATGCTCTGCCACTGAGCTACGGTCCTTCCTCTAACATTGGGATGCCATGCAACTTAGTCTTCATTATTGCTTTCCCCTCTGCAGGCATTCCTTATTTTTCTCATCCTTCCAATGCTGCCTTCATCCCTGAGCATAGTTTTCTTTACTGCACCCACAACCCCACCTTTGAAAAAGCACAATGAACCATGAATATTTTCAAGAATGGAAGGGTGGGTCAAGGTCAATCGGATGCCATCTTACTTCTGACCATAAACACAAAATAATGACACAGTGGGGTTTTCATGCATTATTATAAATTCTATATATCAATATTTTTGGATTCATATACTTTGGGTTGTTTGCTGTTGTTGTTTAAAAAACCAGATGTCGATATGCCTTCGTTACAATGCAGAAGTGATCACCATCATGTGACACAATTAAAGTACATTAAACATCCGCCAGCTGTACTGTGTGTGCTGTTCCTAAATTAGCACAAAATGTTGAATTTGCAGCATTTAATGTGTGATTATTGTATTTCCTAGAGACATATGACAGTGGAAGGACATGCTGCAAAAAGACGGCGGCAGCCTGGAATTACAGTAAAAGCCACAGTCCAGTATCTGCAGAGCAGAGCATGACCTGGGCAACAGGGAACCAAAACCTCAATTAGTTGTATTGGGGAGTCCAAATTGAGCAATGCTTTAAAAATCAACAGGATCTTAAAACGAATCCGACATGTAACCTAGCAGCGAACAAGAAAAACCCTTAGACGCAGCAAATAAGTTGTTTGAGTAGCTTCAGATTGTATTAAAGGCAGGACAGCTGGATCCTCTGCCACTTTCCATCTGCACAGGAAGGTATTTGAGCAATCTGGTAAATGCTTCTGCCTGTTTCTTTTGCTATCTTTAAATAAATATTGCCTCAGCAACCTTTTTACCCACCAATTTAATAGTCACAGAGGGCCAATTTGCACAACTACTTTCCTCACTTCCTTTTTGGGTCCAGATTCCATTTTGTTTACAGTGGTCATCTGAGGGCACAGAATGCAATTTGGCTCGCTGAACTTACACAACAACTTCACAAGCTCATCGAAAAAAATCTGGGAAAGAGAAGAAATCCCAGCAGACTTTAGGGATGCCAAAATTATCAATCTCTTTAAAAAGGGTGACTGATTGTGGAAACTATCGAGGCATCTCTCTATTAGCTGCGGCCGTTAAAATTCTTGCAAGGATCATAGCAAACCGCCTGGTAACAATATCCGAGGTGACCCTTCCTGAAAACCAAAATGGTTTTCGGTCTTCTAGGGGGACAGTGGACATGATTTTCAATGCTCGACAGCTTCAAGAAAAATGCAGAGAGCATAACCAACCCCTGTATATGGTGTTTACTGACCTGACTAAGGCTTTCGACACTGTAAATCGTAATGCCCTGTGGACTGTCCTTCTGAAAATTGGCTGCCCAGATAAATTTGTAAACATCATTCGGCTCCTCCATGATAATATGACAGCAACAATCGCAGATAACAATGGCTCTCAAAGTGAACCATTCACAGTGGGATCAGGTGTTAAACAGGGTTGTGTTATTGCCCCAACTCTATTCATTACTTTCATTGCCATGATCCTACACTTTGTCAACAGGAAACTCCCCACCGTAGTAGAAATCATATATCGAACAGATGGAAAGCTCTTCAATCTGAACAGGCTGAAAGCAAAAAGTAAGGTTACCATAACTTCCGTCATAGAGCTTCAGTATGCTGATGACAACGTAGTGTGTGCACGCTCAGAGGATGACCTCCAAACCATCCTCAATATCTTTGCAGAAGCTTATGAAAAGCTTGGCCTATCACTCAACATTCAAAAAACCAAAGTGCTGCAACAAGTACAAAACAACCCCTCTGCGGCACCACAAATCCAACTCAGTGGTGTAACGTTGGAAAAAGTTGATCACTTCTCCTACCATTCCACAAGGGCCAACATTGATGCCGAAATCCAGCATCACCTGAGCTCTGCGAGTGTGGCTTTCTCCCGATTGAAGTGCAGAGTGTTTGAGGACCGGGACATTCGCAGGGAAACCAAAATGCTTGTTTACAAAGCTATTGTACTACCAACCTTACTATATGCTTGTGAAACATGGACCACTCATAAACGCTATCTCCACCTCCTCGAAAGATTCCATCAACGGTGTCTCGGGAAAATTTTACACATCACTTGGGAAGACAGGCAAACTAATATCAGAGTACTGGAAGAAGCAAAGATCACCAGTGTTGAAGCAATGATCCTTCAACATCAACTTCGTTGGACTGGTGATGTTGTGCGGATGCTTGATGATCGTCTTCCAAAGCAACTACTCTATTCCGAACTTTAAAATGGTAAGCGTAATGCTGGTGGTCAACAAAAGAGGTTTAAAGACTGTCTCAAGGCAAATCTAAAATAAAAGTAGTATAAACACTGACAACTGGGAAACGCTGGGCTGCAAGCGTTCCAGTTGGAGAACAGCCTTTACCAAAGGTGTCATGGGCTTTGAAGTCACTCGATCTCAGGATGCAAGGGAGAAACGTGCTAAGAGGAAGGAGTGCTTGGCAAATCCACACCATGATCAACGCCTGCCCGGAAACCAATGTCCCCACTGTGGAAGGACCTGTGGATCCAGAATTGGCCTCCACAGTCACTTATGGACCCATTGTTAAAACCGTGTTTATGGAAGACAATCTTACTCAGATACGAGTGATTGCCAAAGAAGAAGAAGAAGACTAGTAAATTCTTCCAAATGTCAGATGAGTGATGGGTTATGTACATGAGCACCATCTACAGGCTAAAGATGGGGACAACCCCTATCCATGTCACCTGGATTAGCATTTAGAAAAATTCTAACTATCCAGTAACTAAGGAAGAAAACCTTGTTTCTCACTTTAGAAGTTGTGTTAGAAAGATTCAAATCACAAAACCATAGTGGGTCAATATTCAAGATCCAAGATTCAAATAATTGTTTAGGCATCAAGATTAAGCAATAATAGGGTTGTTTTGTGTGTGTTTTTACCTTGTTGGAGGGCCTTAGTCTGTGCCGGTATACAGTGCATAGTACTGGGGGAAATGCTGAAACCAAGATGATCAAGAGGTTGGGACATCTTCTCTGCAAGGATTGTTGTGGACATCTGTCTGTCTCGGGAGACAATGGAGGAGTGCACCATTGGGGATGAAGTCAAACTGTTGCAAGTGCCTGCTGTGGCCGTAGAGACCGATAGGGGAGAGACATGTTTTGTTGCAGTTGGGGCAGATGAAGGTGTGAAATTGTGCTGCTGCAGATGCACCAGGGTGTTTTTTTTCCTCTCTTCCATGAAAGGAAAGACTTTTTAGAAAGAAAGATGAGTAAGAAGGGATGCAATAGATGTTTAAAAGTTTATGCATGGTGTGGTGTGGAGAAAATAGATAATCTTCTCCCTCTCTTATAATATTAGACCTTAGGGTGACCCAATGAAATTGAGTAGCACTGGATTTGAAGAAAAATACGTATTCACAGATCCACATAAGTAACTTTCTGAATTTTCTGGACAATAATGGCCGCTCCACTAGCAAAGATCTTCAAAGGGGATTAGAGAAATTAGAGAAATTGATGGAGGAGCGGTGTATCAGTGGCTATTAGTGATGATAGCTGATTGGTTCAGAGTCCATAGGCCTCTGAATACCAGTTGTTGGGAGGCAAACAGTCTTCCTGCTTTAATTATGGTCTCTATACCAATCTTGGCCTGAGACTGCAAGTTAATCAGGCTGGCCAGTGTTGGAAAGAGGATACTGGACTTGATGGGCATCTGCTTTGATCCAGCAGAGTTCTTCTAATCATCTGTTTATTCTTGCATAGTGACAGTACACAGGGCACCTGTCTTGGCTTGCCAATTGCAGAGTCTGTAGTCAAAGTATGCAAATGTTAGGGAGTACAGCAGTGGGTTCTAGCAAATTGAGGCTGTATTGCAGTAGTAGAACATCTGCTTTGCATGTGGAAGGCTCAATATGCATTACTGTATATCCAGGCAGAGATATACAAGTCCAAAACATTTGTGGAGTACCGGGGCTAGATCTAGACACATCAAAGAAGTGCTTCAGAAAAATGCGTTGTAACCTTTATAATGAGAAATCGCGTTGACAAAAACGGAACTCCACAGCGCTGTCTGGTGTCACAGTGCTGTGTGTGTGTGTGTGTGTGTGTGTGTGTGTGTGTGTAAACTGGGCATGTGGTTGTGTTTCCATTTTCACCAAAACCGCTTGACCGATTGAGGTGAAATTTTGATACAGCATCACATGCGAATGTCCAAGGCTATAGGAAAGTTTGCTAAGATAGATGTCACACCTCCGCCAGGTAAAACCCCCAAAACCCTGTGTTTCAAAACACACCACTCAGATGAAAATGCATTCTGGGAAAAGAACCAGGTTGCAAACCAGCGCCCTCTAGCGGCGGCCACACTGGTACTGCACCTATAAAACATTCCCTCTCGACAGCACCTTGGCTCCCATTTACATACTAGGCCGAAGCCTTTACAGACTAGGCTGGAGGTACTGACTCACCTGGGTGGGGGTTGGGGGGAGGAGGGGACGGGATAGGTCAGGACACGGTGGGACCAGTCACAGGGATGAGCCAGGGGGTGGGGGCAAGAGGGGGCATGATACGTCATGGGTCGGGACAGGGTGGGGGGAATCACAGGGATAAGCCGGCAGTGGGGGGAGGAGGGGGCGGGATACGTCATGGATCGGCACAGGGTGGGGGCAGTCACAGGGATTAGCCACAGCAATGTGTGGCAGGGCCAGCTAGTCACATATAAAACACATATAAAACACTTTTTCTTTACCAATCTAGCTGAGTCCTGTGTTAGGGAAGGCTGCTGTGCAGCATCCCACACTATACAGCAGGGGTGTCAAACTCAAATTCATCGGGGGCCGCATCAGCAGTTTGGTCACCCTCAAAGGGCCGGTTGTATCTGTAGGACTATGTGTCCACTCTTTATTCTCATAAATTATTGTCACTGCATTCAATTATTACTGTTTTTAGTAATAATGTAAGTAATAACTAGCTCTGAAAGCAGAAACATAGTCAGAATAATGGCAAGTAGATATTCAAATGTACAATTATTGTACAATTTATTGAAAAATGATTTTTGGTAACTGCACTGGGTGGTGGAGGCTCGCTAGGGTTTCATGCAGGAGCTTTGCAGAGCTACTGGTACCTGGAGATGCTGGGGTGCTTCTGCGTGCAGGACAGATGTTCTGCCAGTGAGCCACCACCCTTCACCAAAGGGACTGGCTGAGGTTGACTCACTGAAGCTGCTCTCCTGGTTCCAGGGTTTAAGGGCCAGAAGTATAAAGCAGCATCCTATGTTTCTGAGGAGAGGGAGAGGGAGGGAGGGAGGGAGGGAAGGAAGGAAGGAAGGAAGGAAGGAAGGAAGGAAGGAGAAGGAAGGAAAGAGGGGAGAGAAAGAAGAGTAGGGAATAAGGAAGGGAATAAAGAAGGAAAGAAAAAGAAAGAGGGAGAGAAGACGGAAAGGGAGAAAGAAGGAAGGAAGTAGAGGGAAAGAAAGAATAAGAATGAGGGAGAGGAAGAAAGTTGGGAAGGACGGAAGGAAGTGAGGAAGGAATAAAGAAAGAAAAGAGGGAGCAGGAGGGAGAGAGGAAGGAAAGAGGTGAGAGAAAGAAGAGTAGGAAAGAAGGAATAAAGAAGGAAAGAAAAAGAAAGAGGGAGAGAAGACAGAGATAAAGAAGGAAGGAAGGAGAGGGAAAGAAAGAATAAGAACGAGAGAGAGGAAGAAAGAAAGGGAGGGGGTCGCTGCCTTGATTCAGCGCCAGAAAAGAGCGCAAAGGGACCCAGGGGCAAAAAGCATTTCCCCGGCCCCAGCTTTGTTGGCACGGCGTTTCAGCAGCAAGGTCCCACTGCTGGGTCCCGCTGGCTTGGGCGCTCGGCGGGCCACATGACGAGGTCTGGCGGGCCGGATTTGGCCCCCGGGCCTTGTGTTTGACACCCATGCTATACAGCTTTCTACTGTATAACAGTTGCATACAGCAAAACTAGCCATTCTGGCTCAACATCTAGAAGGCCTTGGAATAGGTAAGTTTTCTGTAGCCCTCGCAACATCTTGCCCATTCACTGCTTCCTTGCCTCTTCCAAGTCTGCATAAAAGCTTTTCATTGCCATTATACTGCATCCAGTAAAGATGACGTTGGGATGTTTCACTGGCCTGGTAATTCTATTATCTGACCCGGCACATTTATTTCCCACCATAAAGGCTCAATTTTCAGGTCACAAGATCTCATGCTTACTATAAAATAATGCGTTTATAGCAGCATATGAAGTGATATATGTGCAGTTGAAGCTCCATACCCAGATTTATTAAGAGACATTAATTTTTTCTGTAAGAGCATGGAATATGGTCATAAAGGTCGTGTTCCACATCTCTCTCTTTCTCTGTGCTCTGTACCCCCTGGTGATGCAGGATTGGGGAGAAAAGGGCATAAGACACTGCAATAAATCTTTAAAAGTGTATGTGTGTGTGTGTGTGCGCGCACATGCGCGTATGCAGAAGAGCTAATATATTATATTGTTTTTAAATCAATTTAAAATTGATTGAACTTCAGCTACAATTTTATGCGAACAAACGAAATGCTGAAAAGTTCCATATTTAACGCTACAAAAATTTCACTTAAATGTGTTTGGCAGACTTTTGCTCTGTACAGGAAAAAATACATTAGAATTTGAGCACTGTTTGCTTTTAATCTCTCAGCTTCAGTGATACGGCCAGAAATCACTATCTTGTTTTAAACACAAAGAACTGAAATTGGCAGTGATCACGACATCTATGTCTCCCCCTACTTACCTGTATTTTCTCAGCCAGACTCTGGGGAAAACATTCAAATCCAAGGGAGAGAGAAAATGGAAAATACTTCTCACTGATCTGCACTGTAAAAAAAAAAAAAATCCCTGTTGAATATGTGAGGTGCATTAGGCATATGAAGCTTCCATTGAACACCATCAAATTGCACCATCTTGTCTGTTCTTGGAACTTTCTTAGAGATCCTCCTCCTACTTTGAGAATTACACACCAATCCTAAACTCCAGAGTATATTTCTGCACTATTTGATCAGCATGAAATAATGTCCACTTTGCCCACTAACCTGCAACTAAACGGGAACCCCTGGAATCTTGCACTGCTTGGAGATTGGGGTGGGGTGGAACAATATTAACGTTGGAGTTCACAGAGATAGATATACAGTTGTACCTTGGTTGATGAATGCCTTGCAACTCAAATGTTTTGCCTCCCAAACGCTGCAAACCTGGAAGTGAGTGTTCCGGTTTGCAAACGTTCTTTGGAACCCAAAAGTCTGATACGGCTTCCGCGGCTTCCGATTGGCTGCAGGAACTTCCTATAGCCAATTGGAAGCCGCGCCTTGGTTTCTGAACGTTTTGGAAGTCGAACGAACTTCTGGAACGGATTCTGTTCAACTTCCGAGGTACCACTGTAGTTGATTGACCAACTCTCCATTCAAAATTGGCATTAGTAAAAACTGGTAATTGAAAACACTCTTAAGGTTACACAACATTCGAAAATCTGAGGGAGGAATTCAGCATGGCGCTATGGCAATTGCTCAATCAGTGCAAGCATTTCTGCTTGACAGACAAAGCGATCCCCCCTCTCCAGGGGATGACTAATCACATTCAGGACCATGGAACATAGCAAGGTATGTGTGTGTTCAGCCTTCCTCTCATCTATGCCAAGGTCCCAATAAATCTGCTCCTGAATTTGCTCTTTTCCCTGGGAGTGAAGATGCCTCTTACCCCAAGGTCAGCTTCTGTCCCAAAACAAATAGTTTCAGGAGCCAGGGCAGCAATTTTCAAAAGGGCTGCGGCAGATAATAATTTAATAATTTTATTATTTATACCCCACCCAACTTCCTTTTCTCCATGCTGTGGTCCTGATCCTGACTGCCCCTCCCCTCTGTGTCTGCATTTTCCTCTTTTTAAAAGTGACATGTAAAATTGAATCATGTTCTTGTCATCCAGCTTGACCCTTGGTCTACTCTAATGGAAGCTAAAGAGGAATTGGGGAGTGACATTAGGGGGCGTTTTTGAGCTTGGGTCCAACTTAACTGGCACAGCCATTATCTTACTTAGACCATTATCTTTCCTTGCACCTGAGAAGGGCATAGCTGCCAAGTTTTCCCTTTTCTCGCGAGGAAGCCTATTCAGCATAAGGGAAAATCCCTTAAAAAAAGGGATAACTTGGCAGCTATGGAAGGGCTTGATTAAGGGAAGCATTGTGTGCTGTGATTAACATTGGCCTTGTGTTTCATTCTACAGCTCCATTGTTCGCTTCTCGTCCTCAAAACCAGTGAGGAAGGAAGAGAGCCAGGGGAATAGTGCAGTTTCATGCTTCCTGTCAAACATCCCCTGCTGGCCTCCCTTCCCAACTTATGCTGAGGCATCTGCTGCAAAGGGATGAGTGCCCTGCTCTGTCTCAGCAGATCAGTGAATGCCCCAGCAGTTTCCTGCCCTTGTAATCAACTTTCCGTCCTGCCTACTTACTACCCAAGTTCTAAGTCAATCCCGGGGATGCACAATGAATCTGATTTGATGACATGGCCATTCTCTTGTGTTCTGCGAGCCGCCAGACAAGTGTTGCGCATGATCTTGCCTCAAGGGCTGCAATGCACTCTTGTTGTACCGTCTAGTAGGCCTGTATTATTATAGCTTTTTTTATCATGTTTATTTCACTTTTCATTCACATCTCCTCCAATCTTTTTGATTGTTAGCCTCTGGGTAGATTTCAGTTCTCTAGCCAAAGATGCAGCTTTACATTGAATTAATGGGTGTCTCTCTGCCAGTTAAGAAGTTAACAAAATAAAGGAGTAGGTGTCATTCTTTTGCTTATGGTGGAGAATTGACGACAGGCTGAACCAAGCGCAACCACACTCCCCGAATCTTAACCAACCTGATTGCACCGTCGACACTGTTATTTCGACAGCCCTGCTCTCCCGGCATCTGGCATAATTGGAAGCAGCAGCCAGCAGGTATCAAATGTCAGTATGAATTGTCTCCTGCTGCGTGAGCACCGACTATGAAATTGATTTGCTGTCTCCCCCCCCTTTTTTTGCACCGTTTCGTAATGGCAGTAATGCAAAAAGTCCAGCCTGGGCAAATTTACTACGGGGTAGATGTGGTTAAAAATACCTGCATGATAATAAATTAGAGGCCAACCCCCTGCATTCAACATGTTGTCATAATGAAATTGTCATAAACAAAAGTGGTGTTAGGATTTCTGAACATGACACATCCATCTTGCTCACTAATAAATTGCACCAATGAACCTTCAAACAAGTCCGGATTAATCAGTACACTACATATGCTGTGTATCACAGGTGTTCCACAAAATTCATTGAGGAATTGAGAGCTGAATGGTGAAAGAGTGTCTCCCTGCTCCTCTCACTTGAAAGAAAGAAAAGAAAGAAAGAAAGAAAGAAAGAAAGAAAGAAAGAAAGAAAGAAAGAAAGAAGGCTGTGTTGTGTTTCAGAGAACAGGGAAATGAAGGAAATAATGAGTCTAGAGACAGTCCCAAAGAGACATTATTATTATTATTTATTTATGTTGTATACCGCCCTTCATCCAAAAATCTCAGGATAAAAACACAAAACACATAATAAAAACAAGAGCAAGAACACGAACAAACCAACAACCTCCTCCTCCTACAAACACATTTCAAAAAATATAGGATCTCAATCAGCCCAAGGCCTGGTTAAAGAGAAATGAAGACACCAGACGAACCACCTTGGGGAGAGCATTCTACAAATAGCCAAGGTTGGTAGAAGGCACACCTAGCCACTGAGTTAACTTGTGCATCTGGCAACACTGATGGAACAAGGATCAACCCATTTACATACCTGTTCCTTCAGAGGGAGTGCAACCCCATCCAGGATGGGCCAACCTCCAAGTTTGTGGATTTGAGAGCCACCCTCCACAGCTGCACCTGTTATGCAATTTTGGTGTATACAGGAGTTTTTCAGCTGAAGTGTAGGCCTGGGAAACCAGGTTACCTGACAGAATACCTCCCCATTGCACAGTCCATTCACCGTAGGTGCCAACTCCCTGGGTGCCCGAGCACCCACAAAGTTCCCTATGAAGGGGCTGGGCATCCACAAATTTCGGTGCAAGGGTCATGCATACTGCGTGACACCCATGGCCCCAGGTATCCACAGTTGCGGGGCCTAGTTGGCACTCCTGCCATTCACTACTGTAAGATCTTCAGAGGAGGCTCACAATGACTTAGATTAGGGCTTTATATGTGTTGATGAACCAGGTCCACAGTATAAAACCATGTTGGCCCCCAGGGCATCGTTCTCCAAATCTCTCAGAGTTCAGCTGTCAGAGGTTCTTGCGGCTACTCTTGAGTAATGACGCTCCACACCTGCTTGTCTTTAAGGTGTTTTTATTGTGCATCTTATTTACAGTGCGAAGAGTCTGGAAAACATGTCTGCTTAGTCCGAGTCAGAACCTCGCAATGGCTTCTTTCTGTTTCGCGCCCAGCATAACAGCTTGGGAACCCCAAAGCACCTCCCTCTCACCCTACAGAGTGCCGTGCGCCTCAGTTCAGGCGTCGGGGGAAGGGCTTCTGATTGCTCTCTCGTCATTTCCTCCCCAGCTGCTTCCTTCTCTACTCGGTGTTGAGGCTCTCTCATGCTGTCAGAGCCTCTCCGCTCCCTCTCTACTTCCTGATTCCTGTAATCTGATCCGCTACTGGACTTGCTTCTCTGAGAGGAACTCGACCTGATGGGGGGGCCTGTTCCCTATAAGCCCTCCCCCTTACATCAGCAAAAAAGAAAAATAACAACAATCCAATCTTTTTTACTACCTCTGAAGTGTTACAAATTGTCATACTTCCAGTGCAACCCAACACAGAAAGCCAGATACTGTACAATCAAACCTCAGTTGTCCGTTAGGCTTCTGAAATGTTCAACAACCGAGGTGCAGCTTCCGATTGACTGAAAGAGCTTCCTACACTCAAGCAGAAGCCGCGTCAGATGTTTGGCTTCCAAAAAAACGTTTGAAAACTGGAACACTTACTTCTCGGGTTTTGGCGTTCAGGAACCGAAATGTTCCAAAATGGAGGCATTTAGGAACTGATGTTTGACTGTAGCAGGACTTGTTCTTCAGCAAATGAGTACCATATTGAAACTTTATTGTCTGCAGCTGCAGCTGCTTCCATGGGTCTGAGATTGCCATGAGTGGGTCAGGAGGTATCCATATTGCAACCTTAGCTACTAACACAAGGGGAGCCTGTTTGGCCTATTATGTATATATAATGTATGGTGGGATTTCTAATGTATCCCATCATGCCCTCATGTATTGCTTTGCAACTGATTGTTGGAGCAGAAACACAATTAAACTCTGGCAGCAAGACCCCGCTGAACACACCAGATGTTCTCATCACTTTTCTCCACTGTTCTCATTTTCTAAACTGAGAGGAAATTCAATTATCAGTGCTCACTCTCACTTTTCTGAGGCATTTTATAGCTGTTCCTGTGGAATTTGATTTGTTTCTATTTGAAGGTGATTATTTTTTTTAAAAAATCACATCATTCAAAATATAACAACGCACATTTGTAAAGTTTCCACATGAACCAAAATGATGTGTTTTATACAAGAGAAGATACCGGTATTGGTTTCTGTCTCTTGGAATACAAATTGGCCTAATGTGTAAAAGAGTTTGCATAAACTATGACTCCGAGTTCATGTTATGTCACAGAAATTGGTGTTTTAGAAAGAATGGGGATTCCCATAGTTCTCTGGCTATCTTACAGGTCTGTGCACTAGAATCCATCCCTCACTTATGTAAGGTCTGTGTCCTGGCCATCGCTGCCAGACAAATAATTCAAACTCCCACCTGTGTTTCTGCAAAAGGATTTAATGCGTAAATCAGAGCAGCACCTAGGGAAGGCACAGGTTACAAGGTGCAGCAGGTACGTAATAGGTATAAACACATCACTAAGCACAAGCTAAGACATTGATCCAATGAGCGGCATCCCCTCACCTTCACCGTCCATTTGAAGAGCAGGGTGGGCACAACACTCAGCATGGCATGCAGCCAGAGTCCCGGGACTGGCCAAACAAATAGACACTCCTTGGTGTAGGCTAGTTCCGTGAGGTTTGCCCATGCCAGCACTGGTATCTCCATATCTTTGGAAACAGAGGTGGTGTCAGTACTAGCCCAGCATCTGTTTTATTCAGTCACATGCCCAGAAAAGCAAGGCTCCTCAGTGATAGGAGAAGGCACTGGTGCCCTCTCTACAGCAGGAGTTAGAGGTGGGTCTTTTCTGCGGTAGCTCCCCCAAATTTAAGAAATAATAATAATTCCCCAGTTAAAACTGGACCAGGGTTGGTTAGCCACGCAGACCCCTGCATAGCCAATCCCAAGCCTGGACTATTGCAATGCACTGTATATGGAGTTGCCCTTAAGGTTGGTTCAAAAGCTACAGCTGGTGCAGAATAGAATAAGCAGGTAGCTAAGTGGAACATCCTCTGGTACATATAGGACACTTGTGCTGAAAGAGCTGCACCGGCTGCCAAGGAGCCAAAACGTTTATGGGTTTTTTTTGCTGACATATAATGCCCCAAACATTTAGGCACAAGGTTACCTCCCCACCATACAGACCTGCCCATCCATTAAGATATTCAGAAGAGATTCTATTCGTTGTTTTGTAGCCTGTGGAAGTTCATCTCACAAAAACTTGGAACAGGGCCTTTTGTGTGGTGGCACCTTGTCTGTGGAATGATCTCCCCTTTGAGATACAACTCGCTCTAGTGCCAGGGTTTCCCAAACTGATCTGTGGACCACCAGTAATCCGCAAGCTTTGTTCGGGTGGCCTGCAGCATGCCTGTTGAAATACAATTAAAAAAACCCACCACTTCTAGCACAGAACATTACAATTGCTACAGGAGGCAATTTTCAAGTGGTCCATGGAGGAGGGAAGTTAGGGAACCATTGCTCTAAGTGTCATTTGGTTGCACTGTTTGCTCTTCAAGTATCGGGACAATTGAAGAGGGGAAAGAGGGAGGTCCTCCAGGCCTTTCCCTCCTTGCCCTCCTCCTCCTTTGTAATGGTTTAAGGTATCCAGAACTTTTCTAAAGGGATTTATTTTATAAGTGATTGTTATTACCAAATGATGGAAAAAAGTCCCACAGCAGAAGTACAATAAGCAGCTAGGGTGAAATTTATAAAGCAATGAAAGAAAAACAAATTTAAAAGCTTAAACTGTAATAATCCAGCAACAGCAAAAACAAGCAAACAAACCAACAAACCCTGTACGATATTTTATAACCCATTTAACTTCAGCCACATCTTAATATACTTTTATTATTTGTTTCACTGCGTTCTGATTCTGGTCAGACTCGTTATGCTGCAGCTCTCTGTGAAGTAGGACTGTCAAATAAGCGACTGGTTTTATAGCCTGTCCCCACTGCTACACCAGATATTAATTCAGTAGGTGGTTACTTGCTAGTTCAGACCAACATCACAAAACTGTCAGTGCCACTGCTCTGGGGACCTTACAGGGGAATTCACATAAGCAAATGCTTTGATGAGAATGAGGGATGAGTGGGTCTGTGCTGGAATTAAATATGGAACAGAGCAGTTGTGCAGGCGTTTCATCACATACCCAGCAAGCAACTCAGCCCAAATTTATTGTGCCACTGAAGAACTCAAGCAGTATGATATGTGTAGGCCAAACTGTATTTGTCCAGCATATTTGGATTCAGAGGCATAAGGAGACCAATTGCCCACATACCCAGTACAGGCTTCCCTGACAGGCAAAGGTTATACAGTGGTACCTCAGGTTACAGACCTCCGAAACGAATTAAGTTCGTAACCAGAGGTACCACTGTATAAAACAGGGGTGGCCCTCCATTTTGTGTTAGACTTCAGCTCCCATCATCCCTGACCTTTTGTCATGCTGGCTGGATCTGATGGGAGTTGATCTTCAGTGATATATGGAGGGCCACAGATTGCCTGCCCTGTTCTAGAAGATCAAACAGGCTCCAGAGACAGGGTGGTCTATACTAGGAAAGGGTCTGATTCTACATGAGACAGCTAGTTGTTGACATCTTAACCTATGTTCTGCTCTGTTCCTTTTGTGGAACAAATCTGCACAAAAAAAAACGGTCAACTCCCCTGCCTCAACTGAGGAGTACTTATAAGGTATACTAAGGGCTGTTCTTAATTTTTAAAAATTCCTTTTAACAGTGTGAAGTGCTTGGAGCAGCTTCAGATCACAGCACCTCCACCTTGCCAGGTAAAAAAAATGCTTTAAAAAATTATGCAGGATGTGACCATACATTACATCCTGTGTAATTCTATGAACAAAGGACCATAGCATGTGTAACAAAATGTTGCCCCATGTCTGTGGCAGCCATTTTGTTGTATGTTCAGTGGTCCTACACAGGAGTGGCATGTGGTCACTTCCTGCACCATTTAAAAAACATGTTTACTATTCTATGAAGCTGTTCCAAGCAGCTTCACATCTATAAATACAGAACAGCCCTTAGTACATCCTGTAACTCAACAAGCTCTCCAAAAGATCTGAGGACTAATGTCACTTCCATGCCATATATTTAACCATAGCTGCCAAGTTATCCGTTTTTTAAAGGGATTTTCCCTTATGCTGAATAGGCTTCCTCGCGAGAAAAGGGAAAACTTGGCAGCTATGAATTTAACGTACCTTTATACCTCATACCATAGAAAAGAAAAATCCTGGGAACTGTAGTTTGTTAAGGGTGTTGAGACCTGAGGTCTGTGGTGTTGTCAGTACCCTTAATAAAGTAGAGTTTCCAGGATTTTTGATAGAAAGCCATGACTGTTAAAGTGACACAAGAGTGCATTATATGTATGGTGTGGATGTAACCTAAATCTCAGATCTGCAGTCAATGCTGATGGCTGGTTTGACAGAATGAATTGGGGGAGAGGGAGTGTCACCATAAAATCTGGCCTGGATTACAATTGTCTGTCATCCGCAGCTAGCTGTATTAGTACTTTTTGAGAGCCTCTAACTTGGGATGCCAAAGACTTCATTCATTTTCCGTGCCCCTGAGTGATGTCCCCTCCCTTTCACTGGAACATTTTACTAGCAGAAACTAAGTAGGTCTCACTCTCTGGAGATTTCAGTTCTATTTTAGCATACAGTATGTGGTATTTTAATGGATAGTTTAATCAGCTGGTGTTATTGGATTGCTATTTAATGTTTTGTTGCTCGTTCTAAACCTTTTAATTCATTTATCAGATTTATATCCCACTTCCCGTCCTGAAGGCTCTGAGTGGCTTACTTAAATATTTAAAATTGTGTGTTTCTTTTTTAAAAAACAACAACCAAGAAATGGAATCTCCCTGAATATTTCTAGACACCCCCCTCCCTAAATAGCCAATGCCAGTTGAGGCAGTTGTGTCACATATTCTCAACTGATAGGAATGCGGTGTAACCTTCCAGTAGATCTTAGTCCTCTGACCAGTGACAGAAGCCAGCCTATCCTTCCCCCTCATTTATAGAGCCACAGGGGAGGTGGAATTCTGACAGAATGCTATCTTAATTTTGCCTCAGTGGGAGGCTGAGAAAGCTCACAGCAGCTATTGCTCCTCTGATCTTTCCCTGGCTCTAAGGGTGAAATGGAAAGCATGCCCTAAACAGCTTGGAGACCAGGATACCTGCTGGTCTATTCCTCTATGAACCCTTACAATAATGCTCCACCTTCTGAAGTGTGGTAGGCAGCAGACAACAAAGAATCAGTCTTGTGATGCCTGGCCTCTTGACTATCTGTCCTCCATCCATTCCCCAGGCCCCCTGTCTGTCATTCTTCAGAACAATACAGGACCTGTGAGGACTTCTTCATTTCACAGAATGCACTTGGATCCCACAGAGGCTCCTCCTAACAGAACTGGATGACAACTTTCACTGTTTCCCCTATCTGTCCTCTGTGTCACTTTCCACATAAAGAAATAAGAAGAGATTGCTGGATTGGGCCAATGAGCCCTATTGGCTCCTATGGTTTCCAGCAACTCGTATTCAGAATCATGGCTGCCTCCAACTGTAGTAGCTTTCGATTGCCATGAACTTGTCTAATCCTCTTTTAAAGCTAGATAGGTTGTTCCCACACTGTTCGTTAGGGTCCCCCAACATTCCAGAGCCGGTTCTTGTTAGGGGTGTGCGGGTGGCTGCAGGGGAAAGTGTGGATCAGCAAAAATTCCCTGCCCCCTTCCATGAATGGGAGCTTCTTTTGAACCCAACACCCTTTTGCAAATGGAGAGCCAATGTTGGATCAACCCACTGTCTCCCCCCGCGGCCTTCAACGCGGTTTGCTGCAGCAGCTGAATCCATATGATAACATGTCAGGTCTTTCTACTGCAGACACGTCTGTGGCTTTATGCATTTTTATGATTCTTAGTCACCTTATGAGTCAGTATGATGATGAGACGGGGCATAAATATTTAACACACAAAGCATTATTATAGGATGCCACCTCTCATTTCCCTGTAGCCTATCCTTGTCTCCACTTCTGTAACCACAGATTTCTCTTCTGGGAGGGAGGTGGAAGAATCTCCCTGCAGCTACCCCATCCTATGACCCTGGCAGGGTTTTCTTTCCTTCACTTTATGGGGCAGCCGGTTGGAAATCTAAATAGAATAAATGTGTTCTCTCCATGGACCTGTTCCCAGAGCACAACTGGCATTACTTTCAGAATCTCTCACTTCCACCATTCCGTATTTCTTCAAACCTATCTTGGTAATAATCCCACAAGCGACAAATTGGATCAAATTCAGTATTTAAATCTATCGTGGCAAGTAGAATAATTTCTAACAACAGCCCTGGAGAATCTTAATGCCTCTTGCCCTAATTCTCTCGGATGACCACTCAACTGTTGTTCCTCTCTTCCCATTGCAAGATTTGTGGAGAAGAATAGCCCTTCCTCACTTGCACTGCCTCGCCCTCTTAGATCCTTAAAGGCAGGCTGTCAAGGGGATTAGCCTTAATGGAAGTTGCACAGCTGAATACGCATCTGTGCTTCTTGCTGAAAGCTTACCCCTCAGCCATTGTTTCTCTAGCTGTGCAATTTCTCCAAGCGCAAGGGGAGATTTCACACACGCACCTCCGCTCCTTCCAGATTCTTAGTTCTCCAGGGCACATTGGCAGCACATGTGCTTCATTTCAGATTCCCCTTGTAAGCATTTGATTCCTGGTGACATAAATATGACACATATAGATGCAGAAGCTCTCTGTGACCTTTTTCTTTGTCTCTGTGACCGGAGCGTGCAGTACAAAGAGCTTCCTACTTGAAACTCCATGCAGCTGCCTTACCAAAAAACCATGCAAAGGGAGCTTTATTTGCCCTGCTTCCCGTCTAAGATTGCCTCGGAACAGCCCCGCAGCATTCCTCTGCAGGCTGTGGTCTATGATATCACCATCCAGGCTTCTGAAAGATCCCAGCCAGTTTGGACATGGCATCCACGGAGCGGGACTATATTTCAACGTGACGTTCATGGTGTTTGTTACTCCAAATAAATCGCTTTCATAACTGGCCATAATCTGAGCCAGTTTACTTGGGTTTAGTTCCAGGATTTATTTCTCAGCTCTGGATTTCTGAAGTGCTCAAAGCCATCCTCGAGCATGTGCAGAGCGCCTTTCGGTTAAGTGCAACAAGGCACAGCAACGTCTGAATTATAGCATCTTCCAGAATAGAAATTAACGGCTGCTTCATAATAATCTGGCATCTGGTGTATTAGAGCAGCTTCTGTGATTTAGAGCCCCTCTGGATCCTGCTGCCTGAGGTGGTCATTTCACCTTGCCTCATGGGTGGTCTGGCCCTGCCTCAGTGCTCCAAGTGGGATGGAGGAGGGCCGTGGGGCGGTTTTTCTTTAGATTACACCAGATTTGAAAACAAGCGAGATGGATTTGGGTCTTTTTGAAACAAAGCGACGCAACGTTGGACTCCATTCTGTTCCACTTTCAGCACTAAGTGTACCATGCAGATGGGTTGACAGAAACACAGAAACACAGAAACACAGAAACACCGATCAGTTTTGTAGCACCTTACAGACTCTGGCATTATGTTTCATAATCTGCATTTTCTAGCATTTTAATACAATGTTAGGAATGCAACATCAAATACTTGACAGTGCTCTAGACTGGATTTTCCAAATATCCATAGTAGGCCTAGCCTTCCTTAGCACCTCTCTTCTAATTCCCTATTAGAGATGCTAATGCAGAAGAGAAGACTGAGTGGCAATATGATGGCTAGGTTCAAATATCTTAAGGGCTGTCATATGTAATGTGGAGTAAGCTTGTTTTCGGCTGCTCCAGAGTGTAAGGCTCCAACCAATGGATTCAAACTGCAAGAAAGGAGATTCTAACTTAATATTGGGACTCTTTCTGATGGGGAGAACTGTTCAACAGTGGAACAGACTACTTCAGAAGGTGTTGGATTCATTGGAGTTTTTTAATGGAGGTTGGGTGGTAATATGTCTGGGATTCTTTAGTCTTGATTCCAGCATTGCAAGGAGTTGGACTAGATATCCCTTGGGGTCTCTTCCAACATTACAGTTCTATGGTTCTATGCATTTCTTCCAGGTTATGCTCAAAGAAGAAACTTGGTGCCTAGTAAAGAGCCAGCCATTAACAATGTAAGACCATCTTGGCTGTGAGTCTGGAAGTCCTGCTCTGCCTTTCCCCCATGTGGCCTGTAAAAATGGGGATCTGGACTGACTCCATCTACAAAACCTGAGGCTGCTGAACAGACTCTTGGGCTGGAATGTTGTTTGCTGCTGTTGCTGTACGTTTTTTGTCTCTTTAGTTTAGATCTTCTTGTGATTTATGTGGAAATGTTTCAGTTTGGCTGTGTATTGTTTCAATATTTTATTTATTGTTTATGACTACCTTTTGTTATGCTATATTATGCATTATTTCATGCTGAAAGCCACCTTGAGCATGGTTTGTGTTGTGACGTGGGGTTCGTGATTTCAGCTCTCTTGACATAATATGCTGGAGACAGTTCTCTAGTAACACTTCTTTATTAAAAGCAAACAAGACTAAGCTCTGAGGAGAGGAAAGCTACATTTATAGGGACGGGGGACTAGCTAGAAAGGGATACATTTTGTAGGGAACAATATCAGGCAATCACAGTGCTGCCTTTTGGAGGAAACCAATGAGACAGAGGATCCAAATACAGCAGCTCAAATGAACCAATAGTAGCTGTACCTTCCGGAAGCAAAAGGCAGTTACTTTACCCTAATGCAAATGCATACAATAGTAATACAGATATAAAATCCCTTGACTCAATACACAACAGTTTGAACTGTGGAAAGGCGGCATACAAATAAAATTATGTATGTATGTATGTATGTATGTATGTATAAGTACTGGAATTCTTCTGTCTTGGAATAAAACTGATCTAGCAAAGGGTTCTTGGTTTCTCTTCCCCTTCTCTCTCATTCAGCCCCCACCAAATCCCCCACACCCTTCCCTTCCCTTTCCTTTCTTGAGTCTCAGGTGGCATAGGAAAATTACCTGTTTTGGGAAAGAACCCTGATCCATTTCTGAGATGTTACAAGGCTAGCAGGGGAAAGCGATCCCATATCTGTTCACTGTATTGAGAAACAGGATGCCTACCTGGACATTTTCATAATCACAGTGGCTAGCTGGTTATATGTAAAAAAAAGGTATCCAAAAATTGTTTGGTGTAATTTTAGATGATATGATGTTCCAGTTTAAAATGCAGGAGGGAGCCAGCATCATATGACAAAGCAGCTGCCTTCAGACCACAATTTGGGAACCTCTGTTTCAGGGGATTGGCAAGTAGTGCTGGAAACTTTGAGGTCAGTGGCTGAAATCTACACAGTGGTGTCATCAGAAGTTGGTCTGCAAATTTTGCTAACCATTAGATGTCTCTGCCCCCTTATGCCTGAAGAGTTTGTTGTCTGGGACTGTATTCTTTTTTAAAAGTTTTTATTTGATTTTACAAATTCATTCAAATTCATAATCACAAATAATAAAAATTACACAAGATTCTTTTGAATCTCGAGACTTCCCTCCTCCTCTCCATGGGTTCTTTAGGTAGCTTTTTAAACTGCATATTGTAAGTCCATCTAATTTACAATCCTCCATTGTAGCCAAGGTCAATATATCATTGCGAGAGTTATTTAAAACCTGCCAAAGAGTTCAAGTGTTTACTGTGGTCTTTCAGATATGATATAAATTTAAAGTTGAAGTTTTGATCCTCCTGATTTTCCCAGTGAATCTTGCCATCTCTGCGTAGTCCAATAATTTCATCTGCCAGTCCACTCTGATAGGTATCTTGTCATCTTTCCAGGTCTGGGCAAGGAGCATCCTTGCAGCTGTTGTAGCATACATAAACAGTCTTTTCAGTTCCTTCCAGACTGAAAAGTCTGGGACTGCGTTAGATGCTTGTGTGTGTGTGTGTGTGTGTGTGTGTGTGTGGTGTGTTCAGGAGCCATGCATCTTACCTTCTGTGCTGTTCACATGTGCATTCCATATACAAGCATACAGCATATTCCCTACTTTTTCATCACCAGTAAATGACATGGGAGTCCTGCTCCAGATGGAGCATTTTTGTGTCCTAGATATCAGAAAGGACCTTCTTTTTACTCACTACAGTTTGTGGTCTCTATCCTTTATTCTAACCACAGAGCCTAGGGCTTGCCGATCGGAAGGTCGGCGGTTCGAATCCCTGCGATGGGGTGAGCTCCTGTTGCTCGGTCCCAGCTCCTGTCAACCTAGCAGTTTGAAAGCATGTCAAAGTGCAAGTAGATAAATAGGTACCGCTACAGCGGGAAGGTAAACGACGTTTCCGTGCGCTGCTCTGGTTCGCCAGAAGCAGCTTTGTCATGCTGGCCACATGACCTGGAAGCTGTATGCCGGCTCCCTCGGCCAATAACGTGAGATGAGCGCCGCGACCCCAGAGTTGGTCACGACTGGACCTAATGGTCAGGGGTTCCCTTACTTTTCTGCATTTCATCCCCTGTGGCTAGGGAATCTCCATCCTACCCATACTTTTTGTTCCAAACTAATCCAGTTTTTGGAATGCTTCTATATACTTTATATATACAGTGGAACCTTGGTTTTCAAGCGTCTCGGAAGCCAAATGATTCGGAACCCGAAGGCCGAAAATCCAGAAGTAAATGCTTCTTCTTTCGAGTGCACCTCGGAATTCGAACGGCTTCCAAGTTGTGTTTCTCCATTTTCTCAATGGAATTTGCCAAACGCGCATTGCATCTCAGTTGTCAAATGTTTCAGAAGTCGACCGGTCTTCCGGAATGGATTATATTTGACAACCAAGGTTCCACTGTGTATACATATGAGAGAGAGAGTGAGAGTGCAGTACATGTACACTTTTGAGAAATGAAAACTTATTTAGGGCAATATGACTAAAAAAATCACTAAGTTAATTTTGTGTAGCTGTGTTAGATATGTCAATGGCAATTGCTTAGTAAACTGACTATGGAAAATTAAACTATTGACTGTGGAGGGATGGCCCCTCATATTCCTGCTTTGCTTCATTTTCTAAAGTTCTCACATTGGCTTTGCAAATATTTACCTGCTCACAGATCCTTGTCATCTTCTTGTAGAGCAGGCAGGCAGGCAGGCATTGCCTACCGTGTATGTTCGACTTATCTCCAGCATGCAGCAGTCACTCTTCTGCCTGATGAAGATGACCAAAGATACTTCAGCCAGTGGGTTCTTTTTCTCTTCCCTGCTTAAGTATCTGTCTTGTCAAATGGGACACCACCAGAAGAAATAAACCAGAAAAAAACCAAACAGGTGAATTTTCACTCTAATTCAGAAAAAATACTGAACTCTTCCTTTTTTTAATTCATCATGACTGAAATATTCTAGCTTTGAACTTTTCTTCCTTCCAAACCAAACTTTAGTAGTTCTGATTTAGGGATCTCTATTCAGTTTCCAAGAGCAGATTTAGGTAAGGGCAATACAGTGGTACTTCGGTTTATGAACACAATTGGTTCCGGAAGTCTGTTCATAAACTGAAGCATTCATAAACTGAAGCGAACTTTCCCATTGAAAGTAATGGAAAGTGGATTAATCCGTTCCAGACGGTCCACGGAGTACTTAAACTGAAGCGTTCATAAACTGAAGTGAACTTTCCCATTGAAAGTAATGGAAAGTGGATTAATCCGTTCCAGACGGGTCCGCGGAGTACTCAACCTGAAGCATACTTAACCCGAAGCATGGATGTAATTGGTTCCAGATGTCCGTACTTAACCTGAAGCATTCTTAAACTGAAGCGAACTTTCCCATTGAAAGTAATGGAAAGTGAATTAATCCGTTCCAGATGGGTCCGCGGTGTTCGTAAACCGAGGTGTTCATAAACCGAGGTTCCACTGTAAACATTTTTGCCCCCTTTTAAAAAAGAATAATACACATTGGAATACATATTGAACTATCCACTTTGGAAGGTTGTTTTTTTTTAAATGCTTTCATCTCATCAGATCTTTGGTTTCTGCTTCTTCCCAGGACCTTTTGAATTCCTGCTGTCTGGAGCCACAACCGATTATGAAATCACACAGCCTTCATTCTGGTAGCCTTTCCCAAAAAGTATTGTCTCCAAGACACTTTCCTCTTTGAAGCATGAAAATATTTAAAGAATGACTTCAGCAGGACATTTTAAAATGAAAGAGCTTGCTGAGAATCCATGCAACCATGGAAGACCATAATTACAACAACAGATTTCAGACCACTCAATTTTTACAATCAAGGGTCCACAAATGCAATTATTGGCAGGAGCCAGGTGTTTCTAAGAACATCCTCAAACTGTGCTCAATGCATATTCATATATGTATGCTTCTGGTTCTTTTCTAGTATTTGTTTGCTTGGATAAAGAATGTCTCCATCTGGTTATTTTTGATAGCCTGATTATATTTATAGCTCAAAGAAACTTCACTTTTGAAAGTCGGATGACTTCACAATTTGCATGAATTAGAACTTGAAAAACCATGCCTCAATGATGACAATATGAAGTGATGATTTCCGGCATGTGAAACATCTATTGCTGTTAGTGATAAACAAATCTGTTTCATCCCATTTCTGAATCAATCTGCACGAAAATTCAAAAAATGCATTGTCTCACAAAATATGCATTTAGATATGTATCTTATCTTAATATATACATTCATGACCTATTTCGTTCCAAAATATACATTTTAAATAACATTTTGGTACATTTTTTGAGTTGAGATCTGTTCACCACAAAATTCAGAGAAGAATGAAATCCAAAGAGTAATTATGATCTGATCCACACATTAGTCCAGGAGCTATAGATCAAGTCAGTTGCATCAGAGTTGACTTTTATTGAATTCTTCAAGCTTCCTATTGCTAGTCAACAGATGAAATGTCACGGCTGATGGTCACCGTTGATCATCACTTCTCATTGCATAGTGATTCTCCCATGATAGACACATTTAATGAATCAGTATCATTGATTATATACAATCACCACAGCATTGTCCTCTTAGAAGAATATTCAGGAGAACCTGAATAGGCCCCAAAGAGGTGAACAGCACCTCTCTTGTCCTGAAAACCCACCTGTATTTTGCAAGCTCTCTTGGTTCTCACTCATGCAGAAGGCTTTATTCCAGAAGCTGCTAGTGTCTGAATGTAAGTCTGGTCGCAGGTTACTAAGTCAAAAAGCATGGCAGAGCTCTAGAGTATATGGATAAGCTAAGATGTTGACTCAACATTTCTCTCTCCCTCTCTCTCTCTCTCTGCCACACCTGCTGGGACCAAACATCAGCAATGACTGTTCCCCCGACACACACACACTTTTGAAGAGCAGAGTGGGCACCTTCATTCATGTGGCTGATGTCCTGAGGCTCAGATCTTGGCAAGCAAGCACCCTGCCAAGTAGGGTGAGTGTGTGGATGCTGTCTGTGCTGGTGCACTTGTCTCCTTGTCCTTGATGATGGAGGTAGGTATAATGAGACCTGCTCACTGTAAGATTGATCTTTCAGTCTCTCCACTGAAGGGAGTGATTCTTTACTGACAGAGGGTTGGTGCTGAAGGCAGTGTTTGATCAGCTGGGATGCTGCACTTGGAATGTCCAATGGCAATGCAACCTATTTGCCCCTTGCCCTGGGTCAGAGATCTCCAAGAGTTCTGCTCACTGCCCCCCCCCCTCTGCAGGTCCCCTCCCCTGGGTTAAGTCCCTTCAGTTCTCCAATCTTGTCCCACTCCTCCCTGACTGACCACTCTCACCAAGGCCCATGACACAAGCATTCCTTGTCACCAACACTCATAAAATCCCTACCAATCTGCCTCCCTTTCCACCATAGCTAGTGCAATCTACACTGAGTAGAATTGCTCTCTGGCCTTTACAAACCTTACAGTCCTTTTAGTGGAAGTTTTCAGAGAATGAACTGGGATTTCTTGCAGTCCAGGAATGTGTTCTACCACTAACCTAATCACTGTCCCAGATGAGCTAACGGTATCGTATAGTTTACTTGCTTTAAAATGCTCTAATAATTTGTTAATATTATGTAGCATTATTCAGTTGTCTACACATCCTATTAAAGCAAAAAACAAAACTGCAGTAATGCACAAGCAATTCTTCCTCTGCTACACCAGAAATGCTGCTGATGGACAGAAGAGCATGTTACTGATTAGATCTGGACCAGCGACTCACAGCCTGGGATTATAGTTTCGGCAATTTGCTTGAGTTTGTACAACCCAAATATCAGATAACATTAAGGTTTACATTTTCCATGGAACGCTGTCTCGAGAATATATTGATTCCTAGAGTATCAGATTACTCCAGAGCCAGAGTAGGCCAAAATGAGAGTTTTGCTCCCCCCACCCCTGCTGACCTTTGAAAAACAGAATTGTATGACTACATACAGAGACCCGAGTGACCTTCAAGAATCCAAGCAGGGCCTCATGAATTACAGTGCACTTTAAGTGAGATTGTAAACAATAAGGTGAGGGGGGAGAATAAAAACCCAAACAGAAGCAGAATTTTAAAGGAATTCCCCAAATAGGAAGAAACTGCAGATTAGCAGGGTGATGCTACATACTCCCCACTTAAAATGAAGTCCCATTGAGTCCAATGGGGCTTACCCCCAAGAAACCAGGTGCAGAATTGAAGCCCAACAGCAAAATCCTATACATGATTAGTTAGAAGTAAGCCTTCTTGAATTAAAGGGGGCTTACTCCCAGGTTAGTGTGCATAGGATTACACAGGCAGATTTTCCAACTCAGATGCTTTTTATATGCAGCCCTAGGAACGATTCAGTGGGGTTTACTTTTCACATTGTTTGCCATTTTGTTAGTGCTAAGATTCTTCTGTCATTCTCAGGCAGAGAACCTCTGTTTTGCATGTTTCCTCACATCATGATATCTTATTCTTACCTCATCAGGAGACCTTTATAAATAAATCTCACAGCTCATGGCGTCCACTTTAAATTCACTTAGGTAGCTTCTCATCATGAGCCATTTGTACGAATTACATGCTTAGGCACCAAACCAGACTGATGCATACCGTTCTGAAGCTTCAGGTGAGTTGACAGTGCCAGGCAAGAGAGCTGGATGTTTAGATGTAGTATACTCCTCATAGAAATGCCTTTAAAGGCCTACACGTCTTGGGATGTAGGGAGCATATACACCCTACATTTAAAGCACATGGCTTCCCCCAAAGAATCCTGGAAACTGTAGTTTAAGGGTGCTGGGAACTGTAGCTCTCTGAAAGGGTCCACTATAGTTCCTGGATTCTTTTGAAGAGGAAATGTGCTTTCAATCTAATTTCAATGTGTGATTTCTATGCAGCCTTAGGCACTGAAGTTCCTACAGCAGTCTGCCCATGTGTTAAGATGATTGGCAAAGGCTGTTCTTCAGATACCTCCACTGTCTGAGAAGCAGCAGCTGGTGACCACAGGTATAGCCTTCCAGTAGTGACAAGGAAAATTGCTAAATACCTAAAGGACTCAGGGCATGAGCCCATGATGCAAATTTCCATAAAATCTGCACATCCGAATGTATATAACAAATGCATGGTCCTAAATGTTTTTGAAATCACAGTCTTGCGGTGACTTAAACAGAAGCTCTCCCATAAGTGCTGCTGACCTATATTTCCTATGGAAATTCAGCTTAGAAGAGGTGCAGTGCAGAGCTTCTCAAAACAGAACCATCTTCATTAACATGGCTTCCCTTTGGTCTGCATATGGAGAGTGGGTGAGGGATGGAATTTTGTGTCACCAAATCACATGGATCCATTGTCAAGAGCTGGGCATTTCCTACCACCACGAAACTCTCAAGATGTCTAACAACATCTCATTCCGCTTTTGAAAGTTCTGCTACATATCATATAATCAACTGCATTGTGCAACTTGTTAAAACTAATGTGAACTCTTAAAGCTTGGGGGGCTGTTTTTTTTATTAAGGCATCTCAGGGTGTTTTTTTTATTTCAGTTTATAATATTGACTTTCTACCCATTGTCTAAGTATTTTATTTTTTTCTTCAGAGGGCTGACACTATCTCTGCCGTTATCTTTTTTTATATTATCGAGTAACTGCTTTTCCCCATAATGATGTGCTGTGTATGCCACGGCTGGGCCTGAAAATACAACAATGCCATAAATTAGAGAAAGCCGGTGATTGATTTAGGAGTCCTATTATTTTTTACCATAACTCTGCTAGTGGAAATCCAGAAGTGCAGTTTTCCACTAGACCTTCCACTCCTACCAATGTCTTTGAGATAAGCTTTAAATAACCACGGGATAAAAGCACACACATGCACCCTGGACAGCTTTATGAAGATAATAACAGCAATTAAACCACGATTCTTTGGGGAATCTCAACCTTCTGAAAATCACTGATGCAAATTTTTAAGTGAGATATCCTTGGAAAGATGTACTTTGTACAAAAAATAAAAACCAAGCTGATGAGCTTCCAGAGGACAAACCCTTCAGTGTGTGTGTGGCGGGGGAACAGTCATTGCTGACGTCTGGTCCCAGCAGGTGTGGCAGATTTGCTAATCAACCTGATCACAATTACAACTCAGTCATGTCCCTAGAATTCTTCCCTCTGTTTCCCTGTTGCTTTCCGACAGCTGCTATGCTTAGCTGCCCTGCTGCTTCCCAAGCTACCGTGAAGCCCTTCTGGCAACTGAAGGTAGGCTCAGGGGCTGTAGGTCAGTGCATGAAATTGGAGCAGCTGAAGACAGCAACTGTTGTGAGGAAGCAGGGCTTTGATAGCCATGGTTTCTCAAAACTCACCATATAGATGGCAGATGCTTTCTGGAGTGTGCTTGCACATGGAAAACTGTCCAGTTGATGATGGCTGCTGGGAAAAGGTCCCATATTTTTATGTCGCGAATTGCCCTGAGATCTGCAGGCATAAAGGCAGAGGGGATGGAGAGATCTTTGTTGTTGGCATCTATCTGTCTCAAAAGACAATGATGCGCATATCCAGGGATGAAGTCAAACTGCTGTGTTAGTAGCACTGAAGTGACGTCCCTGTGGCACAAGCCCTGGCAGCGTGTATGAAGGTCCTGGGCTGCCCAGATGACAAGACCCACCTCATGGCCTTGCTGATATAGTTAAAAGGAAAGCAGAGCAATATGTTTGGTACCAGTTTGGCTGCAGGAGCTGTTGGGAGGTGGCATGCAAGATGCCATCCAACCGTCTTAAGACTCCATTCCAGATTTGTGTAGGGTCTACTCCTTAGATCTTTCTTCTCCCGGAGATATCCCACAAGGCAGCGGAAGTTTAGGATTATAGTTTTCCTTCTCCTAGTTTAGCCACATTTCCAGGTTGATGACCCCGTCTGCCTCTCACTTCCCTCTGCAGCACATGTAGAAACCACTCTCTTGACCATTGGACCCACTGTTATTCCTGCCTGCTTAATCCTCCAGAGTTGGGCTGTTCCTAACTCACTGAGCATTTGAGACCCATCGGCTACCCTCACCTCTTTAGCCAGCCAGTCAAATCCATTCCCAGGGTATGGCCTCTGTCACATGCTGACAACTTCTAGGAGCCACAGGTGAGAGCTGAGTGTTGGATGGGGACTAAAGGTGGGCAGACTACCCCAGAAGGAGCACAACATGTCCCCTAACACCCCATACACTCCAATGGAGAGACCATTGTTATATTATATTGTATTGTATTATAATTTTATATTATATTATATATTTAATATATTATATGTCATATAATTATATAATATATAATATATTATCATATTATATTATATATTATATTATATTAATTATATTATTCTATTCTGCCTTTTTCCCTAACAGGGACTCAAAGCGGCTTACAGATAAAAACAAGAATAGCTAAAAACCTAGGAAAAGGATGAGCCTTTTCATTAAAACCAGTTAGTTCCCTTTCTTGTTGGGGCAAGAAAGTCTGCACCTGCTGGCGGAAGGACAACAAGGAAGGAGTCTTGATGGAAGAGTATTGAGGACTGGTTATTTCTTCACACTTGCCCATCAATTTATTGATGTTATGTAGAGGGATGATGATGCCAAACCAGTTAATTATAACTGCTTTTTCTGCGAATCTAGCCTGTTCTAATTCCCATACGTATAACGACCCCTGACTCTGAAGTTCCAGAATTGTAACAGGCTCATAATTAAAAATGAGGTTTTCATGTTCTGCTTTCCTGTTTTATTGTGGCTGTATGGTGGTTCTCCCTCTTTCTCTGGACTGCTGGAAGAGAAACAGATCGCTCTTGCTGGAGGTCTGAACCAATCACTTGCAGAAAGTTTTCGAAATTACATCAAGGTTGCCCGCCCCTCTGCTAAACACACATCTAACCAAGGTACACTTCGATAATGTACATGTGTATTAAAAAAACAACAACCATGATTTGAAAGCTAAAAAGAAAAAGAAGCACTTTAATGTTTTCATTCCACTGGGCTTGTAAATATGTCTAATTCTGAATCCCAACATGGTTAGTTATTAAACATACTTTAGAGAGTGTGGCTGTTTGGGAAACAGTGGTCTTTGTTCCTTGTGTTATTTGTTTTGACTATATATATATATCAAATAAAAATGATAGTTTGGTAATCTCCTTGACAGAACTAGTAGAGTCTTCAAAAGAAGTATTGAATGAAATCCTCCGCCGGTATAGCAAAGCATCATGCTATTTATTAAATGAAACCAAATTTGAAAAGCTAGGATTGCGATACAAAAAGCTCCAGGAGACAGTCCTGTTCTATTCCATGGAAAGAAATTTCAAATAAACATTTGGGCATTAACTTATCTGTGGATTTAAAGACTCTGAGAATAATTATGATCCATAGTAAAGAAATCAAGGGTATCAGGAGATGGAATAAGATGAATTTATCATGGACGGCTCAGATAGATGTAGTAAAATCTAATGGCCCTTTGAAATTGCCTTTTCTGTTTCCCACATTACCTATTAGTGTAGCAGATAAAATATGCTTTTAAAAATGGAATAAGATGTATTGAATTTATAAATAATGGGAGGGGTAGAATTGAAAATTCTTGCAAAAGAGAGATCAATATAGGAGTTTGAATATTCCTGACATCTGGAATTGGTGGCAATCATATACAGTATTGGATTACGATGCTGGATTACAGATATCGTTGATCTGTGGAACAAAAAGGTAACGAGATACCCTTGGAATTCACATTCATGGTCAGAGCAAAAGAAAAGCCAATGAATATTGATAATAATCTAACACTATACTTCTTATTTTGGAACTTGGATGAGATTACGCAGAAAATTACTTTTGATTTATCTCTAAAAATGATAATATCTTAAATGGGCACTCTAAGATAAGAGGTAGTTCTATATATATGATGAGTTATGTGTTAAAATTATGGAATTCCCTCCCAAAGGTTGTTCATCCAGCTTCTTTTATGGTTCTTTTAGATACCTGGGAAAGGCAGCACTATTTCGGAGAATTTTGGAAGTTCTTTGGACAGGGAGCAGGGGTTGTTTCATTTGGTTTGATTATTTCCTGGATATAATGCTATGTATTTTTTTTAAGTTAGATTGTGTACAGTACTTCTACGTTCTCAAGGCAGCTTGAGGATTCCATGATTCCAAAGATGAGGTATAAGTATTTTAATTTGTAAATAATACCCATCGGTTTTATTTCATTTCTTCCCACAAGTCAGGGAGTAGTGGTGTTTGGAGACTCAGAAAGCGCTGGATTCTTTGCATCCTTGCCTAATTTTGTTCTGCCTCCCAGCAACATGCTCTCTATCTGCCCAAGGCATGCACTTTTTTTGCCTTACCTTCAGGGCAGGCCCCTGAAAGTACTGTGGTGGTAGGGAAGAGGAGACATCCAACACTGGCTGTCCTTCTCTAGAGTTTAACACAGGCATCCCCAAACTTAGGCCCTCCAGATGTTTTGGACTACAATTCCCATCTTCCCCGACCACTGGTCCTGTTAGCTAGGGATCATGGGAGTTGTAGGCCAAAACATCTGGAGGGTCAGAGTTTTGGGATGCCTGGTTTAACAACTTTTTGTAGCCATAGAGAAGGAGATCTAATGTTTCCAGCACCCTCTGTGATGACTGGGCCCATTGAAGGTATGTTAGGATCTAAGTCTAAATCTTTAGCTGAACATAAATTTAAACCTGAATGGGGAAGGATCTGAACTATAATATCATGTTGGATATATGTATATATTTACTTAAGAGGTTAAACAATCTATAGCTATTGCTTTAAGAGAAAAATAATTTAAATGATGAAAAATGAAAAATAAATGAAACAATGACCAAACAGCTCTTAGCTTGAGAAAGATATGTATATATCATCAGCCCTTTGGGGCGCTTCGCATTTGTTGAAAAGCAGTAAATAAAGAAACATTAAATATTATAATCTTATCCAAATTAATCCTTGTTGAAGATGTGGACAACCTCAGGCAGACAATGGTTATATTTGGTGGGCCTGCCCTAAAAATGTCTGGTTTCAGCAAGCTGTAACTGTGATAATAAAAGACAGACCAAGAGTTCTCATTAAATCCAATAGTTCTTCTATGTTATATGAAGGAATCTTTTGAGACAGTAAAATGAAAAATAAATGATTAATTTGTTCCTAAAATCCAAGACTGAAACAGAATCTAAATAGAAAACAGTGGTACCTCGGTTTACGAACTTAATCTGTTCCGGAAGTCTGTTCTTAAACCAAAACCATTCTTAAACCGAGGCACGCTTTCCCTAATGAGGCCTCCCACTGCTGGTGCCCTTCCACCATTCGGATTCCATTCTTAGACCGAGGTAAAGTTCTCAAACCAAGACACTATTTCTGGTTTTGCGGAGTTTGTAAACAAAATCGTTCTTAAACCGGACTGTTCTTAAACCGAGGTACGACTGTACTGGGGAAAGGCTCATTGGTAGAGCATCTGCTTTGCACACAGAAGGTCCTGGGTTCAATCTCCAACATCTGGAGGTACAGTAGGCTTAGAAGAGACCCCCATCTGAATCCATGGAAAGCTAATGCCAACCAACACCAACAAAACTGAGCTAGATAATCCAACTCAACAGAAGTCAGCTCCCTATGTTCTTGTTTCATCTAGTGAAGATTGGCTAAGCAGATGATGAGCTACATTGCTGGTGGCAAAACGTATCCATTTATGTACTCAGTCATAATCCCCATGGAATTCAATGCATTTACCTTAATGTATATAGGATTACAGCCTTCCAGAGGGAAGGGAAATAAACTCATATATGGAGAACTGGAATTAGTTTTTAGTCCACTAGAGATTCAGAAGAATTGTTAACTAGGGTGAAATTATTCTGTTGATTTTCATCATGGGATGTGCTTGTTTATATACTATATGTACGCATATGGGTATATTTGAATAATTTTCAAAAGCGCATGAATTATGTGGATGGGAGAAGGGGGCTAAAATCAAGAGGATGGTGCCTTGTGAATGGCATTGAATTCTCTGTTGCTACAGCACATAAAGCAAGTGCTATCAAAGCGAACGAAACATGTCTACTTCTGAACAGCCTGCTTTCCAATGAAACCTGAGTTCTGTGAGGTTGTCCCCCACCCACCCAGAATTAAGATGAGTAAATAAGAAAGGCTACATTGGATGAAAATGTATTTGTGTGTCCCAATCACCTCTGACAGCTACAGCCCAATAAGCTAGGTGCTAGAATCTGAAACTAACTTGCATTAGTGTTGCTCGGTGGGTGGCAAGTCTTACAGCTGGTGCTCTGCTTGAGGAAGGAAACTAGCAGTAAAAACACTCTAAGCATTGCAGGAACGTAGCCCACAGGAGGGCTGCATGTCCCAGGTCCAACTGTCTGGTCCCATCTAGGACTTTATTAGTGGCCACCCACTGAGTATTGCTAAGGCAATTTTGTTTTTAGCATTTTGTCACTCTTTGGCTCTTCATTCACCAGTTTGTCGATTCAGCAAGTCATCTGAAAGAATAGGGCGATAGTGGTGAGGAAATTAAGAGTTCAGTGTTTGGGTTGAATAATTAGCACAGTTTCCTTTGTGATCTTCTGACAATAAATTATTTCCTGCTCTTCATGCCTTTTGGGGACCCAAACTGCTCTGTGAAATGAAGGGTATGGAGGCAGCTTTGTAGCACTGTTAACGGTGTGAACCAGGCCTGATCCACATTTCATTCCACTTCTGCCCCCCCCCCCCCGGATAAAGCAGCTATATACTGCCCCATAGATAAACATAACAAATTAGCCCCTAATAAGCTTGAAGCAAATATTTTATGTCTTTATTTGCACAATTTATAACCCTCATAATCAGCAGCTATTTAGTGTCACCAGGGCATCTAGCATCTACTGATAAATACAAATATACATAGAAAAATACATATATCCTCTGCTGTGGTCCCAGTCTGGGTTGAGTTCCCCATGCCTGCAATTTGCATTGGGAGAGGAAGCTCCCATTGGAGCGAATAAGCAAATAAGTTGGCTGTACAAAGCTGCAGGCGCCACTCTGTTGTGTTCCTCATTAAATCTGACAGGATTCTTGGTCTAGCCTGTAAATCTGTTCCTACATATTGCTACTGGTGTGGAAACCCCCAATACATTGTGTCCCACCCACCCCCTTGCATCAGTGCTGCATGACTTCCATTTATGACTCACATTCTTTAATAGGCCTGTCATGTTTCCACTCACAAACTCTTTCGGCAGCCTCTTGCTTGGATTCTGCTTCATGCTTCTATGGACTCACTCTGATCTCACCTCTATCAGGATAAATGTAATATACATACACATATATGTATTTTAAAATTGTGTTAGTAGTAATAAATGCAGGCAATACAGTTGACATAATGATGGTTAACAGATGAGAAAGAAAATGCAATTAGAAGCAGCGAACCTCATGAAAGGATAAATTGTCAAGACCATTTAGAAGAAATTAGCTGTTAACATGCCTCAAAGTGCGATCCTATGGTTCCTCAGAAGGCATCTCAGGAACCAAAGAGATTGTGTTGATCTCCCTCCCTTTGGGTGGTGGTCTGCCCTAGGAAGCCCCCTCCTAGCTGTCGATGAAAGTATCTCTGCTGCTAGTGTCCTGCCATTAGAAAAGGTGAAAAGATGGCAGAAAGGTTGCAATCCAGGGGCATGTCAAGGACTGAGAGTTGTTAAGAGCCACCTGTTCCCCTCACAAAGCTACAATTCCCAGAGTTCCCTGGGAAGAGGGATTGACCACCTTGAGAACTGTCAAGAGGAGTAGGGATCTTCAAGCAATTTGCAGCAGCCTTAGCAAACTCCAGTTCCTAATATTATTTGGGTGAAGCCAAGGGTGTCTAAAGTAAGATCATAGAATTGTAGAGTTGGGAGAGACCCTGGGGGAACATCAACTTTACATGTATAATACAGATAGGGCCTGAGTGTGAGGTTCATCACTTGCAACATTGCACTGGACTTTGAGGCTTAATTTTCTTTCAATTCACTTTTAATTTGTATATCGTCTTTCTATTTTACAATACTCAAGGCGGTTTACAAGCTGAAGAAACAAAGAATGTCACCTTACAACAATCTAATCCAATACAAAATGTGATAATAAAACAATTGTTTATGGAGTTTAATTCCTGCCCATACAGCCTATGAATATTGTACACCTTGGGATACCTGGGTGATCTCTCTGTTACCTGATCTCTCTGATGCAGCATAAACATGGCTAAAAGACCTTTATGGTCTGGAGGGATCAGGGCATGTCAAAAGTGAATCCTGGCAAAGTGAACCGAGTTCAATGCAGAATAATGTGGGGCTTGTGCAAAACAGGTGTTCTTTTTTTCTGAATTGAGTATCTCCTCTATTTCCACCACATTTTTCACTTTTATAATATTCAAACCGGGCTGGGCTGAAAAATCTATGCCCCTTGGTATTATAAGGTCACTTGAGAAGACATTTAGAAGTTTTAAAAAGAGACTTCCAATATGACTAAATAAGCAGGAGAAACTTCAAATGGGTCTTTCAGGGTGGTGATGAATTACTGTTATGCGTTTGTAGGGATGAGATTAATGACCAAGTGTGGTGCATCAGATTTAGTTATTGGAGGGACTGCTTCATAACCACATTCCACTCTTGTAGAAACGGGCCTTGTTTTGCCCACTTATGAGATGAATTCATCCATCAAGAGGGTTCTTTTTGTCAAAAACTTAAAAGGAACATATGCCAAATGGCTGTGGGAAAGTGGTAAGTGCACTCTTTAAACTGATTTATTCAGTCCCATGCATAATCAATGCAGCGGACATTTTGTTTTAAGTGTGCCTAGATGGGCGACTATGGATTGCCAGGGTATTGAACTCTGGTATAATAAGAATTTCCCCAAAAATAAATTTTAAAAATAGCCTCTTAAATCTTCCCGTTTTCCCGGCTACCACTGAGATGCGAGATCAGGAGCATTCAATTTGTGTCAGAATCAATTCCAATCAGCATTTAGATGGCTTCGGCTGTAGGACAGTGAGTGGAGTAGGGAAAGGATTCCCCCCCCCTTCTATTGATGACTTGGTTATGAAACATGGGCTGAGATCCTAAGTACACTTGCATCAGGAAAAGCATTCTCCTGAAATCAATGGCGTTGACTTCCAAGCACTGGCAGGAGTGCCAGAATATTTAAAGGTAGGGTAATAGTACCAGTGCCTCTCAAGACATCCAGTAAAGTCAACAATGCCTCTGGATAATCCATTTGGACAGTAAATTACCGTGCTTTTCAGGGCATGTCAAAAGTACAAATCTAATACAATTTCAAACCTGTTAAAATGTTGCATTACAAGTTTCGGGCATACAGCTCTGTGCTGGGGTTAGAAACCTCTCAAATAAATTCCTTAAAAGTCAACAGAACTATAGCACGCATGTGCGCACACACACACGCACACACACACACGCGCACACACACACACACACACACACACACACACACAAGAGCTTTTTAAATTAAACCAAATGGTCCCACTTAAACACAAAAAGAGGAATCTTAGAGCATCATCAATGATGATGATGATGATGATGATAATAATAATACTACAGTGGTACCTCTACTTATGAATTTAATGCGTTCCGAACACACATTCGTAAGTCAAAAAAAAGTGTAAGTTGAATCCCATAGGAATGCATTGGGAGAAAAAATTCGTAAGTCGAAGCAACCCTATCTAAAAATTCATAATCGAAAAATCCTATCTAAACCGCATCCAAGATGCAGACGGAGCTCCGTTCGTAAGTAGAAACATTCATAAGTAGAGTTATTCGTAAGTAGAGGTACCACTGTAATAATAATTTATTTTTTATACCCTGTCCATCTGGCTGGGTTTTCCCAGCCACTCTGGGCGGCTTCCAACAGAAAAATAAAATAAAATAAAATAATTTGTCAGAATCCAAAGATGTGGGAAGTGTACATTTCCCCAAGTCCTAGAGATCTAGAGAAACCAAGCGGCCACTTCATTACCATGGAAGGGGAACTGAGGGTGAATGGTAGATTAAAGCAACCATATAATTTGCCTTACATTCAGTTCAGTCCTAAAATGTGTGACACTAGAGGCTGGGGAAATGGAAGAACCTTCAAGATATCTATTTTGCAAATATCCTACAGCTCTTTCAGAGAGGTTTCTTTGTGAAATATTGAATTTTTAAAATAAAACAAGGTCTACTTTGGAATAAGATTTGCAAAAAAGGGAAAACAAGAATTACAACTATTTTTTAGTGCATAACCTACGGATCTTTTGCACACTGCCAGTGTTTCTGGCAGAAGCTAAAAGGAGTTTTAGCAAACTAGAAATCATCAAATACTACAGGAGTTCTACTATGGGCAAGAGCATTGTCTATCAAATCTGACCTTGTAAGGAAAACTGACTTGGGGGGAATACTCCATGATTTTACAGTGAAGGTCAGAAAGCCCAAGCCTTACAGTGCATTGGTTTATTTATAAAAGGTTTGCAACTGCAATAGTATAATATTTTTTTAAAAAATATATATCAAAACTTTAACAGGATAATCATACCTTTATTAGGAGCAAACAAATTGCAAGGTAGTCTGCAAACTCATATTCAGGCTAGATGTTATGTTAAACAAAAGCAGCATGAGCGAAAAAGAGTGTGTGTGAGAGAGAAAACAGGGATGCATCGGGACATAATAGAAAAGCCCCAGTAGCTTCAGAATTAAAATAGAAAATTTTCTTTCAGGACTTTCGAGAATGAATGTGTACTGGCATTGTGGCAGGCAGCACTGTCTATAGCATATGTGCCGTCGGGGTGCAAAGATCCACCCAGCCCCCCCAGATTTAGTTTAGGCCCCCCCAAATTAACTTTTATTATGCTTATGTCAGACACCACGCTTATGCCTTATCTCTTGTTTACAAAAGAAGGGAGGAAAAAGAAACAAACTTTTTTATTTCCTAATTTATTTACAATACACTTATACCTAAGTATACAACACCACCACATTTAAACTTATAAATATTGTTTAGGCACCTACTTAGGAGAAACCTCAGTCGTGTCAAAGATGCTGCTGAACCCGCTGCTGCATAGAAGCTCAATACAATACGCAACATAATATTTTGATGTAAGAGTTAATTTTGCGTGCATGGTGCCGTTGTGAATGACAAGCGGCGCTATTGCGATTGACAAATCCCATTGCTGGCGTGGCAAGTCTTTGGTAAATGAGCTCACAAAGTCGAAAGTCCTTTAGTGAAACAGTAGGTATACATTTTGGTAATACCTAGGTATATATGCATTTTGTTTTTGTAGCTTGATCAAAATTATTTATCATTTCATAACGGGTAGATAGTTAAGAGCTTAGGCGGCTTCAGTGGCAGGCGCCTGGTGCCCCCCAGAATTCAGCACCTGGGTGCCCTGCACCCCTTGTACCCCCAGGTAGAGACGGCCCTGATGAGGCAGGGTGAGGCACCTGCCTCAAGTGGCAGAAACCCAAGGGGTGGCACCTCCCTTGCCTCCACCACCTGCCCTGCCGCCTCTGCCGCCAGTGGTGAAGTAGTGAAGTCAAGAGAGTTGCATTGCCAGCAGTGGGGTGGCAGCAAGGGGGCAGGGAAGCAGTGGGGGGGGCACATTCCCATTTCGTCTCAAGTGACAAAATGGGACGCATCCCCCTGTGGTATGTGTGTGGGTTGGGGCTCATGATACAATTTGGTAAGGCCCCTGAAAAGAGTCCCTCAATACGTGTTGGTGATGAGGAGTCAATTTCCTGATTATCATTTTTAACTTGAATTGAAACAGGTACTCATCAGAAGTAAAACACAATCTAATTGTTATTCAAGATTTATAACTGACTGAAGTATCCTTCGTGAACCCTGCTCTTTAAAATGATTCTAAGTTTCATGAAAAATAAGATGGAAAATTCCATGTTGAATTCCAGCTCTGGAGAAATCAGAGCGAATAACAATGATAAAGAAGGTAGCTGAGACAATTTGGATTACATAATCTTTCTTCTTTTTGCTGCACTTTCCTTTGGCTCAGGCAAGCCACAAATACACTTTCTCCTTGCATTCGTTTAGGAGAGCAATCTCTGTGCCGCATTGATTTTCAGCATATAAGTAAAAGCTTGGTAAAATATCACCGTCTCTATTAGATCCAACATTTTGGCTTCCAGTCTTGATTAGAATGAATTTGTGGGTAAAAGAGGCAATGTTGCTGAAGAGATGGAAGAGATACTGTATTGGGGTCTGATGATAATGGTGTGAGGATAGAGATCATTACTGCAGAGGTGATGAAAAAATACCAAAATTGGTATGAAATTAGAGGAAATGAAGCAGAAATTCTAATTTATGTAGGGGCGATCTCAGATGGATAGGAGAAGAATGAGTTGTTCCCGCAAGTTCAAACATGAGTTACAGATTTTCAAAGCACAGTCTAAAGAGCCACAATAAGTGTGTGTGTGTGAGAGAGAACAAGAGAGAGAGAGAGAGACAGTTCAGATGTAACAATGTTGGTATGATAAATCAGGTAACAACATGCTAACCCTTTGGCTCTCCGTATCCCTCCTCTACCTATGTGCCACAACAACTCTCAGCACCCTTAGCAAACTACAGCTCCCAGAATCATTGGAGGGCTGTTAAAAGTGGTATCATAGTGCTTTAGTGTATGGTGTGTGAATGTGGCCAGTGTAAACTCAAAACACAATGGATGGAAGTTAAAGCTGGTCTTCTGTTCTGCAGAGGAGCCCACCCATTCATAGAAGGTTCAATTCCATCCAGGCTTTACAAATGAGAGGGTATGTGAAATGTACTCGGAGTCGAGAGTGAATTTCATGCTCTTTATTCAGCTCATAGTCATCAAGGAGAAGAGGAGAAGAAGAATGGCTCTTTCCCCAAAACCATCTGCTTATATACATTATTTACACAATGGGCCTTGCGTGATTGGCTACTTCAGGGCTACACCTGTGGGCCAATTATATTGTGGATTGACTTCTGCCTGCAGCCTGATTGGCTGCTCCTACAGGCCAATCAGGTAGCAGATTCACTTCTGCCAGCCGCCTGATTGGCTGCTCCAGCAGGCCAATCAGGTTGCGGATTCACTTCCACCTGGAGTTGGATTGGGTAGCTCCCGCTGATTCTGAATCCTATTGTTCTAGGATTCAGCTCAGTACATAACACCCCTCCCCTCTAAGTTCCAGTCCTGCCCGGGAAGTTGCATTCGTAGTCCCCAAGGTCTGCTGGCCGCCTCCGTGTGCGTTGTGGCCTGGGGTGTTCCTTGGTCAGGGGTTCTGGTTCTGGCTCGTGTTCCGAGGCTGCTGGCTGTGCCGGGGCTGTCTGGTCTGGCGCCACTGAACCACTAGGTTGTGGCTCTGGTTCCGGTGTCCTTCCAGCCTCGGGGCGCCCCTCTGTGCCTACTGCTTCTGCTTCCCCTGCCCACCCCTCTCGCTCTACAGGCCTCACTGCCCTGCTGTCCCCTTGGGACCCCTCTGTCCCGCTCTCCTCCCGGATTCCTCCTGGGAATCGTCGCCGTAGCTGGTCGCAGTGGCGGCGCCAACATTGCCCCCCTTCCGTTAGTACCTCGTACGACACGGGACCGGTCACCTTGGTAACTGTGGCGGGTACCCATGCTGGGCCTGCCCCAAAATTCTTTGCGTACACTGCGTCCTGGGCCACAAATGTCCGGGGGTTCCTGCCTTTCCCCACCACTACCTCATCCTGAGCTCTGTCGGGGTGAAGTCGGTCCAGTCTAGTTGCAAGGCGCCGGCCCATTAGTAGTTCAGCTGGGCTCCGGCCCGTCGTTGTGCTTGGGGTGCTGTGCTGTGCTAGAAGAAATGCGGCAAGGCGGTATTCCCAGTCCCCTTGTGTCATGCGGCGGAGGCTGTCCTTGGTGGTCCGCACCATGCGCTCCGCTTGGCCATTGGTGGCAGGGTGGAATGGTGCTGAGCGGATGTGGCGGATGGCGTTCTGCGCTGTGAAGGTCTGGAACTCCTCTGACGTGAATGCGGTTCCATTGTCCGAGACGAGGGTGTCAGGGAGCCCGTGGGTTGCAAAAAGCTTACGTAGTACCCGGATGGCTGCCGCCGTAGACGTGGACGGTACCAGTGCGACCTCCAGCCATTTGGTGTAGGAATCCACCACTATGAAGAATGTTTTTCCCTGGAAGGGGCCAGCGAAGTCCACGTGCAAGCGTGACCATGGATGTCGGGCGGACTCCCAGGGCTGGACTGGGGCCCTTGGGGGATCCGGGCGGGATTCTTGGCAGGTCTGGCAGTGTTGTACCCAGGCCTCTATCTCTCTGTCAATCCCTGGCCACCACACATAACTCCTGGCAAGGGCCTTCATCCTCACTACCCCTGGGTGTGTCTCGTGTAGGGCTGTGAGGACCCTTTTGCGGAGGGGCTGGGGAACAACAACCCTGCTTCCCCATAACAGGCACCCCTTGTGGGCCGACAGTTCATGTTTGCGGTTTGTGTAGCCAGCGAATTCTGGCCCGGGGCTGCTGCTGGGCCATCCTCGCCACACCCAGTCCAGGACCCGGGAGATGACCCTATCTTTTGTGGAATGGTGCGCAACTTCTTGTGCCTGAATGGGTCGGTCGGGAAGCAGCTCCAGGGTCATAACCTCTTGCGCAGGCGCTGGGTCGGGGCCTGTTTCTGGTAGTGGTAGCCTGCTGAGGGCGTCTGCGTGGCCCATCGCCTTCCCAGGGCGGTGGATTAGTGCATACTGGTAGCCGGCAAGGAAAATTGACCACCTGAGGACACGTGGAGACAACACTTGGGGGGTCTGCTTCTCGGGGGCAAACAGGCCAAGCAACGGCTTGTGGTCAGTCACTATGGTAAAGGGCCGCCCATACAAGAAATCATGGAATTTTTTTACGCCCTTCACGATTGCCAGACCCTCCTTGTCAATCTGTGAGTAGTTTCGTTCGGCTGCAGCAAGCGTCTGGGAGAAGTATGCCACCGGCACCTCTCTTCCATCCGGGAGTTGGTGTCCCAGGACAGCGCCGATGCCATAGGGAGAGGCGTCGCATGCCAGCACCACTGGCAGCCTCTCGTCGAAGTGTGCCAAGACCGAGTTCGAGACGAGCAAGTCCTTGACTGCCTGGAATGCGGCCCTTTGTCGCTGGCCCCACACCCAAGGGGCCCTTTTATCTAGGAGTCTGTGTAGGGGCTCCGCTACCGCTGCCTTATGGGGAAGGAAGGCATGGTAAAAGTTCAATAGTCCCAAGAATGACTGAAGTTCGGGCTTGTTCTTGGGCGCTGGGGCCTCACAAATGGCCCGTACCTTGTCACCGGTTGGATGGACCCCTTCTGCGTCCACCTTAAATCCCAGAAAGTCCACCTGCGGCACTCCCAGTAAACACTTTTCCCGCTTCACCTTGAGGCCCGCCGTCTGGAAACGGTGCAGGACGGAGCGGAGGCGGTCCTCAAATTCCTCTGGTGTGGGCCCGGCGATCAGTACATCATCGAAGAAGGGGGTGACGCCAGGAATCCCTTTAAGGAGAGAGTCCATTAGATTCTGGAATATGCCTGGTGCCACGCTAACGCCAAATTGCAGCCGCTTTACTCTGAATGCCCCTCTGTGCGTCACAATCGTCTGAGCCTCTGCTGTGGCTTCGTCCACAGGCAACTGTTGATACGCTTGGGCCAAGTCCAGTTTGCCAAAGATTTTTGACCCAGCCAGGGTGGCGAGGACATGGCTGACCACTGGCACTGGGTATGCATGGGCCGTGAGAGCCTTGTTTATGGTGCATTTGTAGTCTGCACAGATGCGGACCGAACCGTTAGGCTTGACGGGTGTGACAATTGGAGTTTCCCAGGGGGCGTTGGGCACCGGCTCCAGCACTCCTTGCTCCACGAGCCGGTCCAATTCCTCGTCTATGCGGGGTTTCAGGGCGAACGGGACCCGGCGGGCCTTGTGCCTGATGGGTCGTACAGCGGGGTCTAGCTGTAGGGCAATGGGGGGTCCTGTATATCGTCCCAATGCCCCATCGAAAACCCCTGGAAACTCTTTGCATATGGCGTCCACGTCCACTTGTAAGCTAGTGCGGTTCACCCCGGTAACGGCTAGCCCCAGAGGTCCAAACCATGCCAGTCCCAGTAAGCTAACGTAGGGGCCCTTAACTACCAGCAAGTCCAATTGTTGCTTTCGCCCTCGATATTGCACCCTGAAGGTCCCCACCCCCATTGTAGGGACCTTACGTTTCTGGAAGTCCCGGAGGGTGAATGGGGCCGGCCTTAGTTTGGGACCCCCATTAGGGCACAGTTCCCTTAATGTTCGGGCCGAGATTATGGATAGAGTTGAACCCGTGTCCAGCTCCATGCGGCATGGGGCTCCCTCTATCTGTACCTCTATATAAATTTTCTCTGTGCTGGGATGGGGCAACTGGAATACCTGGTAGTCCGTGATCTCCGTCGAGTTGCCTTGGTGCATGGTGCCGTGTGACCTGGGGCTCCTGGGTCGGTCATCTGATGCTTGTCGACGGGTGAGTCGAGCCCGACACACCCGGGTGATGTGTCCCAATTTTCTGCACTGCCTGCACTCTGCGTTGCGGAAACGACAGGTCCTCCTCTCGTGGTTCTCCCCGCAGCTTGCACAGTTCCCTCCTTCTCGTCGAGGCTGCTGTGGTGTGTGTGCTGCTTGAGTGCGCTGCTGTACTCGGTGTACTTCCTCCCTGTCAGATTCGGATTCGTCGGTGAGGTCTTCGTGGTAGACCCTCGGTTGGGATGGCGGGGCCGGTCGTGCCTCTTGCGTTGACCTCTCGGCGGCTTCGGTTGCCAGGGCTTCCTCCAGAGCAATCTGGAACGTGAGGTCTTTTTTGGCGTAGAGGCGTCGTTGCAACATCTCGTCCCTCAGGCCACCAACGAGGCGGTCACGAAGCATGTTCTCCAACTCTGAGAAGTTGCATAGCCGGGCGGCTTGGCGGAGGGAGGTCACAAACCCAGTTATGGTTTCCCCCGGGGCTTGCCGCTTTGCGTAGAAGGCATTTCGGCAAGCTACCACCGAGGGCTGTGGTGAGAAGTGCTCCTTCAGCCGTTCCATTATTGTTTTGTAAGAGACGGTAGCGACATCTCTAGGTGCAAGGAGAGCCCGGGCGATTTCAAACGTCTCCTCTCCACAGACGCTGAAGAATGTCGCCCTCTTCATGGCATCGTTGGTGACTTCTTTCGCTTGCAGGAGGAAGTTGAAACGGGCGGCGTACCCTTCCCAGTCTCCTGATGCTGGTTTGAATGGCGAGAAGCTGCTGTCGGTTGCCATTCTGGGTTCCTTGGGTCCTGGAGCTGAAGCCTGGATGCACGGTGCGATGCAGCGGTGCAGCAGGTGGCGGTGCTGCGGTGCAGTGCGTGGTGGTGGTCAGCTCAGCAGGATCCCACCTTCGTCGCCAGTGAAATGTACTCGGAGTCGAGAGTGAATTTCATGCTCTTTATTCAGCTCATAGTCATCAAGGAGAAGAGGAGAAGAAGAATGGCTCTTTCCCCAAAACCATCTGCTTATATACATTATTTACACAATGGGCCTTGCGTGATTGGCTACTTCAGGGCTACACCTGTGGGCCAATTATATTGTGGATTGACTTCTGCCTGCAGCCTGATTGGCTGCTCCTACAGGCCAATCAGGTAGCAGATTCACTTCTGCCAGCCGCCTGATTGGCTGCTCCAGCAGGCCAATCAGGTTGCGGATTCACTTCCACCTGGAGTTGGATTGGGTAGCTCCCGCTGATTCTGAATCCTATTGTTCTAGGATTCAGCTCAGTACATAACAGTATGAGTGTGGTTGTATCTCTCTCTCTCTCTCTCTCTCTCTCTCTCTCTCTCTCTCTCTCTCTCTGTGTGTGTGTGTGTGTGAGAGAGAGAGAGAGAGAGAGAGTATTTTCATAATTCCCCCCTTCTTCCTGCAGCTTCCCTCACCTTGGAGGAAGTGTTCCAGGGTTCCAGGGGCTGCAGAGAGAAGGAGGAGCTGAGAAAGGAGAGAACCTTGTTCCATGAGTTAAATTCCCCTCACTGAATGGATTGATATCCGTCTACATCACTTCATTTCTTATCTACTCATTACTCTACCCATGAGCCCCTTTCAAGTGTTCATTCATGTAGAACGAGCATGCTGATTGGATTTATTTATACGGCCATAGACCCATTGTAAAATACAACTGGACTAACAGACCCCAAATAACATGGAGTGTTTGCTTTTGGTGTGAAGGATAATGCAAGCAAGACATACAAAACCTTACATCTGTTCACTCAGACTCTCCCTTTGTACAGAATATTAACATAACATCCAACAGTCTACCAGTGAAATACATTAAAAGTGGGAGTATCAAATCCTTCCTAACTCCACTCAGGGCCGGCCCTACGGCAAGGCTGGGTGGTGCAGGGCGCCAGGGCGCCGGGGCGCCAGGGGGGCGCTGTGCTGTTGCACCCATGGCAGCCGCGCTGCGCGCTGCACCCACCAGACAGCTGCGCTGGGGAACGGGGCGGGGGGTGGGCGCCAGAGGGATATTCGCACCACGGCGCCAGGGTTTGGCTTAGAGCAGGCCACTGTGTTTCTTTAACTTTGCCTTCATTTCTATACAGCTGGAGGAAAAGAATGAGCACAGAACTGACTGTTTAGCATTCATTTGAATTAAGCTTTGGCAAATGCCAGATGTCGACCTCCTGCTTTACCTTTGTTTGGGGAAATGAAAAGGTGTTTCCCTTATGCTCTTCTTTTGATTTTCCTAAGATAATAGGTTTTATTTTTGTTCTGTGCATTGCACCCAAGAACTGTGGTTCATTTGCAAGAAGGCTGCCAGGCCCCCACCCCACCCCCCTTGCCTGACTGCAGTAAGGGGTTGTTATTCTCTCCCTCCATGGAAAGCCCAAAGGCTACATTTGTCATGCAGTCACTTTGTTGTGAGTGCGTAATTAAATGTACAGCACTTTGGGATGTTCGGAACTATAAAAAATTACCATAGAAATTCAAGTTGTTGAACTTCCTCCCCACTTCCAATAGAGAAGCACAAATGCAAACAAAGCAGAACTAAAAAGGTTCCTAGGGATAAAAATGTGAACATTGGTATATAAATAAAACATTAGAAGGAAAAGAAAATACTTCCGGAAAACAAATCAATAAAGAAAAGAAGTCATTTGGGGAAGCTGATCAGAAGAGAGAGAAATTTCCTGCTCCAATAAAATAAGAAAAATATGCCCATTAAAGACAAACTCCCCCATGGAACCAAATCTCGGTGCCTCAACTGGGTTGTTAAAATCAGGTGCGCGCCATGTTCACCCTGGGGGTGGCCACAAAATGCTCCATTTATAGAAGCCAGTGCTAAAGCTCTAATTGAAATTGTTGGCACAGAGTTTCCTGTGAATGATTATATTGGAGAGACTGGGAAGAATCCAAAATAAATTTCTCTGAATATGCCTTGTATGGGACTTGCAGAAGTCACTCCCCAACCAGCTGCCCAGGGCACATATGCCCTCTTGCAGAAAGTAGTGGATGTGCTGATGTGTAGCTGCTGATCATTTCACGGCTGCTATAGCTCAGTGACAGAGCACATAATTTGCAGGCAGTGGCATGTATTGGAAACATGGGAATAACCTCAGTCAGGGTTTAGGTCCTGTTTAGGCTCAGGGTTTAGGCACAGGCTTTAGGTCCCTGGCATCTCCAAGTAGGATAAAAAGGTAAAGGGACCCCTGACCATTAGGTCCAGTCGTGACCGACTCTGGGGTTGCGGCGCTCATCTCGCTTTACTGGCCGAGGGAGCCAGCATACAGCTTCCGGGTCATGTGGCCAGCATGACTAAGCCGCTTCTGGCGAACCACAGCAACGCACGGAAACGCCGCTTACCTTCCCACTGTAGCGGTACCTATTTATCAAGTCTATTATCTAAAATCACCGAGAGATGCATTAAGAACATAAGAAGAGTCTGCTGGATCAGGCCAGTGGCCCATTTAGTCTAGCATTCTGTTCTCACATTGGCTAACCAGATGCCTGTGGGAAACTCACAAACAAGATTTGAGCACGAGAACACTCTCCCCTCTTTTGGTTCCAGCAACTGGTATTCAGAACCATTGATGCTGCCTCCTCACCACCTCCTGCAGGAGCAAGTTCCATAGTTTAACTATATGCTATATGAAGAAGTGCCTTCTTTTATCTGCCCTAAATTTTCCCATGTGCGTCTTCATTGGCTGAGTTGTACTGTAATGATGGGGGGATTTTGTGTATCCCCTTTCTCCAAGCTATGCATAATTTTTATAAAATTCTGTCAAGTCACCTCTTACTCACCTTTTATCAAAGCTAAAAAGTCCCAAACACTGCAACTTTTCTTCACAGGATCATTGCTCCGCCCCCTTGATAATTTTGGTTGTTCTTTTCTTAACCTTTTTTTCAACTCTACAATATCCTGTTTCAGGTGAGGTGACCGGAACTCTACACAGTATTCTAAAGGTGTCATGCCACAGATTTGTATACAGTGGTACCTCGGTTGAGGTACACAATTGGTTCCGGAAGTCTGTACTTAACCTGAAGCGTACTTAACCTGAAGTGAACTTTCCCCTTGAAAGTAATGAAAAGTGGATTAATCCATTCCAGACAGGTCCGCGGAATACTTAAACTGAAAGTACTCAAACCGAAGTGTACTTAAACCGAGGTATGACTGTAATTGCATTGTGATATCAGTAGTTTTCTTATCGATTCCTTTCCAAATGATCCCTAGCATGGAATTTGTCTTTTTCACAGCTGCCACACACTGGGTTGACATCTTCATCAAGCTATCTGTATAACCACCCCAAGGTCGCATTCCTGGTCCATCACCTTCAGTTCAGACCCCATGTGAATTTTTTTTTGTCCCAGCATGCATCACTTTACACTTTATATTTTGAAGCATTCCCATCCCCTCCCATTTTCTGACATAAGTAGTTTGTTTTAAGCTGGTAATGTGTACACATCCTTGGTTTAAAGCAGCTTTCCATGGTCCTATGAGTTCACTGGGACTTACTCCAAGATTATTGCACATGATGGCAGCCTTTAAGGAGAATACTGATTTAAATCCTTCCCTCGGCTAAGCTAAAGTACTTGAATTTAAGTGGCATTAGTCCCATTAAACTGATCAATGTGATTGATTGGCTTCAGTAGAAACACGCTGGCATAATCGGTTTGTGGATTGCAGGCATCAACACCATCTCTTATGGGCGGGGGGGGGGGGAATGCCCCTAAAATTACTAGGCATTGCACACCAGTAATTAAAAATCACATGGCCCTTCCCACAGGTTTAAAATCTTAAAATTACCTACACATACCAGGAATGAGGTACAGTAGAGATTTAGTAAAATGTTTTCATTTGATGATAATCATCCTTTGGACTGGCAGTTTTGTTCATTGTGCATTGTCACCTGGCTGTTCTTTGTTGTCATGACTACCATCACTCTGCCCCACCGTCTTTAAACCAAGGACCTTATGAACCTAAGGCTCTGCAAAATGCAACAGAATAAATTAAGCATTTCATTTGTGATGTCTGGGAAGATGTCCTACACAATTACCTTACTGGAAGGCAAGGCAAGGACATTGCGGTGATTGCTACCCCAAAACGGTGTGTGTGGAGGCATCTGAATAATGGAGTCCTAAACAGTTTCTCCCCTGACACCCACACTGCTTTCCTTAAAAGTGTCAAATTACAGCCCTTTGATCCAATGGAGTAGACAGACCATGAGTTCTCATGTGACCTGAGTGATCTTAGGTCATCAGATTTCTCATCCTGTCATGTGCCAGCTTTAATAGGCATATCACTGCTGTTGCCCTGAAGGCTCGGCATGTGCTGTCATTTAAAGCACAGAACAAATCAGGTAAACATCTACATAGTTTGACCATTTGCTAATGCTGCTTGTCAGAAGAGGTGGTTCAAGTCCCCCCCCCAATCCACTACGTTTTTTGAGATTTTAGTTGCATCATTTGTTGACTTGTTTCATGCAAAGGGTCCCACAGCTAGTGTTACAGGCCCATGAAATCCCACAGGTGCTGTTAGTGTGTGTCTGGATTTGGATTTTTTAAAAACTTGTTTTATACAAGGGGTCACATGAAATCCCACAAGCAGTGCATGTGGGGATGTGGAGGAGAGCACTGCGGTCTTCCTACCTCCCAATTCAGGGCTGGCCCAATACATTTGATGTCCCTCCTCGGCTTGGCACCCTGTGCAGGGGAACTTCCTGTACCACCCTAAATCCGGTACTAATACTACTAATAATAACAATAATCATAACAACAACAACAATAATAAAGCAACTTATATTGATTCAGGTGCCTACTGAGAAGATGTAGGAAAAAGGACCAAAAGGAATTATTGTGAAATGAGAAATATTTTTTTTGCGGGGGGAGTGCATCAAATTTTGTCCTCGCTCAGGGCACCATATTGATGTCAGGGACTGGGCAGATGAGGGGGACTGGTGGAGACCACCACCTCAAGAGCCTTCTAGAGAGGAGGAAGGGGGAGAGAGTATGGAGTAGTGGTTTGAGACGGGTCACACCCCAGAGGAAAAAGAAGGAGCTGGGAAATAATGGGTGATGAAGAACAGGAGCAAGGTAGCAGTGAACAGAAAAAGGAGTCAGAGGTCTTAGAAACAGTACATCAGCCAAGTGACACACTGTCTCTGGAGAATTTGCCAGAGCCCCCTCTTTTCCCTAGGACCAGACGTGTTCTGTGTGTCTCAGAGCAGAAAGCCCCAAAGAGGCAGCAGGAGGGATCTGATTGCTAGGAAGTATTTGCTGGGGATTGGAGCAGCACTCTGAGCAATGTCGGCTGGAACGAGAGGGTGTATTTTCCATGTCTCCCTGTGTACCTGTGGATTAAAATTAAAGAACTGAAAAGCTCTCTCTGCTTCTCTTATTTCACTAGGCAGATAGCCAGTGACCTGTTGATGGCACGCCTGACAATTACCAAAGTCTGTCCCTGCCCCTACCAAGTCATGGCACATAATACCCAAGGTCATGTTGAGGCAGAAAACCCCACAAGCACCTCTCCTCCTTCCAGGCAGTTATCTAACAAGAAATCGAATAAGTAAAACTTTGCTGCCCTATCATGACACCCAAAATTTTCCACCCGAGGCATATGTCTCACTCTGCCTGCTGGTCTCTAGTCGTGTCTATAACAGCACTGGATCTCCAGGTAACAGTGGATAATTTTGCTTATAATGTTGATGTAAATATGAAAGCTTACACCCAGAACAAACTTAGTTGGTCTCCAAGGTGCTACTGGACAATTTTTAATTTTTTTAATTTATTTTGACTGCGTCAGACCAACATGGCTACCTACCTGAATCTTTATCTGCTGTTTGCTACATATCAATAGGATGCCAAAAGCATATGAGCAGGCTTTGTTAATTCCCCTCCATCAGTTGGCAACCCCATTGTTTCAGTGGAAAGTTCCTTTGTGGGACTGGGAAGGAAGCAGAGGAAATATTTGTGGCATAATATTTGCTGTGATGGACAATTTAGTAGTAGTATATATTATAATCAGGATCATTCAGTCTCCACACAAAGTACTAAATTTATTCCCATGGAAACTGGTGTTTGGGTATGAATAAATAGACTGCCTCTTGACAGTTTCCTTTCCTTTATTTATTTTTTGTTAGGATGTTTTGTGGCTGCCATTGAGGAAACCAAACACACCCAGGGAGAGAAAGGGAGGGAGGGAGCATTTTACCTCAAAGCAGCTGCTGACACTTTTCCTAGTCATAAGTTTGCAATTAATAGAACATCGAGTATTTGCCGTTTTGCCAAGTTAAATCTGTTTAAATAAGAGAGTGATCAAAACATTAGATGGAGTTATGTAGTGTGTGTATGTGTGTGTTAAGCATAAGATGTTTTCTCTTACCAGCATAATATATTTATTTTTAAATGATTCTTATCCTGGGATTATGAGTGTCTTTTTGCAAGGGGGAAAATATGTTTGGCATGTGAGAAAGGGAGAAGGGCAAAGAAACAGATTTAGAGTACAATCGTATGCACCACAACTGAGAAGCAAGTCTCATTTTGTTCTTTCCTTTGCAAAATACACGGATGGGGAATCGTGGCCTTCCAGAAGTTGCTTGACTGCAATTCCAGTCATCCCTGACTACTGACCATATTGCCTGGGGCAGATGGGTAATGAACTCCAACCAGACCTGGACGGCTACTGATTCCCTCCCATTGCCCTAAGGAGCCCTTCTGGTTTTAAAATCTGGCTGAACCCATGAAGCATGTATTGTTTTCCTTTCATTTTATTTTAAAAGCAAGCAAACTGAGAGAGAGAAAAAAACTGATGCCCTTTTAAATGTGTTGTGGGAGGGGGATATTATTAGTTTATTGTTCTTATTTTTACTATGTATTTTGTGGTTATTATATTGTCATTTTATGTTGGGAACCACCCTGAGATCTGCAGATGAAGGGTGGTTCACTACTACTACTGAGAATGTAACATGCCATGCAAAATTTACAAACTGGCGAACTTGATGGTATTGCTTCCACAACTCTTCAAAACATGCATTCCCAAACTTCGGCCCTCCAGATGTTTTGGACTACAATCCCCATCTTCCCTGACCACTGGTCCTGTTAGCTAGGGATCATGGGAGTTGTAGGCCAAAACATCTGGAGGGCCGCAGTTTGGGGATGCCTGCTTCAAAGTCTCCTATTCCCATTTGGATTGAGGGCCTGATCCTGAAGGGTACAGAGCAACAGCTGCAGCTGCTGCATTAGTTAGATATGGCAAGCATCCAGTATCTTTCCGCTTCTGTTCCTTTATCGGCTACTAGCAGGTCACAGAAGGGTTTTTCTTCCTTCCTTTTCTGAACTGCAGTTAGTAGAATGTTTTCTCCTTAAAGAAAAGTGAAAAATTGCAGTTCTCTCTCTGAAGAAAAGGAAGAGAGGAGCGTTCATCCCACCAGACTCTCCCTAATCGGCTATCCTCAACATATGCAATGAAGGGTGGTGTAGTGATCTATTAATAAACAAAATAAAAATAATGTTTTCTCAGTGGCCTATCTGTCATCCAAGTCTGTTCAGCCGCAGAGCCATGTCCTTTAGATCCTAACATGCTTCATGGTACTGAAGGACAAACAGCTGGTTTTGCATTTGGAATATTAGATGACACTGCAATGCATCCATTTTGCTCTGGGCTGACTCACCAAACTTTCAGCCTTCTCTGTGAGGAAAGAATACACTCCCTGTTTCTTACTGCTCCGTCATGAACTTGTATGTTGCTGGATTCTCTGAAAGAAAGTTGGTGCCATTTGGCGTTCTCATTTCACATTCATTACTTACTAAAGCAGGTTCTCCCATAAAGGAGAGCATGGGTTGCGGAAGGGTTAACAAGACATCCCAGGGTGGGAAAGGCGGGTCAGTTTGAATGGCCACATGTGTGTGCTGGTGGGTGTGCTGTTGCTGGGGAAATTTGCTTGTAGCAAGTGATTGATTGACAGCCTTACCCTATATATGCTTAGAGAGCAGCTTTCAGTTCGACTTTTGCTGCTCACAACGAATCTCCCGCCCTCCCTCCTCTAATTTTTGCATTGACCTTGCTGCGCCTGTCATGGGGGCACCTGTTTTGGATCAGGGGCCTGGTAGGAATTTTGCCACTTGGCTGATTGGCTGGTGCCAGGTGGTTTTTGCCTACTACGCTGCAATAAGTCATAACTTGTAAGGTTGGCGGTTAGGCATTGGTTCAAATTGGATGCTGGAGGGGTACGGATTTGGCTGGGCCTGCCCCTCATGGTTGCTGCTGCCTTTAGGGGTATTCCTTTAAAGGAATGCTGGGGCTATACATGTAGTCCGCGGATCCCCGGTAGGGGCCAGGGCCAGGCATGAGCCTCGGGGAGCATCTGAGGGATGAGGTCAAGGGCGTGGGCCCCTGCCCCGATCTCTCCCAGTAAGGCTGCTTACCTACTGGCTCCCCTACTAGGCTAGTGGGAGTCAGATCTGTCCCAGGCGGGGGACAGACGGCAAGAACCAATGCCTAAGCAACCACTCACATTCAGTTGTATTTAAATAAAGTTGTGGCCAAATTAATGCCAAAAACCTTAAACTTAAAATATTGTGTGAGGTGTGATTTATTGGGGGGATGTCTTGGTACCTCGGCACGCAATTTGAGGTGGGGTGAACATTTCTCATCATCAAGCCACAAAAGGAATTAAATACTGATTACTATCTAATCTTTTCTCAAGATCCAACCAAAACACAATAGGAGCCTTGGTGAACTCTGCACAAAAATGTGTTGTTATTTTTCAAAGGTCAGTGAAATGAAAAGAGAGTAACTCATTGAAGCGGCTTTCCTTTAGCAACAAATCACACAACACTCAAAATATTGAGGGTGTGACAAATGTATTTATTTATTGTATCATTTTGTGAGGTCCTGATATGACCTTAAACTTGAGGGACCTTTTTCTTACAGTGGGAAATGTATTCCTTCTAACAGTTTTCCTTCATGTGGTGTTGGGGTAAGGGCACTGAAATGTCACCTTAAGTTAAGCTTGCTATCTTTTTTCTTCTTCTATCAGGACTACTGTGCTTTTCAGAGCTGTGTGACTTGCTGAAATTTCTACCCCATTACTGCATCTGCATGCCAGGATAAGATTCAGCTGTTGAATTTCCACTTGCCATGTAGCTATTAAAGTCACACAAACCTCATTTAAATGTCCCTTGCATTTAAATGCTCCTTGCATTTAAAAGCTTGCAAACCCTTAATTTAATGATCTTTAGTGGTACATTAATTTTCGAATTTTCCAGATTTCCTGCTCTGGTTATTTTGGCTTCAAACCTGCACTCAGTTATCTGCGCTCATTTACCTGAACAAGACTAACAAATGTTCAGATATGCTCTATGATATATACAAAGTTGGAAGGGCTGCAAGCATATGGACTAGTCTTCCGGACTGACTAAAGATGCACCTGTAAACTTTGTCCTTCAAATCTATATAAAACACATTTCAAAAAGAAGCATTAGTTCAATAGTTCGCTACTCTTCTCTCAGGTAGGTTTACCCAGAATTACGGTCCTAGCAATTTCATTTTATTTCCAACAGTCAGGCTGAGTGTCACTGCCTATCTAGCCAAAAGGTACCACCCACACAGAATGTTAAAGGCATTAGCAGGGTTGGAGGAATGCCAAATTAGCAGAAGTGTGGAAAACTTTAGGGGGGAAACAGACCAATGAGGATTGAGCATGCTTGGAGGGCATGAAATGCTGACTGACAGGGCTGAGGTGAGAAAACTAAGTGGGAAGAGAAACTACTGCACTCCATGCCACAATGTTTTGTTGCTGGCCCTGATTGTCGCAGAATTAACTTTTAAGGAATGGATGTGGAAATGATGGTTGCTAAACGTTGCTCATTGCTAGATGCTCTGCCACAAAGTTGGTGTTGTAGTCACTGCTGAAGCTGCTTATTCTTATTGCGGGCTCAGACCCAGGGACCTCTCCCCTAAATAAATTTACACTTAACTCAAATTTTAGTTTTGGTTTTTGGCAGAATTTAGGCCACAACTTTATTGATTACAGAAGGTGAGTGGTTGCAAAGGCTCTGGTTTGACTAGCTCAGGCATCCCCAAACTTCGGCCCTCCAGATGTTTTGGACTACAATTACCATCATCCCTGACCACTGGTCCTCTTAGCTAGGGATCATGGGAGTTGTAGGCCAAAACATCTGGAGGGCCGCAGTTTGGGGATGCCAGGTGGCGCTGTGGTTAAACCACGGAGCCTAGGACTTGCTGATCAGAAGGTCGGCGGTTCGAATCCCTGTGACAGGGTGAGCTCCCGTTGCTCGGTCCCAGCTCCTGCCAACCTAGCAGTTCGAAAGCATGTCAAAATGCAAGTAGATAAATAGGAACCGCTACAGCGGGAAGGTAAACGGCGTTTCCATGTGCTGCTCTGGTTTGCCAGAAGCGGCTTTGTCATGCTGGCCACATGACCTGGAAGCTATACGCCGGCTCCCTCGGCCAATAATGCGAGATGAGCGCGCAACCCCAGAGTCGGTCACGACTGGACCTAATGGTCAGGGGTCCCTTTACCTTTACCTTAGACCAGCTCCCTGCACCCTTGCAGGAAGCCCTGAACCAGGGCACCAGCATAGGTCAGCCAAGGGTGAACACCTGGAATGGCAGAAAGCCGGGGCATGCTATGTTCACCACCCAGATGTCCCCCTGGATTCAGGCAAGGGCACAACACCCTCTCGGGGGTTGACCAAACCAGCTGAGTCCCTGGATTCCTTTAATGGAATACCCTTCACATAGGGATGGCAAGAGCATTCTCCCGTTCCTAACACCTGAATCAGTGCCTATCCGCAACCTTACAAGTTGTGACGATTTGCTATGCGGCAGGCAAAGCTCAAATAGCAACAGCCAATCAGCTAAGTGGGGAAATTTCTGCTGTGCTCAATGACAGACGACACACGACGGCATAGCAAGGTCAATTGCAAAATGTCTTAAAAGTAGGGAGAGGTGGGAGAGGTGGGAGTGCACAGGCCAAAAGAGGAAGCTCTGGGTCACGTGCATGGGTATATGTAGGTCCCTCGATCCGTTTGGACTGCGCCCCATTGGCCAGATTGCACCCAACAACGAGGGACCTACCAATTGGGTGCTGGGGCTGTCCAATCTCACCCCCCACACACACACACAACACAGGAGGTCAGTCTCCAGGTCTCACTGCAACATGTGCCCTCTTTTAGGGAGGACACGCTTTCACAGATGAGAAATATAAATAAAATGCAAAAGGTTTGACTGTGACAGGTCAAAGTCTTTTAAGTATTCTTGAGCCACAAGCTGAGGTTTGTCCCTGTGAAATGAATTATGACTGCAAGCAGTGGGACATTGAAACTATAAATAAGTGAAATTGATATGTATTTTTAGTTCCCAAATAGGAGCTCTGTACCTCGGGTGGGAAGGAGGTAGACTATACAAGAATGAAGTCAATCCATCTCTCCATGGACACGTGTGTGCCTCAAGGAACATATTTTGGCATACTAGCCCAAGGGCACCCAGCAGCTGCATGTAGAGGAGCGGAGACGCGAACCCAGTTCACCAGATTATGAGTCTTAACCACAATGGCTTTTGTGAACCAGCTTGTGGGCCTTGTGAACCAGCTCTGTATGTTCACACAGACCAAGGATTCAGCTATACAGCTGCAAATAAAATGTTTTAAGTGTGTTTTATATGCCTGTTGTCTTTGTCCATGGAGTTTTCTTGGTAGGGATAATGGAGTGGCTTGCTGGTTCCTGCACTAGGTGGATCAAATTTGGTCAAAACTCTCCACTATGACCTGTCCATCTTGGGTGGTCCTGCATGGCATAGCTCATAGCTTCTCTAAGTTATTAAAGCCCCTTTGCCACGACAAGGCAGTGATCCATGCGGGAGGCAGTGGAAGACAGGAGTGCCTGGCATGCTACGGTCCATGGGGTTACGAAGAGTCGAACACAACTAAATGACTAAACAACAACAAAGTGTGTTTTAAGTGCAATATACAATGTGACACTAGATGGCGATGGTAAGACTTATGGAAAATCCAATGTATTTTTTAAAAAACGCTTTAAAAATGCTTTTTCAGAACAGTTTTTATATGTGTGTAGATTCCATCCAAGCCAATGCATGGATGTAGTATTGTGCCAAAAACTTCTCCCTGCTCTACACAGATTGGAAGTGCCTAAGAAAAATTTAATTGGCAGAAAAGCCTTGCAGTATTCGCAATACATGAAATGCAATTCAGATGTCCTGGGTGTGTGACAAAAAACAGTTGCAAGAATAGCACAACATAGTCCACTCATATTGTGTCTTCACTAGCGATTCTGAAACTGCAATCACCATACATAAAAAACATGTGGGAGGAGGAAGCGAAGGAACTTCTATTTTCTGTCCTAAAGCTTAATGTTTTACAATTTCCTGTTTTCTTTGCTCAAGAACTAAACAAAACTGCTTGCTGTTTTGTCCTGAAATAAAAGGGATCTGCTTGCCTAGAAATACCATGATTCATAAGCCTCTTGCACCTGTCACACTCCCTGTTTTGCACCCAGTGGGAATACATTCTTTTCCTAAGCTGGCTTCTTCCTCTATAACCAGAGCAGGAGATAAAGTTACATGTGTCAATTAAGTCTTCAGTACTGCTTTGATCTTTGCTGGTTATTTTTATTACAATGATCTTTTCAAAATGTTTTAGCTGGGTGATGTAGCCTTAAATCGAAGCAACTTAGTGGGTGGGTGAATGAAGGGTTTTTCTTTTCTTAAATCCATAAGGAATTGAGAAACAAATCACCATTAAAATGAAAGATGGACCAAAATCTATGCATTATATGGAAATCAGGTGTGTTTTGTGCCAAATCAGGCAACTTAAATTACCTTAAAATAAAAAATATTGGATTGATTTGTTTGATTTATTTACATATGAAGAATTTATTCAGTTGAAAATTAATGTGCTAAAATACTTTCTTTCCATTTTTATGGAACACAATTCCAAACACTAAGGCAATCTAAGTCCCCTTGATTCCAGTACAAGAGATTTATGCATGTGCATTTAACTCTGCCATAGAAATCAATGGGGGATAAAAGTAAATAACTTTTGCTGGATTGTGGCCATTAAAATATTTTTTTGAAAATTTAGTCGGTATATTTGCTCCAAATTCTGGTATTTGTGTAAAAAGGTAGCCATGCTTGAAAATTGCTAATGTCAATTTCAATAAGAATCTATGGTCCTTTCAGCTACTGATTATGCTATCTGTCAAAAAGGCTGTTATGTTCTGAATTTCCACACTGCAAGGAAATATTTTAGAAATTAACAATACTTTTTGGAAAAAACGAGTAGCTTTTTAATACAGGTATATATTTTATTCTAAAGTTATATCACATTAAATCTGCAATCCTATATCTAGCACAAAATCCAATTGAATAACGGGACATACTTCTGCCTAGATTGGTCTGCTAATCTATCATCCTCTAGCCAAGATTTTGGGATAGGTGTGCAATACATTAAAATAAATAGATTTCGTTAATGAACTTCTTTCATTATGTGAACATTTAACGTTGTAGTTTTGAGATTTCAATGTACAGATTGCAATCTCAGTGAAGTGGGAGGTGTTCATTAGTTTCACTATCATGCAGAACATGAATGGCCCTCCAGATGTTGGTGAAGTACAACCCCCATCACTCCTGACCATCAGCCAGGCTGGCTAGAGCAATGAAAGTTGGGGGTCCCATAACATCTGGAGACTCCTGCTGTAAAACCCCATGCCCAAATTTGGTTATGCGCATAGAAGTTTCCTGAAGCTGAAGTGTATCGAAACTCTTCATTTTGGAGGTCTACAGCCCTTCGGATTAAGACATCTCTGCCTCTTTATTGAGTATGTAATATGATGCAGTTCTCACTGGCAATGCAGTTACAAAAGATTGATGCTAAAACCTCAGTTGATTAGGGCACTAAATCCATTAATCATGGGTTAAAATGGATTTATCCTTTTGCAAGCTTATTTGGAACATATAGCTTCATGGTGACTGATCTATGTCCCATATCTTAATGGAGGCAATCACTCCAATGCAGTATTTTCTTCCTGTTATAACTAACAGTGATATCTGCTGGTGCCGCTAACAAGAGTTGCTCCATTTTAGATTTGTATGTGAACACCCCAACCCCCATGGTAACTGATGACTATTCTATCTATCTATCTATCTATCTATCTATCTATCTATCTATCTATCATCTTCTATATCTAGGGCTAGGGCAACCCAGCCAGATGGGTGGGGTAGAAATAATAAAACAACAACAATCATCATCATCAAATCCATAGCACAAACAGCTCCCTGCATATCAGGGCTTCTTTTGCCTCACCTGATGAAATGTACGGATAATTTCACACTCCTTCTTTATTGCCACAGTTCCTGTTATGTCAGCACTAGGATGACACCATAGTTTTTACAGTGTATAATGGAGGGGAAGAGAAAAGACGGACATTTCTGAAGGCGTGACTATTCCCTCACTGTTCCCTTATTTCTCACACTAGCAGCAATTACAAATGCGAGCTCTTTCGGCCTAGAGACAGGCCATCTGCTAAGTCTAGTTTGAAGGCAATCGTTGTGAGTCAGAGCCTCCCATATGATGGCAGTCAGGAGGAATCCTGACAATTAAAAATACTGAGAAGCGCAGAGTGGGTGGGATGAGAGTTACAGAAAAAGGCATAAAAACCAGGGGGTCTGTTGTCTTTGTCCTGTGATGCCTTTCAGAACATGTCCTATGTAAGAGAATTTCTGCTTAGCATCAAGAGACACCTTCCCTTCCAGGATGCTATTTGAGGATGCTATTTAAAATTAGCAGGAGATAAGATTGGTGGGGCTATGTTAAATCTGTCATATTTGTAAAGGCTGGTCAGTTACTGTGGTGTGCTCTCTTTCTGATAAATGGCTAGATCAGCCTTCAACAACCTGGTGCCCTTCTGATGTTTTTGGACCTCAACTCCCATCAGCATCAGCCAACAAGACTTGTCAAGGCTTTGCTAGATAGATACAGATCTAGGAATACACACTCAGGGTTTGTGAAGAAGCTTTGAAGAATATTTAATTGTTGTTTGGATAACATTGTCAAGTGACATTGTTGGATCGCATTAGCATTCTCCACCATGCAGCCGAAGAGGGAAGAAGTGATGTAACGCGATACGCCTGCCAAAAATCTAACATGCTTCTTTAAAAGTCAGAAGGCATTAATGCACTTACTGAATAATTGACCCACGGAATTTATGTCAAACAGCACTAAATTATTCACTGGCCCCAAACGTGCAGGCAGTGCCCTTAAAAATGTACGGGGAAATGTCAAAGAAGCACTTGCAATTATGTACAAATGACTTTATTTATTCAGCCTGCCTGGAATTTGTCTGCTGGGGAACAAAAGTGGGCTTGGGATGGTTAAATAAAATTCCTACCTGTATTCCAATATCCAGCCCCAAACATACCTAGGAAGTGAGAAAGCCAGAGTTAATAACTTTACATGTTTACTTTGTCCAGGTTCCCCACCACCACCACCACCAAGTGTATAAAGGACTCATGCTTAGATATTTGGTTTTCTTTTTTATGTTAATTCCATATCAGCATCAAGTTGCTCAAGATTGGGGTATGACATCCCATAATGGACTGCCAAAGTTGTTAAGGGCCCTGATATTCTATACCCTGCGGCCTCCAAGCATCTCTCTCTACCTGTGCATTATAAGATAACAACCTTGCAGGATCAATTTTGGTGTGGAAAATAGGTTCCCTGAAGAGCGGGGCACCCCAGTAGCAGGAGTCCAGGTCTCCCAATTACTGTGTCTGACTCCTTTCCCCTTGAAGGGCAGAGTGCTGAACAGACATACTATGTGTGTATTTTTAGATGGTTTAAAAAGGATGAGGACAGGTTTGAGATAGCTTACCTTAATTAGTCCTGTTCCATCCCCCTTTCATGTATTTCTATCCCCTAATTATGCTGCATGCACCCCCAGGAGAATAAGCCAGAGCCCAGAGATTAATACAAAGCCACGGGAGGAAGGCAAAGACCCTTTGCGAGCTTAGACACATTGGCAAACCTACTCCGATAGGCTTTGGATGCTAATATTTTGATACATTCATCAATTCCTCGGCATCTGTGGCAGGCAATATTTACACTTTTCAAGCTCCACCAGGAGCAAGTGCTCCTATTACTCCTATTAGTCCACTCAATTTTCCACCTGAAGTACCACATTAGTTTAGCTGGGGGTTTGACATCTATTTTTCAGGGGGTTCTGCCTTTTAATCACGAGTTTTATTTAATTGTATATTCTCCTTCTCTCAAAGAATATGCTAGGCAATCTGTTATGCATTGTCAATCAGGTCCGATTCACTTGGCTGCCCTCCTCGTGTTTATTATCTCGGGGCCGATAAGAAAGCATTTCTGAGTGTGCATCTGGGTGTGTTGAAGTGTAATTGTTTATCTGTTCCACGGCAACTTTATTTAGACTGGAACACACTGTGATGCCCTCACAAGTACAGGAATGTTGTACAGATTGTATGTAAGCACATGCTTTCAGGGAAATGATTAGCATTTTTCACAAGGGTGTGTTATTCAGAGCTCTCCGTCTTGCCACTGTCGCAATAGACAGAGACAGTGTGTGTGTTTTACACACAGCAGCTGAAAACATCTTTAAATCTCTTTTGCACACTTCATATGCCTGAATGAGATCAGTTTGGGATAGAAAGTTTCATATTTTTTTTGTAGAAATGCTTTATTGAAATTTTCATATTACATATATAACATATACTGTATTCTGTACATCATCTTACATATACAAAAATCTCAACCATATAAACAAAAACCTTACACTGTTAAGATATTTACAGAAATTAAATTAAAGTTGTATTTTGATATCTCTCATATTCTTGTCTATTTGTTAACATAAATTAAATAGAAAGAATAAAGTTATACTTCCTGTCATTTCCCGATACATATTCTCTTTCTAACAGTGAATGTGCATATCAGTATTAGCTTGCTCTTTGTATTTTTTCTAATACCTACAGGACCGCCTCTCCTGGTATGCCCCACGTAGGACCTTAAGGTCCACAAACAATAATATTCTGGAGATCCCGAGTCATAAGATGGCTAGATGGGCCTCTACTAGAGCCAGGGCCTTTTCAGTACTGGCCCCAACCTGGTGGAACGCTCTTTCCCAGGAGCGTCATCTTTCCGCAGGGCCTGCAGGACAGAGCTGATCCGCCTGGCCTTTGGGTTAGACTCAGCCTGACTCCTGTGTTTTCCTCCCTCATGGCTTGGATTTATGGACTACTTGAAATGAGGCTGCACTTTAAATTTTAATACTGTATTTTAATCTGTATTTTAATTAATTGTTTTTATGTTTTATTGTAATTTTGTTGGTGTCAGCCACCCTGAGCCCGGTTTTTGACTGGGGAGGGCGGGGTATAAATAAAATATTATTATTATTATTATTATTATTATTATTATTACTAATACATTCTTACAACAATTTGTGTCTTTTATCATTTTTCTCATCTATATCTTTAGGGTCAATTGAATGCTGCCATAGACATTATACTGCTGTTGTGCTTTTGTAGATATCTCCTATACTTATCCCACTTCTGAACAAATATTTGCCTTGAATTGCTGTTAGTCAATTGTGCCATTTCTACATATTCCTGAAGCTTGCTTTGCCAGTGCTTAACAGAACTGAATATGATCAGTTTGGGATAGAAAGTTTCATATGCGGTATAGCTGCCATAAGGTCAGCCTTCCAGATTTTGTGGGACAGCAACCTGCCCTGACACATGGCATAAGTTTTTGAATCAGTGTATTATATACACCTACACATCCATTGCCAAAATCAAAACAAACACCCAAAAACTTCTAAAATGTGAGGAAAACCTGTTTCCAGTTTCATGCAGTTTTCTTCCACTCCCTCAAAGAAAATCAAGTTAACTTTTCACTATCAAAATCACCTTTCCCCTTCTAAATTAAAAGAATAAAGTATTCTTACCCACAGACAAAAAAGAAAAAGATTGTTTCATTTGAGTCAGGTCACAGCAGAACATATTTGCAGTACATACCTTGTTCCTAAAAAAGTGAAGCAATAATCTCTGCATCACACCAGTTTAATCATAACCAGCCTCTGTTATGTTGCCTGAGATTTGAGAGAATATCTTTCCGGGTTTGGGGAAGGATCAGAAGTCATAACCAGAGAGGCACAGAACCCAAACTTTTCATTTTAGAAATTCACTGACAAACTCACAGGGATGCTTTAGCTGAGATTCCTGCCTTGCAGAGGGCTGGACTAGATGATGCTTGGGGTCCCTTCCAACTCTAAGATTCTATTATTCTAAGTAAGCTAGAAATAATAGTGACAGCATTTTTCTCTGTATTTGAGGTATGCTCTGAGTTTAAGCTCAGGAACAGCTTGTTGGAAACAAATCCACACACCTTTCCTGGAAATACTCTGCAAAATAGTCTGGAATTGCATGTGGCTCAGATCTATCTGCTCTGCCCCCAGCCAGTAGCTGCTGCTGCTTTTAATGAGTGAATGTCGGGAAATGGTTAATACAGGTTGTTGCAACACACACACAAGCCACCCACTATTTCTCCTCCAAATAAATGAATGAATAAATACAAAACAAAACAAAACAAGGCTCCTCAAAGTAAGAAAAGCTCCCTTTTGCTACCTATGGGGAATCCCAGCCTTCAAGTAAACACCTCTGAGCATGCTATAGTTTAAAGCTACATGGGTCTATTCTTGAAGCAGTCCTAATTTCTCCCATATCTGCTATAGTGGCTGTGCTGGATAGGCTTCATAACATCAGGTGGAGTAGGAGCCTTCCTAACAGGGCTACAATTCAGGTAGCCCATTTAATCCCGTGCCTTTTTCTGCTTAGAGACGCATAGGAGAGACCTCTTTCACATACCTCTGCTTTTAGATTGGGATTGGCTGAGTGGTGCAGAGAGATGATTGGCAAGAGAAGAGGAGATTAACAGAAATGCCTCTGTAACTTTGAATAAATATAAAATGTATGCGGGGCAGGAAAGAGTATGTCACTTTGAGAGTTTAGGGAGAATTTTAAAAAAATAATAAATGACATTTTCTGTGGGACGGCTGTGCCCCATTAGTCCCAGTGAACCAGTCTCCACTATCTGATGGGCCACAGGTTAACTACCCCTTCTCTAACTGAAAGGCTGTCTGGCCAAGTCTGGTTTAAAGAGCCATGAGGAAGACCAGAAGTATCAGGTTACCTGGTTACAGTCTTTCCTACTATGATGAGTTATAATCCGTTTCTATTTAAATTATAGTAATTATTTCTGAGTGTGCATCAATGCTTATCATGTGATATGGAAATTACATGGAATTTGATATGAAATTATATACATTATCATACGGAAGTTTTATGGAAAATTGTGCCCTCTTTTTTTACGATGAATTTCCTCTTTTTGACGTTGCGTAATTGGCCATCTTTTCCGCTGGTCTCGGGAACCTTTACAATCCTCTTGGGGCTATGGGTTCTTTGCTATGGGCCCAAAGAATGACTTGGACTGAAAATAAGCCTGACTGAGAACTCTCTGTGCACTGGATCTAGCTGCATCCCCGATCCTGAACCAAATCAAGGCTGATTTGGCTGAATCAGGTTGAGACTGCTGCAAATTGTCCTAGGTTAGATTGGGTACTCCCAGAATGGTCCAGTCTGTCAAAAGAGGGAGGCAGTGTGGCACCAAGGAAGTGGGAGGGTGAGATGTGCAGGCTGCATGCATTCCTTTATTTTGTTAACACAGGGGGTGATGGACATGTTCATTTGGGGACCCTGTGTGAAACTTCCACCAAATGGTCACCCCAACAAAGGATCTTTAGCTGTAATTAAAGACAGATGTGATGGGCCCATGAGTACTCACCTGGTGCTTCTCTCTGAATATGGCCCTGAAGGTAAGACTGGAAACACCATAATATGGTGATTTGATACCCATTCCACTGAATCAGTCCTGAAATATAGTCTATGGTATCAAAAGTAGCTGAGAAATTAAGCAGAAGTAACAGGGTCACTTTTTAAGATGCTGTCTAGGTTTGTTGCTGCTGTCTAAGCAATGGCAAACATAGACATCATCTTAAAAAGCAGAGACATCACCTTGCCGACAAAGGTCCATATAGTTAAAGCTATGGTTTTCCCAGTAGTGATGTATGGAAGTGAGAGCTGGACCATAAAGAAGGCTGATCGCCGAAGAATTGATGCTTTTGAATTATGGTGCTGGAGCAGAGTCCCATGGAAAAAGATCAAACCTATCCATTCTGAAGGAAATCAGCCCTGAGTGCTCACTGGAAGGACAGATCCTGAAACTGAGGCTCCAATACTTTGGCCACCTCATGAGAAGAGAAGACTCCCTGGAAAAGACCCTGATGTTGGGAAAGATTGAGGGCACAAGGAGAAGGGGACGACAAAGGACGAGATGGTTGGACAGTGTTCTCAAAGCCACCAACATGAGTCTGACCAAACTGCGGGAGGCAGTGGAAGACAGGAGTGCCTGGTATGCTCTGGTCCATCGGGTGACGAAGAGTCGGACACAGCTAAATGACTAAACAACAACAACAACAAGGTCATACTTCCCCTATCTCTCTCTCTCTCATGATAAAAACCACCCATCAGGGCAACCAAGGCTGATTCAGTTCTGAAACCAGATCTGAACTTGCTAAGCAAGAGATGCCTGCTTAGGGTCAGTCAGACATTAGGAGATATAATATTTGGGCCAATCCGAGACACATTGGCACCCGAGACGAACCACAAAATGGTGCACCCTCCCCACTGGAGAAGAAGGGAAGGAGTGAAGATTAACATCAGGAACTAAGGGAGAATAAAGATCTACATCAGGACCTGTTGCCTAAGGTGGTCACTGCATCTTGCCTCCTGAGTGCCTGTCTTATATTACTATTCTTCTCCATGTGCCCTTCTGTTTACTGAAGAAAGTTTATACCTGGCCTTTCAATATGAATTCATAGACGTGTTCATGAAGCCTCTTACCATCCTAAGAGCAAAAATTACGAGAGGTTGATTAATGATCTGAGCACCTGAAAAACTGTAGTTACCCCCCCCCCCTTGCTCTTTCTTATGTTTGCCAAACAGTCAGTAGTACCCTGTAGCCAGAATTGTATAATACCTGCTCAGGTTTTTTTATTTAACAGAAAGGGCTACAAAGCAAACTGGAATCCAGTGGGAAAGCTCTGGAAACAGAGTGGTTAATAAAAAAACCCCAAGCCAATAAATCATGCAATATGCATGGAGTTAAACAGAGAACGCCAAGTAGCTTTAAAAAAATAAACAAATTGTAGCAATATAATATGTGAGCATGCGGCTAATTCCTCCTAATTTCTCCTGGCACCTCATAAAATGTTCAAAAAGTACCAGATTCACCTCCAAAAGCCACGGCCCCAATTGTGTCTTGGCCATGACCAACATAACCCAAAGAACCTACATAAGAGCTGGCTGGATCATCTAGTCCAGCATCCTGTTCTCACAGCAACCAGACAGATGCCTATGGGAAACCTACAAGAAGGAGCTGATTTCAGCATTACTCCCCCCAAGTGCGATTCCCAGGAACTGGTATCCAGATGCATATCAGCTCCCATACTGGAGGTAGAACATAGCCATTATGGGTAGCCACTGATAGCTTTCCCTTCCCTTGACTCCCCTAACTTTACCTTGACTTGGGACTGTCTGAGTTTTTTGCTATATTCTCATTATGATATTTATATGTTGGTCCACAAGTTCCATTTGATAGAATGGAAGATATTTGACACGGTTTACCCAAAAACAAGGTAAAAATCAATGAAGGAGCACTAGAAGATTCACACTGCAAGTAGATGAATGCATTGTTATGTCCTTTTTTTTCTTTTTTCTTTACAATAATATTGATGGAAGATACAATGCTTCTTCTCCTCCTGTGTGCCTCCAGGGACTCTGGGGTGTGGGAGAATCCCCCAGAACACTGCACAGGGGGAAGAGAGGGGAGATGGTTCCATCTGGCCAGCAGAAAATAATATTGATGGAAGATACAATGCTGGTTGGCAGTTGGGTTGGAAGGAGGTGTACCTTCACCAATCCCTGCCAACTTCTGCCTGCAGATGGATGGACCATCACTCTTCCAGCATGGAGCTCCCTCTTCTGTTTGCCAAACATACAGACATTTGGCAGTGATACCTGCAGGTTGTCTATTAGAAAGCCCTGAGATGGATCATTCTGGGGGTAGCGGTGGCCTGTACAGGCCTAAGATCGATTGGGTCTTGAGCCAGCTCCACTGCCATCATGCGATGCCATCAGGCCCAATCTGGGTCCAATTGCTGTACCAGCTCCAGGCTTACAGAACAATTTGCATCTCCCTCCCCACATCTTTGGCCCTGGCCATTGTGTGCAGCAGGTCTGCAGATGCAGTGGTAGTCCCATTGCTCTATTAAGCCCTACTTGGCAGTAACCAGGAGTTTCTTACTATCTCTTGATAGATTCTTTGTATTCCGTGATCACATTCTTCCTTGCAGATCAGAAAAAGAGTAACAAGAATACATTAACTTTATTAGGGCTTTTTTCTTTTCTTTAAAAAGCTAATATTTAAATGGATATTGCATTGGTTTTGAAGAATTAGCAAATCTTTTTCACTTAAAAATGAGTTGCAGGTGTGGAATTTACTAAGATGCAATACCAAACATCAAGTATAGTGACTTTTAAAAATGAATTTGTTGCATTTGTATCATACCTTGCTTTGTCAAAGGCCAAAACCAGTTGTTTGAGTTCAGGCTGATCTTCTGCATGAGAGCATTCTTACAAAACACTAACTACTATAGAGCTTTTCATTGGTGATGGCAGTTCCTGGAAGATAAGAGTCATCGAAGATCTTGAAATACCGGTAGCAGTTACTTTGAATACCTGCAGGTCAGAGTTCAGGGAGCACACCCATCTTTCTAAAGCCCCCAGATGCAGGACCAGAGACCATGAAAGGTAGGAGAAGGAGGTGGAGGAGGGTTGAGCAAAGAGGGGAGTCATGGGGCAATTGACGGTTTTGACAGGACAGTGGCCTGCTCCATTCTGTGAGGAGCGAGAACTCCTCACAAGTCATATCCTACCCAAAACTAAAGGCCTACTGATGAACAAGACAAAGGAAGTAGGGAATGGGTGTGCCTGATCCACCACTGAGCAGAGGGTTGGACTAGATCCCTCACAGCTCTAAAATTAATGAAAACAATACTTACACATTCAGAACTAGAAAAGGTCTGAGTCGTGGACAGATCCATGCAAGTCTCCTTTCTAGTCTCTGGGCATTTTGGATTTGATATATTTTTCTGTCAGACTCAAGGATGGCAGCATGCCAAAAGAAGGCAATTTGGTGTCCATCACAGCATATAAAACGAAGCCTGAACTTCAGGTTTCAGATGCCACTTTACATGAGCATTACTAGGGAAGGAATGAAATGCGGCAAAATGGAGGCCATAACGAAATGTTACTGACAGATGTCATCACTGCAGTAAGAGCACGTGATCAGCTCTCCCCAAGTAGATGGATGGTCCATCTAGTTCATTATCTTGTCTGTGACAATGATCAATGTCAGTTGTTTCAGGGGGGTGGAAAGCATAAATACCAAAAGGCCTTAGCTATACAGAAGGGCCATCAGAGAGATGGATTCCTGACCCTAGGCTAATGATCAGCAAATGCCAAGCAACAGAAGGGGAAGAACAGCACAATTGTATGTCTGATGCTGAAAATAAGAGAACAAAGGTGTACAATCAATCTCTGTTGCTATCTTGCTTCCTTCCCACCCAGCCCCAGTATTGTTTCAAAGTACTGGGGTATAGTATGAGTTCACAAGATGGAACTTGAAGATTTAGATACCGATCCCTTACTGCTCAATTCATAAACTAGTTCAGCCAGTAATCCAAGCATTTTGACTTCTTGACCTTAATAATTGGTCCCAGTCCAGAGGACATTTGGGTGAGCAAAGGGCTGCTTTTCTTTTATTTTCTTTTGAGGAAAAGTTCTCCCCTTTGTATTACTTTGAAGTTCTGTTTGGACTCTGATGAGTTTGAAGACAAAAAGCTGGAGGAATTGCAAAAGCAAACCCAAACCTGATGCATGAATGCAGTTCTTTCTGGTGATATTAATAGGGCTGACTCATTGAGTGGGAGAGCACTGTTGACCTACTGGCCAGTGTCTGCACAGCTCCTATGAGATAGCTGTTCTGGGTATTTTGATTTATTGAGCCAAATGCTACTAGGCTACTAGGGTGGGTGGAGAAATTCGGTTCAGTTTTGATTTTACTGTGACCTGGCCTAGTCCGCACCTTCTGAAAGAATATGGGAACTGAAAAACAGCTATCCTTTAAAATTTACGCTTCTTGGAATTTTGTGATGCCGTCCCCCAACCAAATAATGTGTACAATAATGTGTATGTGAGGGGAAAGTGTGGATAAAAGTCTTACATTAGTGAAACTATCATACAAAAATGCATTATATTAGGGGGAAACACCGAGATGTGCATACAAATAAAATGAAATTTGCATTAAAGGCTGACAAATTTTCATGAGAACTTTAAAAAAAAAAAGTAAACTAATGCAGACATGTGGAGAATTGAATTTCAGACTGGAAAAAAATGCCTGGGACTGCAAAAGCTCAGAGGAGTTTGCCAAGCATGCACTGTGTTTGGATCAGTGTGCTGTGCAGGCCATTCTCCCAGTATAATCAGAATGTGGGTTGCTTCACATTCCCTTTCCATATCAACAAAACGTTGAGTCCTTTCAAGGAATGGTCATATACTTTCACCAATTTTGGGAAAAACCTGAATTTTCCACATTTTAAATCAGTGTATAGACTCCAATTGGTCAAGCAAAGGTGCCGGCGAAACAAAAGTTGGGTGATTTTTGCTAACCTGACACCCCTTTGAAGACCTCAGTGACCCCAGAAAATCTATTATGCCACAACCCTCCATGGGAGATTTTAAGAGGGGTGGGGTCAGTGAGGTGGGAAGGGGAATGAGCAAAAAATTATCTCCACTATTCTTCCATTAGTGGTCTACTGGATCAAATGTTATTGTACTAAGGCAAGGACACCAACTGGATACAGCCCAGCATAATATGCAACAAATACATTTGTTAATGCCATTTGTATGGTTCTGCATTTGTTTTGGCTATACGTTTGTCTTGAAAAGCTTCAGGGACATGGAATTATCAGACAGAAATACATTGGTTGGCCTTAATTATTCAGCAACTGCTGCCATTTTTCATAATCCGTTAGTCTTTATGGTGTTATTAAATGTGTATTATTGATGAAATGTTTAATTGAAACAGTGGAACTATGCAAGTTGTTCCCTCAGCAATTACTCTTAAGTAAATTCTCCCTATGTTGGCTAAAATCTTAGGGGAACAAATTGTGCCATCCAATTATCAAGAGAAGAAATACTTGCAATTTTAAAACTCGCTTTTGGTCTTACTTTGGTGCACCCTCTATAGTTTTAATAAGAAGACTCTTTTTTATTTTGATTTTAAATGTCTTGTTAACAGTGTGGGAGTTATAAACACTATAATAATTCCCCCCACTTTCATGTTTAAAAATAATATGCCCTCTAAACATTTACATTCAAGATTTGTTTTTCTTCAGATGTGTAAATAACACATAGTAATTTGCATCTCATGCATAAATCTCACTCCTGTTGAATACAGATTCCCCACCACCACCACCTCATATTTATGGCAATTTAGCGGGCTAATTTTTCCAAGGAGAATTTGAGGGAGGGGGCTGTTACTTGTGGCTGAAAACATAATCTCTTCCTGCAGTTTTCTTCCACTGAGTATTAAGCAGCTCAGAGCTGATTACCAGATCTTTCATTTGCAGTTTCACTGCAAGTGTTTTACACTTTAATTTTTCTCAGATAAAACCACCCGAAATATTTCTTGTTTATACACATGTGTAGTTCAGTTCAGGCAAATTTCCCCTTTCATAGGGACTACTCATATTCACAGAACGTCTGCCTCGCTGTTCCTATCCCACTACAAGTCGCTTGCGGTCACTGTCCTTAAAGCAGGTAGTGCTGACATCAACAATTGGCTGTCAGTTCATTTCTGGGCACAATTCTAATTGCTCCTGTTAGTGCCCCTAAATGACTGAGACTCTAAATATCTGAAAGACCACCTCCTTCCCTACAGAACCTCCTGGGTTTTAAGACAAGCAGAGGGTGCCCTTTTGGTAGTTCCATCTCTCTCAGAAGTTCTGGATGGTAGTGGCCTGGGAGATCACATTCTCTGTATCAACCCCTAAACTGTGGAATTCCTTCCTGGATCTGTTTTCTTCACTACACAGCTTTCGATGAATGCTTTAGATGCACCTCTTTACCCTGATCTCAGGACCCACCCCATTCCTGTAACTGTGATTTAACTGCTTTTTTGATCCTGGATTTTAAATTATTGTGACTCAGCCTGGGACTTGCAGATGAAGAGCATGTAATAAATTTACTGGGCTGCTGCTGCTACTACTGCTACTACTAAGTCATGCAATATCCATATGGCTGTTTCAATATCCAGGCAGTGACATTTTCTTTTTCACTGAATATAACATTGGCACAATTTTGCTGTTAAGTTAGCATAGTCTATGTGACTGATACAATCCTATGCATGTTTACTTGGGAGTAAACTTGTAAAACACACACACAATTAAAAAGGGGGCCAACTAACTAGGGTATTTTTCCTTGAATTTAAATTTAAAAACAAACAAAAAGAAGTCATTAAAAAAACCTACAGGTCGACTTCCGCTTCAGCGCCATTGTAATCCTAGGGGAAAACTCGGAGCTCCGAGATTCCCTGCCTGGCGGAGGGAAGGGGGGGCGTGAGAGCGACACAAACCCCCGAGAAGAAACTCCAGATTGAGCTTTCTGGAGACGTGGTCTCAGCAGAGCCCAATTCTGTCTCCTTGCCCCCCCTCGAAGCCTCCATTCCGGTGTTATTTCTATTTCAAGCATTACCAATTGTTGATAACGTTGGTTGTTTTAAAGAATGGCAAAAGGTACTATCAAAATTTATCTGGCAAGGGAAAAACCCAAGAATCAAGTATAAACTTTTAACGGATGTTAAAGAAAGTGGAGATTTTTCCCTGCCAGATTTGAAGTTATACTTTGAAGCAGCAGCCTTTTGCTGGTTAAGAGAATGGTTTCTGTTAGACAATGATGATATACTTGATTTGGAAGGACATGATAATGCATTTGGATGGCATGCATATCTATGGTATGACAAAGTTGAGGTTCATAAAGGTTTTAAAAGTCATATAATTAGAAAATCCTTGTATAATGTATGGAATAGGTACAAAGATCTGTTAGAACCAAAAACACCCAGGTGGATTTCACCAGCAGAAGCTAAAACACAAAAAAGATTGAATATGTCAACAAAGTGGTTGAAATATAATGATATTCTGGTTGAGGAAGGTGATCAGATGAAGTTAAAATCAAATGAGGAGCTGAAGAGCAAGGTAAATGATTGGTTACAATATTATCAAATTAATGAAATGGATAAAATGGATAAAAAAGTTGGTTTTCAAATGAAAAAGTCCAAATTGGAAACAGAATTGTTAGAATCAAAAAGTAAGAATTTGTCAAAAATGTATGATTTATTGTTGGAATGGCATACAAAAGATGAGCAAACAAAATGTGTAATGATTAAATGGGCTAATGATGTAGTGCATAACAACATGGTGGAAGATTGGGAAAGGTTACGGAAGTATAATATGAAATTTACTGCGTGTACAGTGCTAAAAGAAAATTTGATGAAAATGATGTATAGATGGTATCTGACTCTGGTAAAGTTAGCTAAGATTTATCATAAACAATGTTGGAAATGTAAGAATCAAGAAGGAACTTCCTTCCACATTTGGTGGACGTGCCCCCAAGTGAGAGACTTCTGGGAAAAGATTTATAATGAACTGAAAAAAGTGTTGAAAAACACCTTTGCCAAGAAACCAGAAGCTTTCTTACTTGGGATAACGGGAGATGAAATACCTAGGAAGGATGTTACTTTTTTTTTGTATGCCACAACAGCTGCAAGAATTCTACTTACAAAGAATTGGAAGAATGAAGAACTACTAACAGTGGATGAATGGCAGAAGAAGCTGATAGAATTTATGGAACTCTCTGAGTTGACCGGGAGACTCCGGGATCGGAGTGAAGCAGCAGTGGAAGAAGATTGGAAGAAATTTAAAATTTATTTAAAGAATAAGCGTAAAATAGATTAGAATCAGTGGAAGTGAGGGAGATACGAAGAGGTTGTAGATAATACAATGGTGTGAAATAAGTATTGTTAGAAGATAATGATAATTTAATTAAGAAGTAAGATATAGATAGAGTGTAAAAGGATAAGATGTAAAAGATAGAGAAATAAGGTAATTTTAAAGTAATAGAGTTTATATAAGATTTAGAGTTTACTAAGGATGATATGTAAAGAATCGCAGAAGGAGGTGGAATGAGGAAGTCAATAGATTAGAAATAAGGGTTATAAGTTAGAATTTTTGTTTTTGTATTTTTTGTGTTTTGTATTTTTTGTGTTTTGTATTTTTGTATGTTTTTGTTGTTTGAAAAAATCTTTAATAAATACATTTAAAATAAATAATAATAATAATAAAACCTACAGGTGATATGCCACGTCTCAGAAGAGACATTTCCATTTTTCACACAGCTGGCGATGCATCTTTTAAGCACACATGTTCATCATCTAGAAGTAAAGAAAATATGCTTTTTTGCTTCAGCAATATTGTTCTTACATGCATCCAAATTTAACCAATTAACAGTGCAAACATTTACACATCCCCTCAGAAGTAAATCCCAGTTTAAACAGGGCTCGCTCACAAGTAAGTAGTTCTAGGATTGCAGCCCAAGATTCAATCCTATACATATTTAACTGGGAGCAAGTCCCATTGAACTCAATGAGACTAATTTCTGAGCGGATGTGCAGAAGATTACACTGCATGATTTCTTTAATGTGGCATCAACACTGCTACTTGGAAATTAGTACTACCGCTGTATTCAATGGCACATACAGTACTCCTTGGTAAGCACAGGACTGCAGGACAAATGTCTTAATAAAAAGCAATTGTGAAAGTGGGAACAAGACCAGCATTGATATGAGTGGTTAACTGCAATGCATATCTGTTTCAAATTGTGATGATAGTTGTGTTTTATCTATAAGGTTATTTTCTATGATGATGATTATGCTCAAATAATTCTTTTCTTTTGCAAACAGTTGACTTTAAAATAGGGCAAGATTTTGTATAGGTGGCATTGATTGTAAGACTTTCTTTTCTGCTGTTAGAAATCTCCAAGACAAAGAACTGAAATAGCCATAGACAATTGCTATAATTTTCTATAGACCGATTCTCACTGAAGTCATTCTGAAAATCACCGTTTCTCAATACGGTAATTTCTAAACAGTATTCCACCCTTGATCCCTCTGCCATAATGATTAATTTGCCTCTGACTATATGCATGATTGAAATTCCCAAAGGTCTTAAAACTTTCTGTTCAGTCACTGGTGTTTTGTGACAGTTGCCTGGTTAAACTAGAGGCATGATTCCAGGACTGAATTTCACTTCTATGAATGTTCTAGAGTGGAAAGTGCACACATTTCAAAAATTGAAACATGTTCAGAATGTTTAAATTCTGAACCTTTTAATTTTGCTTTTAAAACAATGGACAGGTTCTTTGGAGGGGAAACAAATCATAAAGATTCTTTCTTTTAAAGTTTGATAAAATAATGTTTCCTTTTTTTGTAAATTACAAAATAATCATTATGTACTGAAAATAAAAGAATAGCCACTTGAACAATACCATCCTTCAGAATATATTTTAATGCTTTCTTGAAGTAAGAGTATTTAGAATCAATTTCAATATTTTTCCATCTTACAACTTACATTACCATCAACTTCTCTAATCGGGAAAGCTGATTTTAAAAAAGAAAAAGAAAATAGCAACATATATATTCAATTTTGGGTAGCACAATAAAGCTGGTTTCACTGATAAATTCACTAGATGTTAATTGCAAGGTAAGAACAAAGGGGGAGAATAAAATCTCCCCTTCCATCTGCGTACTGTAAATAAATGAGCAAATGAAAAAAGTTTGTTTCTTTTTCCTTCCTTCTTTTGTAAACAAGAGATAAGGCATAAGTGTGCTGTCTGACATAAGCATAATAAAAGTTAATTTGGGGGCTAAACTAAATTTGGGGGCGCTGGGCGGATCTTTGCACCCCAGCGGTGCATATGCTAAAGACTTCAGCAGGAGGGAGTCACGGCATCACATGGTTCTGAAATCAATGTTAGAATAAACAGAATGGATGCAGGGTTATCACAAGCCTGATATTGTGGGCCACACTGACCCACCTCTGTCATCTGGCTCTGGCCGTTAATCATTAATGCCACTGCTGTTTGTCAGCTGACCTTAACCCCCTTTTGTATTTCACAGCGCATTATTCTGGGTATCCCCTGTTTAAATCCTTCTGGACGTCCTTTGCAAATATGCTGCTACAAAGAATTGCCTCTCTCTCTATTCAAGGTGGTCTTTTATTGTACAGATATTTTATGTCATGCTACCAGGTGTCCGGGCAGCGTTTGCTTGAAATATATATCTTCCAGTTAAAAGTCTATTAAAAAATGTGTGTGTGTGCTTTTTCGAAAGCTATACTGAGCATCTTAGCCGCATTCCCCCGTTGACTGTTTTATTTTCTGCAGATAAAAATGCAGGCGGCTTTTCTTTTCAATCCAATTTCATCCGAAGGAGCAAAGAACCTCACATATGGACACAGAGGTTTTCATCTCCCCCCTCTGTTTGCTGCAGTTTCTGCTAGTAGATCACGTCCCTATTATACATGTGCTTGTCAGCCACCAACTCTGCAGGCAGAGGTGAAACTGGGCATGGAGTAGAACACAATTTTCTTTTGCTCAGACAGGAGGAGATGACGGATAACATGATCCTGACCTCTGAAAGTCATGGACAGCTTGCAGGGATGGTAACATGAGCCGGGGCCTCTGGCGATCATATCATAATAACACATGCTGGTTTTGTAGCAAAGGCATAGTTTAAGTGGTGGTGGCAAGGGAGAGGGGGGGGGGATTGATGCTAAATTAAACTGGCTTTGAACTTTTTCAGACCCAGAAATGTATTATTCAGCAGGAATGTGGGTGATGCATTGAGAGCGTGGGAGGGTCATATTCTCATTAATCATCCAGAGGACCAAAAAAATAAGGGTGGGGGACGGAAATTATTTTGAGACAGGATTTGAGAGCTAAGGACTTGTGGGAGGAAAGGAAGAACTCAGAATAGATTGGTGGGGTGTTTTGTGTGTGTGTGTGTGTGTGTGTGTGTGAATTATGCTATGCCACAAAATCTGAGATGGCCTCCAGGTTGTTTGGTCACACTGACGTGGTACTGGCATGGTTTGATTCCTGGTATCAGCTCTTAATTTGAAACTAAGTAAGTTACCATGGGGTCCAAATAATAGGTTGCTGATCAATCCTTCAAAGCTAAGGGACTCTCTGGACCGATGATGGGAAATGAATTTAGAGAGGAGGCAGAGGCTGGAAAAATATGAAGGGCAGAAGCAGAGCTCACTGTTCCGTAGAACTGAAAGTATTGGAATAAGCAACATATTTTCCAAACAGGTAATGACTCTTACAATAAAAATAAAAATATGGGGATATGGTGCCTGGTGTACATATATCCAGTTCTTTTTTTTCCCTAAAAAAACATGTTAGAGGTACTCTCATTTTCCTACTCATATTGAAATACTGCCCCTCAATGAGGCCAAACCTAGATTCACAAAATGTTTAGGGGTATGCGCCTCCCTGCATCTCCCCAGAAAAATGCACTGTGTATATCCACCTCTGAAGCTCAGCAGATCTGGACATAGGAGATGACTTGGAAACTATGTATGGAAGGGGTGGAAGGCAAGGCTAAATAAATTTGTTGTTTACAAAGTAGTACTGTATGTGTCTACTGAATTTATAAATCATTACTGTTTTTCATCAGTTTTCATAGCTGCATTATCTCAGTGCTTCTAAAATATCAGTTATCAGCAAACCACTGTATAACTTTGCATGATGCCTAGAGAACTTGTTTTATGATGTGCCTAAAAATACAACAAAGCTTATTTCATATTCAAAACAATTGTGTGTGTGTGTGTGTGAGAGAGAGAGAGAGAGAGAGAGAGAGGTTTGTGTTTTTTTACAGACGGAGAACACAAGAAGTCTTACGTATATACAGCATTGTGCCCCCAAAAGAACCATGATCTGGGTCTGTAATCACAATCTTTTTTCTGGACTGAGTGGCTGCTGTCAACCTAAAAACACATTGCAAAACTTTTACTACTGGCAAACTAAGACCAGTACTTCACTATCTCATTTCATATCCTCCATAAGCCATCCATGTCGGTGGCCATTGCTACTTTTTGAGGGAGAAAATTCAAGTACATATAAATATCTGTCAACTAAATCAATAAATCACTGTGTTTCATATACAAGCCCGTCTTAACCACATCGAGCGCCGTGGCGCAAAAGTCCCTCCACCACCGCCCCCCCAACTCACCGTGGACGCAGAGGAGGGACATGGCATGGGCGGGCCGGGCGCTGAGGGTGGGCTGGGCTCAGGGGCGCCACAGCGGGTGGGCCGGGCTGCCTGGTTGTCCTCCGAGGTGCCAGCGCCACCTCCTTCTGCGCGGAGGCCTCTGCTGAGGGGCGGTGCGGTGCAGCGCAGTGCCTGGCCTCTTGTCCTCCTCATGCCCCCGACCCGACCTGCCAGGCTGAGGCCGGGACTCGAATCCGCGGCGGGCGGGCAGGAGGGAGGCAAGGAGCAGGGCGGCCGGCCGGGCAGCCGGGCTGTCTGTCGGGCGCAATGTGGCGCCCCCTGGTGGCCCAGCGCCCTGGCGCATTGCGCCACCCAGCCTTGCCTTAGGGCCGGCCCTGTTCATATATAGATTGCTATCTCTGTCAAATTCTGAAAAGGCAAAGGATGGCTATTGTACCAATCTGCCTTTTGAGCGGATCTTTCAGGAAACACCCTGATTCCTCACCCCCCTCCTCTTGCCATTGCTCACTTTATCCTCTCTCAGTCCATATATCTGAGAGAGGATAAAGTTGTGTATATACAAGTTGTGAGGGAAATTTGTAAGAATTCTAATTCATCTTCAAGCCTTCTTCTAAAAGGATTGCTATAGATGTCCCAAATGGGCACGGAGTATAGTAAATGGAAGAAATTAATTAGCAACTCTAGAAATAGGGGAAAGAATAGACCCAGTGCATGCTGTATGCTTTAAGATTGTTCTACCCTAAGAGTGCCTTCAGAAAACGCAGCCCACATTTATGCATTCAGAATCTTATGCTGATCCAGGCTTTATTGACATAGCAAATCTTCCCTGTGAATTTATACGTGCTCATTTTGAAGGAAGGCTTGTATGGTTCTGTTTACTTAAGGGCCTTTCCCCTACAGAGATGTAGTACATTCTGTCTGAAACCTTTCCATGACACCATCTCTAGAGGCACGTGCTGTACTTATAATATATTGCACTTTATCAATGGATTCTTGCAATGCATGTGACAGATGCTATATATAACTCTAGGTTATGCTTACAAGTTTGACCTATCTGCTAATAGATAGGAAGAAAGGCCTGGATTGGTATGGAAGAATGGAACGTTCGGGGATTCATTTAGACCCACTTTGTATTTTGATCCTATTTTTTAATAATAGTAGACAGGGATTTCCATTTTCCCCAACATGCAGAATTCAATGGGTATAACATTTCCCATGCATATAATGCTAGGAAAGCTGTACATGTTGAAATCCTCAATGACTCCTAGCTACGGTATTAAAGGCGCAGAGCCTCAGCCAGTGGGGGGAAGGTAGCTGGCGTGTTATGCTCTGCTGAAAATATTGATTGATCAGGGGCATGAAGAACTCATTCCTTTGGACACATGCTGATTTATTTAGGTGTGACCTAATCACAGAACTGATGCTGAGTAAGACATGTTTTTCTCTTGTAGGAGAAAAAAAAGGGACAGTTGTGGCACCTCAAACACTAGTAAGGATATTATGATGTCAGCTTTTGTGGACTGAAGGCCATGTATGTTGCATTCTGGGATAGCATGGAATATTCCAGCCATTACCATTAATGTACACTGGTGCTGCTGTAGAAGGCATATTATGGACACCAGTCTCTGGGCATAAAGTTGGTCATTTGATGTTTCAAATCTTCTGTAACTCTGCACAGCACCACCCACAGAAGTTGTCCTTTGAAGTATCCTTTAGAGCCAGCTGTTGCATTCGGGAGAACTTTGCTTAGGTCATGTGCTCAGGCCAAATGAATGGGCACATAGCATGGATTTGCATGTAGCTGCCAGGCAACTGCAGGAGGTAGGAAGCAGCTCCAGTAAGGCTTGGTCATTGGCAGGGATGGCCAAGTGTTTGGACACTTTAGAGACGGCAGGCAATATAAGCCCCTCTTCAGTCGTTATTGAGAAACGAGCCCGATTAGCTGGGAAGCATGCACTTGCCACTGATGCCGGGGAGCAGGCTGTCATGTTGACACAAAGCTACCTGACTCTGCATTGCACACCAAATTAGGAGAACACATACAAAGCACTATAATCCCCACTCTCTGTTCCTGTGCGCTGATTGGTAATAATTACCCTTTGCAGTTGGGGGTGGATGTAGATAACCCAAGAACTCTCAGGTTAATTATTTTTCTTCAGCACTCTGTAACAGTGCTGATGTTTTAATAGCAGGCAACCTTTTCGTGTTGGGAACCTTGGAGATTTGAAATTGGCAAGAGCAAAATACCATTTATCTTTTGGGACAATAAGTAATTGTCCTGCAAGGCCTAAAGTGAAGTAAAAAAGGGGTTTGTTGGCAAGCTAACACATATTAGTTTTACTGCTTCAGTCTCCCGTACTAAATGTAAATGCAACAGCAGTAACTGCAGCTTTGCACTGGGGATTTCTGTCACTCCCATCAGCTGGAGAGTTTATAAAGTTGAAATGGAGAGTACCTAATTGTCAGGAAGCCAGAATAATTTCATTTTGTGTCGTTATTCAAACATGGTACATTCCCAGCATGCATTCTCTTTAATTACTTACACACATAACGCAAGTATGCATATGTGCCAATGCATTTCTGATCACTGTGTCTCCTTAATGATTTTGGTGTCAGAGCTAATAGCAACATCTGATAGGAGATCTGAGGGCACTGATGATCCTTCTAACATTTAATGCATTCACGCAAAACAAAGAGACATAAGCCTATTTGAGAAAATAAGTATGTAGCAGGGGAAATGTCAACTGTACAATTCGTGATTAAACCAGCAAATGCAGCCTAAACTTTGCCGGGACATAATGTATTCCAAAGATCCATGTCATAAGAAGATATGGAGTTATGTGGCTCAAATTAAGCACTCGTTTCACTGTGACATCAAGAGCCAAGCTGAGCTGTAAATGTGCATTCATGCTTTCAAAATCTATTTATGAAGGACAAAATAAAATCAGTGGAAACATAACGTATATTTAAACCAGAATAATGGAGCAGCAGAGATTGTCAGAATACTTCTTGTCTATTGTGTTCTTGATTACAATAATTTGTATTTCACCTCTCTGCATAAAAACTTGAGAAGAGTCCCATATTCTGTTCTCTAAGTGGCCAAGCAGATGTCCATTTATAGCTTTCTAAACTGATTGGGTGAAATGCAGTGCATTCTTCTGTTCATATACTTTAGGGGCTGCAATGTAATGCTTGTGGGTGCCAGTGTCCCTGCCAGTACTTCCTTTGGCTCTTGTGAAGATCTCCATAAACATCCCCATAAATATCCACAACCCATGAGAGATGGTTTGCTTTTCCTGCTCAGTTCCTGTTTGCAGTGCCTCGTTGTTGTTGTTTAGTCGTTTAGTCGTGTCCGACTCTTCGTGACCCCATGGACCATAGCACGCCAGGCACTCCTGTCTTGCACTGCCTCCCGCAGTTTGGTCAAACTCATGTTCGTAGCTTCGAGAACACTGTCCAACCATCTTGTCCTCTGTCGTCCCCTTCTCCTAGTGCCCTCAATCTTTCCCAACATCAGGGTCTTTTCCAAGGATTCTTCTCTTCTCATGAGGTGGCCAAAGTATTGGAGCCTCAGCTTCACGATCTGTCCTTCCAGGGAGCACTCAGGGCTGATTTCCTTAAGAATGGATAGGTTTGATCTTCTAGCAGTCCATGGGACTCTCAAGAGTCTCCTCCAGCACCATAATTCAAAAGCATCAATTCTTCGACGATCAGCCTTCTTTATGGTCCAGCTCTCACTTCCATACATCACTACTGGGAAAACCATAGCTTTAACTATACGGACCTTTGTCGGCAAAGTGATGTCTCTGCTTTTTAAGATGCTGTCTAGGTTTGTCATTGCTTTTCTCCCAAGAAGCAGGCGTCTTTTAATTTCGTGACTGCTGTCACCATCTGCAGTGATCAAGGAGCCCAAGAAAGTAAAATCTCTCACTGCCTCCATTTCTTCCCCTTCTATTTGCCAGGAGGTGATGGGACCAGTGGCCATGATCTTGGTTTTTTTGATGTTGAGCTTCAGACCATATTTTACGCTCTCCTCTTTCACCCTCATTAAAAGGTTCTTTAATTCCTCCTCGCTTTCTGCCATCAAGGTTGTGTCATCTGCATATCTGAGGTTGTTGATATTTCTTCCGGCAATCTTAATTCCGGCTTGGGATTCATCTAGTCCAGCCTTTCGCATGATGAATTCTGCATATAAGTTAAATAAGCAGGGAGACAATATACAACCTTGTCGTACTCCTTTCCCAATTTTGAACCAATCAGTTGTTCCATATCCAGTTCTAACTGTAGCTTCTTGTCCCACATAGAGATTTCTCAGGAGACAGATGAGGTGATCAGGCACTCCCATTTCTTTAAGAACTTGCCATAGTTTGCTGTGGTTGACACAGTCAAAGGCTTTTGCATAGTCAATGAAGCAGAAGTAGACGTTTTTCTGGAACTCTCTAGCTTTCTCCATAATCCAGCGCATGTTTGCTATTTGGTCTCTGGTTCCTCTGCCCTTTCGAAATCCAGCTTGCACTTCTGGGAGTTCTCGGTCCACATACTGCCTAAGCCTGCCTTGTAGAATTTTAAGCATAACCTTGCTAGCGTGTGAAATGAGCGCAATTGTGCGGTAGTTGGAGCATTCTTTGGCACTGCCCTTCTTTGGAATTGGGATGTAGACTGATCTTCTCCAATCCTCTGGCCATTGCTGAGTTTTCCAAACTTGCTGGCATATTGGGTGTAGCACCTTAACAGCATCATCTTTTAAAATTTTAAATAGTTCAGCTGGAATATCATCACTTCCACTGGCCTTGTTATTAGCAATGCTTTCTAAGGCCCATTTGACTTCACTCTCCAAGATGTCTGGCTCAAGGTCAGCAACCACACTACCTGGGGTGCATGAGACCTCCATATCTTTCTGGTATAATTCCTCTGTGTATTCTTGCCACCTCTTCTTGATGTCTTCTGCTTCTGTTAGGTCCTTACCACTTTTGTCCTTGATTATGGTAATCTTTGTACGAAATGTTCCTTTCATATCTCCAATTTTCTTGAACAGATCTCTGGTTTTCCCCATTCTATTGTTTTCCTCTATTTCTTTGCATTGCTCATTTAAGAAGACCCTCTTGTCTCTCCTTGCTGTTTTTTGGAAATCTGCATTCAGTTTCCTGTATCTTTCCCTATCTCCCTTGCATTTTGCTTGCCTCCTCTCCTCCGCTATTTGTAAGGCCTCGTTGGATAGCCATTTTGCTTTCTTGCATTTCCTTTTCCTTGGGATGGTTTTTGTTGCTGCCTCCTGTATAATGTTACGAGCCTCCATCCATAGTTCTTCAGGCACTCTGTCCACCAAATCTAAATCCTTAAACCTGTTCCTCACTTCCACTGTGTATTCATAAGGGATTTGATTCAGATTGTATCTTACTAGCCCAGTGGTTTTTCCTACTTTCTTCAGTTTAAGCTGGAATTTTGCTATAAGAAGCTGATGATCTGAGTTACAGTCAGCTCCAGGTCTTGTTTTTGCTGACTGTATAGAGCTTCTCCATCTTTGGCTGCAGAGAATATAATCAATCTGATTTCGATGCTGCCCATTTGGTGATATCCATGTGTAGAGTCGTCTCTTGTGTTGTTGGAAGAGAGTGTTTGTGATGACCAGCTTGTTCTCTTGACAGAACTCTATTAGCCTTTGCCCTGCTTCATTTTGAACTCCAAGGCCAAACTTGCCAGTTGTTCCTTTTATCTCTTGATTCCCTACTTTAGCATTCCAATCCCCTGTAATGAGAAGAACATCCTTCTTTGGTGTCATTTCTAGAAGTTGTTGTAGGTCTTCATAGAATTGGTCAATTGCACTTTCTTCAGCACCGGTAGTTGGTGCATAAACTTGGATTACTGTGATGTTAAAAGGTCTGCCTTGGATTCGTATCGAGATCATTCTGTCATTTTTGAGATTGCATCCCATTACAGCTTTTGCCACTCTTTTGTTGACTATGAGGGCCACTCCATTTCTGCTACAGGATTCTTGCCCACAGTAGTAGATATGATAGTCACCCGAACTGAATTCGCCCATTCCCTTCCATTTTAGTTCACTGATGCCCAGGAGTGCCTCAGCCTCTGCTAAATTGAATATGCCCCCTTAAACATGCCCACATTTCAGGGCAAGCCAGGATTGGATATTCTGTTCTGAATGGAGGTAGTGGCACCCAACCTGTAGAATGCCCTCCCATCAGATGTCAAACAGATAAACAACTATATGAGTTTTAGAAGACAACTGTATAGGGAAGATATTTTAATGTTTAATGTTTTATTGCCTTTTTGTATTTTGCTGGAAGCTTCCCAGAGTGGCTGGGGTGGCTTCTTCTTCTTCTTCTTCTTCTTCTTCTTCTTCTTCTTCTTCTTCTTCTTCTTCTTCTTCTTCTTCTTCTTCTTCTTCTCTCTGTGGGTCTGAAACTACCCTATTTGTTTCCCTTTGCATCTATTCATTATGCTAGGGTCAGGATTGAATGATATCCATTCAATATGTTTTGTGAATTTTTAGAAATGGAAATTTTTCTGCAGACAAATAGCAATGGATTCTCCCTTCCTTGGAAATTTTCCGTTTTAGAAAAATATTCCTGATCATTGCCTAGCACAGTATAAGTACTATATAAATGTTTAGTTGTTATATTGCTGAGAGATGTACAAAACTATTTTTGGTATGTTTGGTTTTCTCATGTAAACTCTAATTCCATTCTGTTCTGTACCATTTCGGGATAACTGCAATTTAAAATAAAATAAAATAAAGCAGACATATACTTTAAACATGTATTTAAATGCATATTTCCTTCTAACACACATATTTACTGGCACATTTTCTCTCAAAATATATATTTATCTACATGTTTTCTCTCAAAATATCTGTTATGTTTCAAATACTGAGAACTGTCTTCCAACATGAGAGAAGTGAAAAATCTGTTGAAGATCTCAGTTTGGAACTACACATTTGTCTGAGAGGTTCAGATCAGGATATTTTATATAGAAAGATTGAATTCTTCAAACATCCTTATTATAATGATGCTACTATTATTACTCATAGAACGCTGCAAACCCGGAAGTGAGTGTTCCAGTTTGCAAATGTTCTTTGGAACCCGAACGTCTGTTTTGGCTTCTGCGGCTTCCAATTGGCTGCAGGAGCTTCCTGCAGCCAATTGGAAGCCACACCTTGGTTTCCAAATGTTTTGGAAGTCAAACGGACTTCCAGAACAGATTCCGTTTGACTTCTGAGGTATGACTGTTCTGAGGTAGTATTCCCATGGCAGCTTAATTTCCACATTGTAGCTGAGCTATTGTGGCATATTAGCACAAGTTTATCCCTCGTTTCTGTTGTGATGAGTTTTCATATTATTTGATGTTTTATTCTGTTTAATATTTTTATTTCCATAATTTTTTATTCATTTTATAATAAAACACATAATAAAAAAAACACACCAGGCACAATACAACTACCAAAAAAACAACAAAAAACATCTAATATCAATGAATCATATTTTCCTAAACATTGCTATGTGGACTTCCTCGCCCGCCCCCCTTCTGAACTTCATTTTAAGTTATCTTTAGCAGTTTTCATAAATCATGGCTTAAAATATTCTTAAAATTCTGTCCTTTACTATAAATTCCTCACATCATAACATTAACAGTTATCTTTTTTATTCTAAACTATCATCTTTAACCCTACAGCCTATATCCACCTCCACTGATATCCATAATTCCAATATTCCCATATTTTAAAACTCAAATTTACTTATTCCCATTTTCTAGCATTCCCCCATCAAATCAATTGGTTCCATAAAAATTTAACATATTTAAGCATTATTACTTCTCTATCCATTCAATCCATTTTCAATCCAAATTTATCCTTTAACATAAAACAACATAATTTTAATTTCAACCCACTCCCAATCTGAAATGTTTTCCAACCCAAAAAACAAATTTCCCTCCTGCTGCCCCAAACAACACCAGTTCCTTGCTCATCCAGCCTCTGCCAGTAGCCTTTTCAGCTTCAGAATCCAAACTCCATCTCCGATATGCTCCTTGCTCTCTCTTCTGGGTGAATACAGAGTCCTTTGCTGCTTTTGGGATGATTTTTCTCTTCTCCTGATCTTCTCCATCTTCATAAATTATTACTTTCTCAACAACACTTAAATCCTCAATTTCCATCTCCTCTTTAGTCATTGCTCCATTCTGCGTTCCTTTTTCTGAGTCCTCAAAGCAGTCTTTAAATTTTTGATTCTCCTTTCACCTCCTTTCTAATTTCCTGCATCGAACTGATAACTGTCTCATAAAAGTCCGATGTTGCATTATTTTGTGACATCTCTCCGTATTACGGATCACAGCAGGGTTTAAAAGATAGGGAATGTTGAAACTTGTATTTCCCAACTTGAAGAAACGAAAGTTGAATGTCCATTCCAATCACCACAATAGCTTCAAAGCCTCCAGCTGAGAAACGAAAGTTAACAATCTCCCCCTATTGTGACATCACAATAAATTCTCGCCAATCTGAATAGGGTGCCTCTTTCAATCCAATTTACATAGCTTTGCAGAGATTTAAATACATTTAACCCTTTCCCCCTTACCCTGCCTTTGGGGGAAAGTTTAAGGTTCAATCTTAGGAGGTTTAATTATTTCTAAATCTTTTTTCTGGCTTCGGTACACGCAACTGCCTTCCAATTAATTCAGTGGGTAGAGATCGACTTCCGTTTTTAGATCCCTCTCCCGTGGCCAGTTTCTTAAATTTTAATCCAGTAACCAAAGAGTACTCACCGTACAGTCCTTATTTTGCAATTCCAATTAGAAGAATTGACCGCTGTTGCCATTCCAGCCTGCAGCTTCATGTCATTAAAGGAAGTGTTGATTCCGATGTGCTGGAGCTATGACCCCCTCGCTCTTGGGGCTCAAAACAGAGCTTGCTAGGGAGGGGGGAGCTCACTTCTTGCGTCCGCCGGATGCCAAGTCCCCCAAAAGCCCAATTTGGGGTTCTTTCAGGGGGTCCATTGCGCTATAGCGGTTTCCCCCTGCCTTTGATGCACCACTGTCCCTTCAGCCGAAGGAACCTTCACCTGAAAATGGCCTTGCTGTCAACCGGAAGTCCTATTCTGATAAATATTCTGTTGGTAACCACCCAGACCAGAGTGGCTGGGGAAACTCAGCCATATGGACTGGATATAAATAAATTACTACTACTACTACTACTACTACTATTACTGGTATTTGCAAATGGATTTTTTTTTTGCTTCCAGGTAGACAAAACAAAATCTTTCAAGATGGTTATAAGGGCTTCCAGTCCCCTTAATGAAATATTTATTTTCACACATTCCCGCCATTAAAATTATTTTAAATGTATCATGGCTGTCATAAAATATTTGGGTGTAAAGATCTTAAACTGAGAAGAAGACCAAAAATAGTCGCCACCACAATCCATGACATAGAACACAGCACCTGACATGGTGTTCATTGCCATATGCTTCTATCATTAAAAATCTATGGAAGAAATGTTAAAAAGCTATTAAATATAAATTTGATCTGTCTGCACGTTTCAGCCTTTCCCCACATGGCTTTCCATCAACAGCCTCCTCTGAGTGAACATACTTTTCGCCTTATACAGTGTGGAGATAATTATACGGTCTCAATTAGACCCTCAATCGCTGAACTATAAACAGCTAGTGGTGCAGAACTGTATTATCTACTTTATAACTGCACAGCCCTTTCCTCCAAATTTAATTTCCACAGGAGTATTGTACATTCATCTGAAATACATCATCTTCCTGAAGGCTGTGTTGATGGGACGATTCTTCTGACTTGTTAATCTTTATCTTCAAAATCATACTTGGCTACGCATTGCCAAAGAAGCAAACCGTGTTCTTGCAAATACAAGGTTGACCCTATTGTGCACCTGTTGCTTTAGATCTGCTTGCCATCCTACCAAGGAGCACAAAGCAAAATTTTGGCCATCTAACAAGAATGTCATTTCCCTTGCGCTTGATCTGGAAGCAGCAGTTAGTGCAGAATGCTGCAGTACAATTGCTGACGGGAGTAAGATATTGTCAGCATATAATTCAGAGAGCTGCACCGGTGGCTGATTTGCTACTGGGCCAGGTTTGTATTGTTATTTTTAGTATATACAGTGCTTAACAACAACTGTTTGCAAGCCTAGATTAAGTGGTTTTCAGACCTTTGAGCTATACTGGATAACCTATATTTTTAACAATGAGAAATTCATTTGATGTTTGTACTAGATAATAGTACTGATTCCACAGAATTCTTTTTCTGTGCATTTCAATGTCAGAATTCAATAGGAATTTCATTTGTCATTGAATAGTAATTAATGCTCATCTATTACAACCCTGCTTTTTGTTTCAGCTCAATGATACTAGTTGCTAATTTTTCCTAGATAATGTATGATTGCCTGAATTGCAACATGTATTTAGAAACTGTAGTTCCCGAAGACAAGAAAACTTTCACAATGTGTGCTGTGGTTGACCCCCTAAATCACATGTGTGCTTTCCCCCCAAGGAATTGTGGGTATGGTTTTATATATTGATGCTTCCTTTGGCCTCGCAGATAAACAGTTTTTCCAATTGTTTACATATCTTAGAAACTCTTGCATTTAAATAGCTCATTATGCAAATATTTATAAAATATGTGGATATTTATTTATTTATTGTAACCTCCAGTCACTGAGCTGAGGTTTTAACGTCGAAACATTGTCTGCAGTGTTAAATGTACTGTAATGACGTATGAGTGAATATCGCCTGCAATGCGAAAATTGTAGACAGCATGCTGATACTGTACTGAGTTGGAAGAGATGGGACAGCTCAGAGTGGCCTTTGGTTTTTCTGGAGCTGCACACCGAGTATTTATAACATTCAGTTTTGATGAGAAATTATTCAAATGTCCTTCTTTTCAAAATGAATGCAAGGGTTATGTTAGAAGAGGATTGGCTTCCTAGTGATTTTAGAATATCAGGAGCTGCTTTATACTGAGTCAGATTACTAATTCATCCAGCCTAGAACTATCTCCTCTGATGTCCTCTTCACACTTTACATTTTTGAGTGCACACTCTAGAGGTACACTTCAAAATACGCAGCGAGAATATGAAAAATGGGTGATTTGAAAACATGTGTGGCTGTGTATGCACCATACGTTATAAACACACACCCGATTCCTGGGAGGCATAATTTACTAAGAGTGCTGGGAATTGTAGTTCTGTGAGGAGGTACCGGTAGGTGCTTCAGTTGTGCTTTAAACGTATGGTGCGGACACAGCCAGTATCGTATAAGAGATGGGAGAGAAATGTCGGGTGGAATTCAACATCACACTGTTATGACCATCAGTACAGGCATTTCTGCTGGCCAGATGGAACCATCTCCCCTCTCTTCCCCCTGTGCAGTGTTCTGGGGGATTCTCCCACACCCCAGAGTGGCTTTGAGGAAGTCCCTGGAGGCACACAGGAGAAGAAGAAGGGGGTTGTCCTATTGTGCTTGTGGGAATCCTTGTACTGGCTTCTGCTAACACAGCAGGTTTGCTGAATGTTGGTTCACATTTCAATGCAAATGCACCTAATTATCCCTTTTCAAAACAAGAAACACAGTTATCCTTCAAAATGTATACCTCTTTAAGTTTTGCAGTGCAGTCCTCAAATCACAAAAGTGTGCAAAAATGCATGTTTTGCAGACACCATGAGAGAGCTGGGGTTGCTGCTATTTCTTGTTGAATGCACTCTTGCACCTGGTTCATACTATCAATTTCTGACTTAGTAAGCCAGGATGTTCACAAGCTGGGTGGGTGGGTGGTGGGGCATGGGTTTTTGCTTCTGGTTCCATATAGGTAGCTGAAGAAAACAGGATGCATCTCTTAATCAGAGTTTCCTGTTACATGCAAACCCCCAAACTGTGGGTAATAGACCATACACAAGCCAGTTCTCAAGTATCTTCATATCCTGGCTAGTTTGTTCCACATTAACCATAGTTTCCAGGTCTGCATGCAATGGGAAGCTAAACCCTGGCTTTTTTAAAAAAATAAATGCTGTCCATTGTATATTATTTGATTTGTTGGTTTTCAACGTTGTTGGGTCTTTCTTATTAAGGGTAGGGGGAAGGATAGGATCTAAATCTATCAACTAAATAAAAAAAAGTCAAGAGCTAATTTCAAACTATACAGATTCCATGATCATATTGCACAGTGACAAGACAGGGGCGAATGGGTGCAGGTCGGTGTTCCCCAAATATCTTGCTAGAAATGTACCATATGCATGCACTTAGAAATCACTGAAGATCCTTATCTGTAGAAATGCCTTTCTTTCTGAATTTAGAAAATGCATCTGTCAATCCCCATATTTAGCCTAGCCACCTGTCCTTCAAAACAATATGTGTTTCTCCATCTGACATCTCCCCACAGATGTCACATAAGGCTTCCCTTAGAGGCTATTTCCATTGGAAGCTGCTGCTTCCGAGTCACCTAGCCATTGCAGGACTTTCCTCCCCCCTCTACTCCAGCACCCAGCCTAGTTCCAGGATTTTGTGAGTCTCAGACAATATTTATTTATTTATCGGGAGAAAATATACCCCATCTTTGCACATATAAAGGGAAAGAGGAACAACACAATATTCAAGTCAAATGTCCATCCCCAAAAGGACAAAAGAGGACACATATCTATATAAAATCTGTGTATGCTAATTCATATGCATAGATGCAAATGTGGAAATAGTTACTATTATTTAAATAGAATCTCTCCAGGTGTGAATTGTGGATGTGAAATTCCAAAGCTCTTGCTCTCTCTTTTTATGGTCCATAAACTTTAAACTGGACTGGAGCCCCATCTGCACAATACATTTAACGTGCTATGATACCACTTTAAACAGTCATGGATTTCCCCAAAGCGTACTGAGAATTGTAGTCTCAGTGCTGAAAGTTGTTAGGAGACCATCTGTTGAACCATCTTCAAGCCTGTGATCAGCAGGGGAGGCTCTGTTGGTGGTGCCAAAACTGGGTGCTGCCCAGTTGGGGCTGATCCACTGCAGGGCCTTTTTGGTAGTGGTTCCCAATGTATGGAACACTTTCCTTGCTGAAGTGCACCTCTCTCCTTCAGTCTTAACATTCAGGAAGAATCCAAAACATTTCCATTCACCGAGGAATTTGATGGCTGAAATACAGTGTTCCTGGCAACCTTGTGGGAGTATGTGCTTGTTTTCATATTGCTTTTAGATGCTTTAAAAGGTTTGATTTTTTTTAAGTATCATTTGATCATGCTTTGCTATTTACTGCCCTGGGCTGGGAGGAAGGGCAAGACTGAAATGTAAATAAATAATAAATGCTTGTATGCATTTATTAAAGTATTCATGCTCTATCAGTGGAACCACCATCAAGGGTGCTCACATCAATGGTTAAAACAGAGAAATATAAGGACAACTGAAAACTTATAGAAACAATAGCACAAAACAACAGCAGGTGAGGGGGGCACCTTAACACAGAGAACAAAACTCCAACTTTCTCAATGTATAAACTAGTGCTGGGCTCCAATATTTCTTTTAGTTATTTTCCTTTCTCAGATTTTGTTGGAGGGCAAAACACCCAGATTTCTTTGTGACTTCTTCTTATGGTATTGTAAGGAAGCTATAGTCCACCCATCCAAAAGTGAGAGGTTTCTGCACATGCATCACACACATTTCACCATCCTGTATTGAGGCCAGCAGGGTGGAGCATGATCATAGTTCAAAGCACTTGAGAAGTGGGAAGGAGCAGGGCTGGGGAGGAGCCTGACCTAGAGAGAGTTTCAAGGGCCAGATTCAGGAGCCCATGGACCACATTTGGCCTCTGAGCCTCAGGTTCCTGAGGCTTGTGGATACATACTAATAATTACGGATTTATTAATCATAAATCAAGACAAAGAAACATGTCGTCTCTCCTTGTGGTCTTCTCGGAGAGAGACTCAAAACAAAAGCAATACACAGAGCGGAAGTTCCGCTCACGAGACCCAGCAGTCTGTGCTGGAATGTAAATAGACATGTGGCACACAAAAATCCCATGCCTGCAACAAAAGGTGGAATGGAATCTTCCAATATCCTCCCCCTTTCCATGTAACCTGTGGTACAGCATTTCAGCCTAACTGCAACTGCTGTACCCTGAAGTTGTTCTCTGTTAACAACCTTAGACAACAGATCTGCAGGAATTTCATTTCCTGGCATGTAGGACACCTGAATGAGTTCTTTCTGGATACACTCCCTTGCACGATGTAACTTTATCTGCAAGTACTTGGGTCTTTGCTTGCAACTCTCTGAAGCTAGCAAAGCCAAACAGGACCTGTTGTCTTGATAAACCTGTATAGGACATTTCACATTAACTCTCACATCCTCAAACAGTTGCAACAACCATTCACAATCCATAAGTGAATATGACAGTGCATTGAGTTCAGCTTCACCAGAACCTAGGCTCACTGTCGTCTGCTTCTTGCACAACCAGTCAAACAGACACTGGTTATACATGTAGCACACTCCGGAAGTGCTTGTGCCATCTGTGGTGTCACTTCCAAAACTTGCATCTGCAAATATCTCAAGACCTCCAGACTTCTGATTAGTGAATCTCAGTCTGGAGTGCATAGTACCTTTCAGGTAACGTGCTATGCGCTTCAGAGCTTTCCACTCCTGAACAGTAGGATTGTTAGCATGTCTGCTAAGAAGATTAGTACTCACAGCTATATCAGGTCTTGAACACCTGGCAATGAAATTCAGTTTGCCTAGAATACATCTGTACAGTGTACAGACATGTGACATGCAATAATCCCATGCCTGCAACAAAAGGTGGAATGGAATCTTCCAACAGTTCCTACCCCCCCCCCCCCCCGGTCCACACTGACTGGCAGTGGCTCTCTGGGATTTCAGAGTGGCATCTTTTTCAGCCCTGCCTTGAGATACCAGGCTTGAACCTGGGACATACTGCATTCAACACAGGTGCTTCAAACCCCTGCACTATGGCATGCAATTCTTCCCTGATTGCAGCAGGTAAATAACTCACAAACCACACATTTTTGGTGGCTTAGCAGTCTCCAGTGCTTAGCAGTCCCCATGTGCTAAAATGTCAAGGTCTTCTCTCCATGCAGTAGCATGGATGAGGTGTGCTAAGCAGTTCATGGGGAATCGAGAGAGAACTACAGCAGTGTGCTTGGAACTTCACCAATCCTGTTCACCGGCCAAGCAGTTTACTAACTGCCTTAGAGGCCGTAGCGCTGCACCTCCTGCTTGCAAAAGCACCAGCTTGCCACATGTACTGTGTTCAGAGTGGTGAAATTCTAGGCAAAGAAGCACAGGGGGGCAGATCTATCTGGAAGCCTCCACCACTAATCCCAGGTGTGTGTGTGGCAGCTGCAATGGAAAATTCTGAAGATGCTTCGGGACATCATTTTCCATTAGTCATTCACATGTGTTGCATTCAGCGCAACATGGCTAAGCCATGGCTCAAATTAAGCTACGAGCAACTGCTAAAGTATCTCTGGAATGGGATTGCCTCATTTCCCCAATATTTATCGACCCATTTTTATTTGCTATTTTTGCTTATCCCAACACACTTCTTATCCACAACTCTCTTCTTTCCCAACACACAGAGAGTGCTTCCAGAGGGGTGTTTATTGTGGCAATCAGTGCTTTTGGGACATGCAAGTTTCTTGCAGCATCCATGGGACATCGCTGACATCAGAATGCCACCCTGTATCACTCCTCCTCTTTAATCTGAATTTACCCTTTCTGGGGGAAAGCCAATACATTAAAAAAGAATTGTTGCCAACAACCCATAGCTTCCCTGGGAAGGACAGGATAGACGTTAAATCAGTAAAATAATAAATGTTGTTATGCCCATTTACGATATGAGGCCCCCATTTGGAAACACCCACATTTTATGTATCTATGTCTCTTTCTCCCTCCCCTGCCCTTTCACCACACAGAACCACACATCATGTACATGCATACAACACACGTCTCTGCAGCTTGTAAATAGGAAATGAAGTTACAATCCTCAGAAATTATAATGGCAGGCACACAAAGACATCGTTGCTGGCACAGAATTCAATTAACAGATAGCAATCACCCTTGGGTGACTGTGTGAGGTAGAAATATACAGGCATGCTAATAAGTAATATCTTAAAGCGAAAGCGTTTATCAGCTAGCAGCCAGACTTAGGCAAGAGAGCGGGCAAACAACATTGCTCTGGGATATTTAATAAAACCTGCTCTCTTCATTTAAGGATTTTGTGTTTAATCATTTGGTAACATTTTAGAAAACGTTGAGGCTGCAAACATCTCAAACAGAACTGCTTAGGTCAGAAAACCTATAGTTATTTACTGATATGAAAATAGCCACAGGAACGGAGTGGATTCTGGGTTGATTTAAAAGAAAAAGAAAAATAACAATTCTTCGTTGCCACCTTTCTGCCCCGGTGAGCCTCTGAGTCACATGTACTACATGAATCACAGCCTTATCTGGGGAAACATGCCGAAGGTGTTCATTAATACTGGCTAAGCAAATGACTGAACGGCTGTTAAAATAAAATTAATACGTTAACTCCTGATTTGGTTGAGCGTCTGAAATTAAAACATTCTTGCCTTCCAGTTCTTTCAACCTTATTTTGTATTTAAACCTGGGTAGAATTTAGGGAACTGCTGAGGGGACGGAGCCCCCCAGATCAATCTTATGAAATGCAAACCTTTTTTTAGATTGCTGGGGCACTGCTATGGTTAGGGTTTTAAAAATCCCACTTTGTCCAAGGGACAGTGCTTGCATTGCACAAGTCAAAACATGTGAACCAGCCCCTTCTTTACTCAGTGATGAAAGGTCGGGGGGGGGGTGAAGAACAGGATTGGCTTGCCTTGTTTTGCTGAGGACAGGGCATTTTACAGATATTTTCAGTTTCAGCAGCTCAGGCTTTCTAAATTCATGAAATGTATGATAAAAGTAAACGACCCAGCAAATCTGAGCAGCCTCCCCTTGGGAATGGAGGACAAGTGCCAAAGCCATTCCAAAGACAGGCTACTAACTGAATAGCCTCTGACCTTTGTGGGGCTGTAAAATGGTCCCAAGAGATCTGTTAGGAAGGCGGCATGAAAGTGTTCAGATTAGGCTTCAGCCTCAATTTTTGGTTTCCACTGAGGGCTGCTTATGCTGTTAATTTCATTTTTAAATTTCATTTTTTAAAAAAATCACTGTGGACATATGTCTGTGAGCTGTCCTCCTGCTCTCACCACACATCAGTCTTCCCCTCCCTTGGAAGCTAGTTAACTTGTCCATGTTCCTTCCCCTTCACCCCCAGCTCCAAAGCCAGTGCTGACTGCCTCCACTTTCTCAAGCCTTTTACAATTAGCTGGATTTATTCTCTTTCCCCCCTTCCCCTGGTGATGTCCCTCCCACCCTCTCCTTTTTGGCAGCCCAAACATAGGCATCTACAGAAAGCCACAGTGTCCTTGGATAATTGAAAGTGGCCCATTCTAAAAGATACCCATCATCTTATTGTTCTTTCCCTTTTTTGCCCATCACTCCTTTCCCAAACAAACTGAAACAAAAAAGCAAATGCTCATATCTGTTGTGGGTGGTGACTCACACATTGACTGATTTCAGAAGTCCATTGAATTTTTTTCATATGCAAGATTCACTGGGAAAAAAAATATTCAGCAGGGAGAAATGGGGAGAGAGGAAGTAGCTGTCTGTTCTATTTTTGTTCAGCTCTGGAGAGCTGCGTGGTGTTCCCCCCTTTCTTAAAGAAAGGCACAATGCCTCTACTTTTTCACCAAGCATCACTGCTCTGCCGCTGCCCAGCTCCTCATTTGCATTCTATTATATGCTCTGAGCTGCAGATCCCCTCTGTCAAGTTTTTGCCGGTGTACAAAGCTTCCTTGGGAACATGTTGTAGCTTCCCAGTTCCTGCATTTGCAATTCTGCAGTGTCTTTCCCCTACACACTCCCTTCTCTGAGAAGCAATGAATGAGCCCCTTGTGCAGACAGCTGGATACGTCAGTTTCTAGGAAGGTCATGCCACCAAAGTAACTGTAACAAGAAAATTTAAATGGCCAGGATGACATCTTTTCAAGTTGCTACTATGTTATTTCCCCTTTCGTTTGAGGAATGTCAATTGTGGTTGGATCTAACTTCCCAAGGTCTGGCAGGATCACTCGGAGTTTTCTGGATGTCTTTGTTGTTGTTTTCCTTTCTTCATCCCAGTACTTAGGACTGAAATCTAAGTACAAATTGATGAAGCTGCTTTTAAGTCAAGGGAGAGAGGCTCAAATAAACCACAACTGTGGCTCCTCAGCCCCCTTGGGATGTCTGATTCACAATCAGCCAATGAAGAACCTCTGCCTGGAATTACTCAATTTGGGAATGGGATGTGAATTACACTATCTGATTTGTAGATCAGCAGTAAAGGGGAGGCAGGTAAACAATAGGTTTGGTTTGCGTCAATATTATGTGGACTGCCTAATTTCTCTCCATCTTCATTCGTTCTCTCTTTCCAAGAAAGGAAACCACACCTTGTTGTTCACTTCTCCGTGATAGAAATGATCACATTCAAACTAATTGCTCTGCATTACTTAACATTTAGACTGCAAAAGAAAACACTGATAGGAATGAGAGGGAGATTTTGCAAGAAAGAAGGAGATGCAAAGTCATCATAAAACTGTAAAACATGGGTAGGCAAACTAAGGCCCGGGGGCCAGATCTGGCCCAATCGCCTTCTAAATCCGGCCCACGGACAGTCCGGGAATCAGTGTGTATTTACATGAGTAGAATGTGTGCTTTTATTTAAAATGCATCTCTGGGTTATTTGTGAGAGATAGAATTTTTTTCATCCCCCCCCCCAAATAATTGTCTGTCCCTCCACAAGGTCTGAGGGACAGTGGACCAGCCCCCTGCTGAAAAAGTTTGCTGACCCCTGCTGTAAAACATATTAAGAATGTATGAATTAATCTTCCAAAATGACAGATTAATTTAGGGTTCAGTCCTATACCTACTTACCTGGGAGTATGTCCCATTGAATTCAGTGGGTCTTGGTTTTGTGTGAACATCTAGACAATTTGTGCACACTTATTTGGTGTAAGGCCTACTGAATTAAGTGGGACTAGCTATTGAGCAGACATGCAAAAGAGTATGCTCAGGAATGCCTTTGGGCTGGTAGGTTTTAGATATTATAATATGCATCTTAAGTATGGACCCTAGAATATTATGCAGGACTGGATGAAAAGCAAGTCTTGAAAGCCCAAGTCCCTTTTGAAGACACTTTAAGAAGAACTTCCTCTTTGAGCTTACTTTCAGAGCTTTAAGACAGATTCAGCTAACCTGGTGCACTAGCAGAAGCCAGCACAAGGATTCTTGCTAATGCAATGGGATTTTCCTCCTCCTGCATGCCCCCCCCCAATCCCTCATTCAAATTCATTCAAATCCATTCTGGAGGGTGTTGGTGGATCATTTTATCAGGCACGCAGGAATACTTCGACTGGTGGAGCAATCACCTTAATGCAGTGTTGAATTCCATATCCAGGGCTTAGTTGCAGAGGGTACCCATGCTAGAAGCAGGGCAGAAAAGTTCCTACATCTTCAAAAGTTGTGTCGAAGAGGGAATTTCAGACTGAATTGTAAGCAACCCCTGCAGAAATTCCATTTTCTACACAACTATTTAAGGTGAACTCCTCTTCAAGGGGCTATACTGTTGCATCAGAAACAACTTGCAAGCATTTTGCGTGGCACCTTAAAAACTATGCCGTAGCAGGATTGTAGCCTCAGAACCTTTATTTCTAAAGGGTTATGACGTTTATATAAAGGTTTTCCCGGTGCCGTTTTTATGTCCGTTTTAAAATAATTGAATCAAAAGTAATTGTTGAACATTTCTGCGACTCCCTTGAGCAAAGCCATGGCCCTTGAGGACACTGCAGCAAGTAACCTCCGTGAAAAACATCCACCTTTCTATTTTTAGAAAAGGCGTACTGTATTTGTACCAACAGCTGTTGCTTCCGTTTCACATGATCTATGCTAACTGCTGTGAAGTTTCAATATTATCTGAGGAAAATGTGTGGCATGTGAAAAACGTCATGTTGCTCTGTAAACTCCATTCAGGTGAAGGGCAGAAGATTGTGACAAAGCAACTGGGCACGGTGCTTTAAAGAAGCATAAATTCTAGAGCCAGTCAGTTCTTGCAACAGAAATAGAAAGGGACTGGATTTTCTTGCCGTCACGAGTACATAAGGATTGCTCTGCTGGAGCAGACCAAGGACCTATGTAGCTCAGCATTCTGTTCCCCCAAGTGTTCAGCCAGAAGTCTATGGGAAACCTACCAGCAGGACCAGAACATCGCTGTTCCCCAAGAAGTGGTATTTTGAGATATGGGACTTTTGACCCCTGAGGTAGCATGTACGGTAGCCCTCGAAAATAGTATTCATTATCCTTATCCTCTCAAAATTTACATAATGCCCTTTTAGAGCTGTCTAAGTTGTTGGCCATCACCACATCTTGTGGAAGCAATTTCCATAGTGTAACTATCCATTTTCACGCAGGTGTGCCTGCCTTTCTGTCATACATAGAATGGTGCCTCTGTATGGAAAAGGATTGTTGCAACTTGTTTTTTATTTTTCTCCCTCAATCTAAGAAATACTGCTAACCTGCATCTTCAACTACTTGAGAGGACTTAAAATTCCAATTAAAACAGCAAAGCAACAGTCAAAGCAACAATAAATTACAACATCTAACCATTTAACTAAAAATCCCCAGAATCCTGACATATTAAGCATGGCTATTTCATGCAATGGAATGTTCACAAACATTCTCATAATTGCTAAGAAGCAGGACTTTCAATGTAGCTGCCTCTGTGCTGTGC